>NC_087227.1:9573749-10201360 GCF_034640455.1 Diachasmimorpha longicaudata
ACTGCCTATCTGGGGGACCTGGGCCACTTGTGTATTTCCATTTCCTGTACCAGGGGATACGGTAGAGCCAGGTGTGCGACTTCCACCTTGGATCCAGCTTCCTTCTGCTGTAACACGAGGTTTTCAGGGTTGTTAGGGGGCTTTCGCAAAGCGATGTGGGGATGTTTGAGGATTTCCAAGGCTTTTTTACAAATTGGCGAGAATTTTATATTATCTCAATATTTCTTCAATTATTGTTGAAAATATAACAGCTGCATGGACTCAAAAGAGTGGGGAGTGAATAAAAAAAAAGAATCAAAAAAATCTTGGATGCCCTCATCAGTTTCAGCCTCTTTTAGTTAGTTGGTTAGTTGATTGCAAAAAATTATTAAAATTTTGACTCTACATGTTAGTTTGATAAATTATTATATTTCAAACAAGTGCAATTACTTTGTGGACGTAGGCTCGGACCAGGGCCGTACTGTGCGTTCAGCTCCCGATTTTGTTGCGACTGTTGCTGCTGTTGGCCAGCCGACGCACCTCCTATTCGCATAACAATTTTCATCTTTTACATTGAACGTATTTTCCTCGCTAATAATCTACCTCTCTCTCATGTCAATGTTCACTCGTCTAATTAAAATTAGACGTACGACCAAATAAGTGATTATGACTTGAAAAAAAAAAATGAAAATGATGGAAAATCAAGGTGTGCACAATCTACAAGTGGATGAAAATAGAAAAAACAACAATTTGTGGAATGCCCTGGATTGTGGGATATTCACTGAAGTGATGTGTCTAAAATAATAACAATGGGATTAAGCAACACATGTACAACCCATTCGTATCTACGAAATAAAATTCAATAAAACCAAACAACCTTCAAGAGAAAATTCTTCAATTGAAGATCACGAAGAATTTCTCTTGAATTGTGAATTTTCTCCAGCATGTGAGGCCTAAAAATCAGGCAAAAATCTAGGGTTTTATATAAAAAAAAAAGGGCTTTCGAAAAGGCTGGGGGACCAAAAAAAAGAACAAGCATCTAGATTTGCAGAGGAATCCCACCTGCATGATTGTGGGAATACGACTGTTGCGGTAGCAACTGATGCTGGGCATTTACAGATATTGCATTTGATGCTGTTGAGGTATGCTGTGTCTGGCTCTGAGTGGAGACCGAGGGCTGTCCACTGAGACTGGGAAACTCGTGTTGGAACTGCGGGGACTGGTGTGCGAGGAAACTCAGTCCTAGGGTACCTCTTCCCGTTCTCCCGCCCCCTACGAGACCCGCATAACCAACCGCAGTTGAAACGCCGGGTGTACCTGATCATACGGTTTTTTTTTTGCTTTTTTTTGTCATTTTGGGGCCCGTCGTAGTACTTTACCCATTAAACAATTAGAGTAATAAAATGACGGATCAAATTTGATAGACAACTGATGTTGTCATTCTCTCGAAAATCCCTTGCAAATCTCTCAACAACTGATTAACCAGAGTATTACAATATCAACAAATAAAGTTCCATTAATTTAACGCATTAATATTTTACACTTACCGTGTAATTGGAAATACAATCAATCGAAAGAAATTTAAACAATCAAAATTTGATTTACTGGATCATACGTTTGTTTGTTGATATTTACTTTGAGGGCATTCGAGATATTTCACCCACTCTACGTTTCAAGCATTGGCTTTTGTAGCTATTCGAAATATTCCACCCATTGAGCAATTCAAAGCACAAACTGACGAATCAAATATCTTGAAAATGAACCGAGTGGTTAATTTGCCGACCCACATCCACAATCCACAAACAAATCTGCGGTTTAGGGGAATAAAGGAGCGATGATAATTGAATTTTCCAACCCCCCTGGGGGCACGATAATGGGAGGTCAATGAAACCCTTGAAATATAGTAATGGATCTTTATTCCTCTCAATCACAGAATCTTTTTATTTTGCTTCGTAATGTCCAAAAGAGTAATGAAGGAATGAATAAAAGAAAATGATATTTTTAATTGAATTTTTCACTCACCGAATTCTCCGGGTCTTGTCATAATTGCACTCCATGATGATTTTCCTCCTACTTCTGATGGATGTGGAGACTGAGACGTATTCTGCTGTTGACCTGGCAGTGACGGATCTTGCGATGGCGTCGATGCGGGAGTTGTTGCAGCCACACATTGTGTAGGCGATGAATTGCTCTGGGAAATGGAATAAAAAATTAATTACCTAAATATTTATCTAATTGTCATCTGGAGATTTTTTTCGTGATATTAATTGTGAAATTGGGGTTCATAATTCATTGTTAAAACTTGTTTAAAGTAATATGAGAGAGCAAAAATGATGATTTCCTTTAGTAATAAAAAATTAATTACGGAAGTGAAAGTTTAAATTCTTCTTCTTTTTTAGTTTTCAGGATTTTAATCTTTTTCTAGTAGTATCAGCAATGAATGCACCAAAGTATTATCAACATCAAATTGGCTCACTCCTGTAGAAAAATCATCCAAATTCCCTGAGAATTATTCATCCACTTCTTAACATAATCACCACTTTCTTCTCAAAATATCAAAAAGATAATTACGGTTAAATTGTCGGATGATTGGGCTGATGGAGAGTTTGTAGAGGTAGTAGTAGTTGATGATGCTGGTTCCTTGGTAGTTGCCCAACCGCTTCCACCGCTGGGTACAAGACTGACAGCTGGATCACTGCTGCTGTATTCACTTTTTAAACTAGGCAAGTTAGCGGGTGGACGCCGTGCCGAAGGCACCTTTCCCAAACTCTGCATTCCATGTTTGCGTGGTAATGTGCTTTTCTGCTGGTGCTGCTCCAAAGATTCTCCCTGCAATGTTTACCGTTCCCCATGAAATCCAGGTTTTTATTGACGACATTGAGGGACTTGAGCGAATGATTCATAAAATAATTGAACAAAAACACAATATTTCCGTTGTCTTTAATAATTTTCATTATTTTAATGATATATCAAGAACTGCAGTAAAATTCTCGGATATCCTCCAACAAGCCGGGACATGTGATAATATTATATTTAGTGGAAGAGAGACGTCAATCATCTCATGTCAATTAATTGGAAATCTCGGATTATTCGCCAGTGATTGTTTCGAAAAATTCAGTTTCCCAATGACGTTTTCATCAAATTAACATTTCACATCACAAATATACGAATTATTTGCCACTTACCCTGCTGACCCGGTACAAGCTATTGATATCTAGAGATTGAAACTTTGATTTTCCTTTCTCCCCCTTCGACACAATCCCCGACAGAGTAGACATGCTGTCTGCAGGCAACCATTTAGTACGACTCAGACCCAACGAACGAACCCTTTGTCTGTAAACAAAACAATTGTGAATAAAGGAACATTGATTAAACAAGCTTAATTCTAATTCTGGTTTCATTCTTCAATCCTTTTTCTTCCAGTTTCCGACTCTTATCAATATTGGATGAATTTAATTGTCATTATGGTAAGATTTTGTATTTCATTATGGGCTTCATAAATTAATCCTTACGTTTATTGAAAATATGAGTAGTTAATAATAATATAGATAAATGTCATTACTGAATGATTGATGATTATTCAATCATTCAAATAATCCCCTAGACATTTTTTTTTCAATCCCACCCCCTCGTGCACGACCTAAAATTATTTGCAGACCCCTACATTACCCTCGAATTGAACGTCACGAGTGTCAGGTTCACAATTTTTTATCGACGGTTCGGAGTATTTTCTCTATTTCCCAAGTGCCTCTTGCAAAATAATTATCCATAAAAAAATAAAATGGCTAAACCTCTTCAAAAAAACCAGTGAAAAAAAATGTCCCCAGTCAAAGAACCCATTCAATAAGACCTAACCCGGAGTTGTCATCATCAAAAACTCAGGAGTGATTGCAATTGAGGCTGCATTTCCCCCAGACTGAATCATCACTGCTCAAAAATACAACTTCCCTGATAACAGTAAAGATTAGCCATAAGCATTGTCACGTTAATTGCTCCGAAAAATTTTCCCCGAATTTCCTAGTGAAAAAGAATTCTTTCCAACATTACGAATGATTGCCCCAATGAGACTTTAAAATGCCGCTGACAAGAGATGAGAGGACAGATAGAATGAAGATAGAGTGTGTGTGTGTGTGTGTGTGAGAGAGAGAGAGGGAAACACGGAGAATTGGCTGTTCCGTGCAGCCCAAGGAAAAGCTTTGTTAGGTTGTACACCACCGAGCAGAGCTCAACGGCTGAAACTCGCTAGAGAGAGACAGATGTATTATCCATCTTTTTGTTTTCACTGGCGACATTAACTTAGAACAAATAATCACAGTGATTTAAAAACTCAATGAACCCTGGAACGAATAAAGAATCTCAGAGAGGCAATTGAAAGGGGAGAGAAAATCCTGACACAATTAAAAAAAAAAACCCTAACAAATATCGATGAGTAATTGCAAAAGAATTATTGAAAATCCCTCGTGGACAAAACATTGCTTCACTAATTGCAATAATAAATGAACCTCCATCGATAAAAAAATTACAAGGGATAAATCAAATGAATTTCAACAGTTTTAAAGGCTTTTTGGATGTGCTTTTGGATTTGAGAAATCGGAAAAATATGATCTCCGGAAGTTAGCGACAAAAGTCTTTAATTTTTCACCGAAATTCTCCGACTGACAGCAAGACAAGTATGTGGTTTAATCATTTCAGGCTTGCTCCCCTCCTAGCTCCCTCCCAATCTCCCGTTCACCCTCCTAATGCCCCTCTCACAAGCCTGTCAACCCCAAAAAACGAAGCGACACACTCTTAAGGGGAAACGATAGCGGTTGGTCTATATCACCTTAAAAAACTGTTTTTTCTTCAACAATTATTAACTTTTATCTATGAGACTCCCATCATGGGTTATCGACCCAATCAAAGCATTGCTGAGTCAGTGGAGTAGTTTAATAGGAAGAATTGATTGCAGAAGAACATAGAATTCTAAAAATTGATGTAGACACAGGGCTATCGCATCACCTTCACAGAATAGGCACTCACCTTGGTCGATCCAAATGGATTACTACTCAACACTTTTCAATCCAAATGAACAAAATGACAGAAACGAAAAAATGGCATTTGCAAAGTAATGATAAACCCATTGAGGAGGAATTACAGTAGCACAAAGTAAATATCCCTCGATCGTCAGATAAACTCTCCTAGTCCGTCATTCCAACAACATTATGACTTTTATGAGAATTTCCCTTCCCCGACATTTCCTTAGAACAAATGACACAGACATTAAAAAATTTAATGAGTCCTGGTTCAATAGAAAAAATCCTCGCCAAGGGGGAATGTCTCCTTGAAACTGCGACGCAGTTTAAGATCCCTCAGAAATATCGATGAACATTTACGAAAGGGCTATTGAAAATCGCTTGAGACCAAAAAAAATGTCTCCCTACTAGCAACAATAAATGTTTCTCCAGGGATAAAAAATTTCCCAAATAAACAAGTAATAAATCCCAACATCTAGAAACCCATTTCAAGCTTTTTGAATCTCACAAAATTTTTCGTCCGGACTAACGGTACAGCAAATGAATATCCTCATACTTTCTGGCTTATTCCACGCCTCTTTCCCTCCGGAACACTCATTGACCCCCTGAAAGCCCGACACCCCCAAAATCCATTAGGATGCCGCCTGCGCCCCCAAAAATAACGAGTGAAAAACGAATGGGAAAATCTTAACCGTCCAAATGGGATACAATTTGCAACACCGATTTCCACCCGAATAAAAAAACCTGACAAATGAATTACCCAGGAATTACAATAATGCAACACAAATCCGTCGGTCACAAAATAAACTCTCTCATTGCCCAGTGCACGAGATTACTTGTCTTTTGGACGAATTTCCCTTTCCCGACATTTCCTGAAAGCAAATAACCACAGCTATTAAAAAATTCAATGAACCCTGAACGAGTAAAAAGATGCCCGTGTCCGGCGGAGGGAGGAATTCCACCGAAAAACCGACAGAGTTAAAAATCTCGGTGAAATATCGATGAGTAATTGCCAAGGAATTGTTGAAAGCCCTCGTGGACAAAAGAATCTGCCTCGTTAATTGCAACAATAAACGTACCTCCGCCGATTAAAAATCACCCGAGTAAAAACTTGATGAACGCCAACAATTTAAAGAGCTTTTCAAAGCATTTTAAATAGACCACAATCGACAAAAATTGTATTTTCTATAATTCAGCCCCAAAAGTCTATAATTTTTTTTACCGAAATTCTCCGGCCGGGCTAACGGTAAAGCAAGTGTATAGTTTAATAATCTCTGGCTTGCTCCGCTCCTCTTTCCCTCCCAATGCTTCCTTGACCCTATAGGACCCCCTTCAACCCCCAAAAGCCACGAGAATGTCCCTCGGAACCCCCGGAAAATGGAAAATAACGAATGAAAAATAAATGAAAGCCAGAGCATCGTGTTAACAACAAAATAAGCACTCACCTTGGTCCGTCCAAATGGGTTACTATTTGACAAACGGATTTCAATCCAAATAAAAAAAAAGAACCTAATAAACCGATTCGCCAGGAATTACAATAACACAAAACAAATATCCCTCGATCACAGAATAAACTCTCTCGATGCCTCGTTCCAATGAAATTATATCCTTTACAATAATCACACCACTAAAATTTCCTCGTCCAAGATGGCGAATGGCTTGGCGAATGCGCGACTTTCGTTGAGCCACCTTCTGTATTTTCCCCCACTACTCCTTATTCCCACCTCGAGGTTTCCCTAACGCCGATCAATACAATTACGTCATGCGTTTTTCGGTGTGACTAACTGTCCGGTATACTCCACTTGCCCAACTACTCACTGGTTAATCTATGCTGTCACTGTATTATTTTTCTTCACGTTTTTTGGATGCTTATTCACCGAGAATTTGGGACTATTTTAGACAGTAGTTTGTAATGAGAGTACTGGAGAATTTATTGCGGAGTTTAATAGGTTTTTTTATCGAATGATTATGCACGAGAATTTTAAGAGTTTCGCCTAACCGCAATGTGCCAAACGTGGAGAGTGGAGTGTTTCGGTAAACTAGAGAAACAGTGTGGGAAGATGGCGCTGGCGTTGGGACTTCAGGATCAAATTCAGCTTTTTAATTGAGTGATTCATTTTTACCCTCGCTGTGCGGATTTTAGCAATTTGTCAGGGATTTAAGATTGTTGCTGAGGGAATTTTAATGATTTGTTCTTCGGTTAACGGTATTAATTAGGATCTCGATGAGCGGACTGACTAGAGCAGTGATGTATGACAATCCAAAATGGCGGGTGTGTACAGTTAGTTTGTTTTTCCGGTTTTGAGCAGGTTTTGATTTTTCTTTGGAATAGTTTGTGCGTGTTTACAGAATTTATAGGGAAGTTTGCTGACGCTTATGGAGATGCTTCAACTACATAATTTCGTAGCGGTGCTACCTGAACTACGATGGTGAACGTATCTGTCGGTACGGCAGTACCACGGAGAATATGGCTACCCGGGCTGAGGGACTTTTGCCCTATGAGGCCCAGGAGCCCATAATCTCTGGTGTTTACGTCAGTTTGAAAATTCAACAAACTTTGTTGACCGGCTTGTAAGGGACACTATGGTAATTATTAGAGATTTAACCCAATAAGCGGATTTCCTTCAGGCTCTTAACTTGACATGTATTCATTTTTAATGCACATTTTTATTGGTATTGATTTTTAATTAGAGTGTCACTCTGCATACGGATGTAGGGGATATTAAAATTGAGTTATTTTGTGAATTGTGTCCGAAGGCGTGTGAGGTAAGTCCACTCAGTGATCCAGACTCTTATTTTTCCTAATTGTGAAACAATAGTGACAAAAATCCATAATTAGAAGAGACGTTGACGTTCTTAACCTCAAATAGAAAGAAGCTTCTTAAAACATTTCTCCAGAATTTTTTAGCATTATGTGCAAGTAATTACTACGACAACTGCACATTCCACCGAAATATCAAAGGGTTCATAGTACAAACGGGAGACCCAACACAGACCGGGAAAGGTGGTACATCGGTATGGAATAGAAAATTCGAAGACGAATTCAAGGAAGAGTTGAAGCACAACACGCGTGGCTTGGTATCAATGGCGAATAACGGTCCAAACACAAATGGAAGTCAATTCTTCATAACTTACGCTGCCCAGCCCCATCTAGACTTGAAATACACCTTGTTTGGAAAGTAAATAATAATTCTGAAATAAAAGTCATGTCTCAAACCACAATTTTGACGAGGAGCCCCTGAGAAGCGGTTTTAAACGATTAATAATTCTTTTCTCAGGGTGATCGATGGCCTGGATACCCTAGAGCAACTGGAAAAACTCCCCGTGAACCCAAAGAACTTCAAACCCCTCACAGACATCAGAATAAACAGTGTAACAATTCACGCTAATCCATTGGCTGGATGATCTAATTGTATTCCTATTTATGTTTTGAAATACAAAGATAAAAAAAAATATACAGTATTTCAATGTCATGTGGAGATTACACCTAATGAATCAGCTATAGTTGCCAAGCAGTCTTTTGTTTTCCGGGTCAAAGGGACTGTGAAGAAACACCTCCGCTGGGTACCTCGTACCCATAACTTCCACCTCATATTTCCCAGACTCTAGGAACTGTTTCGTTACTTTATCGCTACTGGGGTTGGAAATATATCTGCAAGAAAAGTCCTCAATCATTAGATTCCCAGTAATTCTTTGAATGATTCATGACTCAGATTAATTACTCACGCATGGCCAATACTATTGTTATATACGTATGAGTAATCCCCTCGCCTAAGGTACCCCACGATTTCGTCGTCCCTGTAGACAGCTTCCAAGCCCCAAAGTCTCACAGGGCTATGAAAAATTCATACATCAATGTTTTTCATTTCTCCGACTATGTCACTCCTCCTGTGCTTTTTCAATAGCCAGTTATTAATTAGAAAAGAAAAACTATTTTTAAGAGACTAAAAATGGTGATGGGTTGCCATGGAATACTTATCAACAATTAATATCGCATGCAAATGCCTCAACTCTAAAAATAATTATTGATCGTAAGTCAATATCCAATTTCGCCAGCTGCAGTTTATCATTCATTCACTTTTTAAAAATAATATCCAGACGTTTGTATTTTTCCTCTTTTTGCAAATTTTTCAATAACTTCAAAGTTAATTTGCGTTGCCTATTTTTTGGGAGCGCGATATCTTTACAATTAGAGGAAATATAATTTATCGTTTAAAAACATCTAAGGCTGAACCTCCTGGGTAGTCCAGGATGACACAGTATCTTCATAATCACAAAAGGGATGTACATAAAGGAACAAAATATTGAATAGAGGGTCGGTAGTCCCTTAATTACCTCTTCACATGCAAATGCACCATTTTCTTTGTAACTCCACTATTCCTTAGTTTCTCCACCGCCTTCTTTCCATTGTACTCCCCCTGTCGTCTGCAAACGTACCCGAGCCCAGCTTCCACTGGATTATCGTCCATCCTCAGGTCGCAGTTCCAGAGATGATATCCCTTCTCACAACTAAGACTGTACATTGCTCGGAATCCAGCTAATTTCATTCCATAAACTTTACCCGCCTCCATCAGTGCTTTGAATACTTTTTCACATGATTGACTAGGGATATGAAGCTCATATCCAAGCTCACCGACGAAACTCAGTCGAAATGCTCGCACCAGATTACTATTTATGTCCAAAATTTGACAGGTCGAGAAGGGAAAGAGTTTGTCGGATAAATCTTTGTTTGTTATATCCTCCAGAATATATCGACTATTTGGCCCTTGCAGGGAGAGAATTCCCATCGTGTCTGTGGCATTGTGAATTGTCGCCTCGAAGCCTCTCTTTCTTATTATTCGATTCAGATGGGAGTACGTGTGGTACGATGAACTTCCTCCGGCGACTAGGGAAAACAGAGTTGAGAATTCATATTTCCCTGCAATTTCTTACATTTTTTGACGAGATACAGATTTCAGTGGGGACCTGGTAGAAATTTTCACCTTCATTTTGACTATAAAAATGTAAAAAAAAATTAGTTACCAACGTAGAACGCCTTCCTCTGGAAAATTGGATCAGCCACTCCTCCGGAACCCGCTTCAATAGACGTAACCGTGCAGTCTGCCTCCACTCCCCCATACTTATTCAACGAACAAGTATAAATAGTTCTATTGGTTTCCCGATTGACATTAGCGGTGAACAAAAAATCTGCGGCTTCCTGGGCTTGGGCTCCGCAGAGATAGAACTTCCCGAAGTAGGAGAGATTGAAAAGGGCGGCCTTATTGCGACAGGCGAGGGCCTCCGAGCCGATGAGACCGTGATGCTCGGGAAAACCGAAGGTGTACTCCCTCTTCAGAACCTCGGCGTAATCGTTCCGACGATTTTTCGAGGATCCGTAGCTTCCCATGTAGTCGTAGGGCTGAATATTTGTGATTTTTCCAGGTTGATAATAGGCTGGTCGCTCCCATCCCAAAGCTTCCTCCATCACTGCTCCATTTTTTATCAGCAACTTAAGAATAAGATTGATTTTTTTTGCGATTCAGAGTAAAACTATTTCGTTAATTAAGTCAATTCGTTCTAAGCTGCCTTCCACTTACCAGTGCATCATTAAACAACAATGAAATAATTTTCCCCTAGAAAAATAAAACCAAAGCCTCCCAGTGCTCTTTCCAAGTAAATAATAGAACTCACATCGTGAAATAAATCCTTCTTGAACTGTCTGCCGCTCAATGGTGCATCATGTGGAAAAACAATGGAATAATTCTTCGCATAAGACTCGTGCGACCTCTCATTAGCCCACACCTGATCCCTCCTCTGCTCCGGGATAAATCTCCTGATGTCATAGCTGTACATGTGCCTCTCAGGCCTGCCATCAATAATCCACGAGGCGATTTGCTCCCCACACCCACCCCCATACATCATCCCCGCGCTGTTGTACCCGCACGAGTAAAAAAGCCCCGCACACTTGGGATCCTCACCCATAATCGGTTTATGGTCAGGAGTGAAGCTCTCAGGACCACAAACATTGGATTGAATTCCACTGGTTTTGATTTTCGGGATGAGTTCGACCACCGAATTGATGTGGGTGTTGAAGACAGTCCAATCGAGCTCGTAGAGGCTAAATGTAAAGTCTTTGGCGAGGGACTTGAGAATGATGGGATTGGGCTCGTATCCTCCAATGGCCAGGGATGAGCCCTGAGCCTTGATGTAGATACTGCCGTCGTGGTCCCTGATGTTGGGCAAACCCTGGACTCCCTCTATCCTCTCGGTTACCACGTAGGCGTGCTTCATAGCAATCAAGGGAATATCTACTCCTGCCATTTTTGCTACGTTCTTCGACCAAGCCCCTGCAGCATTCAGAACGCATTTTGTTCTGATTAAACCGAATGGAGTTTCCACTCCAGTTATCTTTCTCCATCCGTACTCCTGCTCCTCGGTGACTATTTTCGTCACTGGGCAATCCTCGATGATCTGGTGTCGAGTGGAAATTATTCGATTCATCAAAGCAGGGAATGAATTCA
The DNA here is from genome assembly GCF_034640455.1 of Diachasmimorpha longicaudata. Classification (NCBI taxonomy): domain Eukaryota; kingdom Metazoa; phylum Arthropoda; class Insecta; order Hymenoptera; family Braconidae; genus Diachasmimorpha; species Diachasmimorpha longicaudata. The sequence continues at coordinate 9,585,241 of NC_087227.1, forward strand.
ATGAGTTTGGTTCATATATTCTACGGAATTTCTTTGGCTCAATCATTAAGTTATTTGTTCACTCCATTTTTGTTTTCTTCAGATTAAAGAAGAAAAGAAAAAAATCTTGCATTTGATATTTTTATTTTTACCGAGTAATCAATTCTCTTTTCGATTGAGATATGAGAACACGAAAAAAAGAAGAGCTTATCAATAAAAAAACGATCAATTGTTCAGAACCTCGGTAAAAAATAGAAGAATAAATAATTAATTATCAAAATTGTTCTTTAGAGAACTACGAACGGGAGAATTAATTAATATGAAAAGATAATTACCCTTGCGCCATGATTCTTGGCAGCTTTCGTCAGGGCTGCTGTCAACATTGTTGGATCCATCGATCCATCCTGAGGGCAGTAAATGGATCCCACGATGACTTTCTCATCCAAAAGAGGAAACAACTCTTTGGTCTCATGTGCGGATAAAATGTGCGCTTCCACCCCGAGATATTTTCCCGCTGTCACGAGTCTTCTGTACTCATCCATTCGAGTCTGAAACATATGTAAAAAATTTACTCAACGTCACATCATCCCCGGAGTGACCTCCTACCCTTAATCAATCACACCTCATTATGCGCTATAAAAATTCCACCGTTCTGGATATACCCCGGATTTAGTCCTGTTTCCTCCTCTATATTAACCAACGTCGTTCTCGTGGAACTCAACAACTGGATGTCAACGTCACTGGGCCTCAGCCTCCAGTACATCCCCGCTGTGTGCCAAGTAGTTCCCGACGTCAATTTACTTCTCTCCAATAGAATGGCGTTTGACCCGCGCTTTGCCAAGTGATAGAGAGCATTAGTGCCAGCACTACCTCCTCCTGCATTACACGGGTAGACATTAGTACTCCAGTAAATCACGTGGAAATAAAATAAAATAATAGGGAAATTGAATTAAATAATTACGATTTCCACTAAATTTCGAAATTAAATCGAGGAACGTCACAAGAGAATCCACAACATTTTGAACATAAATAATCATAAACGTTTCAGGATTTTTTTAAACAATAACAACAGAAGATTTGGAATAAATTAAAGAAATTAACTGATCATGAACAGGCAATGGAACAACAATTTGTTTACAAATGCAGGCACATGCACTTCCATGTGGAGACCGTCTAAAAATTGAATTTCCAAACTTTTTCGGACATGACAGCTCCATTTAACACATACGTTAAATTTATACAATTAAAATTCTTCGATTTGGCCATGAAAAGTTATGATAAAACTGATAAATCAGAGAAATCGCGTTCGTTAATGTCCTCTCACCAATAATGACGACATCGGCGAATTCCGGAAGTGTCGGTGTCTTCTTCAGATTTTTATCTCCAGCATCAGTGAGAATGCTCCTCCTCGTGGTGATCTTATTCCATGAGGTCAACTACGATCAATTCCATTAATAAATAGATAAATTATCGATTGAAACTATCGAGAGTCAATGACCAGTGAAGTGATAAAGATAGTACGTTACCTTGGTCTTGACCGCTCGAAACATATTTCCTGTGCGGTTGACGATGGTCTTGATGCCACTACAATACTGTTCCCACTTAAGAGGTACACGGACTCCTCTCAGTCTCGTCATGGTCGATAGCAACTATTTCAAATAAATTTGTTATCAATAATTCTGTCTTCGTTGCTCTCACCCGTTGGAGGCTGTGTTCCAAGAGGCGAGAAATCGTATGAATTTCAGGGAAGAGAAAGAGAGAGAATAAATTGCAAATCGGAGAGCAATCAGCGCAAGTGGTGGGGCTTCGTTGCCTCAACTTCAATCGGGAGTTTTGCAATGCCTTGCACATGATAAACAGTGGGAATTCACATTTACCATCGGTTTATGTATTTCTGTATCATTACTTATTTAGTATCAGCATTATCGCAAGATGATGATAAACATGTTTTTGGTTCTTTGGATTTTAAAGAGCTGGAAATGTAGTTCATTGCTTAGGAAATATGTTTAACAGAGACTTAATGAATTTCTAACAACAAGTCAAGTGTCATTAACGTCATTATGTCATGGGGTGATGTTGGTGATTGACTTTCGCCAAAAGCCAAATTCACCAGGTGCTGAAATAATAAGTATTTTAAAATCCAAATTATACAGACGCGTCTAGTGCTTCAAAAGATAAGTCTTCACTAAACAAAATATTATTTCATCGCGATAACAAAAAATAAATTCAACTCAGTTGATTATTATTGAATTTATTATTTCACATTTGTTCTCAGTGCAAAGAAACCATCAATTTTGCGGACGATATTAATTACAAGTTGTTGATCTAAATAAAATGTTATGACATCGTTTATTATTCTCGTGAAGCCAATGAATATGATGAATTCCGATCCCTCCGTATTTAAATGATAAAATAATTTCTATCAAACGTACCTAGTACTTCAAAGGAAAGATGAAAATCCATAGAGAAAAAATATTATTTATTCGCTTCACCGAACCATCCTCAAGAAATTGTGCTTTTGCTTCAGAAAGCAAAGACTTTATTCAAATAAAACGACTCATGCTCCCGGGAAGCTCGAATTCCGTCGTCAATACTCCATCGGTCTTACCTTCTACATTGTCTCCACTTCCGCGTACAACCGCACCATCCGAGTAAATTAAAAAGTCACCTACATAAGTACAACTCATGAATGGAATGCCCGCACTTAATTAACTATCTCTCCGTTTAATGCACTCGTCCACATCTCCACTTACCAGACTTCGACATCGATTTCCTCCGAAAAATTTCCAATCTCAATCACAAAATCCCCCCAAACTTCACCTCTAAATTTTCCCCGAATATTTTATTATTCAAATAATCTATTCCCACTTCTCCGATAGCGTGACGACTTGACAATGAGTTTAAACTGACCCCTCATGTGTGCGTATGTACCACAGACTCATACACATTCATCATGTCACTTCAGTTCGCACATAAATCCCAGTGTCTATCCGCAGCCTTCGTTTGCCGTTCTCCCCTGAATGAAAAAAATAAATAAATAAATAAATTACTTGATCATGAGAATAAGGGCCCAATTACTCCCCTAATCGAATCACCAATTAAGTCCGTCAATTTAGCGAGTTGTTTAAAGTCCCAATCCGGTATTTAATTCCCCACAGCAAAAAATTTCAAGTCAAAGAACCCAGCAAAGGAAAGAAGACGTCCTTGAAACTCCCTGGGCTTCCAATTGGCTCTCGACTCATAAATATTTCAAACTGCAGCATCGCCAACGCCTGTTGAATTGTTGCAACAGATAAATCAACTCCTGACGGATGGAAAGACAAAAAATTTCATGAGAGGTCGTGTGTCAGTAACTCATCGTTTAATGATAAATAATCAGTGATTAGTTCTCCCCGAATTTCATGAAACATTGTTTCTTTTCTCGTACTAGATAAGATTCGTTGAAACTATATCTCACATCAATCACAAAACTTATAACAAATGAAATATCGATACAGATCACTATATTCAATGTTCAAACTTAAAGATAGATATTTTTCAGTCGTAAGAAATATTATCATATAAACAAAATGTCACAGTGTGCATATGGAAAATATTCTACGTCAATTTCATTGCATTCGCACCACCCCCAGGCACACCGACACTCACATCTACCCCAGACAAATCTTAATATTGTTACAAATAAATATGTGATAAGCGTAAATAATGCATCATGTACACACCCTCAATCACCCAATCATTGTATTAAATTGTATTTCCTCTCTCGTTTTGCATCTCGATTCTTGAAAATAAATCTTCGCCATTCAAAAGCCAGGTCCATCACACGATCCCTCGAATACCGTTCCATTCCATCGAGGAAAATTAATGAAATTTAGGTTGACATTTGTCAGAGTAGTTCAAGCGGTGCTCAACATTCAAAGCCGCAATAACGTGAATATACACTTATATTCCACATGACAGTGTCTAGGGATCAATCTACAGCTAGAGAGACGTATGCTCCTCACTCGCGAGACTATCCGTATCATCGGTGTCGGAATTTGTGGCCGGCTGAACTCTGGCGTATTCGTCTGTGTCGATGCTCTTGCAGAAGTGTATGGCGTATTTCAGTTTTTGACGGAGAACCGATTTGCAGGAGTATCGGGGCATTTTCAGGAGAAAGAAACACGTGTAGCTCTCGGGGAGAAAGTGGTCTGGTGGATTGTACTTGTCCATCACCTGGAAAATTCGACAAATTCGATATTTTATCATGGGAACAGAGATAAAGGTCGCAATGAACACAAATGATTTGATAAAAAATGCAGTGAATTAGCTAAATGCTTCTGTCCATTTCTCTGAAAAGTATGGAGTCAGTCTATGCTCCAGGAAAAAGACTAATTACCTGTAGAACAAAGTCTCTTCCCCGGAAATCAGCTATGGTCCTCGGTAGTCTGGTCCTCCCCCACACAAATCTCAAGAACAGTGACCTCTCCTGATTAGAAAATTCCTCCATAACCTCCCAAAACCACTGGACAAGCCCCGAATTGGCTTCAATCCCCTTGTAAGTAGCCACCGACTTGAGTAACCCCAGAGGAATATCCGGACTTCCACAGACCATCGTCTCCAGTTCAGCCCCACTGAACAGAGCGAGTAGAGGCACAGGAATCACTTTGGCCATACCCTCCCTGACAGCATTGACCTGAACATCGAACTCGTGGAGCCTGTAGTTGAGTGCTAGCCTGACGTACTCATGCCTGTTCTCAGGGGCAATTTTTCTGTACCTATTGGAGAGTGGGACATCTTGACCAGCTGCTGAGGGTGTGGAGAATGGCATCTCCAGTGTCTGGAAGACTTTCTCATCAGGGTCCATGTCTCTAATGCAGAGCAGTCCAGGAACATAATCCCTGTCGATTTCCGTGAGATCCCCAGGAGTCAGAGAAATCCCAGCCAATTGCTTCCAGACGGGTTCGGCCAGGTTTAGACTCAGTGGGCTTCCAGTTCTTATAGCAATTCCCATGAGAATCCCCAAGAACTGGAACATGTTCATGTGCAGAGGGGTCTTTGCCATGGGATTAAACAGAAAGCAGTCTCTGTTCGTTCCACTGTCATCCCGCCCATTGGGTGTGGGTATGAATAGTGGAAGGGAGCCGTTCTGCAGCTCATCACACATCTCGGCGATGCTCTCACTGTACCCCCCGCCACAGTCATCAACACTCTCCCCGACGAATTTGACCTTCCAGACCCTGTGAGGCAGGAACAAAACGTCCTGAGTCAACAACGCCATCTTCGCCACCATCTGTCCAAAGACAGACTTAATCCCATCGGGTCCAGCGAGTCCAGTGCCCTTGCTCCTTGCCCTCTTCACCTGAATCCTGTTGAGCTCGATGACCGGTCCGTGCTGCCTGTCCCTCACCATCGTCGCTTGAACAACTTTCCGGAACGTGGCCTCCTTGATGCTGTAAACCAGCATGGGAGCCAGCTTGTTGAGGCCAATGTGTCCAGCAATTGGAAACATGACGAGCGAGGGACAGAGTAGTTCGGCGAAATGGTGCAGAAGCACTAGGCGATTGTGAAGGGCTGAGAAAGGAAGATCCTTAACAAGATCGTACTCCATGGGAGTTGAAGCTGGTAATTTACTCTGGGTGGCTTTGGTCGTACTCCAGGCGAGCGTGTGAGCACTACCACACGCCACGCGCGTGATCTTCTTCCCCTGGAGGGCGTGCACGAGCCTCGGTCTCTGTAGGGCACTAGTAGTACCATCTCCCAATTGTCCTTCGTCGTTGTCCCCCCAGGTGAACACTTCGCCTTTGTCAGAGCAGGCGACACAGTGCAGAGAACCAATAGCTATTGAGATGATCTTCTTCCCCTGAAGAGCCGCGACTTTCCTGGGTCTCCTGACATGATCGTCAGTGCCATGACCAAGGCGATGATAATCACCCTTTCCCCAGGTGTAGACTGCCCCGGATCTAGTGAGAGCGACGGAGAACTGGCTACCGCACTCTACCTTAATGACTCCCAGTCCAGCCAACGATTCAATCTTCATGGGAGTCTTACAGCCATCACTTCCTCCTCGTCCCAATTTACCGTAATCTCCATCTCCCCAACTCCAGACATTATCGTCATCAGTAACGCAAAGGGTTTGCGCATCTCCACTGCCACAAGCCACGTCCACAGCCTTGTAATCCTGTAGCGCAGCCACTATCTTTGGTTTTGTCTGGTCATCACTGTCCCCATGCCCAAGTCTCCCATATCTTCCCTTCCCCCAGGTGTACAGTAGCCCAGCACCACTGATTGCTGCACTGTGATGCCCACCGCACGCGATATCCACGATCTCAGTTCCTAAGAGAGCTTCCACAAGCTTTGGCCGATCGTACGACATTCTGTTACCATGTCCCAGCTTTCCGTCATCCCCTTCCCCCCAGGAGTACACGTGTCCCTCCGATGAGAGAGCCAAACAATGCTTTCCCCCAGAGTTGACAGCAATCTTCTTGATGAAGACGTGCTGAATAGACTCAAGGAGAGTAGGTACCATTACCGAATCAGTCCCCCCAATTCCCAATCGTCCAACAGCTCCATACCCTGTGGCATAGATCTTGCCATCGGCAGTCACTGCGAAGAGAGTTTGCTCACCACCGGCCAATTGAACGGGCCTGAGGGCTGAGAGGCTCTCGCATGGGGAAGGGAGCTTTACCTTAGCCCCTTCGAGACCTCCCAACTGTCCTCTGTGGTTATGCCCCCAGCCGTAGATCGCTCCAGAGCCATCCCAAGACAGTGTCCAGTCCTCGGGCCTTCTGTTCAACCAGAGAAGCAGCTGCTCGTCGTGCTCTCGTTTGAACATATCGTGGTTCTCGTGAGGTGGCTTGTTGCTGTGGCTGTGATGGCCCTCGCTCTCTGCATTCATCATCTCGTTGATTCTCTTCGTGACATCGAGGCAGAAGCTCTTGGGCAAGGCTGACCGGTTGATGAGGGCCTTGGCGACTCTCGCCGCGAGGCAGTATCGTTTGAACCAGGACCATTTGTGGATCTCTGAACAGCAGGGCATTGTGTCAAGCTCCAGATCACAAGCCAGACCGACTAGGACCTTAAAGAAGTCACTGTGCATCAGTTGTTTGCCCCCTCTCACCGCCGGATCCTCGTACTCGTACTGCTTGAGGAGAGCTTGTGGGAGGGATCCCAACAGAGCTGACAGAGCAGTATCGCTCCTGATCCCTGGTCCACAGCTGAGGTAGACCACCTGCAGCTTCTTCAGCGCCCACATCCTCTGCTGGGCCGTTAAGATACTCAATTGACTGCACTGTGCTAGGCTAGCGACGAGCCTCGAGATGATGCTTTTCTCGGTTGAATTACTAGCAGTGGGGACGATCAGGGCATTGTCCAGGAGGCACTCTGCCAGGGCGATCGAGGGTTGTGACAGTACAGCACGGTCAGACCCCAGCTCGTGAGGGGAGAGTATTGCCAGGATTGGGTGGACAGTGAATCTCCAGCCCCAACCGTTGACCGATCCATCAGAGGTGAACCGCCAGAATAATTCGTCTCCTTGAATTCTGATCTCTGCTGACCACTCGCTCCACTCCCTCCCTGATTTTATTGCAACGACCCTTCCCGCCCCGTCCATTATCGTCAGAGGATCGTGACGGCGCTCCGTTGAACACTGCCTGTCGAACTCTACTCGAAGGGCCTCAGCCCCAGGGATCTTGACGTGGCCAGTGAGAGTCGTATCGTCGATGTAAGGATGAGGGGTCTCCTGGATCATTGGCTTTGGTGCGTTACTCATGCAGTGGGAGTTGGCTGTTGTGTCCTCGAGTTCCGTGACGCACAACTCCAGCAGCATGTTCCGGATGGTCTGCGGGCTTCTAGAAGATTTCGCCAGAGCTATGAGGACCGAGGAAATGGTCTCCTTGGCGCCCTCACAGACTCTATTGGCAACAGCCAGTTTCAGGAGATCCACGAGCATTCGGGCGTCGTCCTCAGTGAGGGTGGATGTAAACTCATCGAGACCATTTTCCCCAGGGTCGTGATCTTCTCCGACGACCTGAGCGTTGGAAGTCAATGTCGCCGCAATGACACTCATCGCTGCTGCACTGGTGGACATTTTGGAGGCTCTCGAGGAGAGGCTGGCAGAGCTGGACATTGAGGGGAAGTAATTGGTGACGACTGGAGGGATCCCCTCCTCCTGTAGGCCGGTGATAGAAGCGGAGATGGCTCGAGGGCTGTTCTTACCAGATGTGCTATGGTTGTGCGAATGATGGTGGAGGTTTCCCACTTCTGCTGGTGCCTCTCCACCGCCTTGGGCGATCTCCCCCACGTTCTGATAAACCCCAGTCAAGTTTCCGCTCATTACCATGGGGGTCGTTGACATGGAGAGCTCCCCCGTGGGAGTTTCCGGTTGCGAAACATTTTTCATTGTTTTCATGAGAGACGATCCCGATCCTGTCAAGGCGTTATGACTCTTCAATGCGATGACAATGGCAGTTCTTGCTTGGATGATGTCGAGAGCGTTGATGACGTGCTGGAGTGCCTGCTGTTTAGCGACATTGCTCTCTAGGGACAGGATAATATTCGACAGCGATGGTCTTATGTTCTGGGCGGGGATGATCCCAGGTATCGTTTGTTCCATCGGAGAATCTCCGAAACCCAGTGAAGCCTGCCCCAGGGGATCCTTCCCACTGGAGAATGTCACAGGCTCTTGATTGTTGGTGGCAGGCTGGTCAGAAAGAATCCAAGCGACACTGTGGCTAGAACCACAAGCTACTCTATTGATCTTCGTGTCCTCCAGGCCGTGAACCAACGAAGGCTTTCTGTTGACAATCGTCGTGCCATTTCCCTGCTGCCCGTGGTCGTTATCCCCCCAGGCGTAGACTTGTCCGGCGTCAGTAACAGCGAGACAGTGGAGTGCCCCGACAGCAACGTGGGTCACTTTCTTCCCCCTAAGGCTCTCGACGACAGTCGGCTTCCTGACGTGCTGATCGTTCCCATGACCCAGACGATAGTAATCCCCTTTTCCCCAGGTCCAAACTTCTCCATATTTCGTGAGAGCTAGGGAGAACTGGGCTCCACACTCGATCTGCACGACACCCAGGTTATTCAGACGATCGACGAGAAGAGGGGTGTAGCAGCCGCCACTTCCACCCCTCCCCAATTTTCCGAAGTCCCCGTCTCCCCAGGAGTAGACAGAGCCATCCTCAGTGAGAGCAAGAGTTTGGGCATCCTTACTGCCACATGCGATTTGAATGACTCTCTGTCCTACTAACGCCTCTACCAGTTTTGGTTTCAATTGTGTGGCAGTGTCGCCATGCCCCAGACGTCCATAATCTCCCAGTCCCCAGGTGTAGAGTTCTCCATTGCTCGAGATGGCAGCTGAATGCCCTGAGCCACACGCTATGTCTCTGATTCTCTTGGATTTGAAGGCTTCTATCAGTCTCGGTTTGTCCAATGACAAACGATTCCCATGTCCCAGTTTTCCATCCTCACCTTCACCCCAGGAGAAGACCTTGCTATCCTGTGTGAGAGCCATAGCGTGAGTTCCCCCAGAATGTACCGCCACCTTCTTGATGATGTATTGACTGAGAAAGGGGATTAATTTCGGTTCGTAAACGTTATTGTTGTCCCCAAGGCCCAATCTACCATTGGTTCCCTCTCCGCAAGCGTAGAGTTTTCCTTCCTGAGTGACGATGAAAAGAGTTTTGCTCCCACCTGCAATCTGAACTGGCTTTAATTTGGATAACACATCGCTGTAGACAGGGAGCTTAATCTTCGAGCCTTTTAGACCACCGAGTTGATCTTTGTCATTGAGCCCCCAGACGTAGACAGCTGAGTGTTGCTGAAGTTGTTCATGAATCCTAGAGTATCCATCACCTACGACGACTCTTCCCCTCTGAGGTGTCCCCGAAATTTGTTCCTGCACAGTCTCCCAATCAGACGCCAAAAATGAAACAGACGTTGCCAGTTGATTCTCGAACAGCTTCTTCTTGCCAAGAATCTGGAGACCATGGATTTTGCAGTCGATTCCTCCATTTCGGCACTGTTTTATAGCGATTTCAATGCAGCTGTAGTACTCCCTCATGTTCTGAAGCAGCGTCACACACTCATCACTGTTCCTAACAGTGATTGCAGCTAATTCAAGAAGAGAGTTGAAAGAATATCCAGCGTTGACAGCGATCACCATAGGCATGTAACTTCCGTCCTCCGGCTTGACAGTGATCTTCAAGGATTCTATCAAGATGTCAGGCATCATCTCCAGACGAATCCAGTGCTTTCCCCTCTGGCCGCAGCTCTGCCAGAATTTACCAGAGCCGTCCACAAGCCTTGTCGCCCAGTTGTCTCTCGAGGAAACATTCAAAGTCCTTATGCACTTGGACCAGTCGTCAATCAGCGATGACTCAGTGATGTCCTGACGATAGTGATACCTTCCAGGTTTACCGGCGTACACAGCAGCCGAGCCAGGCTCAGCAATTCTGTTGAATCCATGTCGATGGCATCTCTTCGTGTAGAAGCAGTTCTCGCAGAGATTGTAGTTTTCACAGACTTTGCATTTCAATCGAGCCCCAGAGATAGGTGACAAGTGGCAGGAATTGCAGGTGACAGCGTGGTGACACGAAGGGACTCTCTCCATCTCTGACATGCAGCCAGTCCAGTTGCTCTGCTGAGGAAAATCCACAGACACATCTTTCCCATTATTGATGATTGCAGTGAGCACTCCGACACTGGAATGATTGACAGATCCCCATTTGTATTTGGGTACTGTCACCGAGGTCTTCACCCTGACTTTGTCCCCGACCTTGAGGGCAGCAGGGGGTGTGGGCAGGGTGGGAGGGTGTCCGAGAAGTTCAATGTGAATGAACCTAACCCAGTAAGTGCCATCCTTGTGCTGCCAAGCGACTTGAACGTTCAAGTCGTGGAGCCCCTCGGGATCGATCTTCACGACCTGTCCAATGTCTCCATACTCGACCTCCTCGTAGCTCTTGCAGCACCTTACCAGCATCCCAACTGTGACATTATCCCTCACGTACATGGCGTACTCATCGAAGGAGAGGAAGTCAGATCGTTTCATGAAAGTCTGGGGGGCGTTGGCAGCTGCTGTGAGGACCTCGTCGTAAGATGATGGGAGGATAACCGGTGTTGTCATGCCAATCATGAACAAGGATGACTGCTCGTTGCCATCTTCACTGGAGGAGTCTTCGGAATCGTCAGATCCAGCGTCCGAGCTTGATAAAAGGGGAGTATCAGAATCTCCGAAGATAGTATCAGCCTTTTCCAGCAGCCATGCAACGACGTTCTCCGGGGTGATGTTGCCACCCTCTGTTACACTGAGGTTCCTGATGGCAAACTCCACACTCTTCCTGGGGAAGCCCATCTCTGTCAGTTGGGTTACCAGGGGGTTAGAGGCCTGTCGAGAGCTGACGATCTTCTTTCCACTTCGGCAGTGTCTTTTCTGACTAGAGGACAACGAGGCCAGAGAGCAGTCTGACGTTGGTGTCGTTGGTTCTGAGATGATGCCCGGGTTATGAATTCCAGCTCGATGTCTCAATTCCACTGCCAAGTACTGGGAGACCGCCAGGGCCGCACCCTCCAGTTCCTCCCTCTTGAAAATAGGTTTCAGGGGCTGGGGTTTGATTGCTCTTATCAGCAGCTCTTGAAAGAAAATCCTTCCCTCAGTTTCCTCCCTTCCATCCTCTTCGTCCTCATCGTGATCAAGTTTCTCAGCTGATATCAGTGACAAAGGGCACTTGAGTACCTGCCTGAGCTTCGTCTGGTGCTCTAGAAGGGTTCTTCCCGCGTTCAGAGCTGCCAACTGCTGCTGTTGTGTGCGAAGGATTGATGCATTCACCACTCCTGCTATTACAGGCATTCCTGACCCTGGCCTTCTGCCGGTCATATTGCTGTTGTTGGTATTTCCAAGAAGCAAAATGTTCGCCCAGATCGATAAGAGAGACTCTATCATGGGCATCCTGTCTAAATGAAACTTCTCGGAGACGTTTTTCACCCCAGGGAAGGGGACCTTCTTCAGAATTCCTGTTCTCCCACTTTCCTCGTGCATTTGGAGGACTAGCTTTGAATGGGGGGTGAATCTACTGACTATTCCCACTTCGTTGTCCACCTCGACAGTCCCTCCGATTCTCGGACGATTGTCCAAACCCCCGACGACAATCAAAGCGGCCATCACAGTCTGTTGGATCGTCATACTGTGCTCACCACCATTTTCGTTCATTCGAATGTGAAAAAGGGGTCCATCGTTTAGTAAATCCGACGCCAGTGATAGTTTTGAGGCGAGGTAGCAGTTGAGTGCGAGCTGCCATCCAGGAAGCAGATGAAGCCCTCGAATCAACTGAACCATCTCTTCAGCAAGAGTCGAACTGTAAGAAGCTGTGATAGAGACTCTGCACTTCGTAGAGTGAAGATCGATGGATTCTCCAGAAGTATTCACGGTATTGGCAGCACAATGCAGTCCAATCTGTCCGAGTAATCGGAATAATTTCTCCAACAATTGAGTCATCTCCACCTCGTTCTCCGGCCAGGATTTCAAGACGGCGAAAAGAAGTTTTAGGGCCATCGTCTGCTTCGCAAGATTTGGCTCCGATTCTTCAGAGATGATACTGAGAAGGAAGTCGATCCAGGCTGGAGTACTCAGGGCCTGGCAGAATGACACCTGAGAGTTGGCAATGGTTTTTAACAGGCCCAGAGTCGCCCAGGAATCGTGATGCTCTTTGGCAAGATCAGTGGCATGGGAACTCTCCTCATGACAGCCTGGCTTATTAGCAGCAGAGATAATTCCCCTGATGATGGAGACCAGAGTCTTGATAGCTGTCCTGTCGACTCCATTAGCATTAATCCCACAAGATAGAAGTATAATTCTCAGAAGATTGGTGGAGGCTCCCTTGAGATACGTAGTTGGATGAAACTCTCGATTTCCCATTTGACCGTCGTCGCGTTTTTTACTGGAATCACCAGGTGGTGATCCAGCGTCGCTATCAGAGTCACTCTCGAGAGGGACCGGAGGTTCAGCCAATTTTAGGTCATATTTTCCTTCCTTTCCCATTCTGTAAGAATTGGTGACGCCATTGTCCCATTCTACTCGGATCCACCCATCTTCTCCCAGCTCTCCGATGACCTTTCCCTCGCCAGGTGGAGGGCCATCCTGCTCTCCCCACTTCCAGTCCACCCCCCGGATAACCCTTGTTCCAATCTTCATCAAAGCAGCCAATGCAGCCCTACTCAGCTGTACAGCAGGTGGTTTATTCTTCTGCAAAACGTCTTCATAAATCGCAGACACATTCGATGACTTCTGCGATCTCTTGATCCTCATGGATTCAGTCATCATACCCATGGGGGTGGGGCCAATCTGTCGCAACAGAGTCAAGACACTGGAGATGAGTCCAGAGTTCACCAGCAGTCCAATTTCATTGGCATGATGATGACTGGTCAGCATTCCAATGATTGTCAACAAAAATCTAGCTCTCGGGAGTTTCCTCAGCCAGGTGTACGTCCCCTGGTTTAAACTGCTCTTGCCGCTGACTTTGTCCTTGTTGGGTAGCTCTGCCTGAATGACGTACGTTCTCAGGGCTTGGATCGTCCAACAGGTAATCTCAGCCTCCGATATAATGATGTTGGCTCTCTGATAAGGCGTTACCAGCTGAATATTACTTAAACAATGAGTGACAACTCGATCCTGCAGACGTTTATTCTCAGGAATCAACCCCAACCAACCATTCAGCAAAGAGTACTTAACAGAAGTGATGAGATAATCCTTCTTCAACAGCTCAAGGATCATGTTGATTCCCCTCTCCCTCACTTTCACCCGTTGGATCTGGCAGTACATGGCCCTCCTCAGAGTCTCCACAATATTTCCTCCCCCGTCCTCGGAAACAGCAAAATTCACTATGTCATTCATCAGTTCACCAGAGTCACCGCCCAAAGATCGAGTATTCAATTTGTCCAACAGCTGAAGCGCAATGTTCCTCATGGTCTGTTTATCCTCAAAGTACTTGGTTTCCTTCTCCTCAGGAACGCTGGAGATAGACGTGTCCTTAACAGGTCTGGAATTTTGAATGGAAGTGTTGACGATGTCATCAAGTTTCCCCCCAGACTCCTTATTCTCCTTCTTTTTTTTCTTCATCATTTCGTGGGCATTTGTCCTTTTCTTCCTATTGTCGGCAATGACGCTCAGAACGACCCTCTTAAATTTGGGAACAGTGTGTAAAAGTTTCAGTCTTTGGTATCCAATCACTTCGTAGCTTGTGGCAGGTCTCACTTCGTAAAGGAGAAATCTGCACTTCTCCAGTACGGGGGCGCAGACCTCCTTGTAGCTCATGTTCTGTTGCTGCCTGGTCCTTATTAAATTCCATTTGGTCTGGTGGATCAGCTTGACCATATCGACAAGGGGTTTAGACAGTTTTGCGTTATCGTCAGTGAGCTCTTGATCAACTAGGGCCATAGTTTGAAATCCCAGGGCAAGATGCTTGATGATGATCGCCATGAGAAGCCTGCCGACCTCCTCCACTGGATGATCCCCGTAGAAATCGACATGTGAGAGTAGATTATTCGCCTTACTGTACTTCTCTACCATTTTGAGGAAGGTCTGCACATAGTTGTCTGTCTTGTGACCCTCAGCTAAAGCTTGAATGAAGGCAGTCACCCTAGAGTCATTCGGTTTCATTTTATTCTGGAATTTGTCCTTCATCCCCGGAGTCCCTCCCGGGTTTCCCGCCGAGCTCATGGTGTTTGGAGTGATGGTACTGGCGGTGACGACCCCACTGGTAATTCCAATTGCTCCGGAGATTGGTATCCCAGGCTCAGTGGGTGAGTTAGCTGCTGTTGAGTGATTGCTCTTGGCCTCGTCCTTCTCCTCCTCGTAAGGGTTCGAGGGCTGAAGCACCTGTAGGCCTCCCCTGAGGAAATTGGCATTTAGCCAGATCCCCGCTTCCTCCTCAGCAGGCAACAGAGCAAGACTCCGGCGCATTCTGTGGGCGTGAAGACCCAGAAGAAAACTGAGGGCCCTCTCGACATCCAGAAGAGAGGAGCACACGTCCATGATATCAATCGTGAACTGCGTTGAGTCAGGTTCTGATTGACAGTAATAACCAACAAAACACGACTCCATGACTCCAGAATTCAGTTGTGATATCGCATTTTTGGTGTTAGAGATGTCCTTACTGCCGTCGAAGCGACTGCCATCAGTCTCTCTCGCCTGAACCATGGACGATGATAATGAAGAGGACGAAGAACTGTCACGTCCTTCCTGGCAGAAGTCCTGGACATCGTATACATTGTTGTTAACGACGATCCAGAGACCACCGTCGCGATTGTGATTCTCCAGGTCAGCCCACCTGATGAGCGTTGGCTCCTCAGGAATGGAAATTGCCTGCCTGGAGGTATTCCCCTGTTGTGGAGCGATGATCCCCGGCCAGGAAAGGTCATCGGCATCGTCCTTCTCGAAAGTAGGGGCGAGTCTGTTAAACTGATCAAGAATATCAAGCACTGGCGCGAGAATCTCCATCCAATTCATCCCATGGAGCAGCAGTGGATAGTCCACCTGGAGGAGAATCAGACAGATCACCAGTTCTGGTAGCAAAATAGTAACGATATCGCTCTTCAATATCATTGTGACTAGAACAAAATTCTTGCTACTGGTGGCACCTATCTCACAAGCTCTTGGGAGCACATCATTAACGTGATTGCAGATCTGGAGAATGTATTTCTGAAGAAGGGACTGGGAGCCGATGGTCTCAGGATCCTGTGGGTCCTGATTATGCTTGATTTTATTGATGCACTGGTAGATTTGGGCTATCAGCAGTCGTTGCCATCGAAGAAGAAGATTTGTGCTTGGGGAGTTGTCGAGCCTCTGGTTCTCTTCGTTCTTTTTCCCTCCCTTGCCCACATCCAGGGACTCCAGTCTGGCCTGCGTAATGCAGGTGCCGTTCTTTATCAACTGCTTTACCAATTGAACCAGAGAAATTGTCATGTTATGTTTTTCAGAACTGAACTCCTTGGATTCCTTAGTTTCATTCTTGAAATCTGGTGTGGAGTTTGACGATACTATCGACTCTTTATCATCGGATATATCGATGATTTCAGCTTTGATTGCTGCTTTGAGGGCAAATTCCAATCCTCCATCAGCCATCAGACTGGAGACCAAGAGGTCAGCCATAAACTGCTGTCCCATGTTGCTGCTATCACTAGTATTATTATTACTTATCGCATGATTGTGATTGTTATGATGATTCTTATTACTGGAATTGTGGAGATGATTAGTACTGAGGGATTTAAAATTATGACTGGAATTTGGAAGAAAGCTGGAGAGAGTCTTGGCTCTCTCATTGGCCGTTGGCAGAAGAATGCTCCATCCAGTTTGTAGAAGGGCCTGAGCAGCTTCTTGGATTGTTGCGAGGATTCCAGCTTCACTGGCAAGAGCAACACACCTGTGCTTCAACGAGTTCAACAGGCCGGTACCCCCGGCTAGTCCCACCGACTTGGGGTCGATCCCATGGGAGATCATCGCGTGCAGCTGAAGTCTGAGAAGATTCAAGGTGGCAACAGCCAGACACTCCCTGTCCTGAGTCGGTGGTCTGGTGCCGGGAAGTCCCTCGCAGGATTTCGTCAGCAGTATGTCAAGTAATTTAAATGTTTTCTCGCAAATATCCACGACGAAGGGGACCCTCGTGGCGACTGACCAAGTGGATAACGACCAGGCGAAGCTCTGAGTGGGACCACAGACAATTCCAATGACATTTTTTCCTGTTAGAGCTGTACACAGAGATGGTTCGGATACCGTAAAGCCCAAGGCTGGATCAATCTGTCCATAATCATTCCTCCCCCAGCCGTAGACTTCCTGATCTTCAGTGAGTGCAAGCACCAGGACACTTCCCACCGATAATTCCTTAATTTTTTTTCCTTTAGCTTTCAGGGATTCGATCATCTTGGGATATCGCACGTGGTCCTCGTTTCCATGGCCCAAACGATAGGCAGTCCCCTTCCCCCAGGTGTAAATCTCCCCCTGAGCAGTCAGAGCAGCTGAGAATTGTCCCCCACAGTAAACCTTGATGACATTGACATCCAGAAGCTTATCCACTATCTTCGGGATTTTCGATCCATCAGAACCCCCCCTGCCCAGCTTTCCGTAGTCACCATCCCCCCAGGAAAATACAATCCCTGAAGCTGTTACACAGAGTGTTTGGGAGTCTCCACTGCCACATGCCACGTATACGACAGCGTGTCCGTTCAAAGCTGTCACAGGGGTGGGGATCATTACGTCGTCACAATCACCGTGACCCAGTCGTCCGTAATTTCCTCTTCCCCAGGTGAAGAGCTCCCCAGTGGCTGTCAGAGCTGCTGAATAAGTGCTACCACAGGCGATGAAAGTCACTGCCCTTTCTGAAAGTCCCTCTATCACCTTAGGATTCTCATAAGACGTGGTATTGCCATGCCCAAGTCTTCCCCCATCGCCGTTCCCCCAAGAGTACGTAATACCGTCTTCAGTAAGAGCAAGATAATGCTTTCCATCGGGATGAGAAGCAATCATGCTTATCACAGTGTTTTTCTTCACTACTCCAAATTCAACTTTCTGCGGGTACTGTGTCTCCGATCCATAATGCATCATGTAGACCCTCCCACTTTGAGTAAGAATCATTAAAGCTCGTTCTGTGCAGCAGAGCTGCCTCACCCCCAGCTCCGCAATGGCATCACAGTAAAAAGGTGAGGCACCATTTCCAAATTTCACACCACCCCAGGCGATGACTTCCTGAAAAGTCGTCTGTGTCGTTTGATTCTTCGAAACGCCATTAGTCCCATTGCTGGAAGAGCTGGAGATGTTGAGAGGGGGCAAATGAGGGCTGGCAAGACGGGACATATTGCACATGACAACGACAGCTGCCTTGCGAAGATCCACCGGTACAGAATCATTATCAGGGAGTAGTAAATACTTCAGAAGTACTTCACAAGGTCCTGGATTTAATTTACTCTCAGCGCCAGCTGGTCTTCGTGATTTTGTCGGTGTAACCGAGTTCAATCTCCTCAAAAGGGGGACTAGAGGAGCACAACTACCCGAAACTGGTGGAATGACTCGATTGTCCTGGTTGATGGTTTTCTCGCTCAAGTGGAGAAGAAGAATAACCGAGTCCAGGAGGCTAGATAACGTGGCTCGTTGTGCCACGAGTTCTAAAAGTAGACAGAGAGCTGTGTGCTGATCAGATACTGGAACTGGACACCTGGTGGTGGTTGTGGTAGTGGTTGTGAGCTGGGCAACGTCGCCAGTTACAACCTGACGAAGAAATTTTGCGGATTTTTCAACGACTTCGAGCCAGACCTGGGAAACGTTGTTTTCCTCGAAGAGAGTGGCCTCTGGGAGAGACTGGAGGGTCTCCAGGGACTCCGAGAGGATCTCACTGCAGAACTCCACATCCTCCCCGGACCGCCAGGCCCTCCTCAAGTAGGCGAAAGAGAAATTTAAAGCTGCTCTAGTGCCAACTCTTGCTAAACCCACAGCAGCTCGTTCAGATGACTTGACTGACAGTTTGGGAGGTTTCTGAGTGGCGTTGGAGAGTTTAGAGCTCGTGCTCATGGCTGTGTCGATATTTGTCAAGGGTTTCTTTTCCTCCTGGGGCTTGTGCCTGGAGAGGGCTGTGAAATATCGCCTGGCTATCACCAGTCTCTGTCGTAATCTCGTAGCTGAGAGGGTGCTATTGGCTACCTCGTTACACAGCCCAATTTGATCTTTTATCAGGGCTTCTGTGCTTGTCTCCCAGTCCGATCGGGAGGGTTTTGTGCTCCATAACCAGGAGTCCATTGTCGTGTGAGTCAGGGGAAAGGATTTCTCGGTGGCTTTCAACAGAGCTGCTGCCATCTCCTCGTACAACGCTGCTTCCTCCTCGTCAAGCTTCTGACAGGGGCCACAGTTGCAACCACTCTGCGGACCGCAGATTCCGTCACAGCAGAGACATGACAGAACTCGTAGGTTGCAGTAGTAGTGGCCACTGTCACCTGTAATTAGTGGGGGCATTCGAGTTTTCTTAACAAGTCCTCGATGTACGAAAAAATTTAGAAATTCATTGTTCATTTATATGGCCCCCAAAAATTTTGGGTCTTGATGAATTTTGTGAGTCGAGAAAATACATCAGTTTCCATTATTTTGAATCCTCGTTGACTTACAAAACAAATGTTATCATTGAGAAACGCAGAAATAATTTTTACAAACAAATATACACAAGACTTGTTTTTGTTTCATCGAAGTAAATAAAGTTCATGAGAAGGACAATTACTCTACTGTTTGCACGGGTTTAGTGTTACAATAACAGCCTCATAACGGAGTAAGACGATAAGGAGAAAATCAATAAACCTCGAATAATATCTGAAAACAGAAAATATCATCACCTTTCCTCGAGATGACTCCAGCAGCATTGATGAGCCCATCGCTGAAACTTCCAACAATTTCTCCATCCCTAACCATTCCATTCCACAATTCAGCGAGTCCATCTCGACACAGAAACCTCTGGAGATCAGTTTTCAACCACTTTGCATCGAGACGTGACTCTGGCCTCACTGTTATGCTCAGCTGACCACTCATTTTGTTTACTTCCGATGTCTTTTCCCTCGGAATTTTCCTAGATATCCATATTTCCGTCACTTCCTCTTTTATCACTCTTCACTGAAATAAAATATCGAAGCTCAATAGTTTAGAAATTCCCCACAAAACGAAGTATTGATGATGTTCAATGGGTTTGATTGATATGACATATCAAATGAACAGAAATGTCAGACTCAAATCTGAGAGATTCAGTGTTGAATAATTATTCTTGTTGACTTTTTTATTTATCTATGAGTCGAAGAGTTTGGTGATAGCTTGAAGAGAAGAAAAGGTATTTACGGTTTGACGGAGACTAGTTTGACTTCTCTCATCAGCAGTTATCAACAGCAATTGTGTTTTTGACATATATCAGGGGGGTAACCTACCCTAACCTGCACTAACCTGCTGAGACTGGCTCAAATCGACGTGAATTGAGACGAGGAAATGAAACCGCCGTAACTCTAAGCAATTTTCAAGTTGAGTCCTCGCTCTGTTTTCCTTTCCCCGTCCTTAAGAATTTCTAACCAATAAATAGGAAAGTTCAGATCACGGATCAGAAAAATTCTGCAGAAAATATTTGAGTAGAATAATTGTCTGGGAAAAGGCTAATGAGATATGAGGAGAACTTTGCATCATTAATGCTCAGGCTGAAAGGAATCGGGGAGTCAACGAAAAGCATCGACATTCGCAATCAAAATCCGGACGTGTCCAGCACGCCGGAAGTCCCCAGAGGTTCGCGGTTCGTCCGCTGGGCGCTTCGTCCGTTCAACAAAGACGTGTTTGCCGCACATGAAACTCATTGCCCCGCGTTTTTCTACACGAGCAAAGGAGTATGAGCAAATGGCGTCTCACAGGTGGAGATTGTTGCGTCAAATTGCCAAAAATAATGACTGAACTGTCACAATAACCATGAAATACCTCTGAAAGACCATTTACATCGGATGTGGTAAGTCCCACGAACTCGATAACATAAAATAATCCCGTGAAATTACGAATTTTCCCGTTAAAACGATTGATTTTTGCGGCGCCTACTGCCGTTAGTATGTAAACAAAACACAAACTTTCGGTCATCTCCCAGCCCTGAAATTCAAACTCTCCGCAACTCGAGGCAATTCAGATGAAATCTCCTCTGACTCCCAATTATTTCCGGATTTACCAACAATTCGCGTTATTAAAACTGACGATAATTTAAAGATAAAAATATGAATGAAGCGAGTGGGGGAAAGGAACAAACGAATACACAAACTTGGGAAGCACTGTCAAATAGTCAGCAGTTATCGGGCCTAGCCGGTGCAATGCACCATCATCAACATCCTCATCCTCATCCCCATCATCTGCATCACGCCACGATGATGCAGCAGGAACAAACAGTGTCGGCTGTTAGCCAGGTTATCGTACCAACTCCGGTTAAACTGCAACCACAAACACTTGCGCAAACGGCGGGAATTGTCGAGCATGGTCCACCGATGTCCCATGTGCCACAGCAAATGATACCCATGGCCCAGGTAATTATTATTCAATGGAGATAATTATTTCTCACTCGGTCCTTTAAATTAACACTATCATCTCGGCGATTTTTGCACTAATTTTTAATATTTATTTATCAGAAAAAAAATTTTTGTTGGTTTGACTTTGAAAATTTTACAACTACAAACGTCACAATCTCCATAATCTATCTCTCATGGGCTTGAATTTCCAGTTTTTCCACTTGGTCAATTGATTGCCCCCCAATTTTCCCCAGGTGGTACTCCCAAGCGCCTTTCCCGAGCCGGAGCTGAGTCCAGAGCTCCAGCAACAAGGTTGGAAAAGGTTCTGGAGTAAACGAGAGAATCGTCCCTACTTCTGGAACAAATTGACCGGTGAATCCCTCTGGGTGATGCCCTCGCTGAAGCCTCAATTTGACCCGATAACAGATCCCCTCGGTATTTGTGGTGGCCCCGTGGTGTCTCCAGGCAATGGTCCCGTCCCTCCAGGCACCCCAGGAGGTCCCCTCAAACGTCGAGCCTCGGAGGATGGTAATGCAATAACTGGACTTGGTGCAGGTGCAATAAAAAAATTCGTACTGGCAGGCCCCTGGGATTTGGAAGTCGGTACAAACGTTATAATATTCGAAAGAGCCCAGTCCACTCTCTTCCAGACTCATCCCGATGTCGAGGCACTACGTTGTAGCCTTTTGGCAAAGCTGCGTCAGTGCTATCAGGAGTTGTGCCACACACGAGAATCGATAGACGCCCCCAAGGACTCATTCAATCGTTGGTTGATGGAACGAAAGGTCATTGACTGCGGCTCTGATCCTCTACTCCCCAGCCAGTGCTTCCCAGAGATCTCCATGTCGATGTATCGAGAAATTATGAACGACATTCCCATCAAAATTGTTCGTCCTAAATTCACGGGAGACGCTAGGAAGCAACTGTCGAGGTACGCAGAGGCAGCAAAAAAGATGATCGAATCTCGTGCAGCATCCTCCGAGTCTCGGAAAGTCGTCAAATGGAATGCAGAAGAGACGTTTCAATGGTTACGTAAAACAGTGGGGGCAACATTCGACGATTTCCAGGATCGACTCTCCCACCTGAAGCACCAATGCCAGCCGCATCTAACCGAGACCGTCAAAGGAAGTGTCGAGGGTATCTGCATGAAGATATACAATCTCTCCGCAGAATATGCGAAGAAAGTGCGGGACAAGAACAATCAGATAATCAAGGACAGTGGCCTGAGTGACATACTGAGGCCGAATGCCCCACCCCAGAGAAAAGTCTGGTGTTACCCAGTGCAATTTGTGTTGCCAGCTCCTCGTCTACCAAACGTCGAGTACCTTCCAGAGCGTGAGCAGACGATGCTTCGATTTCACGGTGATACAGTCTGCATCAACAACAATCACCTGACGAAACTCGAGCATTTGTACAGGTATAACTGCTTCGATGATAAAAAATTCGAGATGTTTCTGCCGAGAGTGTGGTGTGCACTGAAGAGATATCAGACATATCTCGGAATCAACGAGGGCCAAGCAACGCAGATGGCATTGCCAGTGAGTGTATTCGAGTGCCTCCAAAGATCCTTTGGGGTAACATTCGAATGCTTCGCCTCCCCCTTCAACTGCTACTTCAGGCAGTACTGCTCAGCTTTTGCTGATACTGACTCGTATTTCGGCTCGAGGGGACCTTTCCTCGATTTCAGGCCCATCACAGGCTCTTTTGAAGCCAATCCACCATACTGCGAGGAACTCATGGAGGCCATGGTCAATCACTTCGAGAGACTACTGGCTGATTCCACTGATCCTCTCTCGTTCATTGTCTTTTTACCTGAATGGAGGGATCCTGCGCCCAATGCTCTTGTTAAGTTGGAGGCCAGCCATTTCAAGAGGAAACAAGTTGTTGTACCTGCTATGGAGCACGAGTATAGACATGGATTTCAACATCTTTTACCGAAGTAATTACATTCATTGTATTGTTAAAATTTAAGAACATTCAACTTATTAAAAAAAAATTATATCCACATTTTATCGAAGAGAAATAAGATTAGATTAACAAACATAAATTATCTAACGATATTTTCAGAGCTGAAGTGAACATCAGAGCAGCTCACGGCACCCTAGTTGTTTGGCTGCAGAACACAGCCGGAGCAGCTCGTTGGGGCCCTACAGAGGAGCGTGTGGAGGCCCTTCTGGAGGCGTGGCGACCAGGCCGAGAAAGAGAGAGAGACAGACAAGAGCTACTCTCACCTCCGAGGCCAACAACACACCAGGCAATGCCGTCCACAACAATTTCTCTATCATCAACATGCACCCCAGCAACACCAACAACGATCAATCCCTCGACACCAATAACAACAGCACCATCGTCAATACCACCACAAGTGCCAAGCACAATGCCCTCAGTGAGTCTTAATTCAAATTCAACTGCAACACCAACGATAACACCTCTGACAGCTGTAACAGCAGCTAATCCCATTTGAAAATATCCTAGGATCTCATTGGTAAGAGTAATTAGATTTATTTAGAGTGATAAAAATCATTTATTTTCTGCTCTGAACATATTAAACTTGTAAATAGATGAGTTTACGATAATCAGAATTAACCTGAGGGTTAGAATTTTTTATTTAGAGATATGAACATGTTTGATATGATTGGGGTTCTATAGTGAGGGAAAATTGGAAATTTAAGGAAATTTTTCTTACATACACACTACCGGGTCGATATGTAAATCAATGAATTTTCGTACTACAGAAGTGTTTGTTCGATGGGAAAAATTCTGCAATAAAAATTTGATTTAATATTGTTTGAGGCAATATTTCGATAAATATTTTTTTTTCTCTTATTGGATTTGTCAGGCAAGAGTATAACAGCATAGCTTTATCATCACGCGAGGAGACTATACAGAAAAAATTATTGTCAAAACGTTACGTTACAATAATTGCAATGTATCTATTATATAGGTTCATTATGATGATGTGGATAAAAGTCTGTGTATTTTTAAATGACTATTTCATATATTAATCTTTTATCGAATAATGTTATTTGTTGTCTCAAAGAGTTGATGTGTTCTCCTTAATTACAATTCTTTCTTTTCTGCTGACAGATTGATATATAAATTGAGCTGTAGTATATTTAATATACTTACTGTACAAGGAGAACTAAAGTCACTAAAATGATTTGTAGTTTTACAATAGTTGTTAAGGAGAGGTAATTAATGAGGTTGATTCAAGTGTTATACGACAATTTCCGATGCCTAATGTAGTTTAGATGCGTAAATGCTGATTAATTTCGTGTGGTCATTATTTTTTAATCGATTATCTTGTAAATAAATTATACCATGTCAATAAAATCATTTTGTTATGATGTATAAAGATTTTTAACTAATAATTTCTCACTCAAGGGGTTTCCTGCAGATTATACATGATTTTTTTCCATATTTCTACACTAACACCAATTGATCAATCTCAAACATAACAACAATGCACAAATTCGTTGATAATTCTTGTGGAAAGGGATATATCTGTAAATAAAATGTGGAAGAATGTAAGAAATTGTAAATATACGTTATCAAATCGCAGAACAAACGTCCAATTATTTCTACCCATAGTCAATAATATAATTTTGGTATAAAATAATTTAAAAAATCATCAGATTGGGTCAGAATCTTTAATTTTTAAACAAATCGGATCAGTTCCAAGGTTCGAGAGTATGATCATTTTTGTTGACAATGATATATCTGTAAATAAAATCTGGAGAACGTAAGGGCGGGTAAATAAGAGCTTTATCAGATCACAGAAACAATGTCGTTATCTTTCCCCCACGCGTCCTAGTTATTACGCAAGCGCAAGAGCTTTTCCTTTATCGTCCTTCGACTATTCCTCCTGCCTCATGCTACCCGGTTATTCTCCCGTTGGTATCGCCTCCAAACTCACCTCAAAAGCCACCCCATTTCCACTATCAGTGACAACAAATTTATCCCCAAAGCATTCACCTCTATTTCATCCTGTTAATAATTCACGACCTCACTTCCGAGCAACTCATGATATCCTGCTAGAAACTCAGGTTGATGCTTTGAAGCTAAACTTTCACAAGTTCATAATTCAAACTCGATTCAACAGCATTAGAGCACCTTGGTGATCTTAACACAAACTCTGGAAGTCCTTTGATGTTGTGACAGCGGGTAAATCCAGTCGTCCGAGTCCAAAAGCTGACAAATCCAGGAGAATAAATAAATTCACTAATCGAATTATCAGCATTCACCGGGTTTTTCAATGGTCGTTAAAAATTATTTTCAACTTTTGATCAATTGACAATCGACGATTCTGCTATCCTGACTCCACAAGATCCATTCTGAGGACCATGCGGCAACATCCGCGTCTTTACTCAATTTCCAGATTGAGCCTGCGCAGGAATTTCCTCATAGTTAATCTAGCTTTCAATAGTTATACGATCCTGATGGTGAGAATGCTTCTGGCGCCACTCGTTTGACGAGTGACGAGACATTGACGTGTCCAGAAGGACCTCTCCCTCTTTTTTTTTTACTCATCGTCCTCTGGAGGCAAGACGAGGGTGTCACTCTCAAGACACCGCAAATGGTCAATCGAAAGATTTCTCCATCTCCTTGAAATATCAGCGGATTCCCCGACCATGCAATCCTGATTCGTAGAATACTTTTTCCGATGGAAAGTGCGCGGAATTCGAGATCTCCGAAAGGAAAAAGTACATTCTTCAAACTCCAAAGCTCCTGCGGTCCTGATGATAGGAATATTTCCAGGGGGTAAATAATCCTCAGTTTTTGTCGCCTCAGTCATTCAAGGAGAATTCATTCTACGTGTCGAACGCGGTCTCTTGCCCTCGAGCATTATAACTGTTGAATGGAGCAATCAGGAGGCAACAACCGCACCCCAGAGACATGAATGAAGCCGATTGATGACTGAGCACATTGGGGCGGGTCAGTTTCTCCCGGAAGGACGTAAGATAAAGTATTTCGCCTCGAAACGCATACTTATCGCCCTCGACGGGATCAGGAAGCCATAGACAACCAGCAGGACACGCCAATAGTTCAACCATCCTGACACCCACCAGGACTCATCGCCCCCTGATACCCGAACGTATCCAACGGTTTGAAGTCTCCTACATTATTTTCATACTAAAACCCATGAAATTCTTATGACAAACATCAGCATCCAACCGGATAATTTACTCGCACCTGGTGATTCCCAGAGTTGTCTTTGTTCCTCCGTCTGACCGGACTCCCACCGAGCTACATGAGCCGTGACATGTCCCAACACACCAGGTGATTATGCCAGCCCCTTGAGAAAGCGGGAAAGCCCGAAGGACATCTTCCCTGATAATTCTAGTATCCTGGGAGACTTCCAAGATTTTCCACGTGTTAGGTTGCATCCATCACAAACACCATGCATGATCATCATGGTGGGGTGATTGTCAACTTTCTCACCCGGAAACTCTTGGAAAGCATGAAGAAGCAGAATTCTTTGAGTACTCTTCCTCCATGACCTCCAGCCCAGGCTACTCCCCTAAAAGCTCACTTCCTGCACTCGTCCGGTGTCTCCAGCGATTTCGTTCCCCCCAGACTTACCTCCGAAAAGTTGCCAAAGGCAAACCGGAAGAGACTTTTGGCGATGGATCGTCATCAAGGCGGGTCTGCTTCATGCTGCTCGTTCTTACTGCTGTTCTCCTGTCTCTTAAAACACCGCTGACTTCTTGAAGTGCTCTCTTCTTGACTCTGCGCTGATGAAGCCCTGTTCGAGGGAGGGCGACCCTGTCAATACACCAGAATGGCGCTCAGGGAACCCCCTGCATCCTGCACCCGAGTCATACACGACATTCAGGACACGCGGTATCCTGCGACCTACACAACTGCATGTAACCTTGATCCGGAAATATGTTTCGCGTTTGAGGCAATTAAGTGCATTAGCGTAGGCGCTGGCCCAGCGACGACTCTGGCAACTGTGAAATTGAAGCTTTCATCGTCCCACCGCCATTGCTATTTCAGGGAATTAGTTGTGATCACTCGTGTCATTGGATTATTGGTTGTGGCTCGAGGGGATGGGCGGCATTGGGAATGGAATTGTGGAGTGGATGTTGGGGGTGTTGGGGTGGCAACCTGCACACTGTGATGCTCTCCTCGACGTGGGCGTCGCTTGAAAGCTCCACGTAACCCCGACGTCACAGTGGCACACTGATGCTCCCCTCGACGTGAATGTCGTCTGAAAGCTCCACGTAACCTCGACGTCACAGTGGCTCGATGGTGGCTTGGAGAATTTTCGTTCGGATGACGTAAGAAGGGGTTGTCTACGTGACGTGACACACTCGTCTACGTACGGGGTTACGTAATGTGACGTTGCGACAGTGGGATGCTTTGTGGGACAGGGGAGCAGGAGCCTGGTGGAGGTGGCTGACTACCCTTGTGGCACACCCCTTCGGTGGATCGATCTGTTTTGTTAGGGCAATTCGTGTTGTTCTCTCGATATGGTCATTGGGGGTGCTGGGATAATATCGACGTCTCGGGTAGAAGCAACGTGAATTAGAAATTGATCCAGTTTTAATTTGACTCTTTTTTTTTATTTTTTAACAAATATAAATAGATGAATTGCCAATTCAATTTTATTTCCATTTCAATTTAAAAGGATTTTAATTCCATATTATCGAATATAATATCCAATATCGAGATTCATGTTTAAATTACTTTAAAAATAATTTCAAGACAATGAAAATTCCATTAGTTCTATCGGTAACAAGATTTATTTACATGTTCGAATTTAGTGTCATTACAGTCAACCTTTGTCGTCATCGAAATAAACATTCTGGAATTCTACGTATAAATACTTTCGAATTTATTAATAACAAATTGTAGCACACAACTTTATACAATTGTTTGAGACCTGGGATGGAAAAGAAAAAATCAGTGGAAAAAAAAGGGTGTGTTATTTGAAATTCAATATCGGAAGAATCGAAACAGCTAACGAAAGAGTGATAGCCTGCTGCGTGTCCCAGGCATCCTCCCCTGGGCATCATGCAGTCCAGCCTGAATATCAACCAGAGTGGGAACATTTCTGACCTCCCCTCGAGCAGCAACACTGGGTGGCGACTTGAGAAGTCTCTTGGCCACCCTGTGCACATCCTCCCTCGTGATCTCCTCGATCGCTTGCATGAAATACTCCGGTCGCTTTCTCGCGCCAGTGGCCAACACCTGTCTGCCAATGTCCTCGAAGACCACTGGCCTCTGCTCGAGATTCATAAGAAGCATGGACTGCAGCTGCTTCTTGGCCCTCGCCAATTCGCTCTCAGTCATAGGCCCAGCCATGGCCACCAGCTCCTTCACGACCACCTGCGCCATCTCCTTGACGTGAGTCGGTGTCGACGACGCATGAATGCAGAAGACTCCAGTATCAGCATAAGCGTGATTGTAGGCTGTCGCACTGTACAGCCAGTGGTACCTGTTCAGCACATTAGTGTAGAGTCTCGTGTACATGCCTTTGCCAGGTCCACCAGCGCTGAAGCTCCCGCCACCGCCCATCATCATGTTGAGTACACACATGGCAATGAAATCGGGATCCTGGTGGGAGCAGCCCTCAAGGCCCACAACGATGTGGGACAGCTCGGGTAGACCACTTGGTCCAGCGTAGACTGGAATGCTGCACTCTTCGACGATGTAACCCCCTGTGTACTGGGCGACAGACTCGTCCACGATGTTGGCACCTGCATCAGGAAGCACAAGACTAGTATCCTCGTCCCAAATTGGCCTGTCATCCACAAAGTATTTCTCCACAGCACTGACTAGCTCATTGTGATCAACTCCCACTCCAGCGACTACCATTCTCTTCGGGGTGTAGTGATTCTTCAGGTACGTGAATAAAATTCTCCTGTCGATTTTCTCGATATTTCCTTGGGGACAGATCTTGGGGAGGCCCAGGGTGTTGTCCCTGTACGCTGCTGCATGAATCATGTCTATGAGCAGTGGCTCCTGCTCCGGTCTCGTCAACAGGGACTCGAGTTCGAAAGCCACCGTTTGTCTAGCCACGTTCAGCTCATCTTCAGTGATGTTCGGCCTCAGGACGATGTCACCCAGGACCTTGGTGACTGAATCGAGCCCGTGACACTCTGCAGACGCTGCGTAGACGAAGGTGTCCCTTGATGCCTGGCAATCGCAGATACCACCGTGCTTCTCCAGCAAGAGCATTATGTGATCTTTACTCTCGTAGTTTTTCGTCGAGTTGAATGCCAGCTTCTCGAGGAAGTGGGCGATTCCACTGGGGTATGCCACCTCGAATCTTGGTCCTGAGTCTATCAGCACTCCAACTGTGCAGAACTGACCGAAACGATTCTCAGAGGCCACTCGCAGGCCATTTGGGAGGACTGTTATTTGGGTGGTTTGATGCTCCTCTTTGGCGGTTGAGTAGATCGCCTTGGCGAGGTGCGGGAGGGGCTGTGATAGAGGGGGAAAACCGGTCACACTGGGACCTGGCTCCGGCGGTTTGCTCTCTGATGAAAAACATTTTCTCCAGGGTGTCAAGTACTTTGAATGAGCTGAACTGCAACATCATGATACAAACGTTGGAGATGGTGATTTTATTCTCTTGATATATTATATTATGTTGATAGTTGTTGACTCGATTGATTGAGTCGATTCTGTCTGTGACATGACGAATGGAAAGAAAAAGTCTAACAAATGTGCTGCCAAGTTTAATCGGTCCTGTCAATTTATTTCAATATTATTTGTGAATTGATTTGAGGCGAGAGAGGGTTAGTGCAGAGATCACGGTAAATAAAGCGTTTTATTGATTTAATCGGCTTACGCAGTCTTGAAAGCAGTGGTCAACGGCCCTTGGGGTATTCTCGCCAACATCTTAATGTCTGTTTGTTTCTATATTCATAGATTTATTAGTTTATAATAAATTGCTGTACAGACTTTTTTTGTACATAGAAAACATGCGAACGGGACTGGTCGCGTTCTTACACCGGCGATTGTCGCTCATGTGGATGTGGTTTTAACACGACAAAAAAAATCGCTGATTTAGATTTCAATACGAATTTGGCCGACAGATCAGCGAAAATTGATATTTTTCAATAGGCTCTCCACATCGATAGAGAATCATTTGTACTTCAATAATCTATTTGTTCAATTATTGATTAGTGGAAAATCTGGCACAGAGAGGTCGGCACTTACAGACGCCCGGTCGACATGAGGATTGTGACAGCTCGACCGTCGGCAAGTAGTTCAACCAGACGATAGAATTAGTTTATTTTGCAAGAGGCAATGACCTGTCGGCTATCTCCAAATGACATCAGCAGTATTGGAACTCTTCGCTCCAATTGTGCTCTCAGTGTTGTAAGAGATTTTGATAATAATGCCACGACCGATCTTGTACTCGACGATAGTCAGCCAGCCCTGTCGAGCTGTACTTCTTACAGCGGATTCCATTGGATTGGAATTAGAAGTTCGTGAGGTCAGCTTGATGGCCCAAGACCAACTCAAGAACAGCTTCACAAAAGTAAAACCTACTTTAGTATTCCTAAATAATCGGCATAGAGATACTCGACATCTTATATGTGACATTTCATAATCTTGTGGGTAGATAAATCCTCAGCACACAGTTCCGACACTGGATGACAATGGTGATATCATTTGGGACAGGTACCTTCTGCAAAATTTAAATTTTAGGGAGGCATATTTATTTTTTTCACAATTACAGTCATGCAATCATGAGTTATTTGGTCGGGAAATACGGGAAAAATGATGATCTCTATCCGAAAGACTTGACAAAGAGAGCACTTGTGGATCAGCGATTGCACTTTGACAGCGGAATCCTCTTCGCTCTTCTGCGGCAGATATCGGTAACTGAATATCCCTCAGCAGCTAGTGTCCGCGATAAATATCGATATCATATTATTACCACAGCAATGACCCTTTCAGTACCCAATATTCTTCGATAACGTGAAGACGGTACCAGAAGAAAAAAATAAACTGGTGAAGGAGGGCTACGACTTCTTGAATATATTTTTGGAAGGAAAAAAATGGCTTGCCGGCGATTCCTATACTCTGGCCGACATCAGTTGTGTCACCACCCTCACAAGTTTGGCTGTAAATGAATCTTCCTTTCAATGCGCGAGTGATCTTCGTGTATTTTTGTTGTTACCCTCATTACTGGTACTTGTAATCTTGATCGACGTATCCCACAGGTTTTGGTGCCCATTGACTCATACCCCAATATTGTCAGTTGGGTAAAAACCTGTGAGGACGAAATCAAAGGATACGCGAGACTCGGAGCCCCGGGAAATACGGCGTTCCATGAGAAGATCCAGAGCCACTTACAATCACCTGGACAGGACTAGAAATACAAGTCATACCGATGGAAGAAACAGAAAGATAAATTTTCAACCTTTCACCGATTGAATGTTTCTTCCTGATCTGTTTAACAGAACCGGTTCAAAACTCTTCGAACGTTCGATAAAAATCCATTAGGATTTGCCAACGAAATCCGTAGGTTTTCCTAGTATACGTTTTTTATTGATGATGACTAATGAACATTCCCACATTGCTATATAAACGATCAACTCAGTCAGCTCTAATTATCGCTCCCGGAAAAATTATGTAAGTTTTCACAGCAGTAGATGACTACGAAAATCCTATTATGTTGTTATTATTCCTCAAAATATGATACATTGAATTGTCTTAAATATACGATATCATTCTCCACCGGGATAATTAAGACGATTAAAACTCTTATCCACGAATCTCATCCTGATTCCGTCTCTCTCCTGAGAAACCGCGATGGTCGTTCCATTGACATCCCAAAGATCTCCAAATTCAAAAACCGAATTCCTCGTCTTGATCCAGGTGTCCGGAACTCGTTCATATCCCTGCCAATCATACACCGCCCAATCATTGACAGCAGCCGTGTGCTTCTTCACCCTGAGCCCAAGAATCAGGGAAAATTCGACATTGTCCGCTGCCTTGATCTGCAGCGGATGGAGTTTACCCACGACATTCTTCTCGACGTAGGAGATAGATCTGCTGAATGGGGCATGTGCCTCGACCTTACGCTCCAGCCAGCCGAGCTGTTCGGGCCCCCCAAAGTGCTGGAGTTTGTCCTCGTAAAACGACTTGATGTTCATCGTGATCTGCGTGGAGGCTTTGAAGTAGGCGTGAAGAATCTCTAAGAGCTTTGCATTGAACATGAATCGCGGGTAGACAACGTCAAAATTATTTTCCCTTATCCCGGATGAGTGAAGGATGTTTCGTTGGGCGTGAGTCAGCGGAGTTGCCGGCATCCAGCCGAGGAGATTGGCAGTTGGTAGTCCTGGATGAGCTTCTGTGGTGAACGGCGCAAGCTCCGGGGGCAAGTCCCAGTGGGGATTCCCAGCAGTGTCTCTAGTATAGGCGAGATCTTCCTGAATTGCCTGGGCGACAACAGCAGGAGCTGGCAAGGACATGTACTTCCAGTGGTTTGAGCTGTCAACCCGGCCGAAGTGGCCCTCCTCGTTCGGCCACATGATCACCGAGTACTCGAAGAACTGGCGATCCCCGGATCGTGGTGTTATCTGCAAGTCCCCCAGGTTGTACAGGAAAATGAAGACACTGTAGGGAACGCAGGACGCAACTCCGTAAACATGCTTCGCAAATTGCTTCTCCTCTTCGTCACCCAGACCCTTTGCAACGCGAATTTGGGCCAGACGAGCGTATAAATGCTGGATCATGTAGTAACGGTACATTGAGAGGGAGATTCTCTCTTGGAAGCCCTCGTCCTTGCTCGCTTTGATCCAGTAGGCTCGGTCTACCAGGGGGATGAAGGATTCGTAGGTTGTGGTGAAGCTCGCACAGTCCATTATGTAATTACCACCGTGAGGATCCTGCGAATGATAACGCAGTTACAGGGGACTGAGGGCTTTTGGCGGAGGGGTGGTGGAGGTCACTATTGAAGGAGTTCAAAAGTTTCATTTGATTTTACGGACACTTGCAATAGAATTTTTTTTGATTGTGGGGGATAAAAAGCGGAGGTGTGATAACAGTTGTCATTACCCTTTTCACTTTATTCTTTCTGCCACTGCTATTCATGATGCAGGGGGAATGAGAGGCAACACTGCCCACGATCAGTAAATGTAAACTGAATGTGGAAATTAAGAGAATTAAGAATAAATTGTTTCCCTCCATTTTCAACGGGACTCGTAAGGATCATCAGATTTCTGAAAATATTGAAACGTTTGAAATACTATAGAAAAAAAATCGAGCGAATCATAACATCGTAGTACACGATCGTATCGTTTAAAGTGACTATTTGAAAATTTTGAATTTGGAAAGTTATAATTATAAGACAATTTAAAAAAAAAAATCAAGAAGATAAATTTTAATTTGTGGGTTTGAGATATTTAATATTGGAAACGCACGTTTTTTCACTGTATGAAGATTCTGTTCCTCACGTCTTGCACAATTGATCTGTTTGTGATCAAGGATAATAATCATTCTGAGCGTATAATGTTGCACTTGCGCCTTGAGAATATAAATTACTTTACGGTAAATAGATCTCACCGGTTGGTGATACATATCTTGTTGATTGCTGGAATAATTAAGGCACCTGGAGTCATCGATTGAGGATAAAACCTCAGCCAGCAAATGATTTTTCCTGGTTCGATCGGATATTCTACAGGAAAATGAGAAACACTGTCAAGAATTTATTAATTTTCTCGAGTAAACTTTTGTTTTTTTAATTCATTCAAATATTGGGCGACAAATCCAACCAAAAAATGCGGAAAATTTTAACTAAACAATACGAATTATTTCTTAATTTTAAACAAACACTATCCTCGCCAATACTTTGTCGGCGTTTATTTTTTTAATTTCCAAATTAGACTGTCATATAATGAGAGCGTTAACAACAATTAAATTTTCCCGCCGAATATGGCGATATCCTCACAATTCCACAGATGGCGGCCGCCGCCACTTCCAAGTGTTTAATTTTTTCTTCATGTGAAACCACATGAGACGGGTCCAACAATTGTGGTTATTCCAATAATTAATCATCCGAATGAAATAACAAATGGTAGTGAAACGTTGAGAGTCTCTCCGAGCTCATATTTCTCCAGTAAATATCATGGCGAAGTTGTTCCGCGCTTGTTCTGGCTTCAACGTCTTCACAAATTTTCTAAAACCCAGGTAATGTCCAGTGTCCGCCGTTCCTTCAAGCATTATTGTTTTTTCCCAATTAATTACAATGTTTATTGCAGAGTTGAAGTGTTGACAGTGCCCAACAGGGGAGGGAAAAGAATCAATCCACCCCCTAAAAAACGGCACCCCTTGTGGTTTTTGAAGCAGGAACGTGCGGTGAGTATTTTTTCCGAAAAAAAATCCTAAAGTTTTGTTTCATTTTAGGTTTCATTGGCATGAAGTCAATGTTATTTTTTCGGTCTCAACTAATTTTTCGGTCATCGTAGATTAATTCTGTTTGACATGCTGGAAATGTTTTGGGAGAATATTTGGATACTCCCCAGTCAAAAGATCTTTAAAAAAATCACAATCAACTGCCTCTTACAGCTAAATAAAGACGACATAACAACGGAAAATGCAGCGTTCGTTCAGGAAGTAATACAGTCGAAATATGGAACCCCAGACCCCCAAACTGGCTCCTACTCCCCCTTGAAGGTCCCCCCAATCGAACCGACAGCCCAATGGACCCCAGACTCCCGTCGTACAGGAGTGATTGCCAGGAAGATAGGCATCTATCCCATGTGGATGAAGAACGGTAAAAAAGTCCTGGCAACTCTGCTGCACGTGTGTGACAATCACGTGATAAAATATATTCCCCCTGAGGACTGGACACCGTTGATTCAGCCGTCGAGAAAGACCGTCATCCCCAGGAGAAAGCAGGGCTGCCTGCTTGTTGGCGCTGACAGTGTTGATCCTCAAAAATTCACAAAACAGTATTGTGGACTCTTCACCGAAGCTGGAGTCATGCCGAAGAGGCTTCTCTGTCGTTTTATGGTGACACCAAATGCTGTATTGCAGCCAGGAACACCCCTCATGGCTTCACACTACAGAGCTGGTGATATTGTGGATATCAGGGCTAAAACGTAATCATCAATTTTAGAGCCTCAATAAGTCGACCCAGTAATTGTAGTTTTGAGTGGATTAACTCCGAGGTAATTGCCATGTCATTTTCCACAGAATGGACAGAGGTTTCCAGGGGGTGATGAAGCGCTGGGGCTTCCATGGTATGCCAGCGACCCACGGAGTCACGAAAACCCACAGAAGACCGGGAAATATCGGCTCTGGTGGTACAAAGGCTAGGGTGATGCCGGGAACTAAACTCCCTGGACACATGGGAAATCGATACAGAATGTTCCGCGGTGTCAAGGTAAATTTCCCTCTTCCAATGGACTTTGTTGCGTAATTCACGTTATTAAAACATTTTTCAACAGGTTCTCCGTGTAGATCACAAGCACAACGTCCTCTGGGTCTTGGGGCAGAGTCTGCCCGGTGAGACGAATAGTCTCCTCCAAATTTACGACAGTCTCCTGTTCCATAGAAGGATAAAGGATGTCGAGAAGGCTCCACCCTTCCCGACTTACGTCCCTGGGAAAGAGCCACTACCAGAGGTGCAATGGGAGGAATCGATGCACCAGTTCGACGCCCCAACGATAGAATTCGAAGATCCAGATAAAAAATAATGTTCCAAACCCAATGAAATAAGTGTAAAAATGATAAAATAAACATCGTCATTGTTTAAATTTCCTGTAAATTTATTCATAGCTGTAGATAACTTTGGGGAATACAGGATTGTTGCTAGCTGTCAACATGAGTGATCCTCGACATTGAAAATATTTTTTTAAAAATCAGAAATGATGAATGTATTTATGCTACAGTTTTATTGTTGCTGCTCCGTACAGAACGCCCGTAATATTTAAATCTACTGATCAAGAAGTAATCGATTCCAATTGATTCTGACAACCAATAGTGACTATAAATTTAACATGCCTAAAATATACACGAACAGTTGTTATTCACCGCGTTTTTAGCCTTCTTGTCTCCCAAAAGTCATTATAATTGAACCAAGACTCCAGACAGTAGCGTATAAAATCGTTGGTAGTCAAAAATACGAGATTTCTTTAATCAATTTCAGGGCACAATTTTTAATAAAAAAATTCACATCGAATCCAGTTAGCCTAGAAAAAAAAAGTAAACGAACAAATAGATAATTAACATATCACATTATTCTTCACCCAACTCATGATTGCAAATAATAATTGTCACTGTTATTTATTCCTCTTGCAAGAAAGAGTTGTACAACGAACTGGACTCTCGGTTCAAACTAATGTACCAGGGGCGCAAAGTTTTGTTATCATATTGGAGGAAGAAAAAGAAAGAAAGTAATGAAAATATAGTATTGAAGAGCGCCTCGTTAATTATCATCGGAGCAGTATGATCGTATCGTAATACAAGATAAAGTAAAGCAATGTGTCTCCGTACTCATGTCGAGTTAATGACGTTACAATTAGAGATGTGAGACGATCTCAGAATTTGAAGCCTTGGCTTGGAATTGATGTTGTTGGATCGAATTCAAATGTTACGTCATTAACCTGAGGTGCAAGATTTGTGTCGTCAGTCTGGAAATAAAAAAAACATGAATTAATTATTTTTTAAAAATACTTTTCCAGTTAGACCATATCTAGCAAGTGACTTGGATCATTAAAGAAAATTGGACAATTGAATTAGCGTAAATTGGTTCAACAATGGCCTTTTAAACAATCTACGTAAATGAAATAAAACAGTAATTACCTCCTCGGAGAAGTATTGTTCAATAATATCATAAGCTAATTTGTATATTTCTACATTTTCATGTGTCTGCAGCTGTTCAATTTTATCCAAACCATTGCACTCTTCGATCATATTAGCGAGTTGCTCGACCTCAGGGCCAGCATGTTTGAGCATATTGTGAATGCCATCAAGCACAACTTGGATAATTTGGGTGTCCTTGCATGATAGAAGATCGCAGAAGGGCTCGATAACTCCCTCGTGCACCAGTTGCGCAACTTGATCTCTATTTCCACTTATCGTGAAGTTGCTGATCGCCCAGGCAGCCTCTTTCTGAGTTTGAAAATCGGATTTCGAGAGATTACGGATTATCAGAGGAAGGAGACCGGCTTCAATGACAGCACTGACTTGTGCTTGATTGCCAGCTGTGATGTTTGACAAGAACCAGACAGCCTCCTTGCATATTTTGTCCTTGGAGTGTGTCAGAAGATTTTGGAAATGCGATAGTGCACCACAATTGATGACAGTCTGGGTTTGTTCGTCAGTGCCAGTTACGATATTGCCAACAGCTCTGAGTGCGGCTGTTTGGAGTTTAACTTCTTTGTGAGAGAGCAGGGGAATGAGACGGGGTACAACACCACTGTCTAACACCATCTGTATGTGCTCATTACCACTGTCTGTCAAGTAACTCAATGCCCATACTGTCTCAATTAGAATATTGATATCAGAGTGATGAATCAGTATGTTCAGGGCTGGGAGAAGTTCTTTTATCGTTTGAAGTGGTGGTGGTGGGTCTTTGTTCCTACACAAATTCACAATTACCCACGTAACGTTTCGCAAAAATGTTATTGGTATGTCTGGTTTTATAAATTGTAACAGGGGTTGAACAACACCTAGGTTGATTACGTAGTCTCTGGGTGTTGGACCATCACCAATGATATTCCCTGAGGAGTGAGAAATCATGTTAATGCATACGTTTATGTCTAGAATTGTTTATCAGTAGATGACAGAACAGTAACGGAGTATGTACCTAAAGCCCATACAGCTTGTTCGCAAACATTCTGTTGGCTCGACATCAACAATTGTAGGAAGAGCGGTACAGCACCAGCGGCCACAACCGCCTGAGTTTGAGCTGATGTGCCACTCGCGATGTTTGTCAATGCCCATGCTGCCTCGAATTGCAACGAAGGGCTGTAAATGACAAATTAAAATTTGTTGAGTATAGTTTCTAAAGATTGCAATTTCAATCAACAGTGAGGGTGAAATGGTACTCAAGTGAAAGCTCAGCCAAATTGATGAAGGTTATCTTCAACCTCAGACAAAGTTTCAAGTAGGATTTTGTTAAAATTTACTCAATGTCATCCTTAAGATTGTGATATCTCCAAGATTTGAGAATATCCCTAAAAAATATTGGCGGGCGAATAAGTTACCCGTTTCGCTTTTCAAATATTTACGTACTTGTCATGCTGCTCAAGAGAGCGAATTAAAATTGGTAATATTCCACTCTGGATGAGTGGATCAATCGGTGGATTTTTGTCTGATGACAGTAACTTTCGAGCAGATTGAACCGCTTGCAATTGTTTTACTGGATCACCCCCTGCTGCTTTCTGTACAAGTTCCATCAAGTTTATTTTGGACAAAGTCTTCTCGATGTCGTCTTCATCTGAGAATAAAAACATAATTATCCACTCGTTGATAAATAAACTCCAAAGGCTAATCCTCTATTTACCAGTTGAATCTGCAATGGGAACGTTTCTTCTCTTTTGCAGTGTCTCCTCTCTTTTATTTTTCCGCAGCTCCACTGTCACTTCGTTTCGTCGTCTCCTCATCTCCTGGCAAAACGTGAAAAATTTATTAACCATTTCTGGAATTGTTTGAGGAAAAAATAGCTATGGTGGACAGCTGAAGTTGAATTTTTTTTTCTGCAATAGTGCGGGAATGCCTGAGGGATGAATCACGCCGCATTGCAACGGATTCTCCCCGAGGGCTAGCCCCTCACTTCGATGAGCCCTCAACACTCTCCACCAGCCCAACCACCAATAGAAATAAGAATAAGAGTGACAAATGTGAAAACTCACGTCTTGATCCTTCCCTTTGTTCTTAAACACCATCATCCGATTCTTGTTTTGCATTTCGGCGGCCATTTTTACAATAACCAATCTGCGAATCTCGGTCGGGTTTTAACGTACAAAATTGATATGCCGGTACGAAATTTACAGTGGCACACTCCCCCCCGTCCGCCAACTAATGTCCAACGGTTAAAAAAAAAGCAATTTTTCCCCGAAACCACGCGCAACACGAGAATCACTTATTCACCTGCATTACGTATATCATTCGTAACTCCACTTTTTTTCACAAAATTCACGAGTATGATTATGCGGTGGCATGCATAAATGTCCAACTTTTCCTACACAATAAATTTTTTTTTGGACTTTATCGGCGGTTTCAATAACGGGCAATTGGTGCAGTCACGTTTTTTTCTGGAGAGCCCATACGCAGCTACAAGGCGTTTTAGAGCGCAGGCAACGGCGAGAGAAAAAACGAGAAGGGAGATGAGAGACACCAAGTGGCCAGCTCACGGAGGCGAAAATTCGTTGCCAAGAGTTTCGACAGCGAAGACAAACTTTGTCATTTTCACCATTGCGACAGCTGCCATCGCTTTTGAATATGGGTGAATGCATATGGAGAGGTTTTGTTTAAATCTGTAGATTTTATTATACTCCAGATGATTCCAGGAAAAGTTCTAAATTTTTTTCTAGTAAAAATTTTCACTTTTCAATTACGATTCGTTTTTCAAAGCACAGGAAGTGTGTACTTGATTTTCGTAGTGCGATAATTGCGTTTTGGATAGTGGTGAGTGTTTGAAATTGATTATAAACTGCTGGAGGAGGTCAGTTGGTCAATTTTCTGTGTAAAATGTCCGGACAATCAATGAAACTCTGTTTTGTTGAGCAAAGCACGAATTTTATTGGATAAAAATACAGAAATCATCGCTAGCAGTAAATAAATTATTCCGGTATTATTTTCTCTGTCTGTAAGGCTCTCGATCGTCTCAACTATTGACAAGTGATAATTTATTTAAAAATGAATGACAAAGTACCGAAACATTTTGAGCTCGGTACAAAGGGATACAAACCTACTACAAACGATAGCATTGTTTCATTTTGGAAAAAGCAATCACCTGTCGGCTATGTACATACGAAAAAAATGTGACACTTGTGCATTTAAATGAAATTACCAATTGAAATGGAAGAGATAATTTTCCCACTTGGTAATTATGCGCGAGGCTCCCAGGTTAAATTCTGGTTGGGTAGGATGAGATCTACCCCTTTAAAGTCGATTGTCATGGTCACTTAGTCAGTCGAATTAGAGGTCTGTAGCATAACAATTAACATAAATATTTACGAGACAGCAGAAAATGGTGGTTTTTCTATTGACGAACTGGAAATTGTAGGCTGTGACAATCTACTGACCTTTGGAATCGTATAAAGTCCCGAGGATGGTTGGTAATTGAGCAATTTGCTAATGACAAACATTTGAAATGCCTCTGAAGAAAATTAAAGTTCTGGAACTGGCAGGGCTTGCTCCAGGCCCTTTCTGCGGGATGATCCTCGCGGATTTTGGAGCCACTGTCATCCGTGTAGATAAGGTTTCCATTGACAATCATTATTACATTAGAAAATAGAAATATTACTTGGTAATCATAATTTATGAGCTCGTTTCATGGTGATCATGCACTGCTTGATTGTCAAACATATTTCTGTAAAAGTGTATTTTCCGAGTGAGTTTTGTGGCCCACAAATTTATTTGATGCTTTTATTTTTATTCAGATAGGCCTAAAACAACACGATTACATCGCACATGGAAAGAGATCTATTGCCTTGGACTTGAAGTCCCCCAAGGGAGTGGAAATATTTAAAAAATTGAGCAATAAAAGCGATGTGCTAATAGATCCTTTCAGAAAGGGTAAGCAACTTATCATTCATTAGTTATTAATTAGTGAAAAAATCATCGAGACCAATGTTCTTCCGAAGACATAAAAAAATTAGAATCTATAAACTTTTCCTATC
Organism: Diachasmimorpha longicaudata; assembly: GCF_034640455.1. Taxonomy (NCBI): domain Eukaryota; kingdom Metazoa; phylum Arthropoda; class Insecta; order Hymenoptera; family Braconidae; genus Diachasmimorpha; species Diachasmimorpha longicaudata. The sequence continues at coordinate 9,626,061 of NC_087227.1, forward strand.
AGTCCATTCACGATTTTTGTCAGTCTGTTTACAATTTTTAACAAAGTGACATAAAAGTTACTAACCTCCCAAGGAATCTGTTTATTCGTAATTTTTTATTTATTCGTTTATGCTACTATTTCATTGTCATACTTCAAGGGGTGATGGAACGATTGAAATTGGGCCCTGCAGACCTCATGAGCTCCAATAAAAAGCTTATCTATGCGAGACTCACTGGATACGGTCAGGAAGGTCCTTACGCCGAAATGGCAGGTCACGACATAAATTACGTGGCATTATCAGGGCTTCTCTCCCTCCTCGGACGGGCCAAGGAGAAACCAACACCTCCCGTCAACTTTGCTGCGGATTTTGCTGGTGGAGGACTGACGTGTGCTCTGGGAATCATGATGGCTCTTTATGAGCGAAGCCAGAGTCAGATGGGGCAGGTCATCGATGCATCCATGGTCGAGGGCTGTGCTTATGTTGGGAGTTGGCTGTTCAGAACGCAGAAGAGTGTGTTTTGGGGAAGACCACGGGGACAAAATATGTAAATAAAAATTATTTATAATACCGTAATAATAATTATATAAACGTTTGTGATTAAGAAGATTTTCATTCATATTCTCAGATTTAATTGACATTTTCTAGGAAAAAAAATTAGTAAATAAGTTACGATATTTTTTCAACAGAGTGGATTGTGGTGTTCACTTCTACGATACGTATGAAACAAAGGATGGAAAATTCATGGCAGTGGGTGCACTGGAGTCCAACTTCTACTCGATATTCCTGGAAAAACTAGGCCTCACCGACGAGGAAGTACCCCAGTTCTCGAATTTTGAGGAAAACAGGGAGAAGTTGTCGGCTATATTCAAGCAGAAGACCCAGGACGAGTGGAGTAGAATTTTTGACGGCACCGATGCCTGCGTGACCCCAGTGCTGTCCATAGAGCAAGCCCCGAACCATCCACACAATAAATTCCAGAATTCCTTTGCTGTGGGAAACGATGGAATTGTTGTTCCTAAGCCGTCTCCGAGGCTGTCCAGAACGCCTGGAAAATCAAATTTCGAGGAGAAGAATCCAGTCCCTGGGGAAAACTCCAGGGAAATTCTGTCCGAATTTGGCTTTGGAGCTAATGAAATCGACGAATATGTTTCTTCGGGAGTTGTGCAACAGGTTCTTCGAAAATCGAAGCTGTGATTGATAATAACATTTTTTGTAATTAGTTTTTTCGCATATATGGAGTAGGATTTTTTTTATTGACATGAGGTGATATGCAGGAAAATAGGTTTTAGCTTGAAAATCATTGACGTTATTAAGAAGAATTTGAAAACTGAAGAAATGTTGGAATTTTATTTATTTTTCCTTCTTCCTTATGCGAAAAGGGAATTAATAAGTTAAATGACTTTATTAAAAATATATATTGTTAAAAACGAGGAATAAATGTAATCATTTTGGTTTGCTGACTAATTATTCAAATTTGCCGCGTCAGTTTTCATCAATCGACCCTATTGGCGAATTCCTCTAGCAACAGCGCCATTTTTTACCTATTAGCCAATGGTTAGTCCTAGTCTCTTCAGCGTTGAGAACGCTCCAAAACCGGGCTGGAGAGTGAATTGACATCTTCCAAGTACAAAGTAACCAAACAAGTCATTCAGTGTATCACCAGGTAATTATTCAGGATCATTCTTTCATCCAATATCCTAAACTCTTGGGAAATGTCGAGGAATATCGATAAATTTCAATAAGTGCATTTGTGACCGAAATAATGTCCCAGCAGTGAATAACTCGTATACTAGGTTATGTCAGCCTTGTTTGAAGTCATCTTTGTCAACATTTTCTCCTAAAGAATTTGTGACCACAAAAAAGTGCTTTCCCTACTCAAATTTCAACTTTCAAAGGAGAATAGAATTAATTTTCCGTCTCTGAACCTCTCGATTTTCTGCCCTTCAGCCCCAAAAGATGACAATATCCAAAGCAACCGAAGCGATGGAGGTGGAGGTGTCAACCGAGCCCTCGACCACTGAGGAGGTCGTCGAGAAAAAGGACACGGACCTGCAGACCATCCACGATCTTCGCGAGCACACTCGCCAGATCGAGAAAGCAGTGCTGAACAAAGAGCCCCGTTTTATCCTCCGAGCCCTCCGAGCCCTACCCAACACGCGTCGCAAGTTGAATCCAATAGTCCTCCGCGGAGTGATCGGTGGTTTTTACACAAAATCAGCAGCTGAACGCGAAGCCCTGCTAGCCTGGGTCGAGGAGCCAATGGATACCGAAGGAACTCAAGCAGCGATTCAACGCTTTAAGAGCTCAGCATCGCCCCTTCTCCCCGAGATAGACGCCTACATTCACCTGCTTGTGCTGGTTCGTCTGATAGACACGAAGAAGTACGGGGAGGCAGTCCAGTGCTCTGAGGCCCTGGCCCAGAAGATAACAGCGACAAATAGAAGGACAATGGACCTGATAGCAGCAAAATGCTATTTCTATCACTCGAGAGCATACGAATTGGTGGGCCAGCTGAACAAGATCAGAGGATTTCTCCATCTTCGTCTGAGGACAGCAACTCTGAGGAACGACTTTGAGGGACAGGCTGTCCTCATCAACTGCCTCCTGAGGAACTATCTTCACTACAATCTCTACGACCAGGCCGACAAATTGGTGCTGAAGTCGACGTTTCCAGAATCAGCCAGCAACAATGAGTGGGCGAGGTTCCTGTACTACTTGGGTCGGATAAAGGCAGCAAGACTGGAGTATTCAGCGGCCCACAAGCACCTGGTGCAAGCCATGAGGAAGGCTCCGCAGACTACAGCTGTTGGCTTCAGACAGACTGTTCAGAAGCTGGCGGTGACTGTTGAACTTCTGCTGGGAGACATCCCTGAGAGGCAGATCTTCAGGCAGGCTGCTGTGAGAAGGGCCCTGGCTCCATATTTCCAACTGACTCAGGCCGTTCGTCTCGGTAATCTACACAGATTTGGGGAGGTCCTGGAGAACTTTGGACCCCAGTTCAGGGCTGATCACACGTTTACTTTGATCCTGAGATTGAGGCACAACGTTATCAAGACTGCTATTAGATCGATTGGATTGTCTTACTCGAGAATTTCGCCTGCTGATATTGCCAGGAAGCTGGGCTTGGACTCGGGCGTTGATGCAGAGTTCATCGTTGCTAAGGCTATCAGGGATGGGGTCATAGAGGCGACATTGGACCCTGAGAATGGGTACATGAGGAGCAAGGAGACGACTGATATCTACTGCACTCGTGAGCCACTTCTGGCTTTTCATCAGAGAATCACTTTCTGCTTAGATCTCCATAATCAGAGCGTCAAAGCTATGAGGTATCCTCCCAAGTCTTATGGAAAGGACTTAGAGTCTGCTGAAGAACGCAGGGAGAGGGAACAGCAGGATCTCGAGCTTGCTAAGGAAATGGCTGAGGAGGATGATGATGGTTTTCCTTGAAGATTTCTTCAGTTTGTGGAATTATTACTTGATTTTTCATGATTTTCTTTCCTATCTGATAACTATTCATTTCTGTATCCAATCCAATTTAATAGATAACAATAAAGGTAACATAAAATGAAGGCCTTCGTCAGTATCATTATTTTTTTACAATAATTTGTCTTAATTTCATTGAACATCATTTTTCTCTGACGTATCAAGTATCATTGTCAAAAATAAATTTAAAGACTTGATTAATGTAATTATTGCAGCTCTACTCTCTCCTGCATTTAATTTAACATTATTTTAATAGAATGGAAACAAAACGAAAATTTTCTATAAATGTCTTATTTAGTTAATACATTTCTTTATTGTCATAATTCCACTTATTTCACTAATACTCCATTACCTAGAAGAATTCCGTCATGTTAAGATAAAATCACATCTTGCTCCTCCATCGATTGCAAAATGAAAAACCCTTGCATTTATTAATTTATAATGATTGTGTTTCGATTTGTGGCACGTCACATTTGAACTTTACTTCCCTGCTCTGTTTGCACTACTATCTTGACCAATAGAAATTCTTTCAATTCTTCACCTAATTATTAAACTCTTTCTTAAAACTAGAAGAACTCGTGTCCATGAATACGGTAGAAATTTGAGATCAATGACCTTCGAATTCCCCTCACCGAAAAAAAATGAAAATATAAATTTAGGGGTTAGTCTCTCTCAGAGATCGTCGCGTTGTAAGAGGAGTGTCACCTCCCAGAGACCTCCGGGTCAGGGCAGAAGCTGGAGGGTCTGGTAATGGAAACAATGATTCATTCAAGTCTACATCGGTAGGTGCCAGGTTCTCTCTGTTATCCTCAATGTTCTCCAGAGCGGCAGGACACGTCAGGGGAATTCTATTCGTGGATTTTCGTTCAATAGCCACACCAACCTGACTAAGTGAACCTTTCCGAAGGCGTATCTCCGTAACTTTCGCTCTTTCCCTCTCCTCAATCACTGGATGAGCATTGTAGACCCTCTGCATATCAACTGGAACACTCTTGGTGGCATTGAACGTCTTGTAAATTCCGATCAAAGCATCCGCAAGTTCAAACATCTCCGATCTAAGACTGATGACAATAAACTGTGCATTTTTCGTTCGATCCTTGATGTAGCGGCCGACGATGGAGACATTTTTAAAGTCCAGTGCTGCATCGATCTCGTCCATGAAGTAAAGAGGAGTAGGTTTGTAATGGTGAAGGGCGAAAACGAGAGCCAGTGAGCTCAACGTCTTCTCACCACCACTCAAATTACTGATATTCTTCCAGGACTTCTTAGGAGGTCTAACACTGAAGGTGATGCCCTCGGTGAATGGATCCAATGAGTCGACGAGCTCCAGCTCAGCGGCTCCTCCCAGAGTGATCATCTGGTACATCTCCTTCAGCTTAGTTGTGATGACGTTGAAGCCCGCGTGGAACTCCTCAGCTCTCCTCTTCCTTGCTTCGTCGTAGGCATTCCTCATTTGATTTCTAGCAGTGGTGGCCTCCTGCAGCTGTGCAGATCTCTCCATAAAGACCTTGTCTTTCTCCAGATAATCTTTGATAGTTTGCATGTTGGGTATCTCTTGGGGAAGTCTCTCTTGCGCAGCAGCAAGATTATTAGCGACAGTTCTGGTATCGAAATTGGAGATCTCCTCATCAGTGTAATCGGCAAGTTCTTCTGTGGGTTCGTCCGGAATGTCGGTGAGTTTGAGGGCCTTGATGCTCCGTTCATACTTGTCGATCTTCTGCGTCAGTTCAGCCATTGTGCTACTACTAGTCTTGAATTTCTGATCCAAATCAATTTTCGTGGCCTTCATTTTGTTTTCTCGATCCTGAAGTTTATTTATTTTCTCCTTCAACGACGCTCCAGCTATATCCCGTTCCTCGAGAGCCGTTTCATGCTGTTTCATCTCATCGATGACCCCCTTGGCTTCTTCCTCGCAGCCCTGAATTTCCACCTGAATCTCCTTGAGCCTGTTCTGACACATTTCGATGTCAGCCTGCAGCTGATCTATTCGCTGAGTCGTCTTCTGGGTGTCTCTCTCAGAGCTCTTAATACCGACTTGAAGTCTGCAGATCTCTTTCCGAGCTTTGTCGATAGCCTTCGATAAATCCGATATCTTCTTTTGGTGCTCTTTGACCCTCCCTCCAGACAACTCTTCGATCTCCTCGTTGATACGTTGAACAGCTTGTTCAGTGGATTGTGAGTCAGCCTGAGTCTCCTCTAGTCTTCCTCGAGCCTTGTCCACAGCTTTCGTCAACTCGCGAACCCTCTCAGGACTGGATTTAGCCTCGATGACCCTCTTTTCCTGGGCCTTGAGCTGTTGCTTCAGTGAGGGCGCCTGTTCCTGAATCGTTTGCACTTCGATCTCAAATTTATCACGATTGAGAGTCATCTCCTCGAGCGCCGGTGTCAGAACTCTGATCTGCTCCTCGAGCGGTGGCTGTTTCATTCTCAATCTATTGCACTCCTCGTAGATTCTGTCAAGATCCCCCTGTAGCTTATCGATATCAGCAGTCGAGGGCTCGTTTCTAACAACTTTCTGTCCAATCCTACCCTTGGCCGGCCGCCCTCCGCCGCTCATCGTCCCCGAGGTCTCGATCAACTGTCCCTGAATGGTGACAACCCTCCACCGTTGTGCACCATAAGCGATCCTGGAACCTTGCTCCAAATCTCCAGCGAGTAGGGTATTCCTCAGGCCAAAGTAGAACGCCGGGAGGATCCTCTCATCCTCGACCTTGATGACATCGAACAGCCTGATAACGTTCTCCGGTGTATTCAGTCTCTGCTTGTAAACCTCCACCAAGTGCTGCTGCTTCTCCAGGGGAATGAAATTAGCCCGGCCAACATTCCCCCTGCGAAGGGACTCGATGCACTTCTGGGCAGTGTCAACAGTATCAACGACAATGTGATCCAGTGGCCCACAGGCAGTGGAGACAGCAATGTCGTACTTAGCATCGACAGCCCCCAGATCTCCAAGCCGTCCAATAACTCCAGGCAATTGACCCTCGCGCTTCTTCTGCATGAGAAAATCCAGGACTGCACTTCGCGACTTGGAGGCATTCATTGCTGACCTCTGCTCTTCAAACTGGAGTCTCATGCGCTTGAGATTGGTAGCAGCATTTAATTCCTGTGCTTTGGCTTCAGCAAGCTCAGTGCTCGCGTCTTTCAGACTCTTCTCTGTCTTCGGGATTTTTTTCTTGAAGACTTCCAGCTGTTCCTTTCTGTCTCGCAGAGTCTCGGCAGCATTCTGCAGGGTCTCCTTCAGCTTCTCCAGCTTTTCTCGCTCCGTCTGTTCGACTGACGTGTAGATCTGAAGTTCAGACTCAGCTAAATCGAACTTGGCCTTAGCCTCGTTGACGTTCCTCCTGTAATCGATCAGTTTCTTCTCCAACTCTGCTCGGTTCTTCATCAGGGGCTCGGTTTTCTCTTTTAAAGAACCTATCAGCTCTCGCAACTGCTCTTCCTCCTTCTCCTTCTTGGAGACCTGTCTCTTGATGAGGACCTCACACTCGTCGATCTCCGCTGCATTTTTTTCGGGAACTTTTGACAGCTCCTCTAGTTTATTCTGCTCTAGTTTGACAGTGGATATGTTTGATTTTCTTCTCTTGTTGGTTTCAATGAGCTCTGCATGCAGGGCCTCGTCCTTCTTCCTGATCTCCTCGAATTTACCAGCTGCTGCGTCTCGTTTCGCCTGTATCGAATCCCACTTCTTACATTTCTCCTTTAATTCCGTCGCCAGATGGTCTTTTTCCTCGTGTACCTTTCCCATCTCGGTCTTTAAATCATTTATATCACTCTCCAATTCTTTGTGGGATTCCTCTTTTTCTTTAATAACCGCCAGAGTGTCGACTTTTTTACAGTAATACAACTTGTGTTGCAATGTAGTAATTGTATTTTCAATCCGTAAATAAGCCACAGCCTCCTGCATTGGCTCCTTTAGTGTGTCTCTGTCTTTCTCCGCCATTTTCACACGATTCGTTCTCTCCACAACTCGTTCGGACATTATCTCGACCTTGGTGACAAGTTTTTCAAGTGGTTCTTTGTACCTCGTTGTGCCAATTATGTCCTCGAGAAATTCCAGCATTCCTGTGTCATTCTCGTTCTGTCCTTTGGGCTTCATAAGGGCAATCTGCTCCACCTCACCCTGGAGAATCAAGAAACGATTGTGATCGAGGTCGACACCCTCTTGTCTCAGCAGCTTGGCAATATCCTTGAATTGGACCTTTCGTCCATTCAATTCGTAGAAGGAGGAACTGTCCTTGAAGGCTGTGCGAGATATGATGATCTCACTTCCCGGGACTTCCTCGTAGGTTTCGTTCGGCTTGTCGATGATCTTGCGAAAGTGCACAGAGACTGTACAGCTCGAGCAGTTGGGATGCTCATTCGATGAGTGGATCAACGATGAGACTTTCTTGGAACGGATTTTAGTCGCTCTGTAACCGAACACGAAGAGCATGGAGTCGATGACGTTGCTCTTGCCACTGCCATTGGGTCCCACTATTGAAGAGAAGCAAACGTTAAAGGGCCCTATCTCGACGCTTCCTGCGTAACTTTTGAAGTTTTTGTTGATAATCTTGGAGATTATCAGGCGGGGGTCACTGCTGGAGTGCTCGGTGAGCTTTTTAGGGGGTGGAGGGATGTAAATATCTTCGTCTATTCTAATTCCTCCCTCCTCGTCTGAGTCGTAGGTCGGAGGCTCGTTCCCGTCAACTTCCATCCCTTCGGGGTCGGGATTCTGGGGCTGAGGGTGCTTCGCCATTCTAGATGGGCCGATTTTTTTGGTGTACCAACACTTACTGTGTTAGTGAAGCAATGCTGGAAACAAATGAATAGCACATCGGATTCGATTTAAAAAATTCACGTCCTCTTAGACCCTCAAAAAGGTCCTTAAAAATAGAAGCAAAGTCAAAAAAATTCACTCGACCGCTTCCGGTTAATTGACCATTCAAAGAGAAATTTTCTGTCATTCTCTTAAAGTTGAGTTCTCTGGGGGAAAAAATCGATTAAAATATCCACTCAATCGACGAAATAAACTTCTTCCCATGAATTATGAAGAGAAAGGAATGATAATTCCCCCTAATTACCCACCTTCGCTGTCCCATTACCAAAAAATTCCGCATCAAATTCCCCGACAGATTTCTTGAAGCAATCTTCACGAGAATGAGGTTAGGTCAAAAAACCGGCAAACACTTTGTCTCCATAAGACTGCGGGATGCACTAACCTCTAAAAATCACCACCAATCATCCCAAACACACCTTGATTTTTGTGACCATGAATTTTTGTCCTCGAAGTCCCACAAAACTCAAAAAATCTCACAATTACCTTTTTCTCTGGTTCTCCCAACCGTCAAATTCAAAACGTAAACATTTTCGGCGCACTCGCTCTGCGCATGTCCCTTCTCCGGCTCAACATCCTATAGAGGATGTACTTATAACTGTACTTTCCGGGGACCTGGAGACCTGGACTCAGACCACATCGCTGTATACCACAGAATCCTCCGCGTACGTACTCATCTTCCACCGATTTTGTTGTTTTTTTTTTTTCATTTCACTTTGGAATTCATCACTCTTTTGCATAACAAAAATCCCGCGAGGTACTTGTGAACATGGCGGGAAGTTTATAAATTTATTCTGCCATTTGTCACTGATTTTTCACACGATATTAACCGATAAATAGTGGGGAATCGATGATTGGGAAAGGATTAAATTCTGCGTCCTGGAGTTGACCATAAATGTACTGTTGAGAGAATGATCTATTGCGCTGACATCCTGGGATGTTGTTCTGACACTGTTTGCGAGAAAAATTGAGGAAAAGTGTGAGTGATTTTCAGACGAGTTGAGAATGTCTAGTCGTGGTTCATTATTCATTTAGAATTTTGGGGATCGTTGAAGGGAGGTCGTACGCAATTCAGCTGATGATAATGCAATAATTACGCAATTTCAGCAGAAAATGATCTTCAAACTCACGCGATGACCTGACCCAGAGAACGAGGCCCATGATAACAATTTGTGGAAGACTTAGAACGGAGTGACTGATGTAATTAGAGCAGATAATGGCATATTCATAGATCATTAGTGAAGGGAGAAGTCGACTCTAAATTTTGGATAAGGTGAGTTCACTGGATATTTTTCTTTCTTCTTCTGGATTTTTCTTTTGCGGAGTGAAAATTTTGGTGTCAGCTTTCTCATTTGCGTAAATTCTATATCTCCTTTGATTGCCAAAATTTTTTTCTATTAAATCTGAAGTTATTTCTTCGTGAATTCAACTATTCCTTTGTGGTGATGTAGGAGAATCCCCTGGTGTTCTTGATAGTGCTGTTTTATGGATCCTTGAGATCATTATGAAAACCTGAGGGCAAAGTAAATTGGAGGTTCTTCACTTAGTGGAATACTATCATCATCATTATTTTCATTATCCCTTTCTTCTATACAACTGATTCTCTCCTTTACGGTTCTATAGTTCTCCTCGCTCTTTCCACACGATATTAATAGAAGAATGCTCTTTGTACGTACCTCAATGAAGTTGAAACATCATTGCAAATTTTTTTTCCGGTAAAAAATTGCCAACTGAATTCCAGAAGCATGAAAAAAATTAATATGTCCCCTAGATGATGATAAATTCATTTTCAAGGTTGAAAAATCACGGAAAATGTGGCCACAGTTGCGAAAAATATTTCGCGCCTGGCCCCTCCTCATCTCAACCATCTTCATCATCTGCATGGTGCTGATATGGTCCCACAACAGACAGCGTGGCAACGATTACAGTGATGACTACGTATCGTTGAGGTGAGTAGAGTGCAGCCTTCCACCAACTGTTGTCCTCGATTAACAGTTACGCCGGGATAATGACACTGGAAATTCTCATCTCCCCGGGGGCAAGTGGCATACCACCGTTTTATACCATCCCTCAGAGCGTGACGAATGAATTCCACGAAAAATTATTGGATACGTTCACTGAATACCTCTTTTTTTTCTAGGCTTTTAGATGATCAGAAGGACTATATAGATCGTAGAGGGATTCATGTGGTTGTTGGACACTACATAGGGGATTCGGTGGATCCCTTGAAGAGTCCGAATGTCACGAAAGGTGAATACTAGATGAAGTACTTCCAGAGAATTTCCAATAATTGTTCATTATTATTCATTGCTCTTCGATGAGTTTGTTCATTGATTTCGCTAATTTTCTTTCAGAAATTGTAAATAAAAATATGTTTAGCCCGAAGCCATTCAACGGAAAGAATGGAGAGCCTGTTTTAATCTCACCAAAGGACTTTATCGTAATGCAGCAACTGTTCCAGATCAATAGGTTCAATTTAATGGCTAGTGATCGTATTCCACTGAATCGAAGTCTTCCAGACGTCAGGAAGAAAAAGTAAATCACGTAAAATCTTCTTCGTTGTATTTATATTATATTTGATAATAAATTTCAGGTGTATAACAAGGTACTCAAAGCTGTCAGGACTTCCCAAAACCTCTGTGATTATAGTATTCCATAATGAGGCCTGGAGTACACTCCTGCGAACAGTTCACAGTGTAATGTCCAGATCTCCCCCCGACTTATTAACGGAAATTCTTTTAGTTGATGACAATAGCGATCGGGGTAAATTGAAATTACTCCATTTTCATCGTAAAACCATAATGTTGAGACATTGTTAGAGTATTTATGGTTTTCAGAATTTTTGAAACAACCATTGGAGGATTACGTGAAGACCCTGGACATACCAACTCGAGTTTTACGATCGTACGAACGAGTGGGTCTCATAAACGCACGCCTTCTCGGTGCGAGGGAGGCCGCGGGTGAAGTACTTACATTCCTCGATGCACACTGCGAATGCACGGTTGGTAGGTAAGCTATGTCAACACTGAAATGTTGATTACAGGTATCTCCTCACGTACGAAAAAATTTCATTGAAAAAGCTGCATGTTTTTTTAATAGGTCTTGTAAATGTCTGATAGAAAGTATTGTTTAGATTTATTATGTAGGAGTTCTTCAGCACGATTTTTTTTCAATTTTTTTTATTCAAAGAAAACGATTATTTCTGTTAACAAATTAATAAGGAAGTCAATGCAAATTCGTTAGAATCGTTGAATCAACTGGATTCTTTGCCCTAGATTTTTTGATGAATTATTTTCGCACGTGTTTCGATTCCTGAGCGGAAGAATTAATTTCTGTTCATTTAGGATGGCTCGAGCCACTTCTTGAGGCTATTTCTAAGGATAGAACGAGGGTCGTGTCACCTGTAATAGATATCATCAATGATAATACATTTGCGTACACCAGGTGAGCACAATTTAATGGGGAAATTCAATTGTCATGTTAAAGATGGGTTTATCAATTTGTTGATGTTGAAATTACGGAAAAGAGTTATAAAAATTCGGTCTTATTGAAAAATAATGAGGCCTAAAAATTTAAAGATCTTTCGAGCTGCACTGGGGCGCATTCAATTGGGATCTTCACTTCCGGTGGCTGACCCTGAGTGGCCCACTGATGAAAGAACGCCGTGAGAACATCGTTGACCCCTTCAAGACCCCCGCAATGGCTGGTGGATTATTTTCCATGGATAAAAAATATTTCTTTAAACTGGGAAGTTATGATGAACAAATGAAAATATGGGGCGGCGAGAATCTCGAGCTCTCGTTTCGTGTTTGGCAGTGCGGTGGGAGTGTTGAAATAGCGCCTTGTTCACACGTCGGTCATCTCTTCAGGAAGTCATCACCGTATACGTTTCCGGGTGGAGTCGGGGAAATTCTTTATGGCAATCTCGCGAGAGTTGCACTCGTCTGGATGGATGAGTGGGCTGAATTTTATTTCAAATTCAATCCAGGTAATTGCCATTAATTAATTATCATTAATTTATCAAATTGTCTCATTAAATTGCATGTTATTATAAATCATTGCCCTTTAAAATATTTACTTCAGAGGCAGCAAGACTCCGAGACAAGCAGCAAATTCGATCTCGTCTGGAATTACGTAAACAATTGAAATGCAAAAATTTCGAGTGGTACTTAGATAACGTTTGGCCAGATCACTTTTTCCCTAAAGACGATCGTTTCTTCGGACGAATAATGCACATACAATACGAGAAATGCATTATGAAACCAATAGCCAAAGGTATATACGCCCAACCAGCGGGCTACGCTGCTTACGAGCCTTGCATGAATCCCCCCAATCTCAGTCAGATGTTTGTAATGACTAAATCAGGGATCATTATGACTGATGAGAGTTTGTGTATGGATGCACCTGAACGAGATACCAGGCATGAGAGGCCGAAGGTGAAGATAATGGCGTGCAGTGGGCTCTTCAAGCAAAAGTGGAGTTACGATCAACATGTGAGACACACCATCTTTGCACGATTACCCTTTAGTTTCCCATGATTTTCACTCAAGAGAAATTAATTGCATTTTTATTTTCTCTAGACGAGGGCATTGATTCACACGGCCAGTAAAATGTGTCTCCATGTCAATCCAGAGAGCAAGGAGGGCCCTGTAATAGCCACCTGCAATGGAAATATTGAGCAACAATGGAAACTAGAAACGATCGCCTGGAAATAATCAGCAGGTTTTATCGGAGAATATTTGTTTTTCACACGTGTAAATACTCAACTCACACGCGCATTAAATATCAACGCCATGAGATTAATTTTGTTAACTTGATTGCATAAGTTTTTTATACAGTGAATAAACGATTTAATTTCAACTGTTGTTTGATTTATTCTGGAGTAAGATGAGCTATAGAAATTTCTCGTCCGAAGGAAAATCATGATTAACATCTCTCAATTCAGGATTTATGAACTGTGATGGAATAATAAAAATAATCTACTTGTAATTCACGTTAAAATAAATCCTCAGAACTTTCCCAGCAATCAAAACCATCACGAATCCCCTCAATAAAATGATAAACATTAATAATAAGGCTAACAAATTGCTCCCGCAGTATATTGACTCCGTCATCGTCAAATGACGAATTTTTTCTTCAATATCCCCGTCATGATTGATTACTCTTCCTCTAGACATTACGAGCGCTACTCCCCACAGTACTCTCAGTATCCGAAGAATTCACGATAAATTGATAACTCCAACTTAAATGATCAATCATTCCAGCGCATCATCTACGAATGACGCACGTGGGTGTCTCAAGCCCGGCCCATCTATCCGCAACAGGTGACTCAATAGCACCATTTTTCCCCCCCAACTTCCTGACTCATAATTCCCATTATCATTGATTTTGCGTTCATCATATTACAATGATACTCATCAACAAGTCCCTGCGGTTGCGTTCCAAACAGGTTCCTCCACTCCTCTCCATATTCGTGAGGAGAGAATGAATAAAAAAAAATAAAATACGTGGCATCATTATCACTGTACTTTACCTTGTGCAGCCCAATGTCGCCGAGACAGGCTCCTCTCTCACCTTGAGGTCCGTTCCTGGATTGGGGGGAAAAAAAATAAAGAACACGACAGCTGGACTAATTCGGCAGTGGCATGAGTCCTCATCGCCATGGCTGGTGAACATTCGAATTGACCGGACAATTGTTGGATGATTCATACCCGCGAGGCTGCATCGCTTCTGTCTCATCATCTACAAGGTTGCGCTCAGCCAGCTGCCTCTAATTTCAAGTCCTCGTTAACGCAGATAACGTCTGCGTTCTCATTTGCTTATTCCAAGGAAAAATAACATTGTGTATAAAAAAAAATGACAATAAAGTGTTTTTATCCTGTTTATGGGGGATTGATGGACTTCGGGTTATTTTTTACACTTCCTCTAGTCCATATTATTGTTCCATTGCGTTTGCATGGAATATCTAGGCCTTGATCTCGATCCTCAAGGCAAATTTTCTGAAATTTTTCGAAAATTCATATTCCTGTTAAAAAATAATTAATGAAGAAACAGTTATTTTTCTTCCTGGGTATTCCTCTTCCGCTACGCGAAATGAACCCTGATCCGCCGGTTTTGTTTTAATATCATCATCGTTAAGAGAATTTTTATGGTGTCCAGTGGTTAATTAAGTTAATGGTCAACACCTTTTTCCGGTTTCTTGTGGGAATCGTGTTGAGCATTTTATGCGAGGGAAATAAACTTCATTGAATGTCAGGAGATGACCCCTTCGGAATAACTTGATTATTTCTGCTACTTAATTAGATTGACTACTGCACAATTGATTTTCAGTCAAATAATAAGATTAATTGACATGCGTAGGTAGACGGTAATATTAAAAAAATTAATAGTTGTACTAACGACCTGGCAACTTCAAAAATCAATAATAATTCTAATTTATGGATATGGCTATCTCCAGTCTCCATAAACCATTCCACCGGTTCGCTACAATATGAGACAAGTGGGAAATTGCTGCTGTATTCCCTGTGGACGACTTATTTTTGCTAATAAATCAGTAATATACTTCGGAATGGTTATTTTGCACATCGTTTTCTTCCACCATGAATAATTCATTATGTATTGTATTGAATTGAATTCGAATTCTTCTCATTATGCTAATAAATATTTGAACTTTTTAACTCATTCATTTTAGAACATTTTTTTCCCTTATCATAGGACAATCAACTGAAAAAATCCAACACCTGAATTGGAAAGATTCCATTGCTTTCATTGTGGAGAAAAATGCGATGGCAAAATAGTAAAATAAATAAAGGGAATTTAACCGCGCGACAGGAGACAATAAACATAAACTAAAAACAATCATCAGCGCAAGTAGTGAAACTGGGAGTAGAATGCTAGCAATTTCCCTTCATTCCATGCGGTTGATGGTTTAAAGAGCAATTGCAATCGAGAGCAGAATAAATTCCAGATGAAAAAAAAAAATTCAACAATTCCCTTTTCATCTCATGTCTGCAGCACGTTGTAGGTGAATTGCATCCCATGTAAACGTAGCGACACAGTTTATACCTGAATGTGGGTCAAAGTCATGTCCTTACTGAGGCCAAGAGAGCCCAGTACCATCGCTGGAGTAAATTCTCATGCTGTTACCCGCCCTGCTTCATTTTTTTTTTATCCCCGTCCTTCATCCCAACTTTGGCACGTGATGAGCAGATTAATCCGGGGGTTTCGTATTACTTTCAAATTCCCAGGATTAAACGAAATGAAAAACATGGAATTCACGAGAGCTGGAGCTTAATTACTTTCCGTAAAAATGTAGGGAGAGGATCTTTTGGGCATTATTATTTTCAAAGGGGTCTCTTTGTCCGGAACTCGTGGAGCATCTTTACACATAATTTGTCTACTCGGTCACGTCTTTCGCTGTCGTCCAGTGTTCCGGTTCTCACACACCTATGACCCTCACTTGACCAAGTAAAAAATTCTCCGGTTCTCACATTAATTGTTGGAGGCCTGAGAAAAAGAATCATTTCGATTGAGAAGAATTTCAGGCGCGGGAGAAAAAATTCGTGGAGAGATCTTGCGAAGAAAAATTGAATTTATTTGCATTGCAACAAATTTATTTTGAATAGTTCAAACATTAATAGCACTCACCATTTATTTAATTTTGAAGTCGGTCATGTCATTCGATATTTGTATTCCCGATTATTTGATCAATTAACTATTAGTTCGGAAGATAGGTCATTCACTATCAAAATGCGTTACCTTTCCCTGCATAATGCCATAAAAATAATTAATTAGAGCGCATATAAAGCAAAAAAAAGTAAAATTTCTCCTACCTTGATTTTTGAATTGTTAACCCAGTTCTCTGTTGATTTATCCTGATAAAATTAGCAATAGAAGGTGGAGACTAAAAACCAACACCCAACCACCTGATGATCGTCCACTCCAGCGAGAGGTGAAAGCCGGACTCTCTTGGTGTTTTTCTCGCACGTTCCTGCACTTCTTCTCCTTTTTTTCCCCTCATGATCGTGCCATCCAGCCGCAATAATCAAGGTTTAAAAAGCCCATTCACGGCATTAAGGACAAATAAAACGTAACTTCGTATGTTGTTTTAATATCGAATAAATTTTTCATCCAACATTTTTCTCGTTATTTCAAATATTACAGTATTGACAATATATACAGTCACCACTAGGCTAAACACGTGACTATGCTAGAAGCTTATTCAATCAACAATTGACCAATAGCATGGGCACTTGCAGCAATTCAACGAATATTGAGTATCATTTTGGTCCCTCTCGTTATTAATTATTACTTCTTCTACCTAAAATCATTAATCAAGAAAAAAATTGTATGATGCATTTTCAGCTTTATTTATTATCGCAGGTGCATCTGTCAGGAATTCCGCTGATCATTATTTATTCACGTTTAATAATGACACAGGATCATCAGCCAGATGTACCTGAGAAATGTTCTCCTTAAGACTAAACACGAGTCGGCTCATTCTCATTATCTCTTACTTCAATGGCTATTTCTCGTGCCTCTACTTTACGTATAAATCGGTAACCTTGAAAAAATCACAATCGTAGTAAAAACTAATTCAGAAATGAGTCGGTTGAATTCATAGCGACATCCCCCTCCGAATAAAATCACTCATTCGAACTATTTATCCTCAATTCATTGGGGAATTCACTCGCCCCTAGAGTAATTAATCTATTAACAGAACTGTATTTTCGTGAAAAAAAAATATACATTTTTTTATTGGGATTAACCCTTTCACCCGGAGGAAAAAAATCAAGGAGAAATTTCTAAGAAAATCCAGGAAAAATTCTTTTCGCCTCGAATTGGAAAGAAAGAACTTGTGATAAATTTCCAGGAAATTTATTATTCATCTTTGAATTCTGTCCTTTATTTATAATAAAAAATCGTGAGCCACAATTTTCGCCTGATTTTTTTTTCTCCTGTGGTTGTCGTTTGGTCATCAAAGGAACTGTCACATTATTATTTTTTTAATATTAAGAGTTATTGTTTTAACCACCGGGCACTGAAAGAAAGTGAAACGACTTTGGCGTCAGCCTTGCGGCTCGATTTCGAAAGTTGAGACACTCCCGATCGAATCGATATGAGTGCATCGAAGACGATCGATTCTTTCGATTGTATTTTTATTCCCTTATTCATTTTACTCGATATTCTCATTCGGTGGGTTTTCTGCACAATAATAATGTGCAAAAAAAAATGTTACGAAGATGTGGCGATTCTTCTTTCGCTCTCCAAATTTATTATTTACTTTTCGAGAGACATTTTTCTACTCCAAGAATACTCATGAGCTCGTAAAAAATGGCGGTGTCGTTGTTGCCCACGAGGAATCATCCGAATTGAATGAAAAAGGATCCAAGTCCTTGGGTTTTTTTTTTTATTTGTTGAGCGTCAGAGCTTTTCTTTAAGTTCCACATGAACGTGAAATTCCGCTCATTTTCGAATGATTTTATTTAGAAAAAATGGAAAAAATTGTAAGAAAAGTGTTTACTTAATTAAAAAATTGATGTACAAAAGTTCTAATAATTTCCATTGTTCATTTGTAGGCAAAGTAATTCTGCGGACTCGAATGATTTTTCAACTGAATGATTCCTGATTTCGATAGAACGTCGATAATCGCAAAATTGTGAGCTTATTATACGGCTGTTCTCTCGACGTTCGCTCTGACTATTTTACGGTATATACAATAACTAATGAAAAACAATAATACACTCGGAGAAACTCCAATTAATCACCTAAATTGAGCCTCGATACGAAGTCTACTCTCGCTACAATAACATAAAACTTATTTTCTATATTAAATCTACATTGATATATTAACAAATTTCTTTTTTACATTAAACTCGAGACATAAAACTCTTCATATATATTATTTATATCAATCCTGTGATTCTCGTTATTTACAAAATCGTAAGTACGAAGAATGTTTGAAATTTGCTTAGGTACGTGCGGCGTAAATAATAAAAAAAAAACTTTTCTCATTTTTTACCGTGTGATCTAACGCTCTCAAATGTTGTGCGGTATTAAAGAGTCGCGGAGAAATCAAGTGAAACGGGAGCGAAAAAAAAAAAATCTTTATTCCGGGAGGAAAAAAATATAGAATTACGAGCTCGACGAGACGTGCTAGTATTTCATGAATAGGACAGCTAAAATTTTGATTCGAGAGCATAAAAAAGTGAAATGGCCGAGAAAATTTAAAAATAGCAAAAACAAATTCAAGACAAATTGTGAAAGAAAGAGGAATTTTTTTATTTAAATTTTTTATGGAAAAATTCATGCTTTCATGGAAAGTACCAGGAAATTACAAACTTTATATTTTATCAGTTGCATTGAATTTTTCCGGAATTTCTTCACAGAAATATCGATGAAAAATCAATGGGAACTGTAAATCCTAGTTCAATGCCAAGGAATAATTGAAAAATTGTTCGACTATTGCGTAAAATTTCCAATTTCCCCATTTTTCTCCGCCTGTATCAATTCAATGCAATTCATCTGCGAATAACAAGTGATCTATTCATGAAATTCCAATGATTCCCAGTATTGTCCAACACTATCCCCTAAATATCTCATTCTCCTCCCCCCTCCCCTTCCTTTCCTCCGCTGTTTCTTCATCAAAGCTAATTTTCATTTATCGAAAAAATAAAATTTTGATAATACCTTATGTACTCTGCACTTTAACGATCCCCACATAACGGCAATTTGCTCGCGAGGGAGAGTAGAGGTGATGAATTAACCCCCGGTACCACCGAAGTATCAATCAACATGTGTCGTATAACCCAGGTCTCGCGTTTATTGCGTTTCACTTTCCCGAGATGAGCATGGGAGATGCTGGGGCGTGGCAGCAACTGTAACGCAAGAGCAGACCGAGGCCGGCACTTTCAAACGCGTATGTGCATCACCAGGAGAGAAGAGAAAAAAAATTGCCGAGTCAAAATTCTCTTAAAAACAGAATTACAAACGATATTAGTCAACGACAAAAGAAAAAATGTGAAAAAAACCTTCAATTGATGCTTGCCAAGGCGGGGATCATTTGAGCATCATTTTGCATAAATAAACTGAGATGGCTGAGAGTGACGTGCAGAGTCTCCCCCATCAGTTAGAAAGTTTGAGCTCCTGGAGAGAAGGGTTGCAGCGGAAAAAGAAGTCGGATACATACGCGCTCCGATTAAATCGTCGTAGAGAGTTTATACTTGGCAGTTGAGGCCATATCACTTCACTTCTACTCGAGTACAAGCATAAAGTTGCCACTGGGCTCAATGGGGGAGAGGAAATGCCTCGATTGCCACTTTCGTGTGCATAAGTAGGCGCGGATGCTGCGTTCATCCCGTTTCGCGGAGAGAGAGAGAGAGAGAGAAAAAAATGAGAGAAATGTTGAGCGAAAAATAAAAATGAAATGGGATGAAAAAATAGACTACGAAGTCCGTTACAATTTTCATATCTCTCGTTTTTCCTTCACTTTGACTTGGAAATACCACGGTAATATCTTCCAGGCACGTTTCATCCTCCTTCCCACGATCGCGCCATTTCCTCTCTTACTTTTATGTGTACTTCACCGACACCATGGTTGTATGCACGCCTTCCAGAATTGCAACTATAATATTCCTCCCCTCCCTTCCCTTTCAGCCCGAGGGAGGAGGGAGGTTTGTTGGATTGTAATTTATGATTTTTTGTTGGGGGAGGCACGCGAGATGAAGCCAACTGCATTTTTGGTGGACTTGTTGGAGCTATCTGTCATGAAATGGTGAAGGGAAAATTCCCGGCTCTGGTCCTGAATTTTCACGGAAAAATATTGGAAATTGAATGACAAAAAAACATTTTGTACTTGAAGTATTGGCAAGTATTGACAACCTCTCCCTCTCTCGTAATATTTTCCAACATTTAATTGGAGTATTTCATATTTAATTGGATCCTTCCCATTCGCAAATGTTCGGTTCATTGAGTGAGGTGTCGACGGTGAACGCCCATTCGATTTCTAATCCTTTTCACCAACTAGGGTTTATCGACTCGATCGACAAACCTATCTGAGTGTATTAGCAGTGAAGCTATCCCCCTTATCTGCCTCTGAATTCACTTTCTAGGTCGTAAAATCCATCGTCAACCCGTCCACTTCCTACCGGAACGAATGGACCAATTTTACCCACCGATACCACTTTTTTTATTTTCCTTCACCATCTGTTGCAACGTTATCCACCTGTATTTCTACCACATTTTCCACGAATACCTTTCTCGTTTTTCTGACGAAATAAGACGAGAGAGAGAGAAAAAAATGAAGCGATTACGAGATTACCCGATGCTCGTGCTGAACTAAATGCTTTTCGACTATTCGAAAGAAAGATTTTTTTTTTTTTATCGCACAACATTCTCACTTTCACCGCTCATAATTTTATGCGATTAAATATTTCATTTTTATACACCGACATTCCGCCGAGTGTCATAAAGAGATGATATCCCTGAACGCCAGCATCTGCTGGCCAGGGAGTCTCACAATTGTCCTCTCTCAAATCCATCACAGAATTCAAATCGGTAACTCATGATACAAAAATCTAGTATAAAACCCTTCAGGTATTGTTGCCAGGTGATGGAGGGGTGTTACTCTCCCTCTGATCCTCGTGAACACTCTCCGCCCTGCTGGCACTGCTGCTCGACCTGCTGCTGAGATTATCCCGATCGCTGAAGTACGAAGAGTCGCCTCTCTTCTCCTCCATCTGCAGTTGCTGCTTGTCACTCCTGAAGTCATCAGCAGATGGTCCCAAAAGTCCCGGAAAATACGGTATCCCCTGTCTCTGAGACGTAATCTTCCCCATGAAACTCCTGATCTCCTCGAAGTACGATTCATCAGCCCTTGGGAGCTGTCCATGATATCTGGAGCGTACCTCGTCAAGTATCGTAGGCCCATCTGAGTCGTGTTTCTTCAGATGTCTATCAAGATTCGTTTGCTGTCCAAAACACCTCTCGCAGAGTGGACACTTGAAGGGCTTCTCCTTATTGTGAATATTCCTGACGTGTCTCTGAAGATTGCTGGAGATGCTGAAGGATCTCTCGCAGTATTTACACTTGTAGGGCTGTTCGCCTGTGTGAGTGCGTAAATGTCGAGTGAGATTTGCCGACCTGGGGAAGACCTTTCCACAGAACTTGCAGGAGTAACGGTCCTTGGGTTTCATACCACTGGACACTGACACCGAATAAGTTGGAAGACTCGCTGATGGCTGAGGTGTTGGGGCATTGGGAACTGGGCTCTGTTGGCTAGGTACTGGACTCGAGGGTCTCTGTGATGACGTTGATGATGTTGATGTTGTGGAGAAACGATTGGTGGGTAGTGGCACCATTGTTGGCAGTGCTCGCACCTGAATTTTTGGTAGTTCATTGATGGGTGGCTGATGGTGGGATCTGTACATGGCTTCCAGTACCAGAGGATGGACTGCATGATGCTGGGGAAAGAGGACAGTGTGATAGGGTAATCCCAGACCATTCTGATTGAGCACCTCGATGTCATTCTGATTTTCATCACGGAGATGCTCCTTCTTGTGATCGACACGCAGATCCAGGGGCTCGCAGTCATTGCTCTCTTGTTCCTGGTGGGATTGGGGTGGTCTTGCTGCTGGACTCATGTGCGGCTGTTGGCTCAGGAGGGATGGGCTGCTGCGGGAATTTCCATGGCTAAGGTCGTACGGTAATTCTTCGGGATCCGTTACACGGACACTCAGGGGATAAATGCTCGCCTGTTTTGGGCTTATGTGGCCTGGCATTTTTCGAGGGCTCGAGTCCTTCTCCCGCATCGCTGCTGGTGGGTACTTTGAGTCGTGATCGAACGGGGAGAGAGTGCCGAGATAGCCACTCATCACAGGGCCTCAGGACGCCTCAGATTATTTGAGTCTTCAGGAGGATCTGAAAGCAGTCAATGTTTTTCGGATCTTGAGAATAATGTCTTATGGGGTGGGTGCCGATGATGAAAGGGGCGTTGAGTTTATTTCAAAAAATCATAAACAATAATGATAGAAATAAAATAACTGGATAATCAGTTCATAAGAAATCATATTCAATCTAATGAACGTAGTAAATTATGAATTATCCCATGGTAGAAGGAAATAATGCGCTAAATTACCATTCGGAAAATTGTTACTAATTTATTAGTGACATAACTATTCTGTACGCAATGTAACAGCAATTTCCCAGGTGTTTTTCTTTTACCCAACGCCTTGCTTGGCCAGCAGACAATTTTGTTATAAAATTTTTTGTAGAGTAAACTGATATGGAGATTTCGGGGCCTTTTTTCGGAAACTCATTCAACTCAGTAAACAATAATTAGTTTCAATTGATTGATTGATCGCTTTTCTATGGGTCAACATTTGTAGTTTTCGTTTATTCAGGTAAAGAAAATTTTCCGGACCGGATGTGGTGTCAAGACCACGAAAATTATCAATTCAAATATTTCGTAATAATTCCACTTTTAAAAAACGATTAGGAGTGAATAAATGACAGTTTAGAGAGCACTTATGACAGATTTGAATGTAGATAAAGAATGAAAGTGTTTCGGGGGCCTTTTCTAACATCAGTTGCTTTAAACGCGGTGATCCAGTGTGATGGATTGTCCGTTATTTGTCAGTCGGAAACGGGAAAAGAGGCGTTTAATGCGGGGTTGACGGAGATGAGGCAACTCAGGAGCGTTTAGTGCATTCAGGGTTGATGACTCGAGGTGAGGAGTTTTGTGTGAAAGTACCTACCGGTCTACCACAACTCGGAATTCCTCCGAGATTGGTATTTTACGATAAATCATCTACAACGTGGTGAATGGAGTCTTGGATTTGATTTTTTCCACAGAGAGATTCATCGGGTGCAAGACTCATGGGAGGTGTTGAAAATTCAATTAAAGCTATGGGGAAGGGGAGAATCTGTGGCCCTGAATATTCCAGTGATAATTTTTGTCGGAAATTATTATAGATTTGCGATAATCAGGAAATGAGAATTTCCACTTTCATTCGTCTTTTCATGAGCTAATTTTTATCCCAAGAATTTTTTTTAACATTTTCTTCATTCAAATAAATACTCTACTATTGAAAAAAAATGTTCAGACAGTGAAGAGAACGGTTTCATTAACTGACGGCAATTCGACTGATGAGTTATTATTTCTCCGGCCGTCTGTCTTCTCAAAAATAACTCCAAATACTTTTCACCGAATTTCAAACCTCCTGGTGAATAATAATTGGCTGAGACGCGGTCTCGCAACTCAAAAACTCACCTCCATCAAAAGCCCCCATATCCCATTAAACTCTTGAATATTAAAAAGCCCAAGCGTACAAACATCGATTGACATAACTCTCCAAAACGTCAATCCAGATTACTCCGATTTTAAAATTCCCCCAACAAAATTAATTCCGAGCTATTTTACGAGGTCCCGATGACGAGACTCGATAATCCCCGTCCTATATATTAAACCATTTATTCATTTTTTTTATGAGTTGAAAAAAATTAACGGGATCGAATAAATATCCGGTTATTGCAGGCTCTGTATCATACGTAAGGTGGAGGAGCGTTTAATCTCCCTCGATTCGAATCTCTAGTTGGTAGTCGAGAGGAGGGGGCATCGATGTCTCTTATACCATCGGTAAATGGTGGGCTGATAGTTTACAGCGTTCAACCGGCCTTCCTGCTCCAGCATTGATGTCTCTATAACGATACGAGAGAACATCGAGCTTACTTTGTATCAACGTGTCAACCACCCACATCGAAGGGGAGATTTTTTTCTTCTTCAAGAATACAAATGAATAAACCGTTTTTTTGCCCTCCCCCTCCCCCATCAACATTCGCCCTTTTTCTTTAATTTATTTATTTTTTTTAATTTAAATGAAAGAAAATCAATGAAATGAATGAGAAAATGTTCTAATCAAAACAATTTGTTTTTCTTTTTGCTATTAATGATCGACTGATTGATTACATTAAAAAAATTTCGGAGACAGTACTAGTTTCGCCGATTCCTCAACAAAATAGGGAGAAAGGACATGTTGTTAATTTACGATTAATAAAATCCCATTAAGACCATTCGCGCACTTTATTCAGAACTAATGGCTTATCCCAACTCCAAGTCCGAAGTGATTTGAGACTGATAACTTTAATTTACAGCATGCAAGTGTGTTTCACTTTAAGAACCGAATAAATTTAATTTACGTTTTCAATGTCTCCGAGGGGGTGATAAAATTCTGAAATACTTTCATCTCACCAGAATTTTCGTTAAAAAAAATAGGGGGAGAGGGGCCAGGGGTATAAAAAATTGTGAAAAAAAATTAATGTCGTTTTCTCCCCAGATAAACCCATAAATTTATGTAGCAATCTCCGTCTACTTATCTAGCAATTTTTCATGAGAATTACTTAATCATGCCTGCATGCATAACACTACAAAAAACTCACGATCTCCAACAATTTAAAACTCCTGATCTCTTAATTCGCCCTAACGATCAAAAAATTCCACGCCATCAGGTAAGGGGGGTGGGATAGATGATGGAGTAGGGGAGGTGAAGAGGGGAATTGGAACGCGCGAAAAGCAAACATTTCTCCGCAGTATTTTATTAATTAAACGACGTTAATATCCCCCAGCGTTGTAACCAGCATGAAAACCGCAACATCAAATGAACTATGATTTTCTCGTCGCCGGGGGAGCCCCATGATTCCGCCATTAGTAGGCACTAATCCATAAGAATTTCCGAGGATAAATATTCAGAGGTGAAAATTCACCGAGACTACTATAAAATTCTCATGAGTGTTTATCAACGGTTTATAGTCTTGTAATGGTTATGGAGTCTCTACTAAGGAGAGGATATACTATCATTGTCCAATAATTCATCGGCCTAAGAAAGAAGTTTAATTTTCAGGAATTGAGTTAATGACTCTATGAAGCCCATGCCGATGACGTGCATTTGTTGGGAAAATGACAGGGAGAAACTGGTGACTCAATTTGTGAATAAAAACATTTTTTTATTTATCGTTGAGACTGACTTATGTATTTGCGGTAGATATTTTCGTAAATTTTTCATTCGAAATTTTCGGGAAGAGTTTGAAAGCTAATTAAGTTTTATTTTCAGTGGAAAATTAAGATAGTAAGGGGAACAACGGTTTTTTCATTAGTTTTCCTTGATATTTTTGCAGCACTGGCACCAACTCATTGAAATTCAACCCCAGATTGAGCCCTGTAATCCATCAAATGCTAAACTCTCCGCAGAATGCAATTCCCTGAATAATAAATTCAGTGTCCACCTAGAATCACGGAACAGGAGAGAAAGACTGAGTGTAAGAACTGGATGTACCGTTGTGGTCTCCAGTTACTCCAGTTAAACTAGACCGATCCCGGGGCTCCACCTCGTTCCCCCGGATGAAAGAGAAACCTGTCAGTGGGCACGTGGTTGTAAAAAATATCAATCATAAAGAGAACAAAGTGTCCATCTCACCAGGAGTCGCATCAGTTGAGAATAAAATGCTCGAGAGAGATTGGAAATGCAATAGTCCACTACCTGGGACGGACAGAGTGGAAAATTTGTGGGGCTGACAATGGGTGAAAATCCTTAATTACAGAGTATTGGGGAATGTGACGATGCCCGGAAGGTACAGAGTGGAAAGTCTACACCATTCACTGATGTAGGTCCCTCTCTTGAGGATTAAAGTTGTGTCGACACAGACCAATTTTATAGATTAAAGTAGGAAATAATGTTTTTTTTTTTCGTGGAAGTTTCGTGAAATAGCAACAGCTGAAGTTCTGAAATGTTCGCATTGAGTTGGAGTTAGTTTTTTTTTTACTATTGCTGATAATTCATTTATCGATGGAGAAAGAGACAGACGTTATGAGGAATTGAGTGTAATATCACATTTTTCAAATAATAAATCATAGTTTTGATCGAATTCCATTGACTGGTTGTCATAAAAAATAGAAGGAAATTGGAGTTTTTATCTCACGACTTTCAGAGAGAAAAAATTGTTCTATTACGGATATATGTAATTCTATCCATTGAGAAAATTTGTTAGATGAATGGAGTCGGAATTTGTCATAATGTAATTTTGATTTGAAACTTTATGGGACTTTTATTCGTGTCTTTAATTATATTAATCGGATTTTATTTAATCTAGAGACGGCATTAGTCAAAATTCAACTGTATCAGTTTTTATGGATTCATTCTATCGGGTCTAATTGATATATTTTTATTGAAATCTGTAGAAAGTAATCGAGATAAAAGAAATAGAGCTGGGAAAACAATTTTTAGGGAGACGAAACAAGTTTTTTTAATTAATATTATTAAAAAAATATTTCTGGAGTGGCATTCATTCAATTAGACAAACTAAATCATTGGAATTTTCCGTAATAGAGTTTTTATTCAAATCTTAGACTGGAATTTCCTTCGTGTTTGTAATTGATTGGAATGAATTATGAATTTTATGGAATTGAAACATTTCATCCAAATAAATAGAAAAAAATCAGGAGGAAGAATTTCAGTGGATCATTTTATTCCAGTCCATTGAATTCTGTCATCCCAAGGAACAAGTGTAAATACATCTTCAGGTGATAATATTTCATGCTTCAGTGAATACACAGACTAGGGGAGAAGTTGTGAGAAATAATCAACAATTCCTGATGACGAATAAATCAACATTCCTCGGGCATTCACCACAGATTGCTGCATTTTTTTTTTCTCCTCATCAGGTTCATTATTTCTCTCCCTTAGTCAAATATTTACCTTTCGCCGGAGGATCGAACCTCATAATTTCATATTTACATTGATGCGATACCCGAGGTTTTTGGTTTGTAGAAAGTTTCGAGATGAGCCACAGGGCACAGTTGCTCTTGAATCATGTCCTTGATATGGTTTCTCTGGGCATTCACGTACATACATTACCGTAAATTCAACTGCAGTACGAAGGAATTCCCTACATAAGCCTATGGAATATATTTTTCACTCCTCTATTAATTTTCTATCAACTTAATTAATTCGTCTGAAAATTTACTCTGGGAAATAATGGTACAGGATAAATTGTGAAACAACTAGACTTCTCCTATTTTTTAACGGAATATTCTCTGCCCAACGTATGTGCAATAATACCGTAGATGAGTTTGCGAAATTTTCAAGAGAATCGTCGAAAAAGGGGGAAAAAAAATCACCAGAATTTCCCATGTGCCTCGACGTGTATTCGTCTTTATGATGTTGGGATGCCTCGAGGTGTATGCAAGAGTCTCAACTCCTGGCGTCCACCGTTCACTGAGACTCGTTAGAAGAGCCTCGCCCACCAGCAAACGAGGGACAGGGGCTCCAGAAGCCTCAGTTCTTGTCAACTGCGAAGGAAGAGGCGAACCCGCTATTCCACTCCAATTTCTTTGGTATATAATGCACTGAAAGCTCTCCCAGCGTGCCCCCAATGGCTATAAAACAGCTCTCCGGTGCAGTATCTCTTTCCTTCATTTTTATTCCCTCTTGCTCCCCCCCTTTTTTTTTCAATTTTATTCCAGTCTTATTATCGTCTCGTGAAAAATGTGATGTAACTGAGGCGTGGTATTCTGTTTTCTTTTTAATTGTCCCTTTCACTTTTCGTTGAAACGAGACATTTATTAATTGTCAGGTTTCAGATGATTCTCGAGGTTTTTTTTTTTTATCACGTCGGTCTGGTCCCCGTGGGCTTCAGGGGGTTAATGAGGAGATTTGTGGGATTGATACACGGAAAACTCCGGATTTGGTGTTGTTACAGATGTTGCGGAAATTGTCGTCTGAAGGACGAGCTTTTTTTAAGGGAAATCCAATCCCGAATGGAATTGATTTTCCAGGAAGTCTTCGAGAAATGTCAGCCGAAAATTTTTAACACCGGAGTATTGGACATTTTCAGCTGATATTTCCGACAGACATTGTAACATTTTTCCTCAGGTACTTGTTTCGATGGAAATAAAAATAATTTGCCGAGCGGTAAAATGATGATGTTTGACTCTTTGATATAATTTCACGGATGAAAAATCGCTTTCCCACGAGTATCACACGATTTTTTAATAACAACGAGTGGGAGAACACACGTCAAGTGAGGGAAAAATTACTTTTCGCACTGTGTAATAAAAAATATATTAGTTGTTCACGGTGCGATAAAAAATTCATGTGAACTGAGGAATTCCCGCAGTCTCGCTGTGAAATTCCTTGGAAATGTCACTCAAAAAATGTTTTTTTTTCAATCCTCTCGTGTCTGAATAAAAGCAGACTTCGTCTTTGTTCCACCTAGACATCGAGAAATCAATGTACAGTGTTGGGTATCGGTGGGAGGACCCAAGCGTCGCCCTATGCGCCACACATGGGTGATAATCCGTGACGATTATAATTTATTATTCTTAGCGTCCCTATGAGGCTCAGTTATTCTCATGTCAGAGTGTTTAAACTACCCACGCGTCAAGCATGCGCCTTTTTCCCTGGTGCACTAGGTGTATCATACTAGACGCAACCTTGCTGGGGTCTCGATAGCTCTACACGAGGCACCGGTTACTTTGTCTCACGGGTGATTATGCACGATAAAAGCCAATTCACTCATTGCACTCGTGAGAAATACATCGCGGATGGGGCGTCAAATTTATTTATCATCGTAATTAAATGTTTTCAAGCGATAGACAATTTCACTTCATCTCATCCGATGTCTATCCACTCGCCATTTTTGGCGTTCCTCGACGTTATTGCGACATGAAGAGAAAAATTCTTTAAAAATTACGTCCCCTCTCCGTAATCTGCCAGTCAAAATGGTATATCGTGGACGAAATGAAATTTTGGATAAAATAAAACCTTTAAAGGGCGAAAGGTGGGACGAAATAATGATTAGCTATTTTTTAAGTCAAGTTTTGTTGGAATAAGGGAACGATCATTCGGTCCGCTGACGCGAAGGGTCAACCCCTCTGTATACGGTATTAATAAAAAAAAATTGATTTATTCATTTCCTGGTTTCAAGACGTTTTTTAATCTTCAGAATGAGATGTCCCTCGTCCTATTTAATGCCTAATTTGGAAGTTTCTTTCCTCCTCGGTGAGTTCCACTTGATTCGATCCAAATACATACACGAGATCGTAAAAATGCGAATTTCGAAGAAGTGAGCCACATTGAGTAAGAAAGACTGTGGAATGGATTTAAATACAAATATCGAGGGTAACCCCGTATCTCAAATATAATCCCCCTTTAAAGATGTAAAAATCAATCTCTTCATTAAATCAAGAGGAATAAACCGTTACGCATTGTTTTTACAAATCCAACGGTTTCAAATATCCGGATAAATTTGCTGGTGAAAGCCACATACGAGATGAAGCAAAAAAAAAATCCAAGTCGGAGAGAAAAATTATTGGTTCGTAGGCAATTATTCAGTGTCTTCTTGCAATTTTCATTTCGAATATTAAATTATTTTGCCTTTTTGGAAAAATAGGTCTAGTGGTTTTATGAAAGGCAAGTGTGATACTGGGTCAGTCCGCTACTTTTTTACTGATCGATGAATTAAAATTGGAAAAAGGGTGGATTGATATTCCAATGAATTCACGAGTCCCCATCAACTTTTACAGACAATGTGACCCTAATAAGTGACATACGGAGGAGTTAATACAGCTGTGGATGGATCGGCTTAAGCCAAAAGACAATGGACGATGACATTTCGGAAGAGAACAAATGCGCATTTCGTGATGCTTCCTCCGCGTCTTTCAACTCCTCCTCCGGTTGAGATACGAGTGAATGAAGAAAATCGATTGAATTAACATATCTGATTGGCTCGGATATTGAATAAAAAAATTCCGGACGGGGGAAAAATAACTCAAGTGACTCGATTCAACTCATCAACCGATACCATCTTCCGATAATTTCTTCCCTCGATAATTTCATTAAAAATTAACCGTTTGATAAGAAAAATGTTAAAACGTCAAATTTCAGATCAATCATCGAAGTCTTTCAACTTCCTCCGTTGAAACCCGGATGAATGAAAAGAAATCGATTGAATTAGCATTCGTGATTGGCCCTAGTAGTGAAAAAAAATCTCACGAGGAAAGAAAAATAAATCAAGTGTCGGATCAAGTTATCAACTGCCTACACTGAATTTCCCTTTTCCAAAGAAATCAATCAATGTTGTTCCCGTCGATTTGTCACGGATCCCATTGAGGAATCATGGACGAGCGAGGGAAAGGGCAGCGTCAAAAATGTAGAGCCGCACTTTCGTAATCTGTCAGCATCGATTAGATATCCATTAAAATCAATCGTGTCCAACGTTTTGTTGCACAATGAACCGAATTATTCGCCGGGAGAACACGATGACCCGTGACCCAACAAAAGGTGGAGTGAAAAAAAAAAAAAAAGTTTTTAATTTTCAGCAGGACTACGAGATTACCACGTGCTACAGTGATGCAACGATCACTCAAGTTGATCGATTTTTTATCGTTTGTTGTGAATTTAATGTTGAGAGTTTCGAGAAAAAAAATTTTTGTTGGAAATATTTTTTTTTCAATATATTTTCATCGTTGGAAATAAAATAACTTGGAAAAAATGAGAGACACGTAAAGAAGTACTTTGATTGACGCAAATAGATTGTTTTTTTTTTTTAATAAATAAGGAGTTTCTCGGTGGAGAGTAAATGAGTAAATTCTTCCGTGTAATTAAAACATTTTCGTTGAGAAATACTTTTAAAATAAAAAAAAAGAAACGTTGGAATTTGTAAATTTTTTGTTGTGGTTTTTATCTCGTAAATGTCAGAAGAGAAAAATACTTTTCTCAATCAATACATTTCAAGTTTTTTCATTTATTTCAGAAAAAATATATTGGAAAAAATGAAGAACACTGAAAGATGGTTTATTTGACTTAAATAGATGGTTTTCATCATATATAGATTGACTTTATCGATTAGGAATAGATGAATTAATTATTCCATTTAATGGAAACCCGTTCATTAAGAAATACTGTTGAAATGAGTGAAAAAATGTTAAAAAAAGATGCAAGTTCATTAATTTTTTTACCGCCGGTGTTTTTATCTTGTAGATTTTTTTCCAAAGCATTCTTCAGTTATAAATAAAAGATATTTCATAAATAATAGACGCTCAACGAAAGGCTTCATCTGTCAAAAAATTAATCGTTTATTTTCATGAATGAATGGAGGAATTCTTTGGTGTGATAGATTTTACGGTAAAAAATACTGTTGAAATGAAGAAAAAAAAACAGAATAAAGAGGTGGAAATTCAACGAGTGCCGAAGGAGAGGACAACGACAATGGTTCTCACGGGAGGGTACAACAGTTGCTTGGAGATGGCAGATTGAATGAGAAAAATAAAAGGTGGAGTTGTATGTGAAAAGGAGGATAGAACGTGAGGCTGAGGTAGAGATATCACTGATCAGGACTACTTGATGCTCTCGACTCGTCCGAGAAAGAGAAAGAGAAATAAGGGGAGGGGGAGGGGGGTAATTTTCTTTGAGTGGAGTTTGCAGAAATGACTTCTTGGGCTGGCGGATATCCGAGTTTGCGAAATGAAAGGAGTCTTACTAGCCAGAGACTGGATGAACTAATCATTTTTCCTCTTCATTTGCGACTGATGGAGAAGTTTAAAATTCACATTGTGATGAGTGGGTGCTGACTGCGGGGAGGGATGAGGTGCTGAGAGGGAAATAGTGGTTTCTTGGGACAAATTAAGGTGCAAAGTGTTGGATAATGCAACCTGTTGGATTTTATTAGTTGAAATTGGATGGTTTTCGAGAAATTTCGCCATTTTAGTTGAATTATTCCACGAAGGTTAATGGAAGTCTCGATAATTCAGGTGAATATATTTTTAGAACTTCAATCGATTAATGATTCCGAGGAATTTTTGTAATTATTTTTTTTTGGGGTTTTTGAAAAATTATCAAGTGATTTTTCGACTCGAATCGTCACCGATCTCAAAGAAAAATTAAAATACATAAAGTAAATAACTCGACGTTTAATTATTTATCAATGAGTGGAATCAGCAGGTGGAAACGTAACTTTTACCCAGCACTCACTGTCAAAAAAAGCCATTCAGGTCAATTGCATAACGCCCGACCTATTTTTACACCCCGTCAACACCTGAACGTACAAGTACTATCTCACGATGCTCTTTGTCAAATTAATGAAGATCTACGGGGGGAAATATATTTTCTTGCTCAATATTTCTCTCTCTCTCTCTTTCCCCTTGTTTCTCCCATTTCCCCGGGATCTTACAGCACCGTTCGATACATCAGTTGTCCATGCCCATCAACTTCCCGATCCTCTGTTCCAGATGAATAAGAAAGGAAACGGTGGTGATACGGTTCTCCCTTTTATTCCCCCATGGGCGACAATCGAGTTTCTCTTTCGTACGTAAAGATCCCACGTTTCATTCGTTACCTTGATATCACGAAGAATGAGGAATAATAAAATTGTCAACTCGGGTCGTTGACTTCTAACAAAAATAGACATGAATAATACATTTTCTGATCTATTTTGTTTCCCAGTCTTTCATGGTATCACATGTTAAATTGAGGGAATACCCTGGGTTAAGGTTTTTTTTTGGCTTTCAGAATTTATTATTATTTTTTTTTTACCAATTTTGAATCGAATAATTGACAATAAAATCCTCCGAATGTCGATAATTCCGGTGATTCTAGATCCTTTAATTAAAAGAATATTTTCAAATTTAAATGACGGTATTTTTAATAAAAAAAATAAATAAATAAAAACAGAAAATCAAGAAAAAGAGGGGAGTATTGCGTTGACTCGTGAACGATGATTTCGTCGTACCGCGTGAATATTTCATGAGCAAAAAGGGAAGCGAGAGAGTAAGACCGAGAAATCACAACGAGATCAGCGGTAAAATGTACCAACGCGAGAAGTAGGGAGGAAGAAAAGAGAAAAAAAAAATGAGTTGAGAGAGTTTAAGGGGGGGAATAAAAAACATTGACGAAGGTTACTGTTGATGTTAAGCGTGAAAGATTATCCATGCAGATTCAGGCCACTGTTTATAACCCCGGGCTAGCAGCGGCAAGGAAAAATTCATGAAAATCTATTCAATTTTCAATGATGGTGTCGACAATTTATACGTCGATTCTGATTGATGAGAATATGTGTTACACCGTGAGCTCCCTTTTACGGTTAAGCAAAAGGACAATAGCCCAAAATGGCTGAAATGGCGATACAAGCCCCCTCCCCACCCTAATTTTTGCGAGAAATATTTGTTATCTTATCTGAGTTGAAAAGAAAATAAGAAAATAGAACTGAAATAATCGCAGTTTCCGGAAGCTTGAGGGAGCAGTAATAAATTCCTGAAATCCTTAATGTCCTTAATGGGGCACGAATTGAAAAATCGCTGACCCAAATATTTTCAATCCCGAATAATTTAATATTAGAACAATGCGTCGAGCTCTTGAAAAATAGAGATAAGCATCATGAAACCGAGAGGAGATGAATGGAGAGTATTGGACACTAACGGTACCCTCCGAATTCTATTGTCCAGCTGATCAGAGATACCTCTCACCTCCGATATTTTAAAATTTCCGTGATTTATGCCTGTGCTCTCAAAATACTCCTCAACGTCTCCTCTTGTCTTTTTTTTTTCCTCCGGTGAATTCTTTCCTCCCACCGATGACAATTCATTTTTATTGCCACGTTTTACGCCAGTCGGGGGATCACAGAAGTCCTCCGCATCATTGTTAACTTATGCGCTTGAGAATTTCTCACGATTGTCCTCCTCATTCTTGTAATA
Organism: Diachasmimorpha longicaudata; assembly: GCF_034640455.1. Taxonomy (NCBI): domain Eukaryota; kingdom Metazoa; phylum Arthropoda; class Insecta; order Hymenoptera; family Braconidae; genus Diachasmimorpha; species Diachasmimorpha longicaudata. Next base: position 9,660,077 of record NC_087227.1, read on the forward strand.
GTCGGGTATTCAAAATAGCGCGTTTACCCGTCCTGTTGGCGCAATTTAGGAGAACAAAAACGTCGGACGAGAGTGGAAAAATGGAGAGTTTTGTGAATAGATGACAAATTGAGGTACTAAATGACGAATAAATTAAGTTTTGGGGAGTTCCACCTGAAATCTCTAGTATATTTCATTCGAATTTCTATCAAATGATTGTTCTTCTAATATTTTATCTCACAAAACGCATATATCGCTGGAAAACTCGATGCCAACTGTCAATATCCGCCCAACAACCCCCCAAAAGCCAACACTAGTCTCATACATTCCATAATTATTAGAAATTCCTCTCTTTTCACTCATAAAAATTCCAAATTTCCCTCAATTTTCAGTGAAATAAAAAATGTTTTTTCTCTTTCTCCTGACATTATCAATTATTCGTCAATAGCCTGAACTAATTAAAAAATGTGATATGAATGGATTTACACGTTTCCCCCAGAAGGGTTGATACACCTGAATTTATGACCGAGGAAATTAACGCGGGAGTGGCTGAGGGACATCACCATCTCGATGGCAACCGAGTAAACACGTTGTCCCCGTGCCACAAGGAATAACGTGGGCGACGTGATTTTCCCTGCCTCAAAGACTTCCAGGAACCTCAGCGATTTCCCAATCCAAGTGAAAAATAAAAACTCCCCGATAACATCAAGCCCAAGTGAATGAAAACTATTTGAAATTAATCACTCGACATAACTAGGCCGAATACCATCGATAACCTAATGAATATAATCACAACGGGACAGGGCCATCAATCAGCGATATCGTCTCAATCCTGAAAACCTCATGTTGATTGACATCATAAATATTAAACCGGTAGTAGGGCTCCCCATGATGAACTAAAAATCAACTGACGATGTCATCTAATAAAATTTACCTTCTCCGTCATTCCATAACGGGCATCAGCTGCCGATAGACAACGATCACTCACACCTTGTCTCGTATCACTAGATAAACCAGAAATAAAACTCAAAATATCCCAGTGCACAGTCAGTGATAAAGCACGTGTTATCTCCAACCACTTCACTGTTCCTCATAACACCGAATAAAACCAGAATGTTTTCATTATTCAGACAGCCACTAGTCACCACCCTCACTCTGTCAATTTCCCAAAAAAAAAATAAGAACTCAATCTCAACGAGACTAATTCACAATCCTCGTAGGTATCCCAGAGGTATCCACGTGTCGTCAGGACAGACGAGTCCTGACTGATGCCCCGTTCGCTGGCATTAGTCAACAAACGAAGCCAAAAGTTCCCCCCAAAAAAAAAAATAAATAAATAAGCCTGGAAAGCCCTGGCTGTTGCACGTTACACACTCGCTTCGACAACTGGTGAACCGTAGTATGAGGAGACGGTGAAGGATTGAATGAAGGTGGTGGTTGTATCGAGGAGTAGGAATTGTAGTCTCGAAAGAATATCGCAAATGCGGGCAACTTGGGCGGGGATAGGTTGAGACCGATGTTACGGGTGGGTTTTCTAAGTAGGTAGTCCCAGCCAGACTAAGACAATTCCCAACTGAATAGTTGTCTTATTTTTCTCCACAAGTCCCCTCGGCCACCCTCCCCCACCGAGTTATTCCAGCGATTCTGGTGTACCGTTGTGGAATAACACCGATATACGTTGGTAAGGTAAGTACTCAACAACTAAGAGGTATATGTTGGATGAAATAGCCAGCAGCCGAGGCACAAATCCCAAGCACCACGCCGGCACGCGACCTGCCCTCCCTCTCCTTTGATGCCTCACCAGCTAGATCACCTCTTACCATCTCTCTTGGTCTCTTCAATTCTTCGGTGATACTTGCTTGGTGTGGTCCCTTCTATATTTTACCACTCCTGCTAACGCCCAGCCTCCCAACTCCGTGAGCCTTTGGCCTCCCTACCTCTTACAGATGAATCCCCTTCTCTGGTATCAAGCCTCCCACCGGTTTTCCTTTATTCTCACACCACACTAACCGATACAACACACAGATGAGAGTTCTCATCGTGAACCTCCCAGATACACTAATTCACATTTGCAACTGTACCAACACCCCACTCTTACCTGACTTACTCGTCTATCGGCGAGTGGAGTGGAGACTGAAAGGAAAAAGGATTGGTGACTTTAGTCGTTGCAGGGCGTCACAGCGAGAAGCATCACAAGATGAAAAATTAATCCTCGAGATGATCTGATGAATGTACAAATTATCAGCCCTGGTATTTTGGGGACAATGATGATGGATGGGGTGGTAGAGCATCTGGAGGAAGGTGGAGATTGTTTGAGATCGTTGGCTAATTTGGTCTGATGACATGTCTCCAGACATCTTCGAAGAACTTGAAGAAATATTGAATAACCCTTTTGCTGGAGTTATTAGAGGAATAATGGGTTTTGTAAGTTGCTTCGACTCTTCAACTTCCTGATGATTAACTTTTTACGCTTCTAGGTTACACTTTTCCCACAGGATTGGTAACTTTAGACGCAGTAGGGCGTCATACCGAGAAATATCACGAGTTCAGGAATTAATATTAGCAATATTTTGATGAATGCAAAGACGTAGCTCTCGTGGGGATATTAATCAGGCTTTTGACTTGTTGATTACCAACTTTTTAAGCTGTTGGGTTACGCTTTTCTCGCAGCAGGGCGTCACATCGAGAAACATTACGACTTCAGGGATTAATCCTTGACATGTTTAGGGGAATGAGAAGACGATTGGACATTACGATGACGTTGACAATGAATTTGAACGAGGCTATAACTTCAGCAACAGAAAATTCAACTCAATTGAATCCAGAAGTCTACAAATAGTTTTAAGTCATGCGCCAATTCATTATCATGACACGTCTCCAAACACCTCTGAAGGACTTAAAAGACCATCGAATGTTACTTTATATTACGAATCATTTCCTGGAGACATCAATTAGGAAAATAATCGGCCTCGAACTCGTTTCGGTTTTCGACTTCCTGACGGTCAAGTTTCTACGCTTTTAAGTTGGTTTTTATTGGTCCGGGGGAAGCTGAGGCCAATTAGGATGGTGATTTAGTTGGCTACGGCCTCCGGGAGCTTCCGGTTTTCTTGCCCATCGTGACATGATTTAAAGACATGGAAAGTTCATGCGAAACACGGCAGTTTGTCGAGGGTCAGTTGCATGACATCTCGTGGGGTTTTGTGAAAAAAAAAAAAAGAAAATTATGTATCACGAGACTACACAGGCGTTCATATTGGTCAATGTGAATTGAGATTAAGTCGTGTTCTCGAGAAATGGTTTGAATGGAATAATGGGATGATTAAATGGATTAATTCCTAAGTTTTAAGCAGAAATTTTTGCTCTGATATGAATATTTAGTGTAGGAATTATCACTGCCCCGAATTTTTTACCGACAGGAAAATTCTGTAATGTGAGTGAATAAAACAATCACGCAAAAATCAGATAAAATGTTTAAACAATGCATTTCCCTAGCCGCAAGACGATGAGGAACCGGTAATTTGTCCTCGGTGAAGTTTTGTCATTCCCTTGGAATATTAAACCACTCTGGTGTACCAGTTTTGAGTAATCGAGATTGTAAATTGAGGAGGTAAGTACACCAGATCTTCTGGGAGCTATATCGGATCAGTAGATATTCGTGCTCCATCGTTTTGATTCACCTCTATTCGCCTTCAACTGTTGCCTATCTTGCGCAATTTGTACGAGAGGAGATCTAGAGCGTCTTGACACAGTTATTATCCGATTCCTGGGCGTTTCAAGTGAGAGCGGAGGTGGTAAAAAAATATATACGGAATTGAAGATGACAAAAAAGTTGACTTACCGAAAGAACGATCGATGAGGAACCGTTTCTTCCAGCATTTTTTCCAGTATTTTTTCCCTCTCTGCGTGACATTTCGACATGGTCTCGATCCAGAACGCACGTGCAGGTGGACCATAAAAATGGAACTGTAAAAAAAAAAAATTATTGTAAAAAAGTGGATCAGAGGGAAGACAAACGTTTATCTAATCAATGAGATGTTTATGCTTCCATTGTCATCGGTCACAATGTAATCTGCGGTGTATGTGAAAAAAAAAATGGCATCACCGTGCGACAATTCGACGAGTGGAGATTGTGGAAGTATTGTTGATCCATCGATATGTTAGGAGATCGCACGCTCACGATTTTCTGCCACGATATTGGGGCATCAGGAATTTAATAACATTTAAATTCACGGGTGTCATTCATTTTCGGAGGGATTTATCAATTTTACGTGACAAATTTGTCTTCGCTAATGAAATATTTCTTCGTAATTTACCGATTAATCATTCGTTCTGAAAGAAAAAATCTGGGCACTATCGTGAGTTGAATGTGGCTGCGGGAGAAAGTAAGAAAGGGGATTTTCATGAGTGGAATCATTTTGCGACGATTTTTCATAAAGTAAAATGTCAAAGTCAAAATAGTATTCAATAAAACTACGCATTTTTTTTACTGAACGTTCTGGAATTTTTCCTGAAATATGGAATACGTATTATAGACACGAAATTGCAATAAAAATTCTGCACTAGAAATCCCAGAGCGCGACATGGAAATTTCCCAGGCCCATGTCCAAACACTTCCCCTTCAGTTTCAATCGCCTGAACCTCCAGCGATCATCGACCCAAATATTGCCATCCAAATCGCCTCATTGGCGGGACGATTCGGGCAGGCCTTCCCTGACACCCAAGATTTACGTTTGTTGAATGTGGAATTGGCCAGCGGGACAACAAAGCAAAGTTTTTTAAACGGAAGATTTAAAGCCATCTCGAGGCAAAATCCTGTCTGCGCCAAATATCCAAACTTCATGGAGTGGAAAAGGTTTCACTGGGTGAGGAAAGTCTTCCAACGACGGTAAATCATTCCGGTCCATTGCCTAATTTATTGAGTAATTTTGTTTGTCCGAAGGCACAAAAGAAATTGAAAATACCAACACCGGTGAAATTGAATCATTCAGGCATTTCTCGATCATTAACAAAATCCTTCACGACCTTTTCACTAAAACTGGCTCAAACTATTGTCACGTGGGCTCGTTGAAATTATCCATGGTAGCTTTATTAGGATTTACATGGTGGTTAAATCCCAAGATCCTGGTTCAACTGGATTCAGGATACTTACATATTCTCAAAACGTATTTTATCGAAGTAAAAAGTGTCCTCTTGCGAAAGACAGCCGATTCCCTTGAATCCTTGAGTATTTTTCGACGGATTAAAATGGGAATATTCTCACCACAAAAGGCATCTCACGTCGACCCAGTTATCCTCAGCAGTATCTCTATTAGGATTGCTGGTGCGCGCCCCCGACACCCGGGCATTGCAACCGAGTTTGATGGGCCAAGAGGCGTTGCTTCCAGTATTTACGAACACCACCGAGTGTTGCACAAGTTTCTGGAGTTTTTCCTTCCGAATGGAAGTGCTGTAATCCTCCAAATTTAAGGATAACCAACTGCCTTTCAACCTTTCGCGCTACACACGACGATATTAATCTAATAATTTTCACTAATTAAATTCGTCAAATTTAATTGGGGGAAAAAACGTTGCCAGGAAGGCCCATTTCAGTCACTCGATAGAGCTTCATAAATCCATTGCCACAGGATATCCATATTAGTCAAGATATGATCCGTCAATCGAGAAATCTCTCGATAAAGACGTTAGACATCACCAACCAAATTAGCAGGAAGCGAATCGTGATCTTGACACCTCGAAGGCATCTTATCGAACCAATCATTTCATATGTCTACATGAATTCCAACATCTTCACAAACCGGCGATAGTTTCCCCTCATCTCCCCAACGTGGGCGTACCGTAATGACGAATCTGCACAATGGAACGCGTGGCTCACACGTGTCTATCCCCGAAGGCCCTCGCGTCATACTGAGGCCCAGATTAACTGCTAAAATAGTCAAACCTTTGACTGTAATGTTAAATAAATTTCTAGAGAGCTATTTTTTTAAGGGAGTGAAAATAATTATTGGGGTTGATGACCTCTCGATGTGGAAAATTTTATTCTCCAACAACCCTCGAAAGTTGAACGATTTACCCTGAGAATAAAATAACGAGCCCTTCGGGATTGGTTAACAAACCGTTACATTATAAAGTGGGAGGAGTACAACCGGCACGTGAATATCCGCAAACATACCATGCATGCATAATGCAAGTTAACCTACGTAACTGTCATCAACGATGCACATTGCCGTCATTCTCACTTGTATGAAAACACCCATGCAACAGGAGACAGTGAGCGTAGGGTATTCCACACAACAAAATTAAATCCTGGGGGTCGAAACCACTTATAATCGTTGAGGATGGAGAATCGAGAGGGAAGGACACCGGGATTATCTGAATGCCTCTTAACAATTGTCGGCAATTATTTATCAACATTATTCTGCATACGGGTGTCGACACAATGCATCATGTTGCGTCAATCACTGTGGGATTTCTCTCCCTCTCTCTTACTCTCACATGGTAATGGGACTTGAGGCCCATGAATCCTCGATTATATCCTTGACTTTGATCATCTCACCGATGAAATGATGAAAATATTTCGGCCTCATTATTGAATTTTCGTGATAACATAATTGAAAAAGAGAAATTAAGTGAAATGATGCTTTTGAAGGTCACCGCTTCGGTCTAATAGTCCACAAATGACAGATGGATTTTTAATGATCTATCGGTAGTCCATTATAGGTAATGAAACAGTGAAAGATCGACTAATAATTATGACGAAATAATTTCACCAATGATCATTCGATATTTGTGTCGAGTCAATCATTTGTAATGATTTTATAAAAAGTGACATTGCCTAATTTAATAATCTTTTGTCACATTTTTTTTTTCTCCTCATCACTGACAAATCGATGAAAAAATTTTTATTGGGGTCGTGATCAGCAAAACATTAGCGCCAATCACTCAAGCGTAATGCTTAAGGATGACTAAACAAGAGAATCAAGTTGAAAACATTAGCGTTTGATGCTGGCATCTGGACAAGGTCTTTGGTGGTCTATACAATTCCTAATGTCCGGGACAATGCTCGATCGCCTTGGCGATTTAAACGCACACAATGTACCAGAGCGTTTATGTCGATCAACAAGTTGTAAGTTAAGCCTTTTAATGCTAATATGGCTGTAAATGTGACGAAGCACCACCACTTTTGTTGATAACTCGATTAATTTACTTTTTTGCTGAAACTTGTTGATGATCATCTGCGACCAGCTGGTCGCTTTGGTCTTGCAGAGATCTTTGTGGGGGCTTTTAGTCAGTGATTCGCTATTTTACCTATTCGTCAAATGAAAAGGTCGCGGGTGAAGTCACCACGTGGAGAACAATGGAACCAGGACGAATGAATCCCCTCCGACTGCAATTTTGGCAAATTTTTTCTCTGGGAATTTTTGAGAGAGAAATTCAGGGAAAAATTTGTGAAACGATTTAAAAAAATCCAACAAAAAAATTTCCTCGATCTCTTTTCCCATTGCTATTTAAAAAAGCTCATGTGCAATTCATCGGAAAGCAATACTTGATTTATTTTTCACATAATGAACGATTGTCAGACGCAATTCTTAATGCCTCATCGTATGAAAAATGACAGCTCCATAATTTTCCACAATTCTTTCTTCCCAAGTCAGGTGAATACAACACCATACCCGGTATAATGCCACCTGGAGGAGAATAAAAACCACCGACAGAATCCCAAAGTCGCACTTAATGTCAATGACGCTCATGTCGAATTATACGCAGGCAATTACCCGCGTAATAATTCCTTTTTCCCTCGTTCTGGTATCGTCTCAAGTGTGGTCGTGTCTCGTCATAGCTACTGGGGCTCTTCAATGTGTGGAAAATCAGGGTGATGATGAGGGGTGGGGTGGGAAGGAAGGGGGAATAAGGCTGTTGTGCCTTCCTGTAATGGGGCTAACCCGTAAACGGTTTGGATGCTCTCTGGCCCATAAATGGAATGCCACGGTAGTGGAGCGTATCAGGAGTTGGCATCCAAGCTCTCGCGCATTTTGCCCCTCACGTACACTAAATCGCAGTGTGTGTCCTAACACGTGTGGGAAGAATGTGAAATTATCGTGTTGTGGAATGAGGTAACCCCGGGATTCTGTTTCAGCTGTGATAGTGAACCGAGAGAAATAAAAAATATTATCTAATATCACGAAAATAATTTGTTGAACCGATGGAATAGCTCGTGTATTCAATTTATTCGGAGATTTTTATCAGTGTTGGACAAGTTGAAGGGCTGCAACTCTCTCAAGTACAGTAAATCTTTCCCATTTCACTCACATAACTCGTCTATTTTTTAAATAAACCGTACGGTTGAGAACGGATTTGCAAATTTTAGCGGAATTGCAAATTTTACCAAAATTTTCACTGAAAATTCAGTCCAATCAGAGACTAAAAGAATTTTTCCCCAAAATTCCGTGAAATTCCAGAGGCAATTGTGCTTGTCAGATGGCTCTGTAGGTCTTGGCGAAAATTATCGCAAAAAAATTGCAACAACTGCTGCGTTATTTAACCAAAATAATCCCCCGCAGACTAATGAAAATCCGTTAAATGTCTCCCAGCCGTAACATTATTCCGCATTATCGCATGGGTGGGGTTTTCTCTTCTCGCCTCGTCCTCGGTTTTACTTTCTAAGTCCGCCTCCTGCCCCCCTCCCCCCTCCCTTCCGCCCCCTCCGGGAATCAAAAGAATCCCCAAGTCTGATCCTTGCGTTGAGGACGAAAAATCCGTCTTTTTCCGGAGGACTTGTCCCTCTCCTCTCACTTACGCCTTCACAGATCGAGTTCTGCGGGCTCGTTGCACTGTATCTCGACATTTCTAAGTGTAGACAGTACCCCGTTTTCCTTTTTTTTTTTTTATTCATCTCATTTTTACGGATTATTTTTTTTCCTCCGTTTTTTTTTTTATTCTTTCAACTTTTGCAGCTCGAAGTTACCGGTTGAACGTGTGTGAGCGGAGAGACCACGCCAGGGTGGGGCTCACAACTCGGCGTTTTCAGTTTCACTTTCTAAGTTACCTCGCCCTCTACCCCACACCGCGTACTCCCCTGCCCTCTTCGCTTCATCTACGTCGTGATCCTCGGGACGTTTTTATACGTTTGCCTATTTTACAGTGTCAGTGTGTTGGGCTTGGGTGAACTGAGGATGTATAGGTGGCTCAGTCGAGGCGAGCCACCCCGCCCTGCAGATGCCATGCACCGAGGATTAACGGATGCATTGGAGAGACTGGTTACGGAGTCGTTGGTGATGAAAAATTGAAATTTTCGCAGGGAGAGTCGTTAAATAAATAGTTTGATGAAAAATATATAGAATTCATTAGCGCTTTTCATCTCATCAATTTGTGAATAGTAATAGTAATTATTCACGTCAGAAATGACGGTTTATTGTAGGAATATTTCATTTTTAAATTTTGTGGTCCAATTTACAGGCTTGAATGACTCGGTAATTACGCCAAACCCACCCCCAAAATATTTAAAATTCTTGTAGAATATCTACCTATTGCAAAACAAAGTATTATGCGCATGCCTCTGTGGTTAGCATTCGTAATAACTCCAGTGATTCTCCATTAAGTCACCCTAATTATCCAAAAATTCGTAATTTCACGATAAAGATGTTTTGTTCCTCTCGGTGCGATTACCCGTTTCCACTGTCTGACTCGAAGGTATAAATCTACTGGTTAATTGGATCGATGTTTTTCCCTGTTGGCGGTGGCTGTCAGTGTTGCCAATGAAAAAGGGGAGAAGGTGACAATTGAAACTCCACCGATGGATTTATTTGACCGTGTACAACATACATATGAGACTGCCCTTTTGCGACTGTGTGGAAGCGTGAAAGTACTTCGTGTTTTTGGTAACTAGTTGTAAAATATCGTTTCCCTCGATTCACCCGACTTTCATAATCGGGGAAATTTCAATAGATTGAGGCATATAATTGCCCGCTGTGACTCAGCTCTTTTGGAAATAATTGGGACATTCTTTTCGTCACAACAGAATCGCTCTTTTAACCACTAAATTACTTGTTTGCTTTTGAATGACATTAAAAATTGAACGAAACTAATAGCCGACATTGTTCCAACGTAGACAACTACTTTTACCCGAACGTTATCAGTGAATAATGTCCCCAAAGTAGCCACCAGTATTGCCCCGACTTTGCGCCGACAAAAAAATTTTTTTTTTTAATTCCCCTGAATTTTTATTTGAAATGAAAAGAAGGTGACGTGCAGGGAGCAGGAAAAAATATGAAAGCCAAAAGTCAGAATCGGCAGCGAGCATATCAATGATCAATGACTTGATAGTTGGCTCCTATGGGGCATGCCGAGGTCGCCCAGCGTGACGCCCAGTCGCGTGACTCTATCCATGGTGAATTATTTCTTTGGCCCGGGTCTTCGAATTTAGGATATCGTCGATGCGTGACAAGTCGGTCAATCAAGGAAGCATTTCTTACCACTTTATTTCTTTATATCTGTTACTTTGTTAATGCGCACGAGGCACCGCAGGAGCTCATCTACAGCTTCCGGAGATGAGAGGACTTTTGAGAATAATCGACAAAGCATTTCCAAATTTTTTTGGCCCACAGAATTGAGATGATTTTGAGGTGCCTTTCGTCAGTAGAAAAGGGAAGAAATGGACAGACAATTTTCTGATGAACGATAGACATGAAAACTCATGGTCATGCAGTCGATTTAATTCCGGAAATGAGCGATTTAATAATCAAAAATCCAGGAAGATCTCCCGAGATTCACCACAACGAACGAGTCAACATCGATAGCGCCCGTTTACGCGTAATGACTAGCAGAAATTAGGGATCATTAAGGGGAATTTCAATTTCCGTTGGGGCGTAGGTGAAGACGTGCGATCGACTAGGGAAACGAGTATGACTTTCACGGTTACCCGAATCAATGATTTCTACTTAATTTTCCAAGGTTAAATATTGCATTACCCTGAAAACAAGTGTCTTCAGGGTGTCTTCATTTAATTAATTAAAATAAACTACGATTTTTCCGTCTCACCAAGTTGTGCAGACAAGATTTTTTCATAATGCACTTGATCACGTTTCATGGTATCCAACAAAAGAAAAACTGTGTGCAAAAGGTATGTAAAATTCAGGCATTAATTTTTCTGTGCACTTACATTAAATCAGGAGTCTTATTGCACCCGTCATTTCCTGTCTCCTTCCCAATCATCTTTTCCGTGGAATTCAGCGTCACTTTGTTCGACGCGACTCCTCGACTTTGGCCGTGGACTCGAGCCCCCGATTCGTCTGAAACATGCGCCAAGGGAGACGAGAGATTTTTTAAAATGCTAGTGAATAAGTGAAGTCGGTTTGTCGGACTCCCCTTAAAAGTCTAGTGGACAACGAATGCCTGTCAATGCCGTCATGACACCTGGCCTACGGTGATGCATGACACCATATATAAAAAATCATTTCCGGTGTTAGGGGGCAATTGGCCTGTCTTGACACATTTGTCGACATAATTCAATGCCCAACCGGTCGTCTTGCGAGAGGCAAATTTATTGGACTTTGTATTAAGGGATATAATTTTGATTTTTGACAGGACGTGACATAAAATGTATCTTCTGGCATTTTTTTTTCCAAGCGACATTATTTGTACTGAACTTTCGCGAAATTTATGTCATCTAATTACTGTACTTTCTGTTGATTTTATGTTAATTATGTAATTGGGCTGTGTGGTGGGTCGATATAAAATAAGAAGGAAACAGCGAAGTCAGAATTTGGAGAGTGAAAATTGTGCCCTGGGCTTGTCTGACCATAGCCACGTCGGGCGGCTATTTCCACTTGCAGCGGGGGCAAGCGTTTTTGTCCTCGCGGGAATATTCAAAATTTCTGAGGAACAAGTATGGACATTAATCTGTAATGTTGGAAAAAAAAAATGTTGAATATATTCCTCATCCAAAATTTACCGCGTGCCAGGGTCATCATTTTTCGAAAATTCAAACTGAATTCGTCTATTGATTTAAAATGCAAATTTGAAGGAATTTTTTTTCGATATAATTGAAAATTTGCGGTGAAAAAGTATACCGGAAGCCTAAAAATCCCATGAAAATGCCCGTTAACCCCAGCGACAGTTACTTTTACCCCTCAAATTTCTGAAACTCCGCCCACTGAATCATTAATCCACCTAAAAATGCACCTCCTCCTGTTTAACGAGCGTAACTAACCACTATTTAAGCGCTCACTGTGCGGAAGTCCCCGTAAAATTGACAGTCTCATGATCCTTTCTCCGACCAAAAATCCTCCTAGCCAAACTAGTTACATTTTTCAACACTCGTTATCGGCCAAATTGCGCAATTCCCACCTGAATCATGCATTCTAATTTTTTATTCATTCTCCCTCGGTCCGTTTATTCGAATCCTATTCGGAATATCAGGTGTAGACCTCGATATTTCAACTCTCTATATGACTCGTGTCTCTAACTTGTTTCGATAACGTAAAAATTTATGATCTACTATTACAATTTCAGGGAGTAATATCGGGCATTCACAACTAAACAAACGCATACTTGAGGGCTCGGGGAGTCATTGAGTCAATGAAACAATTTTTTTTTCATTAAATTCAATAATTCTCACTTCTTGATAAGTCAATTCTCAATTTTTAGAAATTTTTCCAATTTAATAATTAATCGAAAGACTTCATGACTAATATTTCCCAATATCGTCGTCTGCATGAGGGACTTGGGCCATTTTTATTTTCTGTCATTGGCGTTGTGACATTGAAATGTCATCTCTAGCATTGAAAAATAAGACATTCGAATTCGGGCATGGGCTTTTCCCACGTCAAAAAATATTTCAGTTATTGAATCTATTAATAACATTTCTTCGGTTTCATTCGTCGATGAGCAATCGATGGGACGGTGGATGGGCGAGTTTTTAGGTGAAATGTTTCGTGAAATACCGTAATAGGGCATGTCGCTTTGGTAACGTGTAAAACATGTGAGTGATTAATGAAAGACAGGTACCAGAAATATAATTTATGGTGGGTGCGATGAAATGAAGCTCCTGTAATCTAAGGCCACGAATTGAGAATATCATTTTGAAATTTCTACTCATTTTGTGACTAAGCATTTGCACTTTTTGCCACGAAAGAGTCTCTTTAAACCCCATTGATCCAACATTATCGGAAACTCTGCAATAATTTTCTTATTATTTATCCTCTCGATGTTCTGATTTCCCTGGAATTCCCATAAAAATTGAAAATTTATTTCAATCACCATTATGCACTCCATTAAATTTAATCCAAGTCTGAATAATTCAGCTAAAGCTATTTCAATAAATTCAATATTTTTCCAACCGTCATTTGAATATTCTCAATAAAAACAAGTGGAAAATTTATTGTTGATAAATAAATTGGCAAAATCATTGATATTAAAATTTTCATGCCACAACATTATCACTCCCATTCAATGATCGATTGAATTCGCCATTCCCCCAACCCCGGCGTTCATCATCATAACGTTGGCCGCCGACCCAGCCTCACTCACCTTCCTCAAGAAAAAAATCAACCAAAAACCACTGAGTAAATGGCACGAAAAGAAAAAGGATCGATAAACGGCAGTTTAAAATTACGAAAGACCCAGTGGACGCACATCCACACCCGACAAGAGCCATTGCGCTCTTATCGTATGCTGGTGTAGGTGTTATCGCGTCAGGGCGTGTCGCCAGTCGCAGAAAGGCGCTCAACAGGGGAGAGTTAGTGGATGTGAAGGAGAGAGCTAGATCCCGGGCTACGACCGGCTGCTGCCGCAACGTGACTCCGTCAGCCTCCGCACGAGGCGATCCGGATCCGCGCCGGAGACCGTTCCGTTCCCGTATCTCTATCTCACTTATTTAGCTTTCGCATTTGTACACACCAGCTGCTTACGTCCATAACTCCCCTCCCCACCCCTCCCTCCCACCCTTACCGCCTCGCAAGTCGTTATATTTCAGGTATTTTTTTTTTTATATTTATTTATTTATTTATTTATTTTTCTTTGTTTTTATTTCTCTCAACTTCGATGGACTTTTGCCGATGTATATTTTTCCTCTGCTCACGGCACCGTGAAATTCTGGCGGGACAAACCGCACGGGTTATCGGGAATAAACTCTCCCCCCTTCCCACCTCCTCGGCCCCCCTCTGTACCCCACGGTACAAAAGTGTATACTCGTTACTCGTGATCACCTTTCGGTAAAGCCGCACACGAGACACTCAGCTAAAATCCTGCGGGCACCAACTGACAGGACAATTGTGAAATGTTTATTTTCAGGAGATTGTTATCGGTATTTTTTGTAATTGAATTTTAGTTGTAATGGAGTGTACCGAGGGGTATATTAAATAATGGATATCTTCGGTTGGATGGGTGGACTGTTGAGGGTGATAATTTATCGTTGAAGTGTGATAAATGTCGGAGGAAGAATAAATTGTAGAAATGAGAATTTCGATTTAAAACTGAGGGTTATGGAACAACAGAAATGATGGTCGAGATTTAATGGTGTAACTGAGTGGGAATTGAAGGGGGATGGGTCCAATTAACTGGATGTACTAGTTATTGTGATAATTGACGACTTAAGAGGTACTGAAGTAGTCAATGAAAAATGAAAAATCAAAATGAGAAGTATTTTTTGAGGGATTTCAGATGCCAGGGGACATCGATTTGATTAAGAATGAGATTCTTAATTCAATAACTCATATTCCTGAGTGAATAGGGCTATTCTAACGAATGGTGTGGATAGTCAGGTGTATTATTCAATTGTGTAATTGAGTTAGCATGAAGGAGACATGTCTCCGGTTGACTGCATGAACAACCTCACGATATAATTGAATTCATGCCCTGTAACAAAACACCGAATAAAACGTGAATAATCAAACTAAAAATTTTTTTATTATTTATTTAAACCTTTCAGGTGTCATTGCATATCTCGTTGAATATGGGATATTTATAATATTATCGTTAGTTCAATCATTCACTTCCCTGTGTGAATCGGGTATTATTCAATAGTTTTAATTAAATGTTATAATGAATAGAGCGATTGCGCCTGAAATAATTCACCGCTTCAACTTCCCCACTGAACATTGTTACATAATAAACGAATAATTATGCAGATATCAGTTATCTACCTAACATTTACATCAATGCCGGCAGTGAATCACAATGACTATCGGTGAATAAGTTGAGAGACAGGGGCGGCAAATTACGCATATGTGTGTATGTGTGGGTATTTGCTGATGCTGGTAACATTTGCCGGAACACATTTCTAGTGTAAACCAAAGTTATAGATACTTAAACACGATCGACTTCGCCCTCTCCACACACCCCTTCCCTCTCACATGTATGAGACTACATACGTGGTCTCGGCATGCGCGTAGAAAGTCCGCCCACCGTATGACACGATCCCTGTCGCTTCTCACTCCTAAGAAATATACGGAAAGAATTTTTTTTCTTTTCAATTTTTCATGCAGCACTTTCCCAAGCTCCTTCGCCTGTATTTTTTGATTATGCAGTTGGATATTTTCATGATGCGATAGTACCCTTTGAATTGCAAGGAATTTCATCATCAAGAGTGAGAAATATCTTTAAATTTCAGTCGGTGTGAGTAGAAATATTTTTGTGGACTGAAGAAGTTCTTGCAAAAGGTCTTGGGAAGATCGTTCTGGTGATTCAAAAAATGTTTTTTGGGTACCAGAGAAGGGTTTTGATATTTTTCTGAAGGTTTGTGGAACATCTCCGGCAGAGAGATATTTTTTAATGGGATAATTTGGAAAAGCTCTGGGGCACCCCGAGAGGAGCTTCGGAAGAAAATGCGGAGTTTTCTCTGCATATTTTTTTGAAGATTCTTATGAATATTTCTGCGACATGTTCTGCGACAGATGTGACTCCACGCATGATTCCTGAGGGATTTGGCAGTTGAAAATTTTGTATTATCGAAAGACCCCAACCTAAAATTCGTTTTTACATCACAACTAGCTCCAAGTGGCATGACCGCAGTGGAAATAATGACGCAATGCAAAAGCCGAGTCCATTAAATAAACCAAGTTGAACTCCCTCGCAGTTAGCTACCTATTCATTACTTAACAGACTGTCGATCAGCATCAAGGCCGCTGGCCATTGTTCCGAAATGCTCGTTTGCTCTCGGCACGTGTTAAATTCCGGCACCAGTGGTACATTATGAAAAGCGAAAGCCCCTCTCGCTCATCGTGTTACGCTAATTCTTATCATTTTTACGTTCATCTGTTGCACAATATGTCCTCAAGCCCCTCAGACTGACTCCTCTTATCGGTGCGAGGGTGGAGTCAGTGGAATGAGAATGAAATTAAAAAAAAAAAAAAACTAAAATAACATTAAACTATCCGTATCAACCTGAAAGCTATGGGTTTTCAATCGAGGACTAACAAAATTGTGTGGGTGGTTTTGCATTGCTTGAAACACCGTAGGAATAGCATGGCTGTATGCTGGCAGTGTGCACCAAGCCAGTGAAGGAATTTAGCCTTATAAATCAGCAACATGACTGCGCCGGCGCGCCACACCTTTCCCTTCTTGGGGCAATCACGAGTCGTCACCGGTATCGGCAACATCCCTCTTCGTATTAAAACCGACGGAAATCGTCCTGTGGACGAGACCAACGCTCCGTTACGTGATTGCCGAGAGCCGCAGGGCTACCTTTCGCGAATACTTGGGGAGAATTTTTTTTTTTCTTTTTTTTTTCACTTATTTATTGGGAAGGGGCCAAAGTTCACGAGAATTTGGGGGTGAGAGGGAGGCAGTTGGTTCGGAAAATTTTAATTCTGTAGATGAAACTCATCTACAGAAGCTGCAGTATCCAGATAACTCATTAATTATATTTCCGGTGTGAGTCGTTCATCAATCATCGGCGAGATGGACTATTAAGGTATTTCCGCTGAGAAGTCGGCCATCAATTTCATCAATCGTTATCAATGAACGAAGACGAGGAAAAATTATTAATGAATTCAATAAATTTCATATTTCGGAACGTGGGAAAAGTACGTGTCCGGCATTGGATGTCACATTTCCCAATGATCGAGATCAAATTTCAATGTTCGAACTGGACGTTTGAAAAACATTTGGTTGAATTTCAAAAATAAAATTTTGGGTTCAATTAACATCGCTCAGTCCACGAAATTATTTGCTGGATGAGTTTTATGAACAAAAATGAATGAATGGATTCCTTCGATTTTTTTTTAGATAGACAATACAGTTAAAAATGTTATCCAAGTCTTATTAATCATCTCCCCATTATCGACAGTTGCGCAACTCATAGTTGAGATCCAAAAACGTCGTCCACGAATGTAAAACCCCGTTGCATTCGAATGGTCGCCTTGAGGGCACACGCTCTCGTTTAAATACCTCGACTATCCACTGTCTTCCTTCACGAGGAGATCCGGAGATTTACGGTCATGAAATTTTTTTTTTTCCCCCAAAGAGAATTTCATTGTCCCCCACTTTTGTCCTAAGAAAGTTCCGTTCGACTATTGCTAACCGTACGACATGGAATTTTGATTGAAGAGTCATCGAGAGATTGGCTTCAAATCCGAGTTAATTAAATTACCTCGTCATCATTCACATAATTCAAACGAACCCTACGATATCCTCTAGAAAAATAATATTTATTGAATTCCCTCCTGAATCGTCTCATAACATTGTTGTTAATTGAAAGAAAAAATGGCAGACTGCGACGCAGTATATATCCATGGACATATTACTGTGGGTGCGACCGTCTTGATCAGTCAGGAGTTATCTCAAGGCCCCAATGAAATCAGATCGAAGGTATATTAAAATCATCTGCCATTGCGCGGCGCTGACTCGCGACGGGCTCATTACAGATTCACAGATCGATAGCTCATCCGTGTGAATAGAATAAATATTGATGACTGAGCGAGGGAAGATTGATTTCCGCCGATTATATATATTGCACAAGTGATTTGTAATGTTGTGCTAGGGAAGGTCGTTTTGCGTTACTAAATGGCCCTTGCGTTCCTAATTCAACACCTTTCATTGAAATTTATGTGATAGAAAAGGCCACTGGAATTCCGTTGATACGAGCGAAACATCGTGCATCGGTTCCTATTATCGGAAATTATCGGACGAATGTGCGCGTAAACTTTCAACACGCGACACGTAAAATTTTTAAAAATTTCATCGTTTAAAATGCACTACTTCATGGAAAAATCAAATAGAACTCTAAATCTTAGGTTAATTATTCAATTAACGCAATCAATTCACTTAAGGACAACCTAAAAATTGATAAAATTGAATTGATTAAATTAAATTGATCAATAACAGGAATTTATAGAAATATTGATTGAATTTTCACCTAAAACATTCAAATAAATCATCGCATTCCATTAAAATTCATCATTTGTCTCTATAAAATTATTTCTAAAATCCTCTCGACGATCAACACTGCCGAGCGTTCTATTTCTTTATTCAAAATTGGAATTTGTCATTCACGTCAATTCGAAACGCCTGACGAAATACCCCGACATAAACCATCAAGCCCTGGTCCATTGATAAATGGAAAAATAAATCAGAAAAATTTGTGTCACCGAGAAACTGATATTTCAAATTCTCGCAAACCTCTGAGGAAATACCTGACCATACCATCACAACTGATCTCCTTAATTTACCAAAAGCATCAATCAAAAAATCCAGATCGCGTAAGAATTGATATTTCAAATCGACGCGGTTTGGTGTTACCGTTGATAAATTTTATTCAATTAATTTACATTAGTCTGCTCACTATAATTAATTTATCAAGCTGAAAGTTATCGTTCCCACGAATGTCCCCCTGAAGTTCTGAGTGTCTAATGATAATTTTTTTCGTAAATCTCCTGCGAATCCCCTGATTCTCCTGAATAATGAAATTAATATTGACAGTTCCCACGAGCATCTCCAAGAAATCATGAATTTCCAATGACGAAATTCTCTGAAATTCCATTAAATCTCCTCTCCCCCTCCCCTCCACCGTCTCACGTGTAATCTTCCAAGAGTACGCCTCCGCATGATTGGCTTGCAACTCCACAATCCACGAGGATCTCCATTCGATGAAAAATCAACGAGTGAACGGTCTGTCAGAAAACATTACAATTCACTGAGTTTTTTACTCGGAAATCAACTGTTTATGCGGCAATGCCATGGAAACAAGATCACCGGGAGCGTGTGGAAATGGCTGGACCATTTGAAAATATACCACAGGGTAGAATATAAGTCCCGTGGAATGGCGAAGAAGTAACCGCTCCCATGTTGAAAACGCACGGAAGTAACGGAATGAGCGTCGACAGGATCGTAAGTCTTTGTCGAGTGGAATCGGGTCGATTCACCACGGCGATTCATGGCCAATACAGTGCTAACCAGTGGCCCTGATAAGACAGCTATTCGAAAAGCTCAACTATTATTTTCCCACTTCGTTCAATGCACGAACTCCTGAACGAATCCCTCTCTTTTCTGGGGGTGCAAGAGGGTACCACAAACGATACCACTGGTGAACCATCGATTATTATCGCTAGTCGAGGCACCGAGCCTAGGCGTGTCCTCAGGATGGCCTTTTCTTATCTAGATTACTCTCGAGGACATCTTGTTGAGCAATTGACTCCACCCACTGATCTGGCATCCACAGTATCTTGGGAATTTAAAAATAGATTGGCGACCGTATGACGGAAATGAGGGCCTCGATTTTATTCCACGGCCAATTAGTGAGATGATGAGGAGGAGATGAAATGATGGAAAAAAAATAATTAATAATCACATATTATCGAAATTTGTCAAGGGAACAGGGAGGAGGAGAGAGAGAGAGAGACGTCAGAAACTCTGATATCTGAAGGAGGATTTTTTTTTTTTTGGCGAATTTGGGAACTGATCTGATCAGAAATCTCCTGCACTCGATACAGCTGTTTATCCGCGTAAAACCGTTAGTGATAATGGTGAGTTAAAAATCAGGGATTATGAGGGCTGTCGAGTCACTCGCCCGTTGGATATGAATCGGTAAAACATCTCATTTTATTTTCTGTTTATCTTTACTTCGTTTTTTACGATTCGACACGCTTCTCGTCGTGAGTCCAAGTTTATCCGATTATCGCTCGACGCTTTCTAAACTACTCGCCGGACTGTCGCCCCTGTAAATCGCATCGAGACGCCCATGTGTTGTGCCCACGATGTTGAATTATTTTTTTTTTGTTTTAATGCAGTATAAGTGGAAGTTACACAGAAGTTTTTCGCTAATAATTTATGAAAAAATCATGGAAATAAATAAATCAGTAAGAAATTAACCCCCAGAAATTATTCACGTACACTAGTTCCATCATTTTCCTTCATTAATTTCCAAGATTAATGATGAAATGAGGTTTTTATTGGTGAGTTAATTAATCAGAGACATTCCCCGGGGGGAAAAAAATGCTAAAACAATTTAGAAAACGTCGGAGGAGCTGTGACAGACCCCCACAGAGATAAACTGTCCTTCAGGGCGGACAGTGACGTCAGAGGGCGTCGGTAAGGAAAGAGTATCGATGCTTTACTTTGAGTGTATGGTGTGCATACACAGTTGATGCTGGAGAACGCTCACCCGCGAGTTGCATGCCGTTTTATTTACCACGGTGTTGTATGGTTATTCGTGTGTGTTGGCCAGTCGCCCTTGCACCAAGAAGCCCCCCCCGAGGCACGGGCGTGGGCCTTTCACTCCTGCCATCCGCATCGTTCCTCTCTACCGCCACCGCACGGATATACGAGTTCCACCGTTCACGTGTATGAGGCCAAGACACGTAAAAACGGGTTTATGGACTGTGCGATATTGATATTACGGAAAATATTGCTTATAGGAAGATATCTTGAGATGTGATAGGGTAAAATGGACTATTTGAATTGACTCGCTGGGGAAAAGTCCTGTTTTTTTTTAGCAACAGGAAGACGGTACTTCCGCGATTTAAATTTTTCTTACGGGAATGAAAAACATTCGCTGCCAATTTTTTTTTTGGTTGGTCTTCGGGATTTTTCAATCGTTCTGCAGAAATAATGAGACTGAAATTTACATAAATTTTCCCACATTTTCCCATGAAATGGCGAAATTTTCATAATGCGCAGAGATAAAATTATAAAATAGTGGAATCAACCCTTTTTTTTATTCGATATTATCTAAACTCAAGCACCAGCGGATAGTTAACAAAATGGAACAAAAATGCTTCACATAACATTTTTTTGTAGTTTATTCAACTTATGTAAATATTGCAAATAATGATTCCTTCCTTTTTTAGAAAAGAATCCAACATTTTTTGTCAGCCACCTATTCCGTCATGCTTGAATTAGGATGATTTCTATCTTCCACTTATATATCCCATATACATTTAATAAAATACTACAAAATCAAAAATAGTATCTACACTCAAAAAATTTACTGCTAAAAAAAATTATATTCTGCACCACGCGGGGAAAGTGCTCCCTTTCCTCCCCCTCATCAGACACCAAAGTACGAGCTTTTGGTACAGGTGTGTTGAAATACACTATGACGTGGTCCTTCCTTCAATTATTAAAAAAAATCTCTTTCACTAAAAAATGTGCTACGTCAAGCTGTCGCCCAGTGGCACCACAAAATCTCAATCCAACTCCTCCCCCCCGGACCGACGAAATGCCATCATTGTGACGAGGTCCACTATCATCGGACACTCGGCAAAAGTTGGGCAGTGGCATTGTAACAGACCGACAACTATTCGTAACTATGTGTTCACGGGCAACGGTCCTGGAATCGGTTACGATTTTTATCTTTTTTTTGTTCCCCCCCCGCCCACCCCCCGCGTGCGATAGACCATTGGCAGGGTATCTTGCGCCATCCCACTCGGAATACTCTCTTGGGGCATACCGCGCTCGACCAATTGATCAATATCCCACCCGTTCCGATGATTTACTTTCACTTTGTCAGTTACTTGAAAAAAAAAAATCTCTATTATCTCCCTTGTGATATCCTATTTCAAGTAATTTACACTTTTACTGGCCTCCGAGGTGATTTTTTGCTGCTCCTCCCGCAGAATTTACACCGACATTCACCCGAGATAAAAAAAAATTGATGTAGAGAAGTTAATTGGCATAATTGAAATTAAGGGAGATAAACGAGAATAAATGGCTTCTTTTTTGCGAAAATTTATAATACACTGATGTCGAGAATTCATGATTTTATGGAGGAATTTATGGAAACTTTAATTTCCTGTTCATTGATTAACGAAAATCTATATTTTTAGTGATTGAATTCGTCGATTCTGGACAATAGGACTGATTTTTACTGCAATAAATTCTTAATAAATTTTTTATCTCAGTTTCCCCTAGTCCTCCAAAGAAGATAAAACCAAAAATCTTGCGAGCTCCCTAATATTTCGAGATATTCCCAAAAAATGAGCAAAAACCCAAAATCCCCCACCGTAAATATTCAACTTCTCACCTGAGAAATATTCAGCGATTCCCGACTCAATTACCCATTCAATTTTTCTCCACCAATCGATAAAATAAATTTCAATTGCCCCCACCCCGACCTCGTTAGCTCATACCCCATAAAACAAAAGATCGACGGTATCTCCGATAAAAATGACTTTCCCTTCAACGAAAGAGAATTAAAAAAAATTCCAAACAATCGAAATGAGTGCGGTGAGTTTTATGATTTTTCCGGTAACAGCTGTTCTCCCCTCCCCCCCCAATACCCAACGAAAGTTAAACATTACAGATGACCTTCGATATGGGGAATCGATGGCTGATAGATACCAATGCGATATGCACACGTTGCGATTGCAGTGTTAACCATTGAACGATTATACCGACTATTACACTGCGTTAGGGGGATAGGTTCGGGGCCATGGGAGTACGTACTATGGCTAGTGTTATATCCATTGGTAACGACGGTACAATCTCCACCTCTTTGTGTCCAATAGACATTGCTTATTAACTTTGTTTGTCCGGGAATAGTTTATCCGCATGCTCTACAGTGGACTAACGGTCATGCTTTAACCGTGTGTATATCGTATAAATATTACCTCTTGTACATAGTCGTGTGGCCATATAACACGAGGGAAGGACCGGTTGCACCCAATGCTATCGCCGCTGAGGATAATCGGCTAATACCGATTGCACCGGTACAGTTATACCTATATAAATATATCTACACGACTTCGATTTATCTTTCAATAAATCATGGAGAATATTCCACGTGATTTTTCACGTTGTCACGTGGTGGTTTTGTTTTTTTTTCACGGGGGAGTACATGCGTTATGGCGATGCGTGATTAAACAAATTTTCACTGTGAACAAAAATTATTTTTGTTCACAGTGAAAATTTGATAATTAAAAAATGAAGATATTGAGGCGCCACGAATGTTGCTAAAAAACAAAATCGTCCCTGAAGTGTCATTTTTCTAACACTTCACGAAGGACTTCACGAAAATGAACCCACGACTGTACTCTCGACGTCTCGAGGACGTGCCCAATACTTCATCCGGTTGTTTTTATTCAAACCTGTGAAGGTCACCCGAGGTGATCTACAGTGAGATCGATACTTCTCAAGGCGATGAAGTCCCTCTCCTCCCAAATGCAGATGGAAATCGTTCGACCGGATCGACATTTCTTGACACACAATAAAAAAAAAGTTGTACTTCATTTTCCCCCGACGCACACCCGTATGGGATTTATTTCGTGTCGGCTGTCACCACCAGTGGGACAAAGAACTGACCTGTTCCCCTGTACATGACGCACAATTTCAGGTGTCCTACGGATCGTTGCACACCCGCGTACGATAAGAGAAAGGTTGCACCTGACTTTATCATTTTTTTTTCAAATGTATTATCAAATCATTAAGTCAGAATCAATGACTCATACGTGATTTATCTGATTTGCACGGTGTCAGATTGGTGCATGACTTTTGCATAAACTTATTGCATAAAAAAAAAAATTAATGAAAATATAAAAATGAAGTGCACGGGGGTCGTGCGTGTTTCAGTGGAAAATTTACAAAGTTTTGTGGGCAATTGAGTGTGTCCGGAAAATACGGCAGAGTTATAGGTTGAGCGGTGACGGAACACATTCAAACGCCCACTTGCTGTAATCCCCACCGAATGATGGTTGTAAATCATTCCTGTGATGAATGTATTTACAACCGACAATTTTTTGATTTTTTTTTCCACGAGATAAAAATATGGGAATCATCCAAAAAATCGTGGAGCACAAAATGGAAAAGAGAAATTAAGGGATGGCCGTGGTGCAGTGGTAAAATTATAATTTATCTAATTAAATTCATAAATACGAGAGGAGACTTCACTGATCCCTAAACTTGAACTTAATTCCGTAATCTCGTTATCCACGAAAAATCCATCTCGAAAAATTTATGACTCTGATATTCTCAATTTTTTTTCAGTCACAACTACTGTCACGATAAAGAAAAAGCCAAGATAAATAAACAAAAGTAAATGAAGAGAGACGCTTGTGTGGCGCCGTGGGTAGAAAAGGTTGAATTCAAAGGTAATGGATTGCGACCCCTCTCAAGAGAAACAGGCAAATAGCGTAGGTGAATAAATGCAGCCTGTACCACTACCACTATTCTCAATGTGTTATACAATATCAAATTCAAAAACCATGAATGGCCGGATGACACGGAGGTGTTTAATGGTACACGTGAATAACAAAACACATGGAATTTCACGATAACTATTAACAAGAAACATCGAGTTTAAACTATCTGTCGTATCTTTTATTTTGACACGACTACTGTTTTATAAAGATGACGTACAAACTTTATGAATGAATACCAACAATATTAGCATTTCCCATTCAATTCGAGTTCAAGGTAAATAAAATATCATTTCACAAAATGAATCCTTTGATTATCATAAATCTATTCATTTTTTCATGGAAAAATATCTGGCCAGTTCAACCGTTAAAAAACATTTGATTTATATTTATCAATTGTTAGGTTAAATTTGTTTGGAGGGACTGATGTACGAGAGTACTGGAGAAGTATTGTGGAGCAAAGTGGCTGGTCTCGGGTGGCTAATCGCTTCGAAAAATACTATGAATAATTCAACCAGTCGGGGAAAAAGAAAAAGGCGCCCAGACGAAATCAAGCGACAAGGTAGTTCGTGCCTCGTAAAGACCAAAGCAATACTAGTGTGCATGTCTACAGCTCCAGCATATTTAGACCCTTTCCCCTGACTTTCCTCCCCATTTATCCCCAATCATCGCACCCCAATGGCCTCAACCATTCCCTTAATTTTCAACCTGAAAATACAATTTTTTCCCTCCACTCAACAGGAAATTCTGGACCACGTGATGACGATGGCAAATGCTTCCAGTCACCTGGGGGATGGTCAATACCTCTTCGGCTGGTGGAAAAAGATTTTCAAGTTGGAGATACGTGAACGCCTAGAGAAGGCATTTTACTTTATCACCAGCCGACGCATAGTAAACGGATGCCTGAACACTCCTGTCCTCTCGTATTTGAAACATCGGGCGAATATCTACTTACAGTTGTATTCGTGGGGATTATTTTGTGGGTATATGTATGGGTACGTCAACGGTTAGTTATCACCTCACCCACCTACCATGTGGCTTTTATTACTTGGTTTAACGATGGTATTGTTCAATGGGTAACGCCACGCACGTCCAGAATGACGTCTCAATAATTTTTGTCAGGTATGGACCACGAAGAAGGGGCCAAACCAGCGAGAAAGTCCGAGTGAAATTACAACTCATGTTGCATGTTACATTGCTCTGACTTCATTGGAGGTCTTCATTGATTTTTTATGTGTTTATTACATTAACTTTTATTAAGGCCATGAGCTGGAGAATTTATATCTAGACTTGAATTAACTTCTGCTGTCAAAATTAGGTTTAAACATTTTTTTTTGTTTTGTTCTCCTCATCTGTTCTCTTTGATACTGAAGAAATACGTGTCAATGTCAAATTGACATTAAGAGTAGTCTGTAGTAATGAGATTGAATGTGGACTGGAGGGAAGGAGAACGAAATGGAAAAAAACCGAGAGAATTAAAAATATATGAACAATAAAATAGACAAAAATAAAAAATAAAAATTCATTTTTATGATGTCCAGGAAATCTAGTCATTGACAAATCAAATGTGCTCAATGATTATCGAAAAATAATGGTAAGTGAACTTTTAACTGCAATTAAACTCCACCAGTGTAACCCCACCCAACAATATCAACGAGAGTGAGCTAAAACGAGGAACAAATCCTACCAGAAGTTACCAATGTTGTTTATTCTAAAATGAAGAGATAGGTGAACTCCCATGTGAACCGACAAAGCCCACGAGTGTGTGACGATACAGACTCCAGGAGTACCGAGTCTCGTCTCTAAGATAAACTTTGGCGATAGAATATATATCCCTCTACTCGTTTTTTATCCTTTTTCATTTTTACCGTACCTATAATAAGTACGGGTTCGAGACGTACGTGAGAATCGGGACGGTTACGCGATCGAGAAGACGTTCCCGCGATCGCCTCGCCCTCGAGACTACAGCCTCTCTCTCTCACTCTCATTCAACAGTATTACACACGTGTTTGGAGTCTATATACGTACATTGTGTATAACCAGATGAATTTGAATAAATGGGGAAGTGAATTAAAATGCTTCACGGATTTATTCTACGCGTAATTAGCTATTTATTCTAGTTGTTCATTCATGAATTTTCGACTTTGAGTTTTTCTTCTCTTTTACTTTGATTTATCCGATATGAAATAACGAAACGTCAAATTATTTGGACAGAAATAAATTTTAGGTAAAAATTAGATCCCCAGGGGACGAAAGTCTAATTTTTTCAACAAAACTTGACTCAAAAGTGATTAATTGTCATTTTGTCTCACCCTTCGCTCTCTAGAGGT
Organism: Diachasmimorpha longicaudata; assembly: GCF_034640455.1. Taxonomy (NCBI): domain Eukaryota; kingdom Metazoa; phylum Arthropoda; class Insecta; order Hymenoptera; family Braconidae; genus Diachasmimorpha; species Diachasmimorpha longicaudata. The sequence goes on from NC_087227.1 coordinate 9,686,949, forward strand.
CTAATTTTTATCCGAAATTTCGTACCTTGTGAGGGAATAATTTATTGGACTTTTGAATTAAAAAGTTTCCATGTACTTGCACTGCTCTTTGTTCAATAATTTTTTTGTTCGCGAAATTCATCAATTTAGATAAATTCTCTGTCTAGAACTTGAAATTTCATTAGGATGTTCTCCGCAAATCAGACGCAGATCCCTCTCAAGGGAATTCCCCGCATATTCACCATGAAATTTCAAAAAATTTTAACAGTATAGAAAGTAGTAGAATAATTGTAAAATTTAATTTGGCACAAGCGAAAATTCGGTCACGAGAAATTAAATTTTATAATTATTACTGTAATTTATACTTTAATATTTTCATTGTATAAAATTAATGGGTAATTTGTAACAAATCTTCCAGAATGAATGAATTATTCACGGAGAAGATTCACCCCTCGGGCCCAGACAAAAACCCGAGGCGGAAAAATTCGATACCGAAGCAACGATTTACGTACACACAATATAGCCCAACACACCTAGACTAAACTTTCGTTTGCATCAAAATACGAGAGCAGGAAGTCGTTGAGTTACGGGGACAGCTTTATTATCCCCCCGGGGATAACCATAAAAAACGTTAAATACTTGAACAAAAGGATTTGTGATTTTTCCACCGAGATTTCAACGCACCAATTATTCGAATAAATTTTCGCATAGTTTTTCTCATAATCTATGAATAGTTATGATGTATAATATTTTGAAATACATGTAATAAAAGAGCGCCCATTTTGTGGAAATTTTTTTTTTATCACAGAATAGCTCACCGTGTGGGTACATTTGTCCATTTAATAACTCATGCCGGGTTATTTACTGGTACAACTTTGTGTGCATATATTTTTTTTGTACATGACTATTAAAAATACGGATGTCTCGGCTGTTTTCATTGATGGAGACAAGAGAAAAGGAGAGAACTTGGCGATATGTAAATTTCTATCGCGTGATAGTAACACTAAAATTTGTTGGAATATCGAGGGATTTATTGAATTAGCAAACGATAAATGAAGTTATCATTTGAAGACGGGAAAAAAACAGTATTTCCGAACTCGTGGAAAGTCTGGACACTCCAGTAGCCGTACGATATGATTTTTTTAATTGGCCTGAATTTTCAATTAAAAAGTTGATACACAGGACTTCATTAAGAGAAGAATAAGAATATACTGATACATTCTTGAATTTCAAATGAATCCAGCTTTCAGTGTAATCCAGTCCTGAATATTTTAACTCCACAAATTTTTCTTGAATTCCATTCTAGTTTATAGAATAATAATATACCTATTAAATAATGGAATAACAGTCATGAAATTCCAAAATATTTCAGTGGATTATTACTAACAATATATGCCCTATATTTTTCCCAAGTTCAATTCGTCTCCGCGAGACGATAAAAAAAATTAAAATAAGATTCAAAATTAATAAAAAAATCCAGTAGCCCTTGACTCCAAAAATAGCCCAAACGACTTGGGTTACCTTAAACTATTTCTTCTAACAACACCGCAATTTTTTTTTATCCTCTCTGACTGAGCACCAGTAATACCCACTGCTTTACGATCGCAATGATCACCGGAGTAATTATCCGTCCTCGTTTCGTCCCCTGGAATTTTTACAAAAGCTAACGATGCTCAAGTGGAAATTATCCTTGGGGGAGTTTCCCTGTATTTGACCTCATTGACGGTGAAACATCCTCCATACCTCGAGGTGTATCCACCGCCTCACCCAACTTAGAGAGAAGACATTGCCACGAATAGCACCCGCTTATCGATAAGAGTCACGCGACGTTTAATGCTAAAACGAAGGACGAATTATTCCAGGATTTCTCTTTTCACCTTCTTATCAAATACAATTTTTAGCCCCTAGTTTTACTGGTGTTGGGGCTTTGCTCGGATTTTCTCATCTTTCAATCGACGTTTTGTACTGTGAGGTACTGGGTGTTTGTGTTCATGAAAAACACGACCTGGTGCATATGCACCGTTAACGCGCAATACAACATATCATTCTTTGGGTCTGGCTCTTATCAGAAGCACTTCAAGGAACTCTTTGCCCCGGTTCTATCGTCTCCACGCCAATTCTTTTTTTTTTTTCCACCATTTTATTCATCCTACTTTCAATAACTAGTTTAGATACTTAATCGGAATTCATGAGAGGTATATTTTTAACGTCTGCCGATTAAAATTAATGGACAAGTTCAATATGGAGTTCACGGATAGTCTATCATCTTCAGAAATTTACTATCAAGAGAGATTGAGGAATTTTGCCTCGTATTTGTCGTATTTGTATAATTTGAGGAGAGGGTGCAGCGTCGGGGTAGGAGAATAATTATAATTCGATTATACTATTACATTATACCATTAAACTATCTAGCATATATTTACCTATGCATATCAATAACAAAACTCTAAAATGATTAAATTGAATAATTAATTGAATTTAATATTTTATATTGAAAGCCCTTCTAAGTACACGAAAATCAATTTTAGGTTAAAATTAGACCTCCAAGGGGTGAAACGAGGGCCAAAGGTCAGCTATATCACAAAAATTCGTCTCCCAAGTCTAATTTCTCCAACAAAACGTGACCCAACAAGTACATAATTGTCATTTCATCCCACGTTTCACCCTCTAGACATCAAATTTTTATCAAAAATTTATTTCCCGGTAGAAAAATGGAACGTCTCGAGTTCCGCAAAATTTAAACATTGCGCGGGTCACATGGCAGTGCTACCACACGATTGCCCTTCCCATCTAGTGATACCTGGATACCCCGCGGCAAGCAACGAGAATGCGCCTTGCGTTTCCAACGGGCGATCTAATATTACGGCAAGCTTGCCGCTAGAAAAAAAATCCATTAGTACCTGCGCAACACTCACCACTACCGTCACGCAATATTATCTCAAGCTCGCACTTGTGAGGTTATACGAGAGCTACGGGTAACCCAAGAATTCCCCGATTCAACATAGAATTTCACCAATGATTTCATTAAAACTCATAACTACTTATTAATAGAATGGTAATCAGTCAACGTGTAAGTATTTTTATCACGTAAATATTGCTTAGGCGTGATATGAGTGACCAAGATAAACGAGAGAAAAGCCAGTCGAGTGGTTATTACGAATATATGGAGACACTGAGGGAGTCAATGAGAAAGGAAGAAGTTGATCATGTTCAGCCAACTTCGGATGATTTTGGTGAAAGGAGAGAACGAAATTCACCGCATCCACCAATTACACAACGAAGAGGAATAAAACGTAATGCTAATGGTGATGATACAACCAGTGATGAGGAGGATAATGGAAGTGAGGGGGAGAGCATTGATAAGCCAAATGATGAAGGTAATGCGTCTAGAATTGAAATAAAACAACTGAAAATATGGGCACTTCAATATCAAATACCACCGGCTCATTTGGAGCCTTTGCTTGTTATATTGCGTGCACGACTACTTCCAACTTTACCGAGATCCGCGAAAATATTCTTAGATGATTCATTGGTACCATCCGCCAAGAAGAGACGAGAAGAGACAACAGAGAAGAACGAGTGTTGCAGTCCTGCCAGTAAGTTTATTAAAAATAAATTCATGGAGTTGAATAACCGATGGAAAAATGTGCCAAAAGTACACGAGTCACGTGTTTCTATATTTTTATTCGTCGTCTTCCAGCCAATGAATTTTATTCGCCAAATAATTTCCATTAATTTACACGACGATTTATTCATTTTTCCAGTTCTTAAAGAAATTTTGCGAAAATTAGTTTCCATTGAAACGGACGTGAAAAAAAATCGCGAAACCCTGACAAATATTGAAGACTGTCTACAAGTAAAAGAGGACTTTGTATCAGCGGACTTTTCAATTCCCACGAAACACGAAATCGAATTACCAATAAATTCCGTAGACGCCCTTCTGCACTTCGAACAGAAATTGACGGATGACAGAAGGTGCCTCTCCGATACTGTAAGTATTCGTCATGAATTTGGAAAGTTGATTAATGGAAATATCGTTCACCGTTAGAATCAATTGCGTAATTATTCCATTCATATATGATGTTTGAAAAATTATGCCATTAATACACTTGAAATTTCATCACATTATATTTTGTTAAGCTACAAGTGATGAAGCGGCTGAAGTCGTCGAAGGTCTCCATAAGTGCTACATCGATACTGAGAAAATTTCTTGGGAGGACTGTGGCTATACAGTACACAGCTACAAAAAAAATGACTGATAAATTGGTCATGGAAACACATGTACCAAAATTTATGGGATGTGTCCTAGGTGAGAAAAGAAATCATTTTTTTTATTCCTTCACGTGTGATAACATGTTGTAATCTATGACAGTTGTGAGATACAGTTGAAGTACTTCAATAAAACCTTCAACATCAGATTTTTTTTTTAATAAAATGAACTGCACATCCGAAAATAATCAATAAATCTACAAATAATTTTCAATATTAGACAATACACCCACACCGACCCAGTAGTTGCAAATGTTTCGTGAATAATAGCGTTAAAAATAAAGTGAATAATAACGGTACAGAAAGAATTCGAAGCGAAATAAATAATAAAGACTATCATTAACCAGACATGTGCAGAAAAAGACACACATGAGGATAATTGCATCAATGTAATATGATTGTAATTAAAATCTCCAGAGGCACTTATGGCTACTCACCAGGGCCTCTCGGACAAGGAGGCTAAGGCAGCTGTGGGCACGGCCCTCACCCAATCCAAAGGCTGGGACGGACAGAGATCGGACAAAGCTAAAAAATTGGGGCACAGTGCTATGACTGTTATTAAAGAAGAAGAGGATATTCTCGACGCCGACTCCATCATGTCTAATACATGGATGGGGGAGAGATTCAGGTTAGACACATCGGCGTCTGAGTAGAAACTACGACTAGTGATAGACAGACACAGATCATTACCGAGTTCATCTCGCTTTATAATATTTTTCTATAAATAAACACTTGAAAAATGAAAAATATTTTCCTATTTATTTTCCAAACCTTCTCCTTTATCTTTTACTCTTTCCTAAATGTGAATGGTTCTTCTTCCCACCGCAAAAGTTCATCAGACATTCGAAAAATGTTAATTAACAAAAGGATTAATGTCAGTTGGAAACCCACCTTCGAACAATGTCAAGTGAATATTGAAATCAATGATTAATCTAATTATTACCAAAGTAATTTCCTACTTGTTTTACTCGATTCTATTTTCAATCGATTTTATCTGCTATCGATGTCGGCATATTCATGTCTATTCATAAGTAATTTCCCAGTGGTATCATCATCGCTTCAGATATATACCTCATTGGAAAATAGTAGCCATCAAATGATGGTATATAGTCAGTTGAAACCAGGTATAAAAGCTACGGCGTTATCCGTGAGTCGAGTGCCACGACTTGACACCATTGACCCATGGCGTTTCACGATACATGAAGGGGTCAACCAAGGAATCGCCGAGGATTCGCTACTTGCACGTCTAGCTGCACGAGAGAGGGACGCGCCTCCACCGACCTGACGGATTAATCGCGCAAAGTGCGAAGAAGCCGCCTCCACCACTAACGACTGTTTATCATTCACCTCAACTTCTGAATATATCGTACATAGACTCGTAAACATTACTCAGACATTTAACCAAGACATTTATGAGCTATGGGAAAACAATTATTGAACACTTATACGGTGAAGAATTCGGTTGAATATGAGTTTTCAGAGGAATGGTAATTATGGGAAGACTAACGAGTATCACGATTATGGAAATTGCCTCATTGAAGAGGGGGAGAAAATTCAATGGATTATGAAGACATTGAAATCATTTTGCTTTTAAAGTTCAGGGGAAAATTAATTTTCTTGAGAGAAATATTGTTGTTAAACGAAAATGCCCAGCGCTCGTCAAAAATAGTTGACAAATAAATTCTTTCTAAAAGAGTTTGTCTTCCGAAGATCCTCTTTAAGTCACCAAAAACCTTTATTCATTCTACCAATCCCGATTGAAATTAATTCAACCCCAATTATGAAAAATTATCATCATTGTTTATACCAATTCGTCATCTATTGCCAAATAGCGCGCCTAAAATTTACATCCCAATGTCTCAACGATGTTTCACAAGACTAATCAAATTCATTTATGAAAATCAATGAACGAAGATTCAATAACACTTGTAGACGTCATTTATTTTCATATTGTTTCGTACCATCGTCAGCCCACTAATTGAAACCGAAAAGGTACAATTTTCAACTCATATTTATTAATAATTTATGAGTGATTTTGGTATCTGTCTCAATGTCTTGGCGTCAACCTTGATGGGGGCCAGTTGAATGGGCCCCAGATGTCCGCATTACTGCATATATTATAACTGATACGTCAGAATTCCCCATGAATATCACCATTCATCAATATTTCCATTCGATTAGAAATCTCTCAAAGGTGGGAACAGGCAACTCAACATTAACACTTGCACTTCTCCTCGAATTATCATATACATTCTACATTCCACGTCCGTGTTGACCACCTATTTCATATCCCTCTTTAATTCTGACCAGAAAAAAAAAATACGACAGAATAATACCGGTGTATCGATACAATTACTGAAGTATTACATGACAATTTAACGACTTTTTAAAATGTCCCAGTGGCGCTAAGAGATAATTGCTGAAATCTATTAACTACGCTTGCGTGGGGTGAACTAAGCACTATTCAATAGCCAATATCTGCCAACCCAATGAGCCAATTTCATTGCGTCAACGCCCATTTCAAAGCTTCAAGAAATACCTTGAAAATGAAAAAAAAAATGTTATATTTTACTCTGCCATTTTTGAGACACTGAAGGTCAAATAATCCCCCATTTTTTTTTCCCACTCTCTCCTGCTCTATCAGTATCGCACTTCCTTGGAAACGGAAAGTACTGGGATGAAAGAAATCAGCGCTCGTCCGGGTGTTACTTGCATACAGTACATTCACCAGGTGTCCGACAAGGTCGTCGACTGTGCTACGTTCATTGTTCATAAGAATTGAGAATAAAATCAACGGGGTAGAAATTGAGAGTTGATTCGATCTCAATGAGCTTCATCTGAATCATCAGGACCACTCCAGGAGGTATATTCAGGTCAGTTTTAATGGTTTGTGTATTTATCGATTATTCACGCCATTAAACCACCTCACAGTCCATGTGTCTGCTTGTAACGCATTTTTGCCAAAAGATTTATGTGATGGAGGGATGATATCAGACATAATGATGATTTATTTGGATTGATCGTTCGTGAAAGGAGCAATCATATTAAATATTCCATCTACCTCACGAGGAGAAAATTAAAAATTTAACTCTGCAGCATTGAAATTGCAACTGTCAAAATGAATTGCAAATTTTTGATTCACCAAAAACAATGTTACCATTTCTAGAAGAAAAAAAAATTCAGAAATCGCAGGGAAAATAAATTTTTCATGATTTTCTTCACCACATAATCTCTATTCCAACTAAATCACTGCCACCATGTCACAATTGCCCGAAGACGGCAATAGATTGGTGCGATGAGTGTCGATGAATGCCCGCCGGCACAAAATCTATCGCACGAAAGCAAAAGCCCGTAAATCACCAGCATTTCATATTAACACAGTTCAGCACGTGCGTCCCGACACTTATCCCCCGATTTTAATTACAAATCTCCACTCATTGATTCTCGCATTAAAAAAAAAAAAAAAAACACTCATCAGAGAGGAAACTAGTCGACTCGAAATGCCCCAGAACGTCGTTGGTGAGAGTTGGAAAAATTAACTTCGATTGCGTTGAGAAAAAAAAAACGAGAACATTAGAAATAATGATCGAGATGATAAGCCTACGTAGGCATTAAGATATCCATCATTTGATGCTGTTAGGCACTCAATTTTTCATGAAATGCTAAACGGTACTTCACTGCCCTTTCTCCACCCAATGAAAATTTTCGGAGGATGAGAATGAGACGAATGGACAGAACGGGAATTCTTGGGTTAGAGATTATTCATATGTTCGTAGTTAATAACTACAGGATTTACCTAAAGATACTTATGCGGATGAAAAAAATCAGGTAAAATCATTCATAAAAATTCTCTTTTTTTTCTCTCAATGATTTCTTTTCTTGAATGGAGAGGAAGAAAGTTTTTCAAGTTCAAAATGAATGCGATAAACATTATTTCTTAAGGCTTTGGTTGCACTCGAAAAAGAAAGTGCAAAAAAAGAAATTTTATTCCAAAAATTAACCCCCAAAGTCTAATTTTTCCACCAAAACTTGACCTAAAAAGTATTTGATTGTCATTTCGTCTCACTTTTACCCTCCAGAGGGCAAATTTTTCATCATCTCCTCGGAAAATTCCCTCACCATCGTTCACCCTATCATTTCACCCGTGAAATATCTCAATTTCACTTATTTATTCGATCCACCTCTCCCCCTAAAGGAAACCTCCCAGAGTAGCCCTTGAGTATCGCCACTAGCCACATCTAATGGATGCATTAGCATGCCAGTGTGCTTGCAACACCCACCTAGAATATTTCGTTGTCAGTTGTACCGAAACAACCTCTCGCACACGCCACTCTCCATCCTCTTGTCCAATTTTCCCCCGCAGTGCAACACTCACCAGTAACGACTGGGAAATGAGCACCGGGGAAACGACTCGGAGTAATTGTGGAAGGCATTGCCTCTGGTTGTACACATTTGCCTCGTAAAGAGATAAACCCCAACGTTAGACTCCAGTACCCCGCCTTCACCTCTAATATCTCAAATTTTCACAAATATCCTTCCGACAAGCTTGATTGCACCATTTATTTATTATTCATAGTCCCCGAGGTATGCCGAACGTCCGTCAGTTTATCGATTTCTTTGTTAGTCCATGGGCTGTGGTGAAATATCTATTGGTGAGTTTTTTTTTTTTTTCTTTTTTTTCTAAGTCATAATGTAGTTATTATGGGGACGATTAGAACGGGGTTGTTTGCCGAGAGAAATAGTTATGCATTAATGGGGGCAAATGAGTATGTTTACATGAAAAAAAAAGGACTAATTTAAGAAGAAAAATTTCCTAAATTGGGCAGACTACAGATTATTGGGAAAAAAAAATGTTAAATTCCAAATTTTACGCATGTACAATGGAATTCAATAATTATTTATCAACTGTCCTTCGATGGAATTTTTAATGGATTCATAAACATTGTGGTTGATGTTGAGGGCTTGGAAGGCTGATTTTCTTCTGTAAAATCGCTTCCTATAGACTTTCTACCCACGCAAACCGCCATTTTTCCAATAATTCTCATTGAATGAGTTTTCACGATGCACAAAGAGCCGGTGAGGAGAAAAAAATCGATCAGGCGTTATCTTGATTTTTATTAAAAATCTGAAAGTCACTGCTAATTACTGCAGAGAGCATTAGAAAACGGCCAGTCAATTTTTCGATGAGCGATGACCTTCGGACACAACTGAGAGTTCTAACGCCATGAAAATTGTAGGGATAGGTTTGGAGATTAATTTGAGTGGACGATTGCCGAAAGGTGGGATTGGGCCAGTGGGTCGTGAGCTCATTAATCCTGCAATGCCACGTTACCTTTCATATTTTTTTTTTCACTCATTCTTCTTTCGTCTAAAAATACATCACAATCAGAGGCGATAATCGAAACAATGTGAGAGGACCATTCGGGCGTGCGGGATTGCGATCAATCTCTACTCTCCATTCGCCAGTTTCAATCTAATGGATGAAGTATTTTATGGAGGCTGTTATGGTCGACTCGAACTTCGAGAAATGGAATTTATGACCGAGATTTTTTAGTATCAATTTTTAATGTGGGGAAAAACAATAATAAACTGTTGATTTTTCAGCAAATGAATTTTTGGTAGAAATGAATTTTAGAAATGAATTCATAATTATGGAATTCTGATGATAATGACGAAACGTAAAGGCAATTAAAGGCGAACTCAGTGAATCTACTGTTGATAACGATAAAAAATTCAAGACAAAATTCGTTCCGCTCTAAATCGTCCACAAGAACCATTTTTCCCCCCTGAATGTGTAGCACGTCCCAAGATCCGTGCGGATAGAATACGTGCACAAATGCCCAACACCCAATCGAATAGATAAATGTACAGAGAAACCGATACAATTACCGATCACCGAGTCTGTGAATAAAACACCCTAGTTTGTATATATTGTTGGAGTGATTATTCTTTTTTTTTGTATCGCTACAACTCCAGCGATCATAATCGAACACTGAAACGAGGACTTATCGATCTCGCTTTTTGCGTCGGTTTCTTGAGCAATCCACTGTAAAACACTGAGAAGGAATGCCTAAGTGCGGATAAATACACATTATTCTCTCGTAATAATTTCCGTGAGGATCGTTTTTATGGGGTTTACCCATTTCGGCTGGTGGGACTTATCATCAGCAACGGAACGCGAGTTATGTGGAAATTTTTAATTGTAAGTTTTTTTTTCTTTTTCTATCGTTCAAGTTCTTTTCAACATTTGATCTAGGAAATTTTAGTTATGAAATTCCTAACGCAGTCGAGGAATGGTAATGACCATTTCTAATGTGTTTTAAAAATTTCAGGAACCGAAAAAAGTAGATCAATTTTTTTTCACTCAATAAATTATCTAAAAATTATCACTTTCACGATCTTCCTTTCAAGTTTGGATTGCGTGACATTGTTTGTACCAGATGTAGGTACCTGACGAAATTTTTCCGGGGAAATTCATTTCCGCAATCGCTTTACGAAAAATAAAAACTAAAAAAGTTCCTCACAATTTCAAGTGCGGCATGCAAATATTTTCAATTGGACTCACCGATCGATGCATCATCAAGTCGAGGTCCTCACCGCCTGCGGTGCCTTCCTGATCGGACCTAGCACCCCATTCCAAGGTCGATCACGATCTGCAACCATGAAATATTCCATTATTCTACCGTGCATATGCCATTTTTCCTCACTCCCGCATTATAGTTTTATTTTATTTATTTTTTTTTTCACTGCGGCACGCTTTTCCATTTAACGCCCTCGGCCCCGCAGTAACTGGAATATCCTTTCCCGAGATTAATTATCAACTTTTACACCACCAAACGAGTTATTTGAGCCAACATGTAATTTACGATTGGAAAAAAAAATCGATGGGACGGTGAGATAAGAAAAAAAAACGCGGCTCGATGAAATTAAAAAATGACGTGTATTAGCATCATGAGAGCAGTTGAGTGAATAAAATTGAATTTTTTGGCAAATTAAATGGCGATATTTCATGTGAAACTTCTTCTAAAATAGTCATCAATTTTTTTTACTCCACTCACTTAATTTTTTTCCGTTTGAAATAATCAATTTAACCTCAAGCCCCTTTCATTCTGAAATATTTCAATAGTAAAAAATTAACAGTTGAATATTTGATATGATAAATTTTCTAAATTGTAAAAGATTTCTAATCAAATAAAATCAACTTAGAAATTTCCAAAAGTTTCCATTAAAAATAAAACTTCATCATTGACTTCTTAATGACATTAGTGAGTAAATAACTGTTACCATAATTTATTAATTCATCTAAAAACCTAATTCCCCGTCAACAAAAAAAAAAATGCTAAAAACTTGAAATGGACGAGCCATAATAGACGATGTTTTTTTTTCTCAATAAGAGGCACCAATTGGAGTGGATCTCCTAAACCTCTCATCAATTTTTTCGCTCCCAAAAATTCATCCCACTCAAAAAAAAACAGTTAAACCTCCTGGAGCCTCCGCTCCAGCTGATTTTAATCGCCAAAAAAATTCATCTGAAAATCTACGATTGTCCCTCATCCAGCGACACATCCCAGACCTATTAATTAATCCCGCGTTAATTTGATAGACGTTGCATCACTGTTAATGGACTGGACCAAAAACCAGTTTCTCGCACGTTCACCTCACTCATTTTTGTCCCGAGGATGGGGCCAACGATGATCGAGAGGAACAAAAAAAAATATATATAATGCGATACGTAAAAACAGAGTGAAAGAGATTACAACGTGAGATAAAAATGTTGAGGATTCACATCGGAGAAATCGATGCTCGTGTTATGTTAATAAGTTCCGCAATGGTTCATTGCTTCTCATACGAGTTCATTGATGGATTTGTGTTATATTCAGGGTCAATTCTGACATTTGAGGAGCAATATCTCGTCTCTATTTCTCCAGTTAATAATCCCCTAGGCAATCAATCACCGTTGCATTCTATTCATCATGTTATTTTCTACTCTGTTCAACTTATTTCATTCACTCGTTATTTAGGTTTTTTCCTTTCTTTTTTTTCTATTCACTGTAAAATAGGAAAAAGCGAGGGTGTGTACGAAGGTGTGTTCCACCAGATGTTGAGAATTTGCACGTTGTATTTTAGAATCTAATGCCTGAAACTCCCGTTGAAGGTATCAACGGGCGCTCTGTGATGCAATAAGTGAATGTATAACGGATGTCAAAGCACACGCCACACGCAACCCCCCTTTTGTGTTGATATCTCCCATTGAAATATATTTCAAATTTTTTTTTTAACTCTTTCCCCCCCTCTCTCTCTCTCTCTCACTTTTTTTTCCCCCTTCGTCGGCGGGAGGAGAGACTGTTGACACTAGAGGTACGCGGCATTTCGCCAACGCATTTTGTACGCCTCGGTGAGTATCAACCGGAAGTACAGGATCATCGATCAATTTTTATGTTCACGGTAGTTATCATTAGATCAACACCCGGAGACTAAAGTCATCAATTTTATGGGATTGAAATTCCAGGGGCTTTTTTGCAACATGTGTTACTGCGGGGGGGAACATGCAATTGGTGGTTTTGGGTGAGATAAAAAGTTGGTGGTGAAATGAGGAGGGAATTGAGTGAGGACATAAGGATTTTCTTTTAAATTACACACAAAGAAATTTTAAATAAAAATTAGAGCTCCAGGGGATAAGGAACAAGGGTTAATTTTATCATAAACATTAGCCCCCTAAGTCTAATATTTTCAACAAAACTTGATATAAAAAGTGGTTGATTATCATGTCATCCCACGTTTCCCCTAATTTTTATCCATAATTTTTTTTGTGTAAAAGAGAGAATAATATTTGTTATTGTTATCACAATATAGCATAAGAGGATTAATTAATTAATCCGGGAAAAATGAATTTAAAGAATTAAAAACATTGGTAATTTATTCTCATCATCCTCAATTAATTCTAAAGTCTAAAAAAATGAATTCTCCCCACATACCCCTATTCAAACGTTAATGCAGAATCAATGTTAATTCATCCCACCCCCAGTAACCCAACACCCAAGCATTCCTCAGAAACAAAATCTCGAATTTCCGGAAAAGACTGTGTTCACCCCATAAATCGAGCTGTCACATTCTCGTGAATCCTCCGGATCGCACCAAACACAGTAAATGTCCCCGCTTTTTTCAGACAGTCGATACGGCACTAAATACACTAGAAGAAACTAGTATAGTGTCAACGGTTAAGACACTTTTGTCCCGACTTAATACATCCAGAGAATTTTTATTGAAGATGTTTTTCCCTCCGGTGTTGCCATCTTAATTAAAACCCGTTAATTTATTCTATTTTTAGTGCCCGTCATTGACTGTCTCGCTTTCATTGATATTTATTCCTGATATAGAATATAATGAGTTCCTGTCTAGAGTGGAATTTATTTCCTGTCTGTAATGAAATTCCTGTCGAGGAATAAATTCTTCACGCAATAGAAATTAATTTCCAGTTTAGGAATAAATCCCTGTGGTACCATAAATTCCTCTATGAGGAGCCCACCCCTGATAAAATTCTCGTCCCTCTGAGTTCCCGATTTCGTCCACGAATTGCTAGGTGTGAATTCCTCAATTAACCGAGGAGACAAACCCCCCGAGGCAGACGACGATTACTCAATATAATCAACGACTGGATTTCTTTCACTCTGGTGTTACTGTCTTAATTGGAACTCGTAATATACTTTTTTTTTTCATCATTTTTTTTTTCAATGCTTTTTAATTAACTCCAATTACTTTATTCGTCTCGAATTAAAATCGCGTGCTGCCATACGCATTACAACAGATTTTCGGTCACCTTTTTTTTTTTTGTTTATCCTTGATACAGACGCTATTATCCAATTATCCAGTATTCCAACCCCCCAACTTCTGTATAATACCACCGGAGATCGATTGAATTTTTCGACGTTGATAGACACGTTAATTGACAGTTGCCTCCGTTATTCGCCAGTACCCGAGTTACCGACATTTTGCTGCCACAAACGCGTCGTTAGAGACGCTCTCGCAAGCCCGGATGCCGGGTATTAGAAAGTGTGTTGAGTGTGTGAGTGAATCAACTCCATATATCAAATAAATTCCGTCAATTTTTTCTGACAAGATTTCAAGTTTTTCCTTTTTTTTTTTCCATTTGTTCAATTCCTTCAGTAAAAATTGAGGTCTTCGATGAAAATATTTAGGAATTGGGTGACAGTTGTGATGGAGTGGATTTTGATTCAATAATCTGATCCCAGATGTGGGAATATTGGAAATTAGATCAATCACAGACCCCAGAATTTAAATTGTCACCACATTATTTTTGTACCACAACCTAATGGCGAGACTAAATTTCGCAAAAAACGTCACTCAACGGATATGAAAAATCCACTAGATAATTATACCGACAATCTGTTTTGCCCCACTAAATTAATTTGGTCGGTCTATTGAGAAAAATGAAAAAACTATGAATAACTTTGTATCGTCAAATTTCCGAAAGAAAAATAATAAGAAAATGGAAAATAACCAGACACTTTGCTTTTCTCTCTCTTCAGATAAATGCGTGTGGGGCAGAAAGATCGTATGTTCGAGGCTTGCACACAGTCCCGATAAGCCCAACTCTTATATATCTTTTCTCTTCAGAGGTGAAAAGAAGCGAAGACGCATTGCACGCGTCACACCAGGGTACTTTATTGTCCCTTTTGGACAGGCCGTTTATTACTTTATTGTACCTCCCAAATTCATACACACCCATTCAACCCATACACACACTAAGATGGTACCTGAAAAGTTTAAACTTTGAAATTCATCTTAAATCTTCTGTCCAACATCTTGCCCACAACGCTTTCGTGAAATTATTTTTATTACACACTCGATAAGGACATACTTGCGAAATTCCATTTTCAGAGGGTATAAAATTTCGCCGAGGATACAACGATTATGTATAGGTTATCAGGAGTGATCTCAAGATGATGCCGCATGGCTGGAATTTTTCCATTCAATTATTGTCATTTTATTATTTCTCAAGTGAAATTTCTTTTCAACGGTTTTCACTGTTATAGAATTCCCCGATTTTTTATAATTTATGACCGACATAAATCTATGTGCCAACATTAGTCCTCCCTGACCTGAATCTCTTTCCAAATATGAATTCATCTTGAGCCCCCGAGGGTCCCAACCCCCATACGACTTTCTGCCCTGAGATAAATTTATTTTCTGCGTTCCATAAATTCATATTTCAAGGAATCGATGCACCTGTATGAATTTCTATCGTCCACAACGTACCATAAGCGCATGTCCGGACATAAATTTGTGTTCAAAATGAACCCAATCGAACCATAAAATCATCAGACCCAAATGATATCATATTTTCATCACTCAACACATTTCCCATCGAGATTCACTCTCTCCTACCCCTCGCTGACACCACCATCACAAGTTTCCTAGTCATTAAACGATGAAGTCTTGTGTCCACGTCCTTGAGCAACAGTAACACTCCCCTGGTAATGCACTTTTATAAATCCGTATATTAAAATCGTGGCTTCTCGCGTGTACACCCACTGACACGCCTCTATGACCGTCTCTCGTTGCCAACCGGGATCCTGCTTCCCCACTCATGTGTATAAATAAAATGTTTATCGTATTGAAATTATCAACGCGGTTTGTTGCACCATCACTCGGTCAGTGGTCTATGTTTAAAAAAAAAATGCGTTTAAATAGAAAAAAAAAAATGAGTGGAAAAAGAAACGTGTGATCCGGCTCTACGTGGGATGACAAATCGATTCTGATTGACGAGAGGGAAAGGAAATTAATAAGTTTAAGTTTTTGCTACTGTTGATTGAGTTTTTCTATCACTATTGCTAAATAAGGAAAAAATCCAGCGAAAAGGACGAAAAAATGGCAAAAAATTCACAGCTTTGGACGTCCTACACTTACGATTTGTCAATATTGTTTTTCTGATTAATTAACGACGAGGAGTAGTCGAATGAAGGGAAAATAATTCAGGAAATATCCCCTTTCCTATGCTAGGAAATGAAAAAAAGTATCATGAGGATGACTGAGCTATAAATTAACGTGAGATGGCGTCTGCACTTGATATATCAACCCGGAGGGTTCCATAATATATTTTAACCAGCACTGTACCGCCTCATAAGACTGTTTTCTCCTCGATTCCAAGGACTCAATTAGTGCCGATCGTTTCGGTTTTGTTGGATATCATTGCCGTCATCGGGCCCTGGTTCTACGAGCGTCGAACTTTGATGATTATGTGGATTCTCATTTTTTTTTATCTCACTGTTGTTTTTACGATTTTAGAAATCGAGCGTAAGGACACGAGAAATCACTGTGACATGTTCAAACTCCTTCCGGGGATATTCTCAATTGAATGAGCAAAAAAAAAAAATAATGTAAACAAATCGACGAAAAAATATAGGGGGGGAGGAAGAGGAGGAGTGGTGATCAATTATGCCAAGGCAACAAAAAAATTCTCGATCCTAAATCAATATTATTTTTGCATAACTTTCGTCAAATAAATCAGAGAACTTGACACTAAAATAACGAAGATGAAAATTAGTTCACGGATGAGTGAACCAAACAGATTCATCTGGCTTTCGATTATATTTTATTCTGCAATTTTTTTATTTTCTTAATACTTTTTACAAGTTTTTTCTTTTTTTTTTTTTCAACCCGTTATTGTGCCCGACACTGGGATAATTGAGTGTGTGGGTGCAAAAGTGAAACCACAAACAAGAGCAAGAACACTGAGCGTCCCCGGGTGATCAACGATCTCGGAAGCGAAGGATAAACTTTTTGTCCAGTGGATTTACAGCCTCGTTTGTTTCCACACTTTGTATTTTTTTTTTTATCATCGCATTTTCCTTTTTATTGTTCAGATTCTCGAGCAACGGAGGTGGGATTTTCACGGAATTTTTCCCGTTTGCACTCGACGGAGGTCTACGGCCTTCGTATCATGGTCGATATTTTATGGAGTTGTGTTGCATAAATTGTGACTGACCAGCGCAATTGTAATTGTTGCGGGGGTGAGGTTGGGGGAATAGTCAGATAAGAATTCTTTGCATGAAAATTCTGAGAAAATTATCCCCGAATATTCGCCTATAAACGTGCCATTGATTGAAAAAAAAAATCAAAGTGTAGGACACGACATGAAGCTTTACCAATACCATCAGCAAAACATCCACATAAATCAACCATAATAAAACAAAAAATGCCTCTTGCAATTCAAGAAATTAGATGGAGTGCGTAACGGTGAAAATAATTTGCAGTGGCCTCTTGAAATTGGAAAATCAGACGTATAATACTGAATGACGTTATGATACTACGAAGATACCCACCACCAGAGAAATAAATCGACATGTAGATGGAGGGAGTATGACGGTGAACGTTATTAGCATAGCGGACCACCCATGACTCGACCCTGCCCAGGCCTTTCCCTGGTCAGTCCCTCAACCTTATAATAAGCCCCCTTGAATCTCTCAGTATCTTCATATCCTCTCTCTGTACCCTCTTTTCGCCGTATGTTACCGCGTCTCCAATCCACCCAACGTAACAAGTACCGCTCATGTTGCCATCCCCCATATCTCGATTTATAACGATATCGATCCTTTATTGGCGTCGATACAATACCATTTCTATATCCAGTGATTTTACTCGCCCTTTCAGCATCATCTATCGTGCCGCTCGTCCTCGTATTTTTATTTATTTATTTTTTCAATTTATTTTTATGTTTCTCACTGAGGCATTTACGTTGGGATGACAAGCACCATAAGTTCCCATCCAATAGAACTATATGTTTATCGATTGCAATACAATGAATCTTTGGAATTGATGTTACCAGGGGTTACGAGGGATTTGCCCCAAGAAATTCCCATAAAACTCATAAATGTCGAAAATTAACTAGTTAATAAACCCAGAAATTCTTTTCCCGACTTCTGCACCTCAGGCAAAATTTAATTCTCCCCCTGTTCAGGAGAAATATCATTCCATCGAACTTGACATAAAAATATTAATGGACCTCCTTGTCCAACCCCTCATCTCAACATCTGTAAATAAATAAATCATAACGACTCTGTCATCACAGAAATTACTCAATTCACCGAGGAATTTCTGTTAAGATTCTCATGGTAATTTAACATCCTCAAACTCCCCTCATCACTCGACTATTTTTAATCCACCATCCCATTCAATACACGCCTAGACATGATGACAATCTAGTAGAGCTGCCATCCTGAAGAAATTCACGTCAATATAGAGAACCCGTGGCCGATGGTTATGTTGAATGTTGTAATATTACATGGGCGTGTTGTATCTCGGGGATCACTCACAGCAAAATACCTCGAGGGCAAAATAACTCCTGTTCCGTCACCACATTGGGTTATACAGACGTTGTCAATCCAGCTACTTGTCCAGGCGGATTGAATTTATAACACAGGGTTGCTACCACTTGTGTGGACTCACCACGTCAACTACTGTCAAATGTGATGGAATCACGACAGGTGAAGCTGCCACGTGCCAACGGCATGCAATTCACCGTGATAATACGGAGATTAAAGTGCCTTTACCCTTGCGGTTATTTAAAAGTTCATTGAAAACAGTAGATAATTCTCTAACAATTGAAATTGTAATTTTTCTTCAATTTTATCATCATTTATATTTTTAAAATAGAAAATAATTACTCGTATAACCACGTGATGGATTCACAAATTTCAAGGATTATTGCCATCGAAAATTTCCCATTCAATAAAAAAACGGGAATCACTTTTGAATATTGCAACCCCTTCTCCTAAAAATCGAGAAAAATATAAAAAATCCTCGGGTCCAATAAATTATTAATTTAGCCAACTTTTTTCGTCGAAAAAAATATGTGGATCGTGACCCCGAGAATATTCTCGTGCGGCCAAACGTCCCGACATCCCCGAGCCACACCAAGAGTATTCAGATCGATCACGAAGATGGTGACGACATGAATTGATCGATCCATCGAAATCCAATCACAAAATAACCGATTAATTTAAAAAAAAAATTGCGAACGATCGAATCGCATTTGAATGAATTTGAATATCTCAATTATCATAATGAATGATCCCAAGTGTCACACATCGTTGACAAATAGAGTATCAAAATAATGTCTCATTAATTATCCGGATGATCAATAAATAGAGGATTTGTGATATTGGCATCGGCACGTGTTAAAATACTTGAGGATAAGTCAGAAGTATCGGGTGAAAAATTTCCCGTGTGACAGTTCCCCCACGATGATTTCACAACATTCACTGGACGAGTTTCTCACCGGGAGAGACATCATGTGTATCCCAAGTATCAGTGATACAGTTTTAAAGCAAGGCGTGTTTGCTCTAATATCATCGGCATTAGTCCGAGGAAGGTGCGTGGTACAGGGCGCGTGGCTTTACTTTCACTTGGTGCTGCCCCACCTCAACATCACTTTTCTGGTTTTAGTCGCACGCTTCCCGCTCTTTTCGCACTCTCAACAGGGAATGTCGATTTTTCATGTACAATATTCCGAGAGGGATTGCCATTTTTACTGCTCTTTGCGACGCCATAATTTCCACACGTTAAGAAACTTTAAATAAAAAATTCTACTCCTAAGGGGGTGAAACAAGGGACGAAAAGTTAATTTTATCTTCACGTTTCAACCTCTAAAGCTCTAATTTTTATCCAAATTTTTGTCCCGTCCAATTATCATTATCATTTAATCGTAAAACTGATTGTGAGTGATTTTATCCACTTGACCAGTCAATTCAACGCACTCAGAAATTGATTATCCGAATCATTTAACCGCTGCACTTCTGCAATAACTTCAATTCTCCATCACCAACATTCCCTCTCTGTACCCAAGTGAAATTGCCTCATCCAGTTATTCCCCTCCACCAACAGACTCGAGAAGAATTTTCCTGACTTTGAAGCGAAAAAAAAACTACTGAAGTTACTTCCGCCCACAATCCACCACCAAATTCGTCCAATGGACCTGAAAATCCAGGCTCACCGATGATCAATCCATGTATTCACCCAGTACCCAGTTTCCACACGTATTTTTATAGCTTCAAGACACCAAAGGATCATTGACATTCCACTCTTGCTCTTCGCAGCCGGTGAAATGATCCGTAGCGATACGAGATCACTCGCCACTTAAGTTTCACCGGTGTTTTTCCCACCTCCCGTCCCTCTTTAACAGTTGGCAATTGCGCAAAATTCATCTTAAAACTAGCTGTCGAGCCTCAACACGGCTATTTGATTTCGGCAATATCCTGTTTCCTCCTGCGATTGCACTCGCACTCAATTTAACTATTAAATTTTTCTTCACAATATTTTTTACCTGACATTATTGGGATGAAGTTATGAAATGAGAGAGCCCGGGGATCAGTACAACTGTGCACTTTATCTAATGGCAAATAAGGTGATATGGGGCGAGGCATTCATCTAACCGATCCTTTTTTTTTTATTTTTTTTTTTTCATATTTATTTGGTGACAATTTTCCAATACCGCCAATGGCCATTTCATGGCTTTTGGCGGTACCCAACCGCCGGCAATTAGACGAGCCAACTGGCACGTTGAGTTCGACTACTCGTCTTCTTTCACTTGCGCCATGCGAAGGAAAAAAAACGATTGAAATTTTTTTTTTCTCAATTCCCCAATTGATATGTATGAAATTTTCTCATTTTTGAATATCTATTTTCTAGTACATTAAACTCCTGAGTTACGAATGAGGAAATTCAACGACAATTTTGAGATCACCCGGGAGTTGCTGGAGCTATCGTGGGCGGGGTGATGCCAGAGAAAGCCTAGTGCAAGCACGCTTCTCGCTCCGTTTCGCCTAAAAAAATCGTGTACACACACTCACGTACAAAAAGGCGTGTGCCCGCGATTTCTTTTTCATTTCACTCCTCGTCTCTCATTGCCCCTGATTTTTCAAACACTAGGGCGAGTGACTTTTACACCATGCACACGACCCCAGTGAGACTAACGCCACTGATAAGACCTGAGCAATTTATGAATCTGTTAAATGTCATTTGTAGATTCAAAATATTCGGTTGAAAATTCCAGTCGTATCCTGAATTTATTTTACTTGAAAAATTCCAGATAAAAAAATGCCAAATGAACACTGCTATTTGCTAATTTCGTGGAACACCATAAAACATAAAGAAAATCATTTTTCGCAACGAAATAAAATTTAAAAATCATGATAACTCCCCTTCAATTTCCTAATCACTTCCATAATCGATAACTGAACTTGAAGTTCATCATATATTGACTAAATCTTTATCTCTGCGTATGAAAAAAAATCCTCAAAATCTAATTAATTTGTTCCTGTCATTATTCCAAAGTCAATCATTATGTCACATCGCCATTTTTTCCCATCCTTTCACCTTTGTCTATTCCCCCCAAAAAAAAATCCTACTATTTACATACAATTACGATCCTTCACGACGTAAAATTCCCCTCGACACTGATGAGATTACAAATTAGTATTGAATGAACCTTTTTTTTTTTTTATCCACTCAAATCAATGAAGGAGTTCTATGTAGGTATGATTACCATTTCCCTCTGTTAATATATTCCTCTCTAAATGTCAGATGTGTCCAGTGCGTGGGTTAGAATAACTGGCAACCCTATCTGATGGCAACAGATGTCTCACCAATGAGACAACCAGTGTCCAATGATCCACGTCCGGTCGATCTAGTTTTCATTATTCGTTCCGCGATGAAAGCGAGAAGAGACTCTCTAGTCCGCCTTTGGATACAAACGAGTGATACTGGATACATCGGGAAAGTATATTGAAAGTGAAGCAATTAATGTCCACTGCATTGAGCCCTCATTTGCATGATGGGTGGGGAAGGGTGTTACGCGGGAGGGAGGGGGTGAGGGAGATAATGGAGATTTTTATTTAATTTTTTTTTTTTCAGGGTAATGCAACACCTCGGGGAGACGCAGGGGGAGGAATTGAAAGATAATGAGATTTGTAAAAGTAATCGCGTGTGCGACGTACGGTCTTAGGACATGGGTTTAGTTCGCGTGGCAGGCGACCCACATCCAACGCTAGATATAAAGGAGATAAAGTGCTCCAGGAGTGGAGCAGAGGCTCTCAATGTGACCCCGCCTCTATCAACTGTGATAGAGAGGAAAAATCATTGTTGGGGATATTTGTATTGAGGTTTTTGTAGATTTTACCGTGTGTTCGGTCGCATATATAGTCATAAATAGTTATTTTTTCGACAGCTGGGGAAAACTTCTTTTCCCCCATTTTTTCTCTTATGTTATCAAATAATTAACTAACTTTAATCCCTTGCCAGTCGACGCAAAGCACGTACAAGTCGTCAAACCATAAAATTCTGCTTCTAAAGAAAACCGTGACTACACTTTCCCACGAGTTTTGTCTATTGTCCTTAATATTTTCCCAAATTCCTAAGAGCTATAAAATTTTCACGAATGTCCTCTTCCCGAGAGTTTATGAGGACCCCGTTTTTTTGCTCTCCGCGTCACAGCGATGGACCCAACCGAGCCATCTGCAACGCGGCAGATTTACTCCCTGCAATAGTTTTTCCCTTCAACCAAGAAATTTTCCTTTCCCCCTCTCTTCCTACCAAGGAACAATTACTCACACCCACTTTTCCAGTTTTGTAATTGAAGAATTTGTAGCCGTCAGTACACCAAAGGATTTCGAAGAGACAACCTCGTGATACAACCCTCTGTTGTAATCCGAAAATCGGGAAAAACATCTATCGTGTGAGAGTTATCGAAATAAGTTTTGAATATTGTGTGTTGCGTGAAAACTAATTCATTAATTTTTGTAATTGACTATTCTAATAAGTTTTTAAATAACCATTTCTAAAAATACAACCTAAGCTTTTAATAAATTGTGGCTAATTATTAAAATCCCGTTTATTAAAACCCACCTATCCTTCTGCTTTCGGGTCACTCGTCGTTGGCAGCAGTACGGAGACAAACCTGACGTGCAGAAACTGCATACTTGGACCTTACAACCCAAGGAAGGGTCGACATATAAAAACCAAATCGACTATCGCGTCAGTTACCCCGTACATTTAATGGTCCTTCGAGCCGGATTTTTGGCAAATAAAATCAGTGTTGTCCTGAATCATAAAGAATTCTTTGGAAAACTCACATCATACAGTGAAAGAAAATAATAATAGAGACCTGAAATCATTCAAATAAACCGAAGACAGTGCGTTCGAACCGTTACTTTGAGTGAACTCTGATTATACACTTTCGTTGAACATTAAAAACTATACTTTGAGAAAAAATTACTGTTCGAATCTTCGTCAAGTGCGTTCGAAGTGAAAATCATCGGACTTTAATTTATACAAGTGCGTGCTCTGAAGACAAGTGTCCAGTGCACCCAATCACACCAGGAACGAAGCCGCAGTCACGGATCACCAGGAAGCTGAGATAGCCACATCGCATCCAGCTACATCCATCAATCCAGAGACAACTCAACGGTAAGCTCCTAATATTTTGAATCGTCAGTCCTTATATTTTTTCGAATTTCCGTAAATCCCTTCGCCTTTTCCTCGATCACAATGGTTGAATTAACCGAAGCTCAAAAAGCGAAACGCGCGTCTCTAATTCAAGCTCGCGGTCAAATTAAAGCAAGAATAACAAGGTTGAGCAACCACTTAAAAACCGCTGGACTTTTCGCGAGTAATGAGACGATAAATCGAACGTTACCAAAAATCGAAGAGGGCATCGCGAGTCTCCCGAACATCGAACACGAACTCACGATGCTTGAGCCTGAGGGAGATCATGTCGAAGAAGGTGAAAACATCAGATTTGATTACGATGACATGCTGGTGCTAATTAGGAAATTCAGGGATCCTCATCGCGAAGCCTTTATAGTGAATCAAGCTCCCGTACGAGAGCATTCTTGTCAGTCAGGATTAAGGACTACGGATTACCTCTCCTCACTGCCAAAGGCGGAGGTCAAAAAATTCGACGGGAAATTGGAAAATTATCGTCCGTATCGCGACTGGTTTTTAAAATTCATCCATGAACGTGAGGGCTTATCGGATTCCCAAAGATTAGATTTTCTTACGAGAACGTTGACGGGAGAACCCTACATAATGATTAACGCGTTTAAAACGACTGACGAGAATTACGCTGTAGCATGGAAATTACTGGAGTCTACATACAATATCGAATATGTTCTAATTTTCCGCCACTGTGATCTCCTCTACGACACCCCAGCAATGAAAAATAGTTCCCCCGAAGAAATTCGCAAGCTGGTCAACAGCTTACAAACACATATTCTCGCCATGAAGGCACTTGGAGAGCCAGTGGAAAACTGGAACACGCTCATTTCTCACATTATCATGAGAAGAATGGACACGGAGACTGAAAGAGAATGGAACAGATCCAAACAGGGAAATAGAATCCCAAATTATGAAGATCTGTTGAGCTTCCTCCGAGAACAGGCAATCCATCTCACCTCGTCCAGGATCTCCAGAACGAACCAGACCCATAGTTCCAGTGGCTCACAAAATAAGCAAAAAAGAGGAAACCACGGAAACAGAATACAGACACTGCTCACTGGGACAGAGCTGAAAAATTGCCCAAACTGCAACGAGCAACACTCATTAGAAAGCTGCGAAAAATTCCTTGCGCTGAGTGTCCCAGCTCGAATCGATGCAGCCCGTGAAGCAAAATTATGTCTCAATTGTTTCCGCGGGAATCACAGGACTCGTTTTTGCAAAGCAGATAAGTGTAGCATCTGCAAAAAATCACACAACGCCCTACTGCACCTGCAGGGTGATGATCTGAAAAATTTCCGGACCTCATCGGCATGACAAGAACCGATAGTTGCCTCGGATACACCTGCGGCGACCGTTCTCATTGCATCCCTTCCTAATAGAGATGCGATCGTCACCGCAGTGATCACGGTGCTCGACGCTGCGAAAAAACCCATCCGTTGTCGTGCCATTCTAGATACTGGGTCAAGTTCGAACTTTATGACAGAGAGCTTCGCAAACCTATTGAAATTGCCCTTAGAAAAGCTCAAACTGTCCATCGAAGCTATGACCAATTGCGATTCTACAACCAATCATCTGGTTACGACAACGATCAACTCAAGATTAAATGGATATGCCAGGACGCTCAATTTTTTGACCGTCCCAAATATTGGTAATTTATTCCCCATGCAGCCTATCAACCGCAGTGACCTCAACATTCCCAAGCACCTCAAATTAGCAGATCCAGCCTTCGATCGACCTGCACCCGTTGACATCCTCCTAAGTGTTGGAATCACACTCGCCTCCATCTGTCAAGGTCAAATCCAATTGAACGACCCCGGGGAGCCAGACATGATTCTACAGGAAACTCGTTTTGGATGGATCATCGGCGGAAGTGCCCTAGCGAAAAAATCATTCACCAGAAAGAGTCCAGTGCAATCGTGCATTACTTCCATCGACACTGAGCTAAAAAACTTCTGGACAATGGATGATTTCAACACTTCCGTGCATCTGTCGAAGGAGGAGCAAGCCTGTGAGGACCACTTCAAGGAAAATACGACACGTGACGCAACGGGGAGATATACAGTGGCCTTACCATTTAACGGGAAGGAGTCGCAATTGGGAAACTCTCGCGAGATCGCGAAAAAACGGTTCCGATCGTTGATGAGGAAATTCCAGCGCAATCCAGAGTTGCAAAAACAGTATTCTGCAGTGATGCAAGAGTACATCGACCTGGGCCATATGTCGGAAATACCTCAAAACATTGAAGACGAGAACTGTTTTTACCTGCCTCATCATGCCGTCGTAAAGGAGACCAGCCTCACGACCAAGGTTCGAGTCGTATTCGATGGGTCCGCTAAAGGGGAGAATCATCTCTCACTCAATGACACTCTCATGGTTGGACCCACGATACAAGAAGACATTTTTTCGCTCCTTGCTCGTTTTTGCACGCACCAGTACGTCATCACCGCCGACATTGAAAAAATGTATCGGCAATTCTGGATTCGTGCAGAGGATCGACGGTATCAACGGATTTGGTGGACGGATCAAGATGGAAATGAGAAGGTGTTCCAATTGAACACCGTTACCTTTGGCCTTTCTTCAGCTCCTTATCTAGCCATCCGATGCGTCCATCAATTGGCCGATGATGAGTGCCAGGAATTTCCAAAAGCATCAAGAATCCTCAAGCGCGATTTCTATGTAGATGACTTACTATCAGGAGCTGATTCTTTCGAGGAAGCGTTACAACTGCGAGACGAAATCACCGCATTACTCCAGAAGGGACAGCTAAATCTACGGCAATGGGCCTCCAACGATCCTCGTCTTCTACAGGGATTACCTCAAGACAGCGTTAATTTAAAATTGAATATGTCTCACGACTCAACAGTAAAAACACTAGGCCTACATTGGGACTCATCGCGTGACGTAATCGTCTATACGATCAAACCGATCCCCCTCACTGGAAAGATCACAAAGCGAATTATATTATCGGAGGTGTCCAAAATTTTTGATCCTCTTGGATTCCTTGGCCCTGTGATTATCAAGGGGAGGATGATTCTACATCGGTTATGGATCGAAAAACTGGGTTGGGACGATTCCATTCCGCTGAGCATCCTTACCGAATGGAAAAATTATACATCTCAACTGCCCCAGCTAAACAATGCGTCTTTTGATCGGAAGGTCATTATTTCTGAAGCTAGAGACATCCAACTACACGGTTTTTGCGATGCCAGTCAGAAAGGGTATGGAGCTTGCATCTATTTGCGCTCCACTGATGCCCATGGAACCATACAATCACGGCTTCTCTGCTCAAAATATCGTGTCGCTCCCATTAGTTCTCCCACATTGCCTAGGTTGGAACTATGCTCAGCTTTACTACTATCCGATCTTTATGTCGCTGCCAAGCAAGCTATCACACATAACATCAAAAGAGTCATTTTCTGGTCAGACTCAATGATAGCCTTGCATTGGATTAAAACTCCTCCGAACAAGCTGCTAGTATTTGTAGCTAATAGAGTAACCAGCATCCAAGAAAAAACAACTGGAGCAGAATGGCGACACGTTCGCACTCAGGACAACCCTGCAGATCATATTTCTAGAGGCTTATTTCCCTCTGAGTTCGTCAAAGATCTTAATTGGAAACAGGGACCAACATGGCTCTCCGATGAGGAACACACCTGGCCGATCAGCGAGCTCATCATCCCAGCAGAGATTCCTGAGATGCGAAAAGCCCAGTGCCTACTCAGCACGGCAGTCAGTGAAAAAGGATCTGAAACTCTAAATGTCACCGAAACGCAATCGAGCTTGAAGAATAAGTCCGATCCACCATACATTTTGCGATACTCATCGCTTGGACGCCTCAGTAGACTTTTTGCTCTCGGTTTGCGTTTCCGGAATAAATTGAAGGGTCCGATTTCAGCGTCCGAATTGAACCAGGCACATGATCGAATCATCAAGCTAATTCAAGAAGCCGAATTCCCAGCAGAAATCAAACTTTTGAGAAAAGGAGACGCATTACCACTGAATCATAAGTGGAGCCGGTTCCGACTGTTCCTTGATGACAAAGGACTACTGCGTGTAGCTGGTCGCTTGAAAAATGCTCACGTGCCCTATAACCAAAAACATCCTCTGTTCCTCCCAAAAGGGCACCACATAACAAACCTAATCATCAGAAACGAGCACATAACCAACTATCACGCGGGAGCTCAAACCACCCTGTATGCCTTGCGGAGAAGGTATTGGCTGGTGGATGGACGACATCAAGTACGGAGGATCATCAAGAACTGCACAGTTTGCGTCAAGGCTGATCCACCGAGGAGTGAATACATAATGAGTGATCTCCCAAGATCTAGAGTCACCGAAGCCAAACCCTTTAGTAATGTCGGCGTGGATTATTGCGGCCCCTTCTTCATTAAGGAGAAAAAATTCCGCAACAGGAACCGCGTGAAAGTATGGGTCGCGGTATTCGTATGCCTGGTGGTCAAGGCCGTCCATTTGGAGGTCGTGACTGATCTCACCACCGAGGGCTTCATCGCAGCCCTTAAACGATTCATCGCTCGTCGAGGAAAACCTGTCCACATTTACTCCGACAACGGCACCAATTTCCTCGGAGCCAGCAACGAACTCAAAGAACTATATTCATTTATCCAGTCCAAGAAATATAATGACGAGATCCATCAGCATCTCACTGCTCAGAACATCACCTGGCACTTCATTCCCCCTTTATCACCTCACTTCGGAGGACTTTGGGAAGCCGGTGTTAAATCCTTCAAGTATCATCTAAAACGCGTTTGCGATGATTTAGTAACGTTCGAGCAATTTACCACTCTTGTGATCGAAATCGAGGCTATTCTTAATTCCCGTCCTCTCACTCCTATCTCCTCTGATCCCAATGATTTGATTGTCTTAACTCCCGGTCATTTCCTCACTGGCGATTCATTAATGAGCTTGCCAGAACCAGATTTTAGCGAGACTCCCGACAATCGTCTGTCATGCTGGGAATTGATCCAGAAAAAACAGCGAGAATTCTGGAAGAGATGGTACAAGGAGTACCTGAATGAGCAGAATCAGAGGCACAAATGGAGCCAAGGAAGCCACGATATTCGAGAGGGTACTATCGTCATCCTGAGAGAAGACAACTTACCACCTCGACAGTGGTCTCTAGGTCGCGTTACAGAAATTTATCCAGGGGCTGATGGGATCATTCGTGTAGTGAAGGTCAAAACCGCTAAGGGTGAACTCAAACGGAACATTAGAAAATTATCCCCGTTGTTGAGTGATGAAACGAACTGAATAGACAGTGTAAAAAGATTATGTGGATAATGGACAAGTTCAATTTATAAACTTTAGTGTGCATGAATGTGTGAGGATCTTAGATGTGTAAAGAGAATGCGATCTCAAATTGTTTTGATAGATTAAGTAATAATCTCTCAAAAGGGGAGCGTGTTCGGTCGCATATATAGTCATAAATAGTTATTTTTTCGACAGCTGGGGAAAACTTCTTTTCCCCCATTTTTTCTCTTATGTTATCAAATAATTAACTAACTTTAATCCCTTGCCAGTCGACGCAAAGCACGTACAAGTCGTCAAACCATAAAATTCTGCTTCTAAAGAAAACCGTGACTACACTTTCCCACGAGTTTTGTCTATTGTCCTTAATATTTTCCCAAATTCCTAAGAGCTATAAAATTTTCACGAATGTCCTCTTCCCGAGAGTTTATGAGGACCCCGTTTTTTTGCTCTCCGCGTCACAGCGATGGACCCAACCGAGCCATCTGCAACGCGGCAGATTTACTCCCTGCAATAGTTTTTCCCTTCAACCAAGAAATTTTCCTTTCCCCCTCTCTTCCTACCAAGGAACAATTACTCACACCCACTTTTCCAGTTTTGTAATTGAAGAATTTGTAGCCGTCAGTACACCAAAGGATTTCGAAGAGACAACCTCGTGATACAACCCTCTGTTGTAATCCGAAAATCGGGAAAAACATCTATCGTGTGAGAGTTATCGAAATAAGTTTTGAATATTGTGTGTTGCGTGAAAACTAATTCATTAATTTTTGTAATTGACTATTCTAATAAGTTTTTAAATAACCATTTCTAAAAATACAACCTAAGCTTTTAATAAATTGTGGCTAATTATTAAAATCCCGTTTATTAAAACCCACCTATCCTTCTGCTTTCGGGTCACTCGTCGTTGGCAGCAGTACGGAGACAAACCTGACGTGCAGAAACTGCATACTTGGACCTTACAACCCAAGGAAGGGTCGACATATAAAAACCAAATCGACTATCGCGTCAGTTACCCCGTACACCGTGAAATTTTAGGAAATTGCTGAATTAAAAAAATTTTCTTTTGAGAATAAATCGATGGAAATGGAATTGCAGTTGAAAAATTCGATTCTTGAATTTTTATAACCCAAGTTTGAGGGAGAATTAACGAAATTTGGAACATTTCAAGCGAAAAGGAACTTCACCTCTTGAATTTTTTAATCAAATAGTTCGACAGAAAGTTCAATAAATTTCACCATTGCAAATTTCCGATAAAAAAATTCGTTACCGGGGAAGATTCATCTGTTTACGAGTGTATAATTAATTATCAAGTTTTTTTTTTGACTGAATTAATCTTCAATAACTCATATTTAAACTGGTGAAATGGTCTGAATGAGATTGAAAAAATTTGGGGAGCGTCGGAGAATGGAAGAAAGTAGTTTTCTATCTGTTCATGTTCATCTATTTACCGGAATCTAAGTGGGACCTTCACTCGCTTTGATATTCCGATTTACATCCACCGCTTCGTGAATTCGAAATTCAAGAGTTTGAATTTCATACGTATAAATCCCTTTTTTTATGGTTTGAGTGAGAGTGCGTGGAAATAGCGACCCTGCGTGCGGTCCACTTATAACATTCTTTGAATTACTTCCCGTACACGAGGTACACGATTACAAATCTCATTACACTTGAATAAAATCGCGCATTATGATTATTCTTCAATGTTCAGGAGAATTGAATTATTTTTCGCCCCCAAATACTGAACTATATTTTTACTGTGAATTATCCTCAATTTCTTTCAATATTTCTCTCGCAACTTAATCAACAAATTCAACGATCGCAAATAATAAATATTCATCGACCCCACACCACGTCGCTCTCCATCATAATCTCCTCGAGTTCAATGGCCTTCGATTGGCAAAAAATATCGATGACTTTCGGAGGATAATTTTCAAAAAGAAAAAAAAAATTGCAGAGTTATCGGCAGTCCACCGCCTTTGAAAGAAAATTTCTCCAAAATGTTTTTTATAATCTGCAAATCGCATGCAACGAATACGGAAGTAGATATAGCCCCGACACAGTCAGACTCCCGCCATCCATCTTCGCTCACTACATGTGCATGTGTACATAGGTGTTTTAATACGCCTCGGACATCGGGAGCAACTCCCAACAAAATAGAAATCTGCGTGCCGGTTTTAAGTTCTCCTATATACTAGTTTTAAATGCCCCCTGGTTGCAAAGAGAACAATTTTATGTATATAAATGCGTACACGCGACTGAACCTCTAACGACGTTCGTCGTGCCGGTGAACGGATTAACGTCAGCCTCCATCTGCGTCTCCGCATAATTATGTTCACTTTTCTCCCCATTTTACGTCAGACATGATGAATTATAAATTTTCTACAGGTTAAAAAAAATATATATATATACACATGTATATATATATATCCCCCCACCTCCCCCTAAAGACCCAAAAATCATTTTCCCTTTTCATTTTCACGTGCATTTATTCACTTTTATGAGACAATTTTTCGTAAAAATTTTACCACAAATTCGATAATTTGATGGCTTTTTTCAACTTTACGACATGTCTTCACACTTTATTCTCATGTTTATGCACTTGACACGCCTCGCGTTTTTCGTGAATGTTTTTTATCTCCATGAGGGAGGCTTTACGATCCTGACCTTTTTGGTTGAAAAAAGAAAAAAAAAAATACCAGAGCAATTTCGGCGGTGTTTTAAACACAAAAGTACACAGCGATTTTCGCCCGCGAGTCTTTACGACTTCTCTGTTTTACGGACAATGGTATCTGAGATGTTCAAGAATTTCACTGCAATTGTATGAGCCGTGGAGAATAAAAGAAGTGATACAAACAAGCAGTCGAATGATGGTTAAGGATATACAATGTTTGAAAAACAAATTGCGAAGAAAGTATGGAATTACAAACATGAATATTCAATGGAAATTGAGATCTTGTAGAAACAGGAAGAAGACAATTGTAAATATTACGCAGCACTTACTGACCAAACAATTGTATAATAATTGACAGTAAATAAAAACTATTTGTTTTTTTTTTCAAAAGACGTTGAATTTTCAATAGATTCCAAATTCACATGCCTACAAATTTTAACCTCAAAGCATCTGCAGCAATTTCATCATTCGAAGGTCTCAATTTGATCTTGGATTCGACGGCTTAATAACACCCAAGATACACTTGTCCATCATTAAGCTGTCGTTTTTTGAACCGTTAGGTAACATTTGAAAAATCTGACGATAAAAAATTAGAAAGTTCGATTTTTGAGAAACTTTTATTTTTTTGATATCACGCCTATATCATGAATAATTCATGCACTATCAATTTTGCACTCTAAGTGATTTTTTCGAAATCATAACAAATTCCTTCAAATACAAGTCTTTTACAGAAATTAATTTGAACCATTTTCATCATTTTTTAAACCAGGAATATTAAAAGTGAATGTACACTTCGAGGAAAAAAAACTAAGAATAGTTTTTCAAATTCTCTACCAAACAACAATAAAATATTCGACCAATACCGAAAAATTACTGGAAAAAATATTCCCTAATAAATAAAATGATAAAATGAATGAATTCTTTACCGCGATTTCACCCCAAGCGGATCAAAAAAAAAATCAATAAAAATGAATAATAACAGTCCCGTGTGAATATCAGGAAGAGGCACAGAGATGCCGATAGATCTCCGTGGAATCGATCACGGAAGTGTCCAAGGGATCGATCGATAGATCGTCTCTGGTACTTCCTAGATGGCCTCGAATATGGCATGAAGCGTTGCACGAATGGCCGAGGCCGGGAGCGAGGAAAACGCAGAGGCGAGATATCGAGGCGGATCCGTTGTGCTCACGGGGCAGAGGCTGATCCAGTTGAAGCTACTTACAACTGTCTCTCTCTACCTGCCATATTAGTCACGCTTAAACGTACACGCTTGTACATACAAAGAACGCCTGATGTGCTTCCTAGAGTCACGAGTTAACTTCATAAAAGCCCATACTTTTCGCGTATAATACCCCTCAACATTGGCTAATTAATTGATGTTTACATGTGAGTGACACAGCCGGAGTAGCTTTCGTAAACATCCTCATTTGTTCAGTATTCATACATCCACGAAGGTCGAATTTAATGACGATTATTATACTGATGAGAATATTAATAAAGAGGAATTCACTACAATTAACTCCCCGAAGAGAAAAATTCAGTAGAAATGGCACCATCATTTGCAAAAAAAATCTCATTCCATATTTACCCAACAATCAATCCTTATTAAAATCCCCTAAAATAAAGAATCCGTGCTATACCTAAAGGTGGAATCGCAAAAAACCATCAAGAAAGCGGAATGAAATCGATAGCAATAAAATTTCCGATCGGTAAAAATCCCATAAAGAAACTAGACCACCAGAAGCAATAAAAAAAAAAAAAACGTCGTAAACCCGGGGTATCGACAAAAATCAATAGAATTCCTGTTCACTATTACCCTCACAGCTATCACAGAGTCCTTGTCAGATCGTTCAATTGAACTCTAGAGTCACGATCGCGATGTCCACCCAAGTATAATTGATAAGACCTGGAGTCGCATAGGTGAGGTGGTCTCGATGCTGACAATCGCATTGCACTTTGATAAACGATAATATGTCATGCAATTTAAATTTTAAAATTCATTTAATTTTCAACAGATCTTCAATTTCAGTATTTAATTATCAATAGAAACATCTCTAATTTTTCTAGTTGAAAAACAATTTAACGTGGGATGAATATCAGTGCAATATTAACCGCCAGTATCGGAGTAATATTTCCCATCAACATCGTAATGACATTGAATTCAAATAATAAAATTCAAGTCAAGAGAAATTTAATTGAGAATAATAGAATGACGAAAGTAATATTTCACATGTCATCTAATTGATTGCCCCAAAAATACCTCTCAAATTTCACCTCCAACATTCTCCATTCTCCCTCATTCGACCTAGTCACCAATAATTACCCCCGTTAATAATTTTCCTCATTACATCCACTACAACTAACCATTTCTCCAATAAATTCCGTTAATTCCACTTAAATGTCTTTTATGTTTTATTAAAAAGCTGTCTCGCATATGATAAAAAAAATTTGTACTGCATTTTGATGAGCAATAACCCAGCATGAAACACGACATTGCAAGATCCCAGTAGTACCAGTAAAAAAAAAAATAGAATAAAAGAAAGGCAAAAGAGATGAAATAAAAAACGATAAGATGTTGACTCTTTAACAACTCCGAAGAAGCCACCGAAAAAGGTACAACGTGACTATCGCATTCCCGTCTTGGTGTGGTCTTATCTACCTCCTATTTCCAACCACGATTATTATAACAGTAGGCAACTCTCGGTATACTTGTGGAGCAGCAAACCTTGTGCATGTTATACGGCCACAGCAATCATAACGGTACAACCCATACACTCCTTATATTAGTCCTTATTCAGCATCCCAATGGTCAGTCTAATACATCGTTGCACTATATCGTGATTATTAATTCAGTTCAAACAATCTTGCTAATTAATTGTCCCTAAAATGTGGATACAATTTCATGGGTATCTAACTGACCTGTTTGAGGCTAATTACACAACCCGATAATCTTTCTCATTAGTTTCAATGAAAATCAGATATATTTTTTTTTTATATTACCGATTATTTCAAGTTAATGTCTTGGTTATTTCGACCTAAGGATTATCCAAGTACTTTGATGATTTTTAACCTGGTAAAAGAGCCCTCATTAACGCCCTACCTGGACTCGAATGCCGATTTTAATTGTGGAATTCGGATAGCGTGGTAGTTTAAAGTTTTTAGATTAATCGGCATTAATATATCGAAGGGAGAAATGCGCTATTATCTCTTCTTCACCCGTTTGTGCACAAAGAAAACATCAGAGACACGCGGACGTTGTTCTCTTGTTATATCTAGTTTAAATTTCATTAACTCACCTATCGACGTCTTCGAGGAGTGCGATGGGTGCGCGAAAGTGAGGCTGGAGCTCGGTTGTGTTGAGGAAGGCCATGGCTGCTAACCCCAATCCTTTTCACCTGCATTCAAATGTAAAACTCGATTAGAATAAAGCACACGAACATAAACAGATACTAAATTAATAAATTATAAAAACAGTTGTTAATTCATTTTGTCAATAGCCATCACCAAATTTAATTCGATATTTTTATTTCACTACCATGAAAAATTGTGATTAATTATAAAATTTCATCGCATTTCATTCTTAAGGATCCATAAATCATTTTCGTCATAAAAGAAATAAAAATGATTGTTCAATTTCAAGAACCAGTCGTTGAACTTCTCACCCGACTAAATAATTTAAAAATAACGCATCATAATGATCAACTTCCAGCGTGAAATTGTATTTTTTTTTATCATTCTCCCATAAAATCCTTCAATTCCAATTTCTCTACCCGCAACATTTATAAAATTGCTTCCTCCGGATGTAAATCAACGCGAATAATACGTATTAAGAATATCCACGTTTCTTTTACTGGTTGATATAGGCCATACCACACATTCAAAAATTTTCACTTCCAAATTTTGTCAATTAAATTACACTCTGTGAATAATTTTTCAAGTTCTCGACAAATTCCAATGGATCGAACAACTTTAAAGCCTCCAATATATCAATTAAATTTCCAAAAAAATCACGATTAACTCGATGTCCCTAAATTCAAATGACACTTTAAAAAAAATTATTTTTTAACTGTCATTATCCATAAATTATTCATAAATTATTTATCCACCCTCCTGCCACCCCCATCCCCCGACCATCCAAAGATATTCCTCCGTAAAAAACATTCTTTTCCCCACGACCACAAATTTTATGTAAAAATTAGCCCTCCAGAGGACAAACGACGGACGAATATTAGTTTTATCATAAAAATTATTCTCCTAAGTCTAATTTTTCCAACAAAACGACCTAAAAAAAAGTTGATTGTCATTTGATCGCACGTTTCATCCTCTAGAGATCTAATTATTACCCAAAATTTCATTCCGTCCACATGTCAAATGTACATGAACTTAAGGTCGTTCCGTTGTCCATTTGAATGACGCAAGAGGCAATTTAGTGCATCAATTTTTTAAACCAACATTTTTCAACTCAACTTCCATTCTCTCTCGTATGTGTATTATGTGTGGCGCAAGGGGGAAAACGCCGAATGACTCTGCTCGATCCTCCACTTGGCTTTTTCTCTCATTTTTTTTTTTCTTCCAATTTTTTTTTTCCCTCTCTTTTATGTTAACCGGTGGTGCTGTGTACATTATCTGGACGTACATTTGTGTATGTGTGTATGTGTGTGTGCAGTGATCGGGCGTGGTCCCGGTGGCCATGGAATGCGCTCACTTTCACCGTAGTTGAGACGAGAGCAAAGGGAACAAGATGGAACGTACAGCCTCATGATCTCGCGGGTGCCTCACACACTTGCACCAGGCCAGCATTGATGTTTATGTGTATATGTGTATATGTGTGTGTATGAGTTGACGTTTAACAGCGGGAATACACCTACGTAACTCCACCCGTTTCGCTGAGAATCGAGATCACTCGTGCACAGGACGAGAAATGTAACGACTTAATGCCAAATATCAGAGGATTTTTCGCACAAGTGTAATTGCAAAAATGTTTATTTAACTTAAGACATGAATACGGCCCTTTTTTCCCCAAAGGAAAGCTTTTATAATTGTATGGTCGATCAGAGCTTTTATGTGAGGTCCATTTGACTCCAATTTACCGAACGTTTTACGATGATTTTATTATCTAACTTTGCAGGTATGAGTTCAGATGTCGATATTGAATTTTTAGAAAACATTTTGTTGCTTTCAAAAAACCAATAACCACTTCCGTGTTGCAGGGGGATGGTGAAATGATTGAAAGATTGCAATTATTAAATATTTACGAGCAGTTTCTTTAAATAAGTTATATTATTTTTTTGTTTTTGTTTGTGAAATTTACTAATTGGTTGGTAATTATTTTTTTTTTTTCAACTAGTCAGTTGGTTTCATCAACCAGTTGTTGAAATGCACCAAATCATTTTCTCCGGGTTTACGACATTAGTCACTAAAATGTATCTCAGTGACTGACTTCGTAATCAAAAATAATTGGAAGACACTTTACGGTTGGGTACATCAACCCCGTTGCAACATGAAATCATTGAATATTTTCAATGACTCATACAATATTTCCATTCTATTAAAGTTCTGAATTTATTAAGAAGTAATAATATTGCATATCAACAAAGGAAAAAAATATCCCAGCATCCTTGGATTTTCAATGAAACCGTCAGCCAATTATATTAAATTTGCAAATGACTGAACGTTAAAAAATATATTCACTTGAATTTTACGTATTTCAATTAATTTTCCTGGAATAATTTAATTTAAATTTATCAAGGCCATTAATTTCCGCATTAAATTGAGATAGAGACCGATAAAACTACGAATTTTATTTTAATTAACGGCCCTAATTATGTCGAATACTCAATCAACTGAAAATTCAAGAACATTTGCACCAGAATTCACTCATCCCCATTAATTCTCGTATAAATCCGATTAAAAACTTTCAACCCTGAATCAGCGAAAAATGATCCCTCAATTGTGAAAAAAAAAATTGATGCACTAAATCGACGTCGACTTGCACAACATACCAACCACAAAACGTAGCGACCTTACATCCACGTGTGTTGTACACGAGGCAACAGTATTTTTTATCCGTCCTCTTCACCGTATTTTCTCCTGTTGGGCTTTATCGGTTCATGCACTGGGTGGAGCACTGGGGCTTTAACACTGTTAACCCAGGGATATCGTAACATAAATCGCCCAGGTGTTTCGGGCTACATGCGGATATATTCACCATCGTTCCGACTTCCTGAATGGGTTACAAAGGTATTATGTGAATTTTATTCACCGTTGCGAATTGCTGAGATTTTTTTTTTTGTATCAAGTTTCATTTGTTTACGAGGAAATTTACGGAAATTGGGATGATGTTTTTTATAATGAAGTTTCGGGGTTGTTTTACCAGATATTTCAATTCGAGATTTTTTTATTTCAATTATTGCTGAATAAAAAATTGAGTACTCAAGTGGATTCAAGAATTTTCAAAAAAATATTGATGATTTATTCCACCGAAATAATTGGATTATATGAATAATAATTCATAAAAATAAAATTATGGAAAAAAATTATCATAATCACCCTGAAATTTTATAAATAACCCACGAAAATAAATACTCAAGCATTTTTAATCCCGCGGAGATGGTAAAGAGAAAAGAGACTGTTGAATTGACGATGGGCGTGGATAAAAACCTTGGGATGCAGCGCAAAGTGGACTGGGGTAATTGATGCACCGAATCGTCGAACGAGATATCCAAAAGTCTTTCGCAATATCACTGGGTTGCCTCTTCCCTACCGGACATTTAATCCACAGTGAGATGGCGGCCAAGGGCAGTCACGCTCTTCTCTCCCCCGAGTATTCCCTTCAAAAAAAAAAAAAAAAAAAAAAAAAGTCCCATCGAGAGGCCGATTATGCCGTCTCTTCTCGATTTTACTCACTTCAATTTTTACTTTGCATTGGTTATTTTCGAGGCCCTTCTGCCTGACGGACAGATGAAAGTTTAATCAGCGAAATACTTTGGGGAGTCGCAAAAAGCCGCATCGCTTTACGCAATGCATTATGACTTCTTTTTTTTTTTTCTTTTTTTTTGTGAAAGGCCTTGATGTTGAAAATCAGGTGGAAGTGACGCTTCAATTACCCTTCTTCTCAACGGACCGTGTAATTAAACGATGAGACTAAGTATGGGGAGAGACAGGAGATCTTGTTCGACATCGCTCATCAGGTTGTTAATTGTTTTTATCTCAAATTTCAGGTATAATGATCGCACTAGTGGGGGTTTTTTTATGATACCATAAAAAGAACAGGGAGGAGCTGCGATTTTGTATATTTAGTAATTTTTTTCGACAGTCGAGTAGTGATTTTTTTCAAATTCAAATGATTTTTTACCCCTCGCAACAGCTCCAGTGATATTTTTAGTACAATCACACGTCGAGGAAAGTTCCATATAAATTACCCAACAATTTGGTAACAGTATTGTGCTTTAACCGTTCAGGGAAAATTACCCGAGTGCTCAGTAAAAATAGTTAACTGCTTAATAAAAGTTATTCACATATTCAGAAATTTTTTTATTAGCTGCTTAATAAAATTTGTAAAGTCTTCCGTGAAGCATTACCTAATCGCTCGGTAAAAAATTTTTACCCCATATATATAAATTTGGTGAAAATTTATTCATACAGTGCATATTTTTGTTGACTGCAAATCCATAATCATTAATTGTACATCAGAATAAATCAAATTGAATGCATGAAAATCACGAAATTGAATGAAACAATTTCATTTCGATATTATCAGTACCACCGGTGAGAATCACAGGATCGTGTCTCCAATAAGACCCGGTAGATAATTACAATACTCCAACCCTATGCTCAATACTATAAGAATGCCCATCGTGATGACGAGAAACGATGATGCAACCTCTCATATCTCAGAATAGATATTGATTCGTGATTCATTTCGGACCCCTCTGGACATCCCTCAAAACCTCACGATCTCCCTAACCCCGATTTTCTCCAATTTCCATCACGAAATCGGGACTAGACTACTATTCAATCCCGAGAAAATTGAATCACTGAAATAACATTGATTTATTTTAACGAAATTCCAATTTAACATTTTTCTACCGTCACGTCCCGTAATTCATTGATTTATTAAATTATTCATTATCTGTCGAGAAGAAACTTGAATGCGATTTTTTTTGTTTAAAAAAAATATCGGTAAAGTTATTAGAAATTTGGGTACAGATCATATTGAAATATAAAATCATTGGTTCATTTAATTGAAATATCAAATGATTTAATATTGAGAGCTTTAATGAGTTTCAATGGAAAATTAATTTTTATACAAAATTTTTGATACCCAAACCGTCATTAACACCGATAAAATATTTTTATTAAAATTTCATCGGCTTTTAACTTCAACACTGATTTATTTTAATTAAATGCCAATTGCACATTTTTTCCTCGTTCATGTCCCGTACTTCATTGATTTATTAAATCATTCATTATCTGTTGAGGCGGAAATTTAATAAGTTCCTCGTTGTTTAATAAAAATATCATTAAAATCATTAAAAAAATTATGTACTTGATGGTAAAATGTAAGATCATATCCTCATTTAATTGGAATATCGATTCGATTGAAAAACACCGGTTTTAATGAATTTTTTTTTGGGTGGAGTATCGTTGCGATTGTCAATAATAATATATCGATTGGTATGCCCGAGATCTGGGGATGCCAGTGGCCTCGACCATACGTACACTCGCTTGTCCCGGTAATTCGAGCTTCGATCGATCGATTTAACGGCATTTCGAAAGCGAAATTAAACCCACTTTTACACTGTCGTAATATATATGTATTTATCGAGCGGGAGGAGTTAACCAACCACTTCAGGCACCGTAATACCTTTGTTATTTAAGAAAAAAAGGGTAATAATCCTTGAATGGAAGAGGGATACCCCACGATTTTTATCCATTAACACCTCCCACTCATTTTCTCAATGAATATTTACATTAAAAATTTATTTTACTTTAAATGAAAATTTCACGATGAAGTTGTGAATCAGTTAATTCACTTAATGCTCAGGAATGTTTAAATATTTCAACTACTCTTGCCTCCAATAAAATGGCTAGTTAATACAACTTTTCGAAAGTTTAAATAATTCAATGATCCATTAATAACCGGAGAATCCTTACAAAAATAATAATCCGGTCCCAAATATATTTCCAAGTGACGCCGTATTTTCGATGTTATTTTTTATTTTTCTCACGCAATTTCATTCACAATTTCGATCACTGAAAATTATTGAATGACATAGTGTGCTACCAAACTGTAAAAGATACTCGGATGTCTATAAATAGACTCCTATCAACTGTCCATGAAATTCCAATTTTTTTTTTTTGCCTAATGCAACCCAAGAATTGTCTCACACATATGTTGTGATTGAATATTTCCTCACGTATCGATCCAAATCTATTAAAATTATATTCCTTCCACGATGAGTAAGCAACAATATCACCGGTTGAGTGAGGAAATTATCGAAATTTGGCAATGAGATATTTAATTACAATTTTAACCTCATTGTTTCTGAATAGAATGACCTGACGATTCTGCCACTGGCTATGAGGCCCCTGTCAAATTCAAAATTGATCGTTCAACGATGCACTTCAGGGTGGATTACCTGTATTACCTCACCATTAATGATCAAAACCAAGTGTCCTTGAGACGTAAATTGAAAACGAGTGGGCGATCAATCGTTGTGTGTCTAATATTGCCCGAGGGCATAGTCGCAGACGAATACATTTTCGATTAAAGTATTCTTCAGAAGTATAAACAGGAAGAATATTGAGAGCAAATTCACGGAGTAATGATCAACGAATGATGTAATATATTTTAAAGAAACTGTAATCATTGGTGATTTTTCATCATCAAATTAAGTAAAAAAATTACGTCTTGAAAAACTTTGGAAAAATTCTTTTAAAGGGGCCATTTTTTTCAAGCTGTTAACGAATTCAGTAATTTTTTTTAGTCAATCAAATCATTCATTTACAATCAACTATATAATTTTTTCAAAATGCAATGGTCTCCATAAAATTTTAACTTTCCCGCAAAGATATTTTATTTAAAAATGAAACCTCCAGGGGGTGAATCGAGAGACGAAGGTGACTTTTACCCCAAAAATTAGCTTCCCTTGATATAAAAAGTGGTTCATCATCATTTCATCCCGCCTTTCATCCTCCAGATATCAAATATTTATCAAAAATTTATTTCCTCATAACAATATAAAAACACCTCCGAAATAACCCATTAAATAACAATTTATTTTCGCCCATTGGAATGATAATTCCCGGGGTATAAAACCCCATAAATTGCGTAAAGACGTTTCCTGGTGTAATGCATCCCGCCGTCAACAACATATGTATCGCCACCCACACTGAAAATGGCCAACCGAGCGAGAATCGAAACGATCGATAGGTCGAGGCGTAGGCCCGTTAGTACCAGTGCGCCCGGAAAACACTTGGCTTTTGTTGAATAAAAATAATCCTATAACTGTGTATTTGTGTGTGAAAATCGTGAATCTATACACCATGGTGAGGAATACACACGACTAAACGTGGATGACGGTGAGCAAGGCGTGGTCATTTACGTAACAACGATACACATACCACATACTCTCACAATATTCATCACTTTTATATTATTCAGTAATTTTTTATTAAAATATCATTGTGATTCTTCATATCGATCATCCGACTCCCGCGCTTCGATTATCTACATTGGTACCCCGGGGGCTGATTCACAGCGATTCCCTGACATTTTGCCAACAACTTACAATAACCAGTGTCTACTGCTGAGCTATATTCCCTCCCACAAATCATGATCATCGTGATTCTTTACTAGTGATTGAGCAATTATGGACGAGCTACGGGAGGTTGAATTTTTAATTTTTCCACTTATTATTTAATCATTATTATCCCCATACAACGAATTTTATCATTCTATTTTATTTAGCAATTGCAAATCACGACAATTATCCTGATTATTTTCATTCGCGAGAGATAGAGGGGATATACAGACTTCATCAAGTTGAACTGCTATGATTTATTATTCTAGAATGTGATCAGTAGAAAAAATAGCTAAAATGAGATTTTAATCATCTCTAAGAAGTATCATTTACAGCTTTTTTATCATACCGCAGTTTTGTTGAAATTTCAAAGAATTTCATCATGAAAATTCTCAACTTGATGAAAGCATTAACCTCAACAATAAATTTGGCCCAGAATTCCATAAAACGATGATAAAATAAATAAAAATATATCGACTACATAGTTACTCTTCACTGTCACAACACAACAGATCAAACTAAATATAATAATAATTTTAATGAAGTAAATTACGAAACGAGATCATGGAATGCAAGTGGTTGATAATTTAAATGGCCACTTGAGCAGATCGACGATTGAAATAACACGCAAAGGAAAAATCGTGGGAATTATTCAACTGCAACGAGTAAATAAACACCAGCCAGATGATACAGTGCGTGGGCAACTATGATGCATCACAATAAACTATACGAAGGTGTCGATCGGAAGCTATAACTCAGCAAAAAAATTATTACGATTGCATAAATCATCGCTTCTTCTGAATAAAATTATCGTTGTCT
Source organism: Diachasmimorpha longicaudata (assembly GCF_034640455.1). Taxonomy (NCBI): domain Eukaryota; kingdom Metazoa; phylum Arthropoda; class Insecta; order Hymenoptera; family Braconidae; genus Diachasmimorpha; species Diachasmimorpha longicaudata. The sequence continues at coordinate 9,730,269 of NC_087227.1, forward strand.
ACCAAGGACAATCAATCCTTCGTGAACATTACTTTTTCATCTACTGCGCATTATTATTTTTTTTCACTAATAAATAAAGGACAACTCACTTTGTAACATTGCAAAACAATAAAATAAGTTCATTTTTCATTACGAGTAATTAAACGAATCTAACGATTATTCAATGAACCCCCTGACGATGAAAACAAACAGAAGTTTTTCTTCTTCATAATTAAATAGAGAAAATTCCATCCAAAAAAATTAATTTGGGAGGAAATGGAATATCCCGTGTGAAGAGGAATATTCAAAATTGAAATTTCACCCCAAAGAATAATATAATATTCAGAAAAGTGGGTATAATGTATCAAAGAGGGTGCGGAGGTACTCGGCGAGAAAACTGACACAATTACGAGTGTATTCCCTCGAATCCACATGGAATTTCTAGTCAATATATATTAGCCGATGTCTATTGGTTATAATCCAGGGTAGAGTGCCTTTCTCAATGCTCGATGTACCCCAACGACACACACGCGCACCTTAGAGAGGCAAAGATAGCCACGTTGTGTACCGGCGAAAGATAGTAACGGATTAGAGATTAGTGGGTGTGTTACGGGTCGATACGGGTGTGCGACCATGCGTTAAAATGAAAGGAGACGCATCCTCTCTCTCTCTCTCTCTATCTATGTCTTGATGAAAAAAAAAAATTTTACCAATTTTTATTCCCATCATGGACATCAACTCTCAGTTAGAAGTAGAATCGATTGCCGGAGTAAATTTACGTGTCAAATTGAGGAAAAATCGCTGATGAAGAATCCCATTAGTAATTACGATGCAATAAAACTGAATCCCTCAACTGTTAATAAGGAAATGAAAATTGTTGAAATTACTCGATAGGTGGATGTAATTGAAAATTGATAAAAATTAAGGTAACTGTGGGTTAATTGAATGGAGTATTTAGCCTTAATTGAATTTTAAGGAAATACGTAGTCCAATTTTAATGATGAGTTAATGACAATTAAATTTGGACCACGGAAATGCCTACACTACCCCGCCCCCTCAAAAAAATTTATTTTCAGTTCCGAGGGGGTGTCTTTAGACAGAATAAATCACTAGTTGTCGACGAATTAAAATTATTTGTTTATTTGTAATTGAAAATCATGAGAACTTTATTTTTATGAACATAAGCCAGACTGTCTTGTAATGAAATGATCAAAATGAATTGAAATGATATTGATAAAAATGTCCAACTAAATTGAACAAGGTGTTTACTCTTAATTGAATTTAAAACAACTACCTACTTCAATTTCGCTATTGAGAAATTGTACTCGTGTGATACATACCATACGTGGACGTTTTTTTAACGAAAAAATTTCCTGGCATTCCAGTGAAACTGTCCCATGATAAAAAAAAAAAATTGTAATCAATTCAGTGAATAATTCCCCAAGTACTTGACTGTCCAATCAAAACCTGAATATTCAGTACTCAATTACGCCCATGTCCGTTAATTTTCATGAACCAATTACACAAAGATTGATAGTGTTCCCTGATTTGGTCATTAAATTGTGAATTTTCAACTGAAATATTTCACAAAATTTCCGTAAAACTGGCCCTCAATTAAAAACTAAATTCATTGAAATAAAATTAATAAAAATATTCATCTTAATTGACCAAAGTATTTATCCTTAATCGAATTTGAAGAAAATACCTAGTTCAATTTCGCTAATGAGAAATTGTACCCGTGTGATAGATACCACACATGGACAGCACGTACAACAAAATAATCATCCGGTAAATCCAGTATCCATTAATGAAGTTTCCTGGTGTTAAAACGATAACTCATAATGAGTACATTTTCCTTTTACTCTATCGACAACGTGAAACCAGAAAACTTTTGATTTCGATGAAATTTCCATTCTCGTTTTTTACACTTCACTTTTTTTTTTCTTTTTCTTACTCTGGCATTCAACTTTCCTTCGTGTTTCCCAATAAATCATTATCTCAATGGGATCTGGATGAACGTTGGAGCTCACATCCGCAGGAGTCGTGAAATAATTTCAATTATCGTTTTTTTTTTCCCCTCAAGAGTTCTTTTTTGTCGCTTTCTAAAACGTCAGAAATTGATTTCCCGAAACCCAGAGGGATCTTCTGGATTAGCTGAGGCAAGAGATTTTTTTTTTACTTGTTCCTTCACCCAAACGGTTGGCAATAATGTTCGATGGTGCGTAGAGGAAACGGTTACCTCATCTGGGATCACTAGTCCAGTTGACTTGTCATGTTCGAACGACTAGACGCGAGACATTTTTTTTCACTCCTTTCTTTTTTTCGCTTCGAGGGAACATTGTTAATCATTTTTAAATTCCGCTAAGAGTCTTGGACCTTTTTAACAGGTGGCATTTCTACTTTCAAGGGATTTCTCTACCAAAGTTCCTAATGTTGCAGAAAAATCTATTGAAGCTACACTTTCAGATTCATTATACCCATAGAATAAACGAAAAATTCGAAAAATTGATTGAAGACATTCGGCAATTGCAATAAAAAAATTCAGAAAAATTTAGCAGTAAATACTTTTTGCTATTGATTTTTCTCCGTTAAATAAATTTTATCAAACGGTGTAGACCATCAAAAAGTTTACACTGAAGTTTCGGTAAAAAAATTTGAAAACAATAATGTCTTCAGTAAAATTTTAATTAAACGGGAAATTCCCTGCTTTTGAAAACTCAGAATGTCATTAAAGTTCCAGTGAATTTAGAAATTCCTAACAAGATCAATTTTTCACAAGATGGCCACAGCGTTCGACAATCTTTGAGTCTAACTATGTGGCAATTGATTTCTTCGCAGCAATATCCACCCATTGAATTCACTGTTCCCAACCCACCTGCGCCGCGGGAATGCGTCGTATTCTCCACTACTACCAACTACCCTAAAGGTCCATTTCCATAAAAAAAATACTGCGTAATTCCATTGGCGTATTCTCCTGGATTCCCGCGAGTTCCCTAGATTCGCGATTCCTGAGATTGTCTACGTTCTGATTGGCTAATATTTACCCCCGGAGGAGAATAAAAGGGGAAGATAATGAGGATACGCTGTGGCATCTCTCACAAGGATAAAGTCATCTAAAAAACAAAATAACGGACTGTGGTGACCTGTAGTCTTCTCCCTCACCTCCTCAATTTTTATGGCATTGACTATTTGTCTCTAACCATTTTCTAATCCTTAGTAGAGAAGATAATTTCGTTTGACACGTCATAAAATGGAGAACCACCATGGAAACAATGATAAGGCAGTGATAATAGGTAATTCTGCACACCCTTGATAAGATATTTTGTTTGGATAACAAGGTTATGATTTTATTCCTGTAATTACTATTTCCCAGATGATGACAGAAGCGAGGGGTCTGTCGAGGTGGAGCCGGAAAAAGGTGAAATCGATGGTGATGAGGAAACCGAGAAAATCTGCATAATAGATCCTGATACTGAGGTGTGACTTCAAAAATTTATTTTACTTCTCAAATTTATTCCCTAATGACATTGATTTTTACCGATTTATTGATTAGACCGTCATCTTAATACATACGAGATTAATTAATTAAGTAATTGAGGTACGTTTTTTTAGGATTAAAAATTAAATACCGATATTTTTTCTCGCGTCCAGGAACTTGATTTTAATCACTCGAGGCTCTCAAAACTGGAGAATCTAGAGCCTCTGGCCAACATCAAAAAGCTATGCTTTACCTGGAATTTAATCAAGAAGATCGAGAATCTTGACACCCTCACAACACTCGTCGAATTGGAACTCCGGGATAATCAAATAACTGTGATCGAGAATTTGGATGCTTTAGTTAATTTAGAGTGAGTGAAAAAATCCAGAAGAATATCCAGTTCTATCAATTAATTGTTATCCACCTCAATTGAATTCAACGAAACATTCATAAATCTATTTATTTTCTTATCTAGGATCCTAGATCTGTCCTTCAACCGACTGAAAAAAATTCAAAACCTGGATAAACTCAAGAGCCTGCAGAAGCTCTTCCTCTCATCAAACAAAATCGCAAAAATTGAAAACCTCTCTCACCTGGAGAATTTAATTCTCCTGGAGTTGGGTGACAATAAAATTCATAAGATCGAGAATCTGAATGGTTTGGAGACCCTGACCAATCTGTTTCTGGGAAAAAATAAAATCGCAAAGATCGAGAATCTGGAGCACTTGGTGAACCTAACACTCCTCAGTATTCAGAGCAATCGACTCACAAAGATAGAAAATTTGGAGGAGCTCAAACAACTGGATCAACTGTATTTATCTGAAAATGGATTGACCTGTATTGAGAACCTGAAGACTCAAACAAAGCTAACGACACTGGATTTAGCAGATAATCAGATAAAACAAGTGGAGGGAATCAGCCATATGGAACTTCTAGAGGAATTATGGGTAAATAATTGTTTTCATCCCTGAAAAAATCAAATGACTTTGATTATGTGAATTCTAAATCTCTTTTTGGCTCTCCCCCCAGATGAACAATAATAAAATTGAGGACTTGACAGCCCTGGAGTCCCTGGCAGCGAACAAGAAACTCCAGACAGTGTATCTCGAGCACAATCCCATCTCCAAGGACCCCAACTACAGAAGAAAGATAAAATTACTGCTCCCCTGGTTAACTCAACTCGACGCAACCCTGTGCAGATGAATCAAATAACCTCACACCACCAGAAATGCAATTAATTTATTAGCTGTTGCACCTGAATGGGAACACAAACCTGTTGATTCTAAAATGTCTTCTCAACCCGAGAAACTTCCTTGATAATATAAATCAAGGGCTTCGATGTTACGTATTGAATGAAGCTGAACTAACAAATCTTCAGTCTTCCTAAATTTAAAATAAAAGTATTGATATTCAACTCCTGCCCGATGAAGAGAAAACCTCTAATTGTTGATTGTATAAAAGCAGTTTTTCTAAATGTTCCCTAGTAACTCCTCTCAGTCAAATTTAGGAAATTTGCACTTGTATTTTACCAGTGGTTATTTATCCCTGATTTTTCTAATAAATGAATAAATAAACTCACCAATTCAAAACCATTGATCAATATTTTCCCTGAATTATTTAAACTTAATCAATATTTATCTAAGGAAGAATTTATTTGTGGACAGGTGAAGGAAAACAGATCCTAGAGCTTTATTATGGTTAATTTATTCTCCAAAAAAAATATCCCTGGGATTCGTTCCGATAGAAAATCGGTGAGTTTAATCAACTGAAAATTTTCCCCACAATCAACCCCGAAGACGCCCTTCACGGAAAGCTAATGTAAGGTCAAACAGTCTCGTCAGACCAGTTCCAGGAAGCCGAGGCTCTCGTGCCCTCAGAATACCCAATAAAATCATGAAAAATGCTTCAGAATATTTGCATCAATCCATTGAAAAAATGGCGGGCCTCCCAACCGCCAAATCTGCCCCCCCCCCTCCTGACCCTCCACAATACCGATCCAATCCATTAATAACCCTCAAAACCACATTTACCAAATCCATTCATTTCCTAAAATCTAATTCACCGCCTCAATTCTAAATTCATGCAAATAACTCCGGAGATTTATCGATGTGTTTCAGGTTAGGCTGGATGAATCAATTCAAAATAACAGAGAAACTATTGTCCGGACTCACCTCCACCGGCATCCGGCATGTTCTCCAGCGGTTCTCCTCGCCTCCGATGAGTAATAATCCTCGATCAAACACACACACACACACCCACAACACTTTTTACACAATAAAAAGTACTTCACTTCGTTTAGAATCACACGACACGAACTGCACATCCCGATTGCCAAACAAAGACTGAGAACAGTGAGGGACCAATACTTATCCCGCAGGGCCTCGCACACGGACACCAAAGTAAATAAACACTTCTACCTCATTTCGCGGAATTCTATCCTGTCGACTATTTTCTCTTGTCGAATAGAATATTCACACTGGGGAATTAAACGAACGTTGTAACCGGCACATTTCATTCCCTTCTGTTTTATTAAATTGTCGGGATCCCAGTGGTCAAGGAATAAATCTCAATCTATGAACCGAATCATCTGATTGGACCGGAGTCCATTACCACTGAAAACCCCCAATAACGCTTTTTATGCAAAAAAAAAATTATTTTATGGAATTCAACTGCTTGACCCCGATTTACGCCGGAAAATAAGCCCTGCGTTCTCCGCCATTTTCCAGCGTCCCCAGTTTCTATTTTACAAAGTGAACAATTCCCGTGCAAAACCTCCGACTTTGTGGAGTCGTATATCATTGTAACCCCCCAAAAAAATTTGTTACGATGGAAGAAATATGTTTAATGTCGTTTAACTGCCCTCCCGCTGTTTGTTTATGATTAAAAGAAACAAAGACTTCGGTGGCGTCCCTCTTCCAAATGCGAGCTCTCCATTTTGGAAATTTTAGGGGGTACGCAACTTGCAATTTTCTCGAGTCAGGTATCATTTTAAAGTTAAAAAAAATACCTTCAAATCACAGTCCAAAACACCTGCTCTTTTCGTCACTTGTATTGATATCTTGCCGATTAAAAACACAACGTTTGGTCTTAACTTATCCGTATTTACGAACCGACGCTTTCAACGGCCGGCAGCCGACTCGTCGATGGTGGCGCCCTCACAATGGTACTATTCTCCCCCACCCGTGACCAACTGGCCTACGCGTGACGTCACCTCTCGACACTCTGAGAATCGGCCATTTTGTGAGTGTGTACTCCGAAACGGTGATATTTGTGTTGGGTGGGCAGGCATTTTTCACTAAAACTAAAACCGATGATTTAGTCTCAGCTCTAACAATTAATTCGTAGATTAAATTGGATTTCAAATTACATGTGCTTGAGTGTTAGGTTTACGATTTGATATAAATAAATAAATCTGTGGGATTACGATGGAGGAGAAGGCATCACTCAAGGAGCTTGACCAGTGGATAGAACAGTTAAATGACTGCAAACAACTGACAGAAAGTCAAGTTAAAAGTCTCTGCGACAAGGTATGGCTCCTTCAATTATTAACAATATTAATTGTTGGAAAAATAATTTGTCCTATGTTCATTGATTCGACAATTCCCGGACTTCTAGAATATTTTGTCGGTCTCTGCTTGTCCAGAATGCGTGCGTTGAGTAAAATTGGCAAGGATTGGGCGGTATGTCATGCTTAAACATTCGTTAATGAACATTCAGGGCCACTGGTACCAAAGAAATTCCGAGGATTTTCATTTACAAGTTATTATTGTTGAGACATTACAGTTTATTTTTCGGCCTGAGGGCTGAATTGTATTTTTTTTTAGAAATTCAGCCTTCGTACTACGTCATGAGAGGGATGTGATTCATTGATATGTCTTATAAACGAACTTTTTCGTTTGTTATCGGGAGGATTAATTTGCATTAATGATCGAGTTAATTGATACTTTTTAGGTAAGCTCAGTTTGTGGTTTTTTATCGGGGCCAATCATAGCTTTCTCATTATCTGAATGGTTCCCACAAATCTGCGATGGTAATTAGATAATTAGAATTGTTAATTTTTTTTATTTTCTTGTCTACAATATTATTTATTTTCAAGAACTGATGTGACATAATTTCTCATGTTGTTTGGCCTCTCACGTTTTTTTTTTCAACTTGGTTCTCGATCGAAGGTTTGTTTTTATTTTTTTCTCTTATTGAAAGAATTAATTGTTATAAATTGTTTGGTAAATATGCGATGATGATCAGACGACTAAGGGAATTTTATTTTTTTCCAATTAAGAAAAATCGATTCTTTTCCCAAAGTGATTGACAATAATTGTACATATATTTTTTTTGCAGGATTTTATTTGTTAATAAAGGGGATTTTCTCAGATTATTGGGTGAGAAATGATGGAGACCTGAAAATTGTCCATTCACTCTGCATTAACTTCTTAGTTTTTTAATAAAAAAAACTATTCATTGAGAAATTATGAAATCTAATTTTACAACTTTTCCTTCTATCGAAGGCTCGTATTTATTATTACCACCGACCGAAACATTGAGGATATATTAATAGACTCGAGGCAAATATCTAACAGTTAATTAATTAGCAACAAGTAGTTATCTCCCAAGAGCCCTGATATGCCAATTCATCAGTGCTAAATATTTATTTCCGCCTATGGGGGAGTTGACTGTCAACATTCTGCAATTTCTCTTCATACTTCATCATTATCACTAATCATTTGATTCATCTCTACTAATTTAACCTTGTGAATGAGTCATTTCACTCTTTTCCCGATGAAAATAGACCTTTGCAATTTATGCGTGTTGAAGCTCGAGAATTAAAAAAAAATCTTATCAACGAAAAGCTCTTTTTTCATCTTCAGAGGATTTTCCAGATTATTTCGCAATACTTTTGCTTCAATCGAATACCTCCACTCACCATCACCATCAACCGAGCTCAATAATTATTAACAACTGGTTGCCCGAATCAACTCCGAAATCACCTCGCAATATTGATTTATTTTGTACTGGGTCAGTATAGTCACGAAATTATGAACTGTCTCTCCACATTTCATCATCAAGTCCGCAGAAAAATCAATAATCATTAGATGATCATTCATTGCTTCGACTAATACCAACAATCTAAATTTTTTCCATGTTTCGTCCTCATTAATCATTTGTCAAAGTCAGACGAAGCCTTTGTAGTTAATTTTACGACTCTTTCTCCTTCTGTCGAAGGCTTGTATTTATTATTATCGACAACCGAAACATTGAGGATATATTAATAGATTAGAGATAATTATATCCAACGGTTAAATAATTAGCAACAAGTCGTTATCATCGCTCCTCGGGGGAATTGCCGCTCGATATTCTGATCTTTTTCGGACATTATTTCGTGTGGAGGATGAAAACGAAGCCTAGTAGGTATTAATTGAAATGGGCATTGTTTATTTCTTCCGCACAGGTTCAAAAATTTAAATAAAAAGGCAATTGTTTTGTCCCGAGAGGATTGATTAGATAATTTTTCAATACTTTTCCTTTTACTAATTTTTTCTTTCCTGGCTATTATCATCATCGGGCTCATTGGGAATTTATTAGAAGCTTCGTGCTTGATAATTATCACTGGCTTGTCCCGAATCAACCCCGAAATCGCCTCGAAATATTGATTAACTTCGTTCTGGGGCAGTGTATTCATAAAATTATGAAATTGCTCTCTCTATTTCATCATCAAGTACGTAGAAAAATCAATACTCATTAGATGCTGGGAAATTCGCGGAATAATCATTTCAACAATGAGGAAAGAATTGCGAATTTTCTTCTTTCATCATAAACAACTCCGTCATTGAATCTAATTGCAGACTTACCGGGAATAGTGGTTAATGCACCAGGAAAATATTTGGCCGGGAAATTATCTTGTACGTACAGTTCGGTATCTTCAATTAGTCGATGACAATGCAGTTGTTATATTACAAAATGAAAACATTTCCGCGAGTGGGTGGTAAGATTCCTATCGCTTATTCGTTAATATCTCAGAATATGCAGAGTGGAATTTTACCATTTTTGTCCGTCTTCGGTATATCTTTGCAGACTTCAAAATGAGAGTTGATTCGCCCAAATCGGATCATTCCCTCAGCTGATACAGGCGATTTAATAGGGTCACCATCAATCGACATCCGTAATTTGAGATGATGAAAAATTGTTTCAGGCTAAAGAGATACTGGCCAAGGAATCCAATGTCCAGGAGGTCAAATGTCCAGTAACAGTATGCGGTGACGTTCATGGACAGTTCCATGATCTGATGGAGCTGTTTCGAATAGGTGGCAAATCACCCGATACAAACTACCTGTTCATGGGGGATTACGTCGACCGTGGATACTACTCCGTTGAGACTGTAACCCTTCTTGTTGCACTAAAAGTTAGTTGAAACATTAAACTCATTATAGAAAAAAGAAGCGACTCACGTGGAATGACAGTGGAGATCAAAGGATTGTCTTGAAAAAAATGTTAAAAATATAACAAGCAAAATAGTAACAGCAGAACACTTCCAGAGCAATGAGGAAGAAGAATGTCAACATTCACAGAGAATTCCTTGAATAAATGATCATAAATTAACGAACAAGAGAATGCATTGATCATCACGATGCCAGCACGAGGCAGTGAGTCGTTTCTGTTCAGGTCACAATGAGCTTTTTTGGAATATCTCAGAGTTTAAGGAAAATAGATGATTTTTTATCACTATTGTTTTTTGTAGAAATGAAAACCACAGAAAGATCGTAACAAAAATTTTACAACCGCTTTCAAATTTTGAGATATTTATTGATAACTAATCTATGGAAATTTCCTTCATTCAAGAACATGAGCGAATAATGCTCCCATAATTTTCATAACAAGGATATTAATAAACTTTGTATGTATTAAGGTGAGATACCGGGAAAGAATAACTATTCTTCGTGGTAACCACGAGTCAAGGCAAATAACACAAGTCTACGGTTTCTACGACGAATGTCTACGTAAATATGGAAACGCCAATGTGTGGAAATTTTTTACCGATTTATTTGATTTTCTGCCATTGACTGCGCTGGTCGACGGTCAAATATTCTGTTTGCACGGTGGTTTGTCACCTTCAATCGACACCCTTGATCACATTCGTGCACTAGACCGTCTCCAAGAAGTGCCACACGAGGTAAAATTCTCGAATAATGCACTTTTACAATTTTAATCACGAGTTAAACAGATAAACATATTTGTTAAATAATGATCTATTGATTGATGTTTGTTTTTAATTTAGGGACCAATGTGTGACCTCCTATGGTCGGATCCCGACGACAGAGGAGGATGGGGTATCTCACCACGTGGTGCTGGATACACATTCGGCCAAGATATATCTGAAACATTTAATCATTCAAATGGTCTGACTCTCGTATCAAGGGCTCACCAGCTCGTTATGGAGGGCTACAACTGGTGTCACGATCGCAATGTCGTTACAATATTCTCAGCCCCAAATTACTGTTATCGTTGCGGTAATCAGGCTGCGATTATGGAGCTGGATGATGCTTTGAAATATTCATTGTGAGTGTACCATTAATTTCTCACGAGAAAAGTAAATAGATGATTTTAAGAATTCAATGAATTTTCTCTCGTGATTTCAAGAGAACCAAAATCAGTCGTTGAGTTAAGAGATTAAAAATAATAATATTTGAATTATCTCTACAGCCTTCAGTTCGATCCAGCCCCAAGACGTGGCGAGCCACACGTAACCAGACGGACGCCCGACTACTTCCTGTAAGATGGTTCACCCCCTGGGAGGATAGATTTATAAGGTAGGGGATTGGAGATGGCGTCCTAGTAATGCCACAAAAACAATTAAAAAAACAGACACAAGAAAAAAAATAAACAATTCAAGCAAATATACAATGAAAGAGAAAATTGATGATGAAACAAGAGTAATGAAGATCCTTGCGCCATTACATAGCCCCAAATATTGTACGGCTGGGTCAACAGTGTTTATTCAGAACGAGCCACGTGTTCATGTCTGCTGAAACTTAAAAGAGATAAAACATTTCGATAAACACATTTATCTAGATTAATAGACACAAACACTTTTACACCGGAAAACGATATAAACACGAGGAATGGGATGAAAGAACATCATTGTAGACATAAATTAAAATTGGATAAATCGATTCACCGATTGAGTTTAATCTGCCAACTGATGGCTTATATTTTTACGAAGTAGAAATAGTACAATTAATACAACAGGATGAGGATGTGTTGATCAATAATAACTAGCCACATGTCAATGTAAAGCTCTTGACTATTGGAAAAACAAACATTGCAAACTCATGAGCTGTTTGTCGAATAAATTGCATAGAGATTCATTATTGAGGGGGACTATTTTTTTTCAACAGCTGCTCTCCATTATGAGTACAATATTTGTATATCTATTTGTGACGTAATTTTGGGGAAAATAAACAAACCACGGAGTTGATTAACGAATATTTGGAATTAATAGAGCAGTTGGTAATGGGTTGATGCAATAGTGACTTGACCCGTACTATTAACTAACAACCGATGGAACTATCAAATTGAAAATAAATGAAATAGGGGATAAATTGTGAGTTTTAGTGTTAGATGTTTAGCCGTTCCTCGATAAATGATGATTTAAAAAAAAAAACAGTGTGAAAATGAAATTAATAGAAATAAGATTTGAGCAATCGAGATAATCTGTTGTTGTCGGTGAATAAAAGTTTTTCCATGTGAGCTACAGCGGACCACTATCACAATACGCTCCTTCAATAACATTTATATTCTGTACAGACTGCGTCATTTCATTGAGATCATTGATTATTATATCCTCCATATTATCGTTTTTCTTTTCATGGTAAAGTAATAAATAATACAATTCAACGGACTATTATTTTTATTTATTTTTTTGTGTTCATTACCTTCGTGTTTCAGGTGAATTGTTTCTCATTATATTCGGTGGAAATACACTCTTGCATCAAGCCACAATCTGTGAATTTTTGGAGAATCAAATGGTCGTTCTGATGACCATTTCTATTGATAAGGATTAATTATGCTTATGGATAATTAAATTGTATAATGCAAGCCAAAACAATCCAGCGATGTTGTGTCGTATCATTCACTACTATTGAAGATAATTGTGTGAGTCATTCCAAAGAGACAATTTGACAAAAAAGACAAAGTAAAAATGAAATAATTTTTTTTTTCAATTTCATGTTCTTCAGTTTTTGGTAAATATCTTAAAATCTAATGGGAGGTGCGATTTTTTGTTATACTCCTGTCTACAGACAAAAATGAAGGTGGAGTGTGATATCTTCACAAAAATATCGCTATCTCGTTTAATTCCGAAGGTATTCACGAAACCCTGAATTACGAACGAAATTAACATTTCTCATTACAGAATCTCAAAGCCATGAAGAACTATTCTAAACCAATCAACACGATAGAGAAATGTATTCATAGGATGTATTCATAAGCATGCATAATGGAATAATGAAAAAAAATATTGTAGTGCTCGTAGAGTGGCTTTCAGATAGGAATAACCGAGAAAATCTGAAAATTGAGGAAAATTTGAAACCCGAGACAGATGAGGCACAAGTCGAGGGTTTAATTGCGCATCGTAGATAATTTAAAAATAATATAGTGAATAGCGCAGAAGACGAAATGAATCATAAAAATATCGCCCGACCTGCGGGCGACGCCTGAGCATTTTTTCCCCTCATTTTGTATCACATGAAACGTAAAATGATCAATGAAAAATGAAAATAATACATGAGAGTGAATTTTTTCCTACAAAATGTTTTAAACAATGAGTGAATCATCTGCAGGATTGTACTAGATTTGTGGGTGGGTACTTGATACAGAACACGAAAAAAATAGACCCTGATGTATAGATAATTTTGTATTTACTCTATTTATTGTATTCAGATGATTCTCACGTTTTGCGTAACTCTTCGACACATTGCCTGATTTTTTTAAACTTCAGAAGATGCTTTTGTGTCTTTTAGCATTATGTTTACTCAATCTTGTCGAATTCGTGATAATTCACAGGAATTTTATATTTTTTCGGAATTATTTGTGAATTAAATTGAGTTCATTTGATCGAAAGAGCAAATTTTGGCAAGCTGACAGATTAACTTCAGACTCTGTTTATTTGTGATTCAATCCAACTGCCGATTGTGTAATAAAATAGTTTTTCGTTGCTGAAATAATAGGAAAAATGTAAATAGGAGGCTTCATTCGAGATGAAACTTTCAATTCTATTAAATTAATGAAGTTCTGTTCATGGGAATTAATTTATCACCGTGTGATAAGAAAAATTCATATGTCAGCTTGTTAAATTTTCACGATTGCAACACAGGTCAAACACAAAACACAGTGGCTCTGCATATTTCTCATTGATGAGAACCTGATACATCAAAAGTTTATCAACATGTACTTGTGAAGCGAATAATTCGCCTTCTTCTTCGTACCTCTTACAATCACCTGATTTTATTCTTTAATTCAGAAACGGAGAAATAAATTCTAACAAAAAAATCATAAATTAAAGTTATATGTTTTTTTTCTATCCAATGAAAACTAGTTTGTGAACGGAGTCGTGATCGGATATTGATTGCCAATAACACTGCGCTCGTAAAAAAATATTTCTGTTTATTTCTCATATTTAATTTTACAATTTCGAGAAAAGAGTCGTTTACTGTCTAAAACCCTACAACCATATTAATACAGAAAATAATAGGAACCCAAATTTTTTATAATAATGATTTTGTGCACCTTTCTTCTTAGGAAAAGTTGACACTTTTGTTCTCTTTCTTAATTCTTGAAATCTTTCCAAATTAAGTTAGGAATATTTTTATCATCTACCTCAATTGGGTTGAGTCCTCCCCTATTAATCCAGTAATTAATCAAAATAAATTGAGAGATAATGCATTTTGTACATTGGCCAGTCTCAGAAAAGAATAATTAAATAATCATCTAGTAACTATTACTGTCAACAACGGCTGTCTCTCATCCTCATTCAAGAATGTATGTAGAATTCTCCTCGTGTCATTTCCATCGACCTCAAATGTCACAGACCACGAGATAAAGTTTCTTTCATTTTTTCTTCATTCTATTCATAAAGTTTCTCCCACTGGTACTCATTTGACATTCATCAATGAGAAAAATACGTATCTATTCTGGTTAAATTTTCATACCAGTATCGAGATCGAGCAATTGTTTCATAACTTCGTAAGTGGTAAAGCTGACTGATACCATTGGAATGGCACGGAGGTAGTTAATGCTCATGCCTCGATACAACCCTTTGACGATGCCATTCTCCTTGTGAATGAGTTTCATTGTCAATATCATCCCAGAGCTGTTGGAAAAATGCTGAATTATATTTGGGGACAACGTGCTGGAGACTTTGACATACCTTAATTTTTAATTAAACTCAAATGGACTGTGAAATAGAAAATTTCACAATTTGCCGTCAATTAGCCAGACTTTCTAAATTTTTCCTCAAATTTTGACATGTTACCAGTTTTTCTTTAATAAAAAATCAAGTAATAACCCAAAATTTCGATAGTCACCCATCAGTGAACCAATAAATAATTTACCCATATTTGTGTGTAGCAGGATTCATCATGGCTAATTGCATTCGTCTTCTGGTGACGTCTAGTGGATAGGAGAAGCTTTGTGCTACAGCTCCTGCGATACCCCCACAGAGTAATTTCGCTGGCAATGTTAATACAAGGCCACCTGATTAAAATATATTATGTATCATTAACCATTATTCTCTTTGTAATGCACAAGTATTC
This sequence comes from Diachasmimorpha longicaudata, assembly GCF_034640455.1. Classification (NCBI taxonomy): domain Eukaryota; kingdom Metazoa; phylum Arthropoda; class Insecta; order Hymenoptera; family Braconidae; genus Diachasmimorpha; species Diachasmimorpha longicaudata. The sequence continues at coordinate 9,745,530 of NC_087227.1, forward strand.
CTTCGATTACTATTATTTCTTAACTATTAATTTTATTGTAGTAGATATTGATTTAAATCAGTCACAAAACTTTGGATGATAATTATCCTATAATTGTCACTGATAAATATCCGATAATTATCAACAGGTGATTGAATTTAGGGAAAACAAAATCTCTCGTCACTCATGTTTCAATCACATTTTTTCATTCATTGTATCATCTTATGCTAATTGAATACGTATGTAATAAAAGAATATAAACGTAGAGTTTTAGTTATTTATGGTTGCACCATTGTTACTATATTCTTTCATCGTTATCATCACTCACCTGTATTACGGGGACAGTCATTGCAGAGGTACTGGGGTGCGTACTTCATGCTGAGGAATTTTAGATACTCGAAGGAGTAGAAGGAGAAGCCGGCATAGGGGATCATACCGAAAATTGTGGGCCAGAAGCCTTTGTAGAGGGCCGATAGTCCCCCCTCCTAAAATTCATTAATAATCAAGCATGAATCATCAGTCATCAGTATTTAACAAAAAAATCATCTGAAATTCTGCTTTGAAACTAGAAACTCACGTCTTTAAAAATCGTCACGGCGGTGTGAACAATGCCAGTGTAAATATGCTCCCCAGTCACTTGAAATGCTAATCTTGCTCTGATCGTATCAAGAGGATATGTCAATGTAACAGCAGTCACTCCAGCACATGAGCCCGCGAAGAACTTGTCTATGTGCGTGTGTTTTCCAAAAATAGTTCCTAAGTACTGTTATGAATTGATATTAGATTATTTTACACATTTTCTTCCACTTATCGCTTATCACTGCCCATTCTACTTTTAGCTATCCCATGTTCCCTCAAAAACATCCTCACTACATTGAGAATCATAACTACGTTTCCAACTTTTACCTTTTTGTACATTTCGAAAGATGTATATTGGGTAGCTGCGTATGGAAAAATTCTTATCATCTGGGCGAAGTTTCCTTTGTAAAGAGCAAAGAATTTCTCTCTGTGCACAATTTCCTTGAGTCCGGAGAAAACGCCTGAAATATACATTCATTTTAGAATTGATTTCTTTGAAAAATTATTGTCCTGAATTTTGCGAGCGAGTTCGAATAGGAAGGTCATTGCAATCTCATTATTGACATTCGTGCACTGGTTTTATCAATTTTAGATTGAAAGATATTGGTGCAAAAATAAATAAGACTCATTAATTCGAGTTGAAGCATGAATTTTGATTATTTCCGATAAATATCTTGAGCGCTAACACAGATGATGAAATTTATATTCTAGAAAGTTTTTAAGCTCTTATTTTCTTTTCCAAACAAAAAGCCATTCCCACGACGATTCCCCTGTCGTTTCTAGATTCCAAGGTGTTAATGAACAAACGAAAAAACCGAATTAGTTAATTTAAATGGATCTATTGCGTAACGAATTAGAAATGTGGAAAGTTTGAAAAAAAATTTCTCGCCCCTCTGGACTTGAAAAAATAAATCTACCAAATGGAATAGAAATGTTTCCTCACCCAAATGTTTATAATGCTTGCTATGAGCCTGCAAAAGAATTTTAATTCTGTCTAACGGTGCAACCGCAGTCTTGGAGCACATTCCCGCCACACCTGTGCAAAAAAAAATCATAATTAAATCCCCAAACTTTCCGGAGAACCTTTGCCACCCCGTTCTTCCCCAGGAACCTCCCTAATATTCAAAAAATATACTAGACTCTCACCTCCAGCGAGAAGACTCTTGAGCACGAATTCATAGTTCCTTTGCTCTTGTACCTGGAGTGCCATGTTTACGCTTCCTCACCTCAAAATGTTTTGAAAGAGTTTAAAAAAAAATTCCTCGCCCAGTGGTTTTAGAAAGTTGAGTGGAATCCGAATGGAGAGGTCGCATTGGCTGGCTGAAGATGATACTATCACGCTGCTGAGGGGAAATGAGGGTCACTGGGCCATAGGATAATTACAGAGCTCTGCCCAGCCGAGAGTGCAGCTGATCCGCTGTCACCTGTATAAAACAATTCCTAACCTCTACGTCTACGACGAAAATCCACTAAAATTCGAAAGAACTCACGTCAGGTATCTCCACCAGAGCTGGATCGTCTGGAATTCTCTGGATTATGCCACAGTCTGAAGTGCTTTCATGATGTTGATGAAGATACTGATGAGGGAGGGATACCAGAGTTCGATGACTTTTGAACCTCACGGACTTTTACCCACTCTTTTGGGTACCGGATTTCCACTTTTTCTTTTTTTAGGTGGTGAGAAAGGATCGGAGAGAGGGCGCTTAATTTTCCACACAAAATTCAAACAAAACAATAGTTTTTTAATTTTTTTAAATTCTGATGAAACCTGTAGCAGGACAGTAGATGTTAAAAAAAGAGTAATACTATCGGTTTTTTGTCACATGTTTTTATTTGATTTTTCATTTAATAATCTAAACTACTTCCATCTGAAAGGCATAAGAATATAATGATACAGGAATTACACTGGCGATTAAAAGGAATAATAATTCGGAGAGGGAGCAGGAATGCAAAGTACAAAAGAATATCCACAAAACATATAATTTCATTGCGATGTAAATATAATATACATGATTCTCATGATTCCAATCTACAAAAAAAAAACAATTAAAAATATTAATGAATAGTAGATTCATGATTTCTCCAGATCATCAGGTAATTTCACATAATTTTCGAATACATTGAACGAATAGTGTTCTCCATGTATCACGTAGAGACTGTATAACTACATATTTAAAAAATCTGTTCATATAAATGTTCTACGCCATGTATATGCCCTTTCTGTTAATCTCTCAATCATCGCATTTGATTCATGATCTTCAGCGGTGATATTAGACCACAATCGCGCTTCCAGTGAACAGAAATAATGGGTAAGGCCAATTGAGGGAAGAATTAACGAATAATGGTACTTAGGAAATAAGGGGAATTATCCACCCAGCTGCATAACTGTTTGCTGATTAAACTGCAATAGTTTTTCATTGGTTGGATGTCGACAAACTTTCGGTTGGTGGTCCGCTGAGACTTTCCTTTACATACTAACGTAGCCACGCGCCTGACTTCGCCTGCGTCCCACCAGGTAGGCTACTAATACGATAACCACAAGGGCTATTAGGGCACAGCCAACTGCTATTGGCACCACATCTTGAGTTTCAAATGTACAATCCTCCGCTGCAAATTAAATTCATAGCAATATTATTAATTATAATTAATAAATTGAATTGGCGCTTGTTGATTCACTTAATTTAATCAAGTTATCAGTGGTTAGTGAATGAACTGAAATAGGATATGTCTCACCATATCCAAATGTTGGGGTCTTATCAACTCTGAACGCCTGGAACTGTAGCTCAGAAACCTTGGCAATTGCAGTTGCATTAGTTGTATTGGTTGCCAGTTTCAATTCCTGAGCCCTCATACATCTGTATGAATTGCTCAACGACGTCTTGTATTCACTCGCATTGTGAATCATCATTACTGTACCATCTGCAATAAAAAAAAATTGAGTGTATAGAATAGGGAGGAGGGAGTGGAAATTCAATAGTCGTTGCATGCAATGGAATTTGAATTAATTTATTTTATCAACTATCACTCACTGGTGTTGATGTTCGGCAACTGCTTCGGGGTGATGTACACCTCAATGTGATGGAGGGAGTAAGATTTGGTGTCATTTTTCACGAAGTGTAAGACTATGGAGTTATCGGAATCATTTCCTGTGGGTCTCCACTTGATGTTTATGACTTGCTCTTTATCTCCACAAACTCCGGTTGCATTGGTGGAATTGTCGCTTGGTAGAGTTACCAATTCATGGACAGTCTTAAATATCAAGAGCACGCGAGAATTAATGTATTTGTTGAATATAAAAGTTATTCAAAGATTGATAAAGTCTCGAAATTAGCAAACTCCATTTGTTAAAAAAAGATCAAGTTTGACTTAAAATTAATTGTGGAATGATCAATTTTCAATCCCACGTCATCGAAACTTTAGAAAAAACCTTGCAAACAAATAAAAGTCTAACATTATAATTAAGTTCTGAATTTAAAACCTCAATTAAGGCTAATGACTCTTATCACTTCTGACGAATCTGAAATTAAAAACTTGGTTTCATATCACCAGAGTGTGTCTCATATTAACAGTATTCAGCTGCTGAAGCCTTAAAATTTTTTTTATCAATTTATGGTGTCCAATAACTAAGAATTGTGAATCTAATCAAACCTCTACATTATCTAAGTAAGAAAATTATTCACAAGAGCAACCTTACTTAGCTGTTAATTCATTAAGTGTAATTTGAGGTCGTCAAGACCATGTTAAAAAATATGAAGAAAGGATTGTTATTATTTCTGAGTAATTCTGAAGTATAAGACTTCGTTCCATAACAATGCAACAACGTCAAATTTGTAGTGTTTATAAATTAATAACGCGAGAACTGCTAAAACCTAAAAATTCCTTGAAACTAAAAACGCGTCGTTGAAAGTTCCCTCGAATGAAAAAAAATCAAACAAAGGATTTTTATCACTTCTCGATAGCCCTGAAATCGTAGATTGTTTCATATCGCCATAACGGGTTTCGTATTTACCTTGTTATCAGTATTGATATACGTAACATTAAACTGGACAGCCATACGAAGAACAATGCACGTTGTGTTTGTTCCATTGACCACCCATTTTCCTGGTTTTGCATCGGGTGCTGGGGTCGGTGGAGCCGATGTTGTTGTGGGTGCAACGGTTGTTGTATTCGGAGCCACTGTGGTTGTATCTGGTGGTGGTATTGTCGTAGTTTTGGTGGTAGTTGTAGTTTTTACTGTAGTTGTCGTGGGAATTTTAGTGGTTGTGTTGGGAGATATCGTGGTTGTGGGGGGCTTTGGGGACGTGGTGGTTGGGGCAGACGGGGTAATCGGCGGTTCTGGTGGTAGTTTAACCTCATCGCCATCACCTAGAATTCAACATTAACTTTAACACTATCTTAAACATAAGAGGTGATTCACCCCAGTTACATAATTTCATGAGTGAATATTCGGTATTGGATAAAATTTCAATTGTAACAGTATATTCAGAATTTTGTATAATTCGTGTTATTCGATACAGGATAACTCGATAACTGCAGAGTCAAATTTCACGATTTTGTTCGTATTTTCAAAGTTTTTCCTAATCTTGAAAATGACCGGTGATTCACCCCCATCGTATCATTTTTTCGCTAGATATTTCATACAGTTCCAAAATCATATTTAGATATCGCAAAACCTGATATTCCCAAAGACTGTAATGCTCCGTTGACAGAGTTAAATTCCAAAAATTATTTATCCCACTACAGACTCTTCATATTCCTGACAACAAAGACAAACCCACTCCACCCCTTTCCCCACCGTTTGGCCCAACAGTTTTTAAATTCTCATCATGTCCCATTAAATCTTTCCTCGATGTTGCAATCTCTCAGGACAAAATCTCCGTCGCCGGAAAGTCTTGCATCCGCCGATATTTCCGAGAACCGTCCCCGCCATTATCTACAAATTATCGCTCCTATAATACCTCTAACAAGTTCATAAAAACCCTCCATCACTCGCGAATGCGTAGAGGAAAAAACGATTGAACCAATGGGATGAATCATAGCTGCAGCTTCTGTTATCACTCTAAAACCAGTTCCCAGCCCCTGCCCCTGGGTTTTTCTCTACTCCCCAGGGATCCGATTCCCGGCTATTGCATAAAGCTCCAAATAATTGCCATGTCACTGTCTTTGCGACGAATTTAACCTTTAATTTGCCATAACGAAACCCTGCCCCGTCACCCCGAATTCCATGTAATTACATTTTATTTGTCTGCCCTTTGTCCAACAAGGGACTTGCGCCATTCTGTGCATCCCTTCTGACCCCAAATGCCCCAAAAATGCAAAAAATCATTTACCAGATACGAGGAGGATCGCCGAGCAGAGCAAAACCGCGGTCGTCAGTAGCTTCATCTTCACCAGACAATTATTCTCACGAGCCTTTTTATGTCGTAAACCCTGGAACTGCCACTTCGCCCTAGGAATAACCCTAAAGGCAACTGGAAAAAGTTAAGCCTAATTCGCGTAACACTATTCAAAGGCTTAAAGCTCACGATGAGCAAACCATGTACTGCTGATTTGTTCTAAAATGGCAGACAAAAGTTTTGATTCTCTTCAGTCGTGTCTGTCTGGCCTGTTATCCTAACAGCTAACTACGAACTTGTGTTCCAGGGGACGAGTGAAGCCGAGAGGGCGAGATAATGCTACGAGAGTTACCGAAGTGTGACGAGCTACGGTATAGCGCAACCGATGGCTCGCTTATTCGTAAAAGTATCGATCAAAATTGTCGTACACACAATCAATATGTCAAATCATTCAATATTTTTCAAAAAAATACTTGGCCCTTTGAATTTTCTAAAAGAAGAATTATGAGACAAGACTTTTTTCTTTCTTTTCAAATCCAAGGAAATAATAAAGAGACTTGATAACTCGAACCAGTATCAGTAAAAATTATCGCGTGGAAAATCGATACAGAAAAAATATTGCACTGCAAATAATTTTTGTAATGTAAAATTTTTTGTTTTTCAATTCGCATTCTGAAAATCCAAAAAATGGCTAAAAAATGGAAGAAAAAAAATTCGATTCAATCAGTCGCTCCAAATATATCGACCCCAACAACTATCGATATATGGAATAATCGAGATCTCATCGCGCACCCGTCACTGGAACTAGCCTTCACTCTATCTCTCCTAGCCTTTATTCAGCGGTTTGTAGTCATAACAATAACAACAATAATGAGCAATTAATCATAAGTATAATAATAATAATAATAATGTGGCAATGACATTCCTCAGGAACAGTACTTCCCATTGTTGAATGGATAAAGATAAAATGGAGAAGCAGCTACTCTCAGAGGAGCAGCAGAGCTTCCTCGCGAGCTGCGAAGAAGAGTTCAAATATCGTTACACTGATGATGACACTGAATTTATGAAATACATGAATGCAGAGAGCCAGAAACCACCCATTGTTGATCCTTGGTACAATAAACCCAGGAGACCGCAGTTCGACTGGCGTCAAGGAAAACGTAAGGACTGGGATAACAGGGACAGGGTGAACAACATGTATCAGAGGAGTGAAAGAAATTACAGAGGTAAGAGGCACGCTGGACGGCATATGCAACATGGAGCATCTTCGAGACCTTATTGAGATGGGAAAAGGTGACTGGACAATTTTCATGATTTTTACAAGTGAGATTTATTATAATTCACAAAATTTTATCCCCCAGCCGAAAGTAATGTAAAATTAATTGATGAAATGAAAATATTGTATTGGCTTTAAGAGGATACTGCTAAATATTTAGAAAGTCTCATCATAGAATGACTGTCAAGAAAATATGTTCAACTAAAAGGGACTCTCTTTCGTCAGGCAACTAAACATTAGGGGGAAAAGGGTCGAGGGGGTAAAATGGACACTCCAGGTGGTTTTTTAAATGTTGAAACATCTTTCAATTGTTCATATCCGAAATAAAGTGCGGAGTAAAATCATTCCCCAGCCATAAATAATGAAAGATACATCTGCAGTCTCCATTTTGTGCCTCCTCTCCCTGTGGGTTATATTACAATAATAAAAAATGTAAAAACTGATTGAAAAATAATTATCAATGTATTTCATCAATCAAGCATTGTCGTCTACCAACAACATAATGTCCATACGTTAATTACGATAATATCAGCATAACGCCTGCTGTTTTATAATAAATTTACCTATATAAGATTTACCACAAACTATACAGACATAAGCTACAAATCACTATATTAATAAATCCATGTTTCAGCATAATAAGAATAAATTATTCATTGATATTACAATTTTTCTTCGATCCATGGTATTCATCAACGAAAAGTGACAGCAGTGCTTTACAATTCCCTCAGTTGTCCCCCTAATCCCTAAAATAACAGTCTCATGGAAGTAGACTCTGATAACCGTCTCTTATCTTAGTTCTATATACAGTGCATCGTCTTATGTACATTTTTTAAAAAATTGATGCTCGGAGCGACATTTCTTCGAAACATCTAAATATTCTCTGGGAGGCAGTAGAACCCGGCGAGGCAATAACCCTATCACAGAACGCATTATCAACACCCCAATAATAATCTCCACTTCTGATTGCACGATTATTGAGTCGAAGCCACGTAGAAAAGAAATGTATCAAAATGTATTTTGTATAATTCGTTTAAATGAATAGTATCTTGCTGTTTCGCTTCCGAGATATTCCAGAAACGTACTAAAATTTCTATGATCAAAAAAATTGTTTCCTTTTTTAAATCTTATTATTTATTCGTGAGCTATTGATAGGTCATTTGTATGTAACGAGAAATTTCATAGAACGAGGAAGAAACCAGATGATGGCACCGGCATCTGTGAACCCCTTTGTATTTTTGAAATTTTTCTAAAAGAATTTTGAGGTCGGTTCCCCTATTCTAATTAAATTTTCCAGATTTTCCCATTACTTTTAAAAAATATTGCTAAAATACGATATGAGGATCATCATTCTCACCGGGATACTCAAAGAAGATGGCGTCCCCATCTGTTCCCCCTCGTATTTCCAAACGGGTCTTTAAAATGACTCTTTTTTCAGATAACGCTCAACCGGTTTCTGCCTGTCTCCAAATGAACAGAACTTTTAAACACTTTTTTCCAATCCATAACCCCCTTCTCCTGAAAAATACAATTTTCATACATTTCTCTCCGTGGAAGAGCTCTCGAATCCCTCCCACATACCCCCAATTAAAAAAAACCGTGGAACCGAGTGGTTTCATACCACCCCTCCGCCCGCCCATAGCCCTCCTCAAAAAGGTGGACAATTAACCCCAGGATGTAGATACTGGCACTTATCCCCAACCCTGCAGAATCCATTTTTCGTAAACTGTCGGCAAACTGGTGGTTGTTTGCCTCCCCTCCAGTTACCCCTCGCCGGCCAGCCACCTCTCATGGGTCCCATTCCTCCCCTGAACCACCCAGGTCCTCCTCTCCCGCGCATACCAGGCCGGGGAGGTGGTCCCTGAAAATTAGGGCCAGGTCCAAACATCGCTGGTCCCTGAAAATTATTCTGCATATGTCCAACATAGTTTCCATCGTCCATCATCATAGGTGGAAAACTTTCAGGATTCTGATGGCCAGGATGATGCCCTTGATGATTGAACATGGCAGGTGGAGGCATCATATTGGGAGGTGGGAAACCCGTCATATTCGGCATATTGTTCATTCCAGGCATATTGACATCAGGAACAACGACTTTGCCATCTCCAGTTCTCCATCCGCCAGCGCCAACATCCGGAACCATGTGATTCATTCCCATCATACCAGGGGGCACATTCTGTCCCATGGACATGGGCATCTGAGGTGCAGGCATTCCCTGGGGCAAGGCCATTCCCGGGGGATGAGTAAAACTCTGATGATAGACGGTGGGCACCACTGGAGGAGCCGGGGAAATCAGCGATGGCTTTGGCTCTGGCCATGGTACCATCGTGAAGTCTTTTTCACTCTCCTTGTTCCCAGTGAGATCGTCCAGGGGGATGATCTTGGGGTCCACCAGCACGTGGTGCCTCTCCTCATCGGGTTCAGCTGCTGAATCCGGTATCATTCCACGGTTGAAATACAATGCCTGAAGTATTCCCTTTTCCCGCGCATACTGAATGTCCTTCTCCTTGGACTCCTTGCCAGGCTCAACTAGGGGCGGTGGTAGATCAATAGGAATGAGAATCCTCCACCTCGTTCTCTCCTCCATCACATCCTCGTTGTGGAGCTTTCTCGCCATCTGGAAGGCCTCTCTCTCGCCCTGTTTCTCCATTTGTTTCATGTCGGTGAAAGTTTTGGTGACGTTTACGCGCTCCGTTTCGTCTAGTTCGAAGTACCTCACTGATTCCAGCTCCTCCTTCCATTTCAGGCTCTTCTTCGGGCCCTTTCTTTTCTGCAAGAGGAGAACACTTCGTAAACCGTCGACGTATCGTATCTCCGGGTTAGGGCTGGATGGTGGCCGTTGGAATTCCTCGGTATCGTCCGGCGATGCTGGACCCTTTGAATCCTCCACTTCTTCCTCGTTGGTCGGCGTTCGGCTGCCCTCGTCCTCATCGAATGTATCCGACTTCGAGAGGTCTTTGGAGTCGTCCTCCTTCTCGGAGTCCGGAGAGTCCTTGTCTTTCTCTTCTTTGTCCTCGTCGGTCTCCAGAGTGTCTTGATAAAACTGAAAGGGAAGATGAGGTGACGATTAGGAAAAATAGTTCGCGATTTTCAATCAAATACACGAGGTTTGATTTTTTGTTATCAAGATATTCCATAATTTGATTTTTTATATGCTTATTGACAATGGAGATATTTACTTTGAAGTCCGGCTTTATCGATATCGGGGAGCGTTCATCGGCCCCCGTTGGCGATGCTGGTGGTGGTGTTGTCTCCTTAGCATCTTTTTTGCCATCTGCCTTGTCATCCTTGGACAGTGAACTCCGCCTCTTTCGTTTTCTCGGCTCTTTGCTCTTCGTAGATGCCGTTAAAGCGTCCATGAACATATCACTCTCCTGGAGGACCATAGCTACAACATACACCAGACAATACTTTTAATTAATTCCCTCAGTTCTCGCATTGAAGTATTTTTCAATAAACGTTAAAGCATAAAACATTGTCATCGTTGCATGTAAAACTGAAACAGTAGTATCGATAAAATATATCATTCTATTTAATTATAACATTGTCATCGTCTTAATTCTCCATATTAATATCTCCCTTCTTTGTGATTGAATGTTGCACGCAACTACAAAATCTCAGGGGAAATCCATTGCAGCTGTGGAATAAATAAGTGATAAATTCAAGTAAATAAACTATCTGACGCAACTGGTCATTAAAAAATTTAATAAAAAAATCGGCGTCATGAATCATATCGATAAACGTCTATAGCTTCATGAATCTTCATGACTTATCTTCACGTACAATACAGTACGTACATCCCTCTGCAAAGAATAAATGTTATTACGATAGGAAAGGAAATTACAGACCAAAGTACTTTATTTCCTCATTTCTTTGGATAGTTGGGGAGATAAATAAATTATTTGTCGGTTTTTTTATTCCATAAAATGCAACATTATCCTGGATCAATACCAATCATTACATTTTTATTCTGACCAAGTGTTACTGAATGCATGACGTAACGCTGGTGGTATTTATAGATATTGTTGTCGATGAGGAAGAGTGGATTTCCTCCCCTGCGTGGAGGATGGCTTCTGGATCGGGCGATTTATTAGACAACGATACAGCTCGAGGGTGCCGGATTATCAGGGGAGGACGGGGTGAAACGGGCGCCTTTTTCATTTTTTAATGACTCATTGCTTCAATCACGAAATTATTTCTGTTTAACGAATGACTAATTTATTTCCTAGTGAATAGAATAGTTCACTCTTGGAGTGAATCTTCGCCTACTACAGGCTATCGCTCCGCGCATTTGATAAGAAAACCTGACGAATTCGTTGCCAATTTTTTTTCTTTCATTTTTTTTAGTCCTGCGAATTTTTGAATAGGAACTACCCGGTATAATTGTCTCCACTGGCCTTATTAGTCAGCAAAATGGTAATCTATTGTTTTCTGTTGAAATATTTTCTACAAGAATTCCGCGGCATGAGTTTGACAGATAGGACTATACAGTAGCCTCTATAGAATTTTGTATCCTGCCCATTTCTATGGATAAACATATAGATGAGCAGCCGAATTTGAAATAAAAAATCTCCAATACAAACTATTTTATAGACGAAGTCAGTAAAATTTGATAGTTTTGTCCAAAAAAGCCGTATCTGTATCGATTGCAATTCAAAATGCAGATGCAGACTTCGAATATTGATTTTTGAATTCGTTTGGTTTTTCTGCGCAATTGTTTCATATTAAAAATAATTCAGCATTACAAATTACTGATCCTCGTTTTGTAATAGAGAGCTTCAGAAAAATTAATAGAGAAATATTGCTCTCATACACATAACGATTGAAAATATAATGGCATATGATTTTTTTTCGATTATCATCAAAAAATTGAACGAAGGAACGAATGATTGATCTGTACTACTTGTTGGTACCTCGCAGACGTCCCCCATGTCCTCCATACTCTTGAAAGCTGGATCCCCCATCAGTCCTTCCATTACGAAGTCAATTATTATCCAATAGTTTACTTTTTGATGGGCTAATGCGGGAACTTAAGAGTTCAACTAATTTTTTATACTTTTATGATAAATTTATTGGTTTACCTCATTTTTTTTCACACCTATATGTAAGTCTACACGTATATACAGGCATGTACATGTACAAAAGAAAATGAGAATTTTTTTGTATTTCTTTTTTTTTATATTAGCTAATCGTATTTGGTGCCTTACCCAGACGACATACATTAATCCTTATCGATGATCTCTACGACGCACAACTCATCTTCTCGTGTCACTTACTTTAATTCTTTTTACACATTATATACAGTTCCGAATTGATATATAATGCATTATGATTTAATCACAGCACTATTCCCCCTGTTCCCCGAAACTGACTGATTTACCTGACATTTCCTCTTCACTTTTTGAGTGATAAACTTGTTGAGCCTGTCATCTAGAAGTGGATGGCGTTAATGAAATGAATAGTGAATAAATAATGAGAGTAAATGATGAATGGACATTGATTGGAGATTGGGAAATTGCAGATCCAGAATGGTGAGCTCCTTCTATTCCATGTGAACCATCTGTAAACTTCATTTTTAATTATTAATTGTGCATACGAAGTTCGCATACCAATTAATGGAGAATCGTTGACAATGACAATGTTTTTCAATAATCAAAAACTAAGTGCCTGATTGATCTTGGAAGAATTGTAGTAAAATAGTAGTATTCAATAAAATGAAACAAAGATGTATCAAATTATTTTTTGACAGTCTCCATAATTTCTGACTTATCTCAACCAAAAACGATTATGCAAAAAAACATCGGGAGGATATTTTTATAGCTTAGGGGAGTCTGCATATAAAAATATTTTCTGTTTTTTCCTCATAAAACTCCTCATGTTCGAGATATTTCGAATTTTCAAGGAGGAAATTCCAAGAGAACTGCAATGATCCTCAGACTTTCAGGCCCTTGATTGAGAGGTTAATGTTGTTAATGAAATTAATAAATAGTGGGTATAAATGATGAATAAATATTGCTGGAGGGTGGGAATTTTCTGGTCCAGCCATTTGGTTTCTTCCATCCCAGGTAAAACCATCTGTAAACTCAATTCTTAATTAATAACCATGAATGCAGAATGAATTAACCCCTTGATCACATTTGTATAGTAATACGAATTAACGATGACAATGTTTAACAATTACCACAAATTATTTCCTTGAGTTATCTCAAAAACCTTACCAGACTCAATTTTTTAAAATATTTTGTTCTCTCTAAACCTAGACGTATCTTGGCAGCAAAGGATTCTATGAAAAAATGTTGTAAGACCATTTTTTAAGGTTGAAAAATCCCCCACAAAAAATGTCTTCTGACATTTCCCCCCAGGACCTCTTCTGCTCGAGATAATTCCATCGTTACAAAAAACAAAACCGTAAAAAAACCAATAGAATGAATAAATAAATATGCTCAACAACTTACGTTTTGGTTTAGCTGGGATAAGTTTAATGGCCCCCTTCTTGTCCTCGCCGAGGGTAGGCACAGGGACATCAATGGTCAGCTTGGCCCTCTTATCAGCAATAGCCGTCTCTCTCAACGGCGAAGGCCTTTTCAAAGGAATCTTGGGTGGCAAAACCACCTTCTTATCATTTACACTTGGCCCTGCTGGTTTCTTCGCTGCATTTCTCGGTGGAGGTGGCTTGACCTCCTCCTCCAGTCCGGTGGACCTAAATTTCGAATTAAAAGTCTTCACAGTTTTAGGACGCGCGGAATCCAACGAGTTCTTTCTATTCTCAATGGAAATCGATATATTCTTCTTCTCAAGAACCCCCTGAACCGGTGACTTCTTGGGATCAGTCTTATCCTTGTTCTCCTTGGCGCTGTCCCTGGAGTCAGTCGATGATTTTCTGACCGAACTGTCAGTCTTCTCCTCGTCACTCTTTTTCTTGGGAATTTTTCCAAACTTCGTGGACAACGACTGTCCCTGCACCTTCTCCAAGGTGGCCTTGTCCTTCTCCGCTTGATCCTTCTTCATCTTCTCTTTCTCCCTCTCCTTGTCTCTATCGGACTTTCCCTTGGAGCTGCTGGAGTGTCTGCTGGAGTGGTGTCTGTCCTTGTCCCTGGAAGACTTACTAGAAGACCCCTTGGAACTGCTGGAGCTGGATCTATGTGATCTGTGCGAGCTAGACCTTGAGCTTGAGCTATGCTTGGATCCACTCTTCGAGCTGTGATGGGTCTTCTTCTCTACTCCTGTTTTCTCCTCTTTCTTCAACTCGTCCCTATTCTCCTTGTCATTACTAGACTTACTATCACTACAATCTTTAACATCCTTCACATCTACATTATCTTCCTTAAAGCTAATTGAAATAGTCCCATCAGTGTTCTTCGTATCCTCTACAGCACTACCCTCCACATCACCATTATCGCACTCACTCCTCGCAACAACATCGTTATCATCCACAGTATCAGTATTATCAACATTCTTAGGGCTATCGTTAATAATGCTTTGTATATTAGTAGCATCAGTCTCGACTTTTGTCAATACTTGTTTACCATCACGTATCGTTATTTTATAAACTGGTACAGATGGTGGATGCTGTGATGAATTCGATACCACGACAAACGATTGTTTTTTAATTTGCATCGGTTGCGTTTGCCCCGGTAGTGTTTTATTGACAATTTGTAATTGAACAGATTGTATGGATATTTTATCGTTTAATTGTGACGTCTGCTGTTGTTGTTGTTGATTAACAGGTGCTAAGCGAACCTCAGCCACCTCTAAATCCTGCACTTTGACTGTTGACACGACGCCATTATCTTTTGCTTTCGTCTCCTCGGCGTCTGCTTTTAAGCCCAGGTGCTGATTACTAGAAATCGCTTGACTAGGTGGCATCGTTGGCTGGGGTTCCACTGGTGATGGCACTGAGTCCTTGACTATCTTCAGCCACTGCTCGACGAGGCTACAGGCCATCAATCTCACACATTGGTTGCTTCCCTCCTTCGAAAGGCCTTTTATCAATTTTGGATTGTTGTTGGATTTCAGACGAGTTATGTCCACTGGACATAGCAGAAGAAGTTCCAGGAGCTCTTGAATCAGAGCCCAGTTTTTTGCGAGAATTGCGTCTGTCAGCCATACGTGAATCAGGTCCCAACCACCTGTGCTCATAAATCTAGAAGAGAGGATGGTAAAGGGTTATTTGGGGGATTCGCTACTATTTTAATTGGGGATATTGAAGGTATTGTTTGGAATGTTTTTCATCGTAATCATTGAAATAGTTAAATAATTTATAACGCAATAATTGCTACAATAGCTGGAGGAGATAAGTCTAGAGGGAGAGGGTCATAATGGGTCGTTGGGAGAATTCTCTCGCATGCTCATTGGTAGAATCATATTTATCATTCGGTTTTCATGTATAATAATAATTGGAAGGACCGATCGATAAGCAGGCACGCATGCGGAGACCGAGTGGACGCTTCTGTTTAGTGACAGAAGGTATACTGGGGCTCTGCAATATCGACCAGCTGTAAGACTGAGGTTTCCTATGGTTTCTCTCGGTACTGATGCTAATACAGTACGTTCAGGGAAACATCGGTCGCAGGGCGCCGCAGAGGGAGGGAACAAAATGGAAAAATCCAAGGCAGTATAGACGATGAAATTAAAATAATAATAATGAAAATGATTGTAATAAATTTCAACTGTAATGTTATGATTTGGGGAATTTTTCCCTATTTTTAAGACACCTAAGTATCGAAGTCCTAACAGTGCAGCCAATTTGATACGAATGACTAACTGAATAATGTCCAAAATTTCTATTGACCAAGTATTGAAGTTCAATTGTCGACCTTAGGTTTTTTAATTTTACTTTGGTCTTTGAACACAATGTCTTTAAATCTAGAATGTCCTCAAGCGATTCTTTTATCTCAATGTACAATCAAATGCCTTGAGTTCAGTTTACTGCCTTTGACAAATGGCTAATTAAATGTATCGGTTATGACTTTCATTTAAAAAAAATATATAATTCACATTTTGATATTGAAAATAATTATAAATTTCATTTGTAATGACTATTAGAACAGTTCTAGAAATTGTAACATTTTTATTTAGTAGAACCGCAACTCTTCTCGGCCTTATTCCAAAACTGATCTGATCAGCTTTCGTAAACTCGTGAATAATTTTTATAAGCGTTAGGGTCTCAATAATAAGGGGTGAACGATCTTGAATCCCATATTTTCATTCAACTGGGGCGAGTGAAATAAAAAATGAAAAAATATAATTTGGGAGATTGTTTTGTTGATTTTCATTCTTGACAACTGATTTGTGATATTTTCCAATTTGCTCGTAATATTCAATACGACTCGAACGAAACTCAGCGTCTTCATTGACAACTTCTTGATTTATCGCAGCAGTTTAATTAAAAAATCATCTCCTCCCTCGAATTACTAACAATTGCGATATTGCAAATTGAGAACTCTACGAAAAAACCAATGGAACGGAATTAGACGGAATTCAATTATTCAACGAGCATGATGTAATCAATATTACAGAATTTTTAATTATTTAATAGTTATAATTCAATTGTTGTTGCATGACTATGATAGAAATCGGAAGAATGCAAGTGATCGGGTCAGTCTTTACAAATTACTTAATGATTTTTACGGTCTTCGCTCTTTCCAAAATTCGTGGCAATGTCCATGAACATCTAATTTCGATTAATCTGGGATCAATTAGGATTTTGGGGCTGTTGGACACATATCAGTAAGTTCGACTCCTGTAGTGAATCGCCCAATGGTTCAGAGTCCGTTTAATCTAGCATGTTTAAAAATTTTACCGAATCAATACCTCAAAGGAGGATATCGACCCGTCTCAACATGCCACTCAATTCATTCATGAAGCTAAATTTGTTTAGCGTTAAATCTTTGAACAGAAAAAAATTGTTTTCCATTTTGTATCCTAGGCAAATAACTTAATCATTATAATTTTATTCAATAGTATCTGTACTCACTGGTTGAGCAAATCAGGACTTGTAGTCTTTAATATTTGAATGTAGATGCATTTGGACACGAGTTTCTTTGAAAATTTGGTCATAAGTGTGGCCAAACGATCGACCTCCTTCGCCCCCTTGATACCCCCACTTGGGCCCAATAAAACGCTCAGGCAGTTGAGCAACGCCAACGGGTCAATGCGTGGCTGTAACACAAGAATGAAAAACATCATTGTTTTTTTGCAGAAATTATTACGTAAATTGTAAAATTGCTGTGACGAATTCACTCACACTATACAAAGCAATAGATTAATGTGGGCAATGTAATACATGTAAAGTTCAATGACTCTACTGAAATTTTATTGTCTTATCGTTACTGAACTTGCCCTCAATTTTGATTCACTAATGGTCCAACAAAATAAGACATGGTTTTTATTAAACTATTGATAAATTTTGATTTTGAAATTGTAAACGAAAAGGATCTCCAACGGTTTTGAAATAGTATAGTATTTTTGATAGAAAATATCTTCATTATAAATTATTGAAAGTGTGACAATTGTTGAAAGGAATTTCTTATCATGCGCAACAAAAAACCCAATGTACAGAACTATTTCGCAACGATAATTAGAGAAAAAATGTGCGCCAGGAGGTCATCGTCGTTATATACAGTATGACCAACAGCTGGCGCCATCTTTTCCACAAAAATTTTTCTCCACATGGGGCGTCTTCCTGGAGAATTCCTCCACAACAAAAAAAATATATAAAAACCACAAAACAACGATTCACTTATCACAAAACAACATCACGATAATTCAATGAGCAAACAAACTTACCATCGTTAATAAAAAAAATTCACTCTTTATATCAGTCTAGACGAGCGTTCTTTGATTGACTAAAATCATTGCAATCTGGAAGAAGAAAATTGTTGAGAAAAATTATAAAACGATAAACAATTTCCCTGGTCATTTCCGAAGATAGAAACAACACATGTGAATGGCTGTTGTCCGCCATTTTGTGGTGACACAAATTGAGATATTGACAAATGCACAATTATTTTATAAAAAAAAACGATGTGAATGAAAAACCGAAATGAAAAAACGATTTAATCGTTATCTAAACTACCCACCTATCATAGTACTCGAAATAATGATAAAATTAATCTAACTGCATTTGGGTGGCAATATCTAGACGAATTAATTTGATATTTCCCTCTAAAATACGTTTAATCCACCCCCGAGACCAATTAGTATCTCCAATAATTCCTGATCGTCTCGACAAGCGAATCTCCTTTTTCCTCAATTCTCAATAATTTCGCGTGAACGGAAAATATGGCAAATGATAAAATGGTCGAATCTCGTGTCTTTGCAGACCAAGTCCCAGTCGTTCTGCTGACTGGAGAACAATTTGCTGCGCACCACAGCCCGCGCATCCCCCTACGCCCCCTCTAGAGCCCGATCGACATAACGTAGTGACGACGAAATGCCAGAAACGACCAATGAGAAGGCAAGTGTAACCGAGAGAACCAATCAGAGTCCCGCCCACCGTGACGCTGCACCAGGAAAACCTGTCTCTGTCGCCCCCACGGAGTGGGGTCGGGACATATCGGTCATGTCCGGATACGCAAGAATGTAACTTTCTATTTATAGAAACGGATGAAACTGTTTTTCAGCCCGACCGAAATGGAGAAAATCTATAATGGGTGGGGCAGGAGGGGAGTCGCCACAAAATATTAGATATCTCGTAAACAAACGATGCGATTCTAATGATCTGGAGGTCATTTTAAAGTTTATGAAAATACCTTTGAAATGAAAAAAAAATTATCCAGTTTCACTCTGCCGATGTTGCAAAATCGATGGTTAAAGTCTCGCCACTACTGCAATTTCCAAAATTCTGAAGTTTTTTTTTTCTTTCATTCTAATGAACAAATTGGGTCTCTCACTCTTCCACTATTTTTTTGTTTGTTTTCCATGAGAAAAACCGTCGTTCAGCATGACGTCATCACTACCCGAGCACGATCGATACGACACAGAAATTTAAATAATTGGAGATGAATAAGTAAACATTGGACTTGGGGGGAAATTATCTCGTAATCCTAACGCCCTCAGCCTTGTATGTTATAAAAATGCGATATTTGTAACAAAAATATTTCATAAACCTTGAGCGGTCAGTTGGCCACTTACATTGGAACAATAGTCTCCTTATGGATTACCGTTATCTCCCAACATAATTGTATAAGAAAATGATTTCAGTTCAATTATACAATTGCAACCGTTGTATCATTGTATTAATCTATTATTTTGCTTTTTTTCTTTTATTTTTTTCTGTTCTTTTGTCCTGCGTATTTTTGGTCAGACTCGGTGGCATCAACGACTCATTAGGTTTTTCGTATTTCGATCTAATGGGTGGAGACGCTTTACAAGCCTCTTGTGAGATAATCCGCATATATTGTGTCGTCAACCTGCCATCTGTAACCAAAAACCCAGTAAATGGAATTTGGGTTATATGCACAATAATTTTCACTAGTTATTTCAAATGATTTTACTCTTCTTCAAGTGTATTTCTTTAAGTTAAACTTGGACGAAATATTTTGGTCTATGCTCACCTAACTACGTAGCACCAGTTGTAACGATACAGGAAATACAGCTCAACTCGAGTTTGGGCTGTGCAGTCAGGACGCCATTGAGCACTTCCGCTTTTCGTTTTTTGTTATCAGAAATTATTTAACCGAACTTCACGGCAATTATTCTTATGTCTACTCCAAAATTTGTAATTAATAGAATGTTCTTTGTTCATAACAAGAATTCATTAATTCAAAAGCGAAATTTATTTGTTTTTTTGGCACAGGGGTTCTCAAATAATTTGTGAAAACGAAAGAATTACTTCCACCACCATTACATCTTTTACTAATAATAAAAACATGTTTAATGAATTTAGAATGACAATTAATTAATTGCGGAGAAGAATTAATATTTTTTAATTTTGGGTGTTATATAGACTAGAGTAGTTGACCCAGCGGTTCTCATCCCCGCCTATCTGTCGGCACATGCGAAAATGATAATGACAATAACCTCTTCATAATTTCTAATCGGTGTTTACCACATTATTAATAATAAAGAGTGAGTTCGAGGATTTTCAGAGGTTCGAGGGATTGTCATGGCATCTCTTCTGAAATTTGTACAATTCCTGAAGCCTGACATCGTGAATAAGGTTAGTCCGGGGGCCGCAGAGTTCATTTTGAGAACGTTTTTCCTGATGAGGTAATCAACACTCTTATTTAGATTTCAGTCAGATGCTTTTCTCGAGGAAGTACTTTGTGGAGTAGTGAAGGGGATGAGGTGAATGAGGGTAACGAGGTTCAGGAGGCTGCTGCCAATAAAGCAGACAATATTCATCCTTCCAAGGATCGCAGGAAGCAGATGCCTGTGGAGACCAGTATTCGTTATTTAGCTAGTGAAGGTTTGTTCCGATGTCTCTTTCTATTATCAACTAATTGATTTTACCATACAATTCACTTTTATCATTTTTCAAAACATGACTTCCAGTGTAATGAATTGATTTTGGAATCAAAATGTTGTGATAATTCTCATAATCATAAATCGAACTCGCATTGACAAGCAATTTCGGAATTGATTACAGCATATAAAGAGACATACGGTGAAGCTCCCGTTTGGAAGCCCTACAGGAGGAACTTCAAGGGAGGAATACCCCCTCAAAAGACCAGGAAGACTTGCGTGGTAAGAATACGCCCTATAGAACTGATAAAATTCTTCTCTATCAGCCGACCACTGGTTTAACGTGCTTTAATGGTGCAGTTAATGATGAATAGGGATTCCCTAGCCCTTCATCTGAATCAATTCCAATTTCTTCCAGAGACAAGGAATAATCACAACGGGAAATCCTTGCCCCATCTGCCGAGACGAGTACCTAGTCTTTGATCATAGAAACACAGCCTTGTTGCACCAGTTTATATCTGAATTCAATGGAGAAGTAATTTCCTACAAGTGAGTTGGTGTCATTCTATCCTAATTGTTTAGGCATTAAGTTAATTTCTCCTAAATTCCATCAAAACAAATTAAATAATCCCTGTCGGTCGTCACTGAATCGTCCTTGAAATTCTCAGAAAGACCGGAATTTGCCAGAAGCAGCATAAAAACCTGCTAATAGCTATCCACCGAGCCAAGGACTACGGAACAATAACATACGACCTCCCAATGAGGACGTACGACTACTCAGACTGGTACAAGCCCGAGAGTCCTCCCAAATCCCCCTAATACCGCATCCGCCAGTCACTTTCCCCATCGACCAACGATCGCCCATCCCCGCGCCCTAAATCATCGCGATACCAACATGGAAGCAACCTTCGTCATCATTGGGGGAGGAATATCCGGCGTATCCTGTGCGAAGAGCCTGGCGTTCCTCGCCCCAGAGGAGTCAGTCCTCCTGATCACAGCCAACTCTCTCATTAAGCTGGTAACAAACATCGTTCCCCTGGGGAAAGTCTCCATGCAGCTGAACATCTCCGAGGATTCATCAGGATCTCTGACCTCAGAGAACCCCTCGATAAAAATTCTGAACGATACGGTGAGTAAGATAAACCCGACAGAAAAAACCCTGGAGACTGCGAACAACGTGACAATAAAATTCAAGAAACTGTGCATCTGCACAGGAGCCAGACCTCGTCTGATCTGCGACAACAATCCCTACGTCCTGGGCATTCGTGACACAGAATCAGTAGAGAACTTCTCTAGCCGAATATCGAAGGCGAGGAAGATAGTCGTCGTGGGTAATGGAGGAATAGCCACTGAGATTGTCTACAAGATCAGAAACGTGGAGATTGTGTGGGTGATAAAGGACAAGCACATTTCAGCGACGTTCGTTGATCCTGGGGCTGCTGAGTTTTTTCAGTCGAAGTTATTTGGAAAAGAATCATCAAGTGAAGACAGCAAAGACAACGATCATCTCTGTAAGAGGATTAAGTACAAAGCGACGAAGGTAGGCAGTGGTGAGAGAGGAGTGGAGGGAGCAGCCCTGGGCCCTGATTGGCAGCAAATATTCACCTCGAGAGGTCTGGAAAGCACCAGCAAAGTGGAAATTGAGTACGAGTGCGAAGTGTCTAGGGTGATGAGCCCGGATGCTGCGGGATCTACTGACTGGCCAGTCTTTGCTGAGCTGACGAATGGAAAAGTCATTGGATGTGACTTCATTGTTTCAGCGACAGGTGTCCGGCCAAATACAGATATAGTCGGTCTGGTGGACGTTGAGAAGAGTGAGGACGGGGGAGTTTTGGTGGATTGGAAACTAGAAACATCGTGTGAGGGTATTTATGCAGCTGGGGACGCGTGCACTGCCAATTGGGAATTGTCTGAAAATTGGTTCCAGATGCGACTGTGGACTCAGGCTTATCAGATGGGCTGCTATGCTGCCAAATCCATGGTCTCCACGCTCAGAGGTGAATACTTTCTCCAGGATTTTTGTTTTGAGTTGTTCACACATGTCACCAGGTTCTTTGGGTATAAAATCGTTCTTCTGGGGTTGTATAATGGACAGAAACTCTCGGGGGATTATGAGATTCTTCTCAGGGTGACTAAGGATGAGGAGTACATTAAGCTTGTGCTGAAGGAGGGAAAGCTGCAGGGGGCTGTACTCATTGGAGATACAGATCTCGAGGAAATGTGCGAGAACCTCATTCTTAATCAGCTGGATGTGTCTATCTATGGGGAAGATTTGCTCGATCCTAATATTGATATTGAGGACTATTTTGATTGAAGGGGACTTTCCTTGTTGTTCTTTGGAGTGTTATGTTTAGGGTTGTTGGGGATAATCATTGAGTTGTAGATGAGGAGATCAATTCCACGTTCATTTGTATTTGTTGTAAACATTCGTCATGAATAAAGAAGAATAATGAGGAGCAGGAAATTTATAACTGGTTTTGAAAATGGCTATCGGAGTTGAAGTTGTCTAGTGTCTAGGGTGATAACCTCAGATGTAGTGGATTATTGTGATTGAAGAAGACATTCATTATGCTTCGAGGAAATTATGTTTTGTTCAGGATTATTGAATTGCCGATGGCGAGATAATTGTGCTGTTGGGGATAGTCATGATGAGTAAATGGAATATGAGGAAGAGAGAAGTTCTAACAAGTCTTTAGGAAATATCTTCGGCTACAAATGAATCGCAAATGAATGAAACTCTGAGGAAAAGCCTTGAGTAAATCTTAAATAAAGTCTGGAGAGTTATGAGAAGACAAAAAAACAACTGGAGGAAAACCGGTGAATCATTTGACACTCAAGTAAAAAATTGACTCATATGCATTTTTTATTGTTCTATTCTCCTTTATCACAATCAGCGATAAAAATGTAGATAACACTTGTCGTCGTAGATTAAGCGATCGACGTGATGTGTGACTTTGGTCCTTAAAAATTTTAGTAATCTTAAAATACAAGGCAAGACGTTACGACAAATACTCGAGTTCATAAAAATCTGTACAATGTCAGGTATCTTGTAAAACAACTAGAAACTTCACTGAAGTGTTGTCACTTCTCGATAACGAATGTCAGGGTGATCCCTGAACGTTGAAACGAACTGCTTTCTCAGGAATAATTTGGCGTTTGGCAGTTCTCGGGGACCTGAGGGGACTTCGTGAGCTGGAAGTGAAGCCCCTGTTGTTGCCAATGTTCTTAAGAGTCGCAGAACTGCTTTTGTTGTCGACTAAGCCAAGAGCCTTCCTCAATGAAGTCAATATTCCATTAACATTTGTGAGCGATTCAGTAACTTTTTTACTGACGTCTTCACTCTCGTGGTGACAGAGTTTGCTTAGGGTTTTAGCAGCTATCTCCATTTGTAGGAGGCACGCCTTCATGTCGTCACGTCTCTGAGTAACGACATGTGTTTCGTCAGGTGCCTCGAACAACGAACCATTCATTGATAATTGGAGAAGACTCTCGTTCAATTGTCTCTTTATTGGGGTCAAGTTTATTGAGATACGACTGCTGTCCAGGGAGTCCTCTAATTGGCTTTCGTCGAGGGCCTCCCAGTGTTCCGTCGAGTCTATCAAATCCTTTTTAGTGCTCTCCCCGTCCCGGAGGCGATGCACCCAGTCGAGAAAGTACATGGGCTCCCAGAAAGCCTCTTGCTTCCTGTCTCTGTCCCGCACGCGGATCATCGAACGCAAACCGTTATCCGTTATCACCTTTTGCTGGAGGAATTCCTAAAAGCGAAAGAAAATTCATTTGATCATGGATTCATGATGTTTTTAATCAACCAATCAGATTTTCATCGAATGCTACAGTGAACTGTCAAATGAATTTTTTTCGGAAAAAATTTAATGCGAAAATCCAACAAGAAGTCCTGCAATAAATTCCCCAACAGAAATTAAAAGCCAGTCATCGTGTTTTACTACGCACCAGTTGAATTGTTAATTACATTATTCGCAATGCTCCAATTTAATCATGCATCAAAAATCATACGATCGAGGCCTCGAGGTGCAAACAGACACAAAGCGAATTATCCAACTGCGTAGCAATCACTTCTACGTTTAAAAATAGAATCACATTTTTCGATCGTGAATCGTATTTTGCCGGATGGATTGCCTTATTGAATAAATATTTCTATATTTTTTTAGATAATGGGCATCATCGCATTCGACTCGCAACAGCCGTTAAATTCTCATTAGTGTCGCGAACTTTTTTTACCATTTACATAACATTCATAAGAAATTATACAAATTAAAGCGTTTGAATGGTATTATGATTGAGTTCAAAGAATTAAAATTTTGTGAAAAAAAAAATCGGGCTCGTCCGGGATTTGAACCCGGGACCTCTCGCACCCTAAGCGAGAATCATACCCCTAGACCAACGAGCCTCAACTGCTTAAGCATTATGAAAAATTTTCTCCAGGTCAAACCGTAAAAAAAAAGAATCCACGCATTGGAACCCCAAGTTATTAAATTATTGACCAGAGAAAAATAAATATTAAATAATAAAAGAATCTCACACGTTATCGGTTATATTTCAATGGAGATACTTAATAATTTAAATGAGAAAAGTAACTGAATGACTTTTATATTCGACTAAACAAATTCTCATCAAAAACCTAAAATGAATCAGATTTGTTATTAACTAATTCATCGGATGTTCCACTCAATTCATTTTGATTCAAGTAGTCTTTCCTGCTTTGCACAATAGAATGATAAAAAAATAAAAAAAACTTACATAATGGAGACCGATGTCACGACACCTCTCCTTGGCCTCCCTAACGAGAAGCTGCATCTCGTGTAACGTAATGCCCCCAGATCGCATGCAATCTCTATTAGTGTCATTACTCAATACAGCCTCAGCATCATTCGTG
Source organism: Diachasmimorpha longicaudata (assembly GCF_034640455.1). NCBI lineage: Eukaryota > Metazoa > Arthropoda > Insecta > Hymenoptera > Braconidae > Diachasmimorpha > Diachasmimorpha longicaudata. Next base: position 9,771,001 of record NC_087227.1, read on the forward strand.
GTTTCGGTCAGCACTTTTTCAAGTTCGTCCAGGAAATTCGATCGATACGGCGACACACGTGGGGTCTCCACCGGGGGAACCTTCTGTCTCGTATTCCTCTCGATCTGATGAGTCAACATTTCCTTTTCAATCTCCAATTCCCTCTTTCGTTTGGTAATTTCCGTCAACGCCTGTTTCTGCTGCTCTAGCGATGACCCTAGACATTCTATCTCCCTCTCGTAATTAATTTTTTGCGATCCCAGCTGCAGTTCTATGTCGCGTTTTGCGTTTTCCAACTCTTTTATTGCCTTCTGTTTTGATTCTTCAAGTTCTTTCCTCAACCTGTGATGTGAAGAAGGTTCGAGACGATTAAAAACATTTCTAATGTTTCCCTCATACATGACAGCAACAATATTACTAACTTTTCCTCCTGTATCGTGAATATCTCCTGATGTGCAAAATCGTAGTCAACGGATTGCGAAGTACATTGGTCATTGCCATCTCCTGGATTGCAAACTTTAAAATAGTGATTTCCGCCGATAACTAAACGATCCCCATGCCTCAGTGATATTTCATTACGTACTATCTGCAATGCAAGTCTCCATAAATGGACATGAAAAAATAGCTGAGAGTGAATAACAATACGTAACAACCAGCGTAAATAAGTGGGAAATTGCCCTGATTTTGAATCGTATAATTATTTTTGCGAACAGCTTTAGTCGTAGAAATACAACTAATTGTTACGACAACTGCTACATCATTAATTAATAAGAATTAAGCACGTATTAATAATGATTTTTAAGATAATTGCTGGATTACTTATGCCTCATTTTATCTATCAACGTGAGAATAGAGATCAGTATTCTACTATCTCACCGTCAGTTATTTAAGTAATGGTATCACAATGAATAAATTACGGATAATACCTGTCCATTGACGTAAGTATCGCTATTTTCTTCAGGCTTCAATGTCAGATGTCCCTCGTTGTTCTCAATAGTGCTGTAAAAGTGTACAACAAATAATAAATAAAATGCGCAGTAAACACCAGAATGTCTTAATAAATCAAGATATTTCTTGATACAAATCAGTAAATTCACTTGACAGAGACGAAATATCAAAATAAATTGGTAAATCGATAGGAATCAAGAGATGGTCAGTTAACTAACCAATGCAGGGGTGAGACAAGTGGTCCATTGAGAAGAATATCCGGGGACACAGAGGAACGCCTCGTGCCCTGGGTATTTCTTCCTATAGACACTGAACCCTGTGGTATCAAGTACAGGAGTGTACCAGAGAGAATTGGATCTGGTGCCAGGTGCACCAAACAGGGAGACTTTATATTTTCTGGAAAATCAATTTCAACCGCTATTCCACAACGTCGGAGAAAATTTATTTCTACGCCTTTACGTTTTTCAGCCTCCTCCAGCTTCTCTGACCAGGATCTGAAAGAAAATGTTACTGTCAGTTAAAAATGAGTGATATTATGAAAAAATGAAGAGAACTTTTTTATAGTGGAAAAAATATGCAACAGATAATATTAAGCGACGAGTTAGGCACAAATGACACGTTATAGAGATAATTAAACATTCAATAAATACATAGCAACAAAGGAGAGAGAGAATTATATTAATATACATTAGTGTTGAAGATAAATTAGTACGCGATATTTTATTAACATTTTCATGTTTCATATTTCATGCATATTTCACAATTTATGATGAATCACAGAGGAGTCCATTGTCATCGTCGTGATATTCCTTTATCACGAGGGATCAAGCAGGTGAATAAGGATATTCAACGTCATTATTAGAACTAATCCTGCATAACTTGTAAGTGACGACCACCATAAACGATAAATTTATCATTCTTTCGGTTTCATAATGAGTACTTTATGATATTGAACCTCTCATTAATGCAGGATAGCACCAGTTTATGCGGGTCGCCCCATAAATCACTTTGGTACCAATCGTCACTATAAAAATTAATGTCCCTTGATAATGACGGTCTCAGGGGAGATACAATGGCAACTAATTGGAGGCAGATCAGCCACATCGGGGGAAGTAGTGATGGGATTAGTAATATTGAGATCCCTTTTGCCGACGGTAATGGCAAAAAGGTTTAGGTGATTAGAAGACAAGTGTTTCTACAAATAGTTGAGATTTGAGTTTCCGAGTTTTATAAGTTGTTACAAAGAACGGAAAATGTAACAACAATTGTTTCTGGGATAAAAAAAATCCATTTCCATGCTGACTTTAAACTTGTTTTTCCTTCGAAACTGATGATGAAAAAATTAAGATCTGAGTATCACCGAGAAGACATTAAATGTTTGAACGAGCAAAAAATCATTTCATAAAAATTTTATTACGCTATCAAAATGCAAAGATCTGCATTAAAAATTCATTCAAGTATTCAATGTTTTTGTCAATCCAGTCGCTTATAAACTCAAAATTATCAGTACTGTACCAGGAATATTTAGAACCCCCCAGGCTCCCCTTTTATTAATCCAGTGAAATAATCCTCTTACTTCTGTGTCACCTTCAACTGCTCCTCTGTCTCTCTAAGTTGATTCCTAAGTCTCTCAATCTCCCGTTCCTTATCCTGATCCCGAGCTACGTCATTAGTTCCCCGGAAATTCCTATTCCCCAGCTGTTTCTCGTAGTTCTCCCGAACTCCCCGCAGTCTCAGAACCTCAGCCTTCAGCTCTCTATCCACATAAACATCAATAGATTAAATTCCACGATGAGACGAGTCTTCGTAATCTGCAAACGAGTGTTTGCAAACAATTCAAACCTTATCAATTTATCATGTGGATCCTCGTTAATGCGCACTCGGTTGACAATGGATCTCGCCTGACAGGCATAGCGGAGGGTGGCCAAGGTTTCCTCTAGATGCAAACTGCTAGGAGCCACAGTCGCCAGCATTGCAGTTTTAGAATTTCCTCCGAGGCTTTCCTAAAAGGAAATGTTTGATTAACAACTCGATAAAACTGGGCTTCCCTCCATTTCCGGGCTGACGACTTGCAGCTGGTCAGAAGGTCGCGATCAGTTAAAAAAACATACCGATTATATCTGGATTTTGTTTCGAGGGGTTTATCGGATTATAACAATGATTATGAGTGTCCTCATCTATCAGATCAAATTGCATTGATAAAGCCTATTTTCAGGTGGAAAGAGGTACTTTGGACATTCCATATTGCTTAATTAATTAATTTTCGCCGGTGATAATAGTTTGCGACATTTGATCATGAGAGCTACATCAAAGTCCACTGCCACATTCCCTGGAGTAATCTCCAAGAAAATAATCTAAAAAATATTCTAGAAACCTGGTTTCCCCATTCACCGCACAATCCAGCTAGAGTTCTTCGAGTGTTGCGATATCTAAACTCTCAAGTGCTGATACGTATTTCCTACGTGCGTTTGATTAACATGTCTATACCAGCAACATTCCGCTAAAGCTCCAGCTACCTTCGTGAAAAAACGCGCAGTATTTTTTTTAAATTGTCGTCTCTAGAGTCTAGACTGTTGGAAAAACAAAAAAATTCCGAGTGAATTTGTGCTCGATGAGCAATTTATCCTGTCATATAAAATACTCAATCATTCTGGAGTTTAGTTAGGATATAAATTATATCTCCACACTCTCCTCAACGCCTAATATAATCTTATCAGACATTCCCCTCCTGAAAATACGTCCCATCGAGTCATCAAATCCTCGAATAACAATTCGCATGCCAGACCTCAGCAAAAAAACAAGTCTCCGGATTTTTTAAATTCCTTGTTTACTTTAAAAACGCAAGTCGCGCACTTACTAATTAATCTCCCCTCTCCCTCTATGCCCCCGTTAAAGCCGTCGTGTAAAAATATGCGCATGTAGCCTCGGCACGCAAACAAACACCAGAAATAGCTCGACGAGAAATTGTTTATGTCTGAATGAGCCTAGCCAACAGAAAGCTCATTGCGCTGTATCAATAATCCTGCAGTCTCGTGGGAAGTACGTCTACGTTGCAGCTGTCACGTGCGCCAGAAAGATCTGATAGTCTTTTACTAGCCCAAAAGGTTTTGACAACCAAGCCTCTTCTTTCGCACGTAGGCAAAGCTATTAATGATTTCAGTCCAAAAGTTTGTAGGGATTGTCAACATTTTCTCCTGATGTATATCGTGACGTTTATGGATGAGACATAGAATGCGTAGAAATCTATAATTCTGAGGGAATTAACATTCCCTCCGTTCATTTCCTCACATCGCTGCGTAATTTCAGCGTTTCATCATTTTGTTATTGAAGCAGTCCCTAAAGCCGACTCTCCGGCCTCCCAAAAGTTTAAAATTGTAAATAATATTGGAAAATAAACATTGAAAGGGTACCGTCTTTAAATTAGAAAAAAATATAATAGAACGAAATCCAAAAGAGAAAAAACTTCGTCCAGGGTTTGATAAATTGTAAAAATTTTTGAAAAAAAAGTCAAGACTCCATTTGCTCCACACTCCTCCAGGTATTGAAAATTGCAGCTTTTAGGAAGGGCGGGAAGGAGAGTACGGGCTAAAATTTAAATTGCGTTACAATTGTGACCTGTTCATTGGGAGTAAAAACGCTGCGAAGGTCGATATGGTGGGAGTAGTTGAAGCAGCTCTCTTACTGGTAAACATTGCGTGTGTCTCGTCGTTCCACGGTAGTTCAGAATAAAACGCCGTTGGATTCGCAACAGCTCCACCTTCGAAAGTTGAAGTGGCAAAACCAGTTTTCCCTCGAGTCTTATTAAATGACTTCTCAAGATTGAGGAAATAATTCAAAGAAATAAACTCCCATTGACTTTCTGAGTAAACAAAAATTTTCTGATTCGTGAATTTTTTTTTTCGCGTAATTCTGGAAAGGAGAGTCTGTTACGTGCGCCAATATTTTTTTATCTACTCTCACACTCTAGATTCGCTAAATATAACTTGAATCGTGTGGTCGTCATTCGTGTGAGAATATTCTCGATGCTGTAGAGTAACAGGAGCTTCAAATTAACAAAAATGGATTTTGTTTATATGCCTGAGGTGCTGGCATACGGTCCTCTGAGGAGTCCTGTTTATCGGGATTACGAGCAGCCTTGGAACAAGGATTATTTCACTTATGGTTAGTTTATCACAGAATATTATGAACCACAACATGACTGGTAAAGATGTATGGAGGCAGTTGGCAATAGCGCGATTACTCGTGAATTATTAACTGTTGACACTTCAACCAGGACATTATCATCTGGAAAAATATTACATTCGATTTTTATGGTTTATATAATTTGAATAATTTGAGTAATTCATTCGAATCCATTAAAGTTATCGGCAAGTTTCCTGAGAAAGCTTTTGTGGACGTACAATTAATTTTTACTCATGTTTTTTCGCTTCGGAAAATCGTGTTCTAAAAAATAAACAATATTTTTCGTTTCAAGTCAAGATTTCATTATTTGTCAATTAACGTATCATTAGCACAAGTCGGAAAGCTTTGGCTTAACATTATCGTTTGGTTTAATTGCACTTCTCTCGAAAATGTAAATTTTGGAACGGAAATGTTAATTTAATTACACAGAGTTGTGAATTTAATTTCATTGGAGCAAACTTGATTTCTATTTACGTTTCCATCAACAAATAATATTTTTTTAACTGGAAATTAATTTTGTTGTTGATGCAAATGAAAATTAGATTTTATTCTAATAGAGGACTTATCGGGAATTAATGCATTATTTATTTCATGTAGTTGAGAGCTTTTTCTGGGAATATATAATTTCAATCATTTCCAAAGAAAACATTATTTGACAAAAAACGCTGGAGTTCTGAAAAATTTGATAAATAATCCTCCGATTTTTTTTCTCTTCAGGAAAGTCCACGTCTCAATACACGACTCATCAGGAGAAAATTGCCTCCCAAAAATCGCGGTGCGATCAGTGTCATTTGTGCAAACAAAACAAGAGGCGAGTCCTGGGGACGTACATAAAGAAGTGTCGCTCCAACTCCGGCAACGATATTTTTGAGGAAAAAGAGGAAGGACTTGTTGAGGAGATGGCAGAAGAGGAGCCTGATAAAGAGGTATGCCAGGAGAAGAAGAGTACCCCTGGTGAAACAGTCAAGTCAAAATTCTCCTTCCTCAGTGGAAAAAAAAGTTGAGGTTGTGGTGAGATTCACGAGAGAAAGATTGAGTAGTTGTTAAGGATTAAATTAAGTTCGATAATTAAGACTTATTTTGATATTTTGTTTAGAATTTTAAGATGCTCGTCCAATATCAGATATTTTGAAGAGAAGTGTAACACTTCTAGAATCTTTTAAATCCACTTGTTCTTAACGGAAGGCAGACCTTCACAATTGGCCCCCAAGTCCTTTCTTAGCTCGATAATTTGGAATATTTGTTTTTCATCTAATAATACAATGGTGTGATTAATTAATTTCGTCGCTCTCGATAATTGTGACAGCATCAATGTCAAGAACATGCGAATACTGAATAATATGTCATCGATATCTTACTAGAAAAGGAGCAAAAAGTCTTGAGCTTCGTTCAACAAATAATTACCACCATTTAACAGTGGTTAATCATTATTGATATGCGGACATAACACAAATGAAGCTTTATCATACCAAGTACTTGCTATTGAGCCACTGTCTTATCACTGCAAATACGATTTTTTTGTAACAATCGGTATCACCCAAATTGAAACAAGTTTTAAGTAAAAAAACGTTGAGATCGTCAAGAAGAACACGATCTTCTCAATTTTTCTATTCAACGTAAATCCTTCATTGTTTGAATGAGAATAAAACCGGTTAAGAAAGTGTTCATTTTTCAAAAAATGATGAATCGAGAAAAGACAGTGGATAATGAGTCCTAAACGAGACGTCCTTCGTATTTCTATTTATAAATAGATCCTAACGACCTTTATAAGAATAAATTTTATATCTATGTAATCTATTAACTCTGTGGATGATTTTAATATTAAGATTGGAATACTGCAAAAATATTTGGAATCAGATGGGCGAAACCAACTAATTTTGAAAATAAAAAGATTTTTACAGAAATGTGTGCTGGTTTATTGAATTGAATGGTTGCAGAGGGCAACAGCATTGAGCCTACGAAGAAATACAACTCAACTTGCAGTAAAAAAATTAATTAACTTTAAATTGCAGAATAAATATTTAAAGAGGTTTAAAAATTTTTAAAAACAGATTTAGACAAAATGGGACCGCATTGAAGAGTCCTATAATCAATTTGCAGGATTTATTTGATACATCAAAGATTTACTTGATATTTTTTACTCAGAAAGTCTATTCTTAATAAAATGTTGCAAATCAAGTAATTTCAGAAGAGAGGGATTCTTTTCAAAAATAATTGCTTCGTAATCGATTTCTGAGTTGGAGAGGGCGGCAGCGTCAGCTCCTGTTGCACACGGCGCCAATAAATGGCCGAAAGAGAGACATCAGATTTAATTTCAAATAAAAATTTCAACTATTTTCCCTCAAATCAAAATGGTCAGACAAAGACTAAAATCTTTTAAAAATTGTGGGTAATCTTACGATCAATGTCGAAGGATAATTATCATGATATTCTTCTAATAACTCTCTAACATAGAATGAAAAATTGAAATTCCTTGGTACCGTGTGCAGGAGGAACTGTGGTATCGTGTGCAAAATGTATAAAACCCAGATTGATGCTAGAGCACCCAGTGGCTCAATAAAACTTATCAGAGTACTTCGACTTTGTCAGTCGATAAGGTAGAGCTTAAATATTTAACGATTATTCCGGAACAATCGAGATGGTGTGGGAGTTGTTGAAGACTCGTAAGGCCGAGGGGAAGAAAAATCAAGGTAAGTGACCGACTCTGACTAGTCATGACGTTGCATGACTCATTCGATTCGAATTCTAGATGACGAAGGCCCGAAAGGAAAGAAGACGTGCAAATGCGATGAGACTGGGGGCTGCAGATGCAACTGCAATTGCCGATGCAGGTGTGGAAGGAAGAAAGTACACATTCGACCTCCAATGTTCAATTATTACACTGACATGATGCATTGAGAGGTCAATCTGACATATAATTCAAAAGAGAGTGGAAAAGAGAATTTTTCTTCCTCAAGTGCTTTTACTAATAATTTTTTTATCTGTTTAAACCGGGGTATTATGCGAGTGTGATGCTATTGTTGTAATTCAGACTGATTTATTTATTAGTTGGGTAACTTTGTTTTCGGATCTGTCATGTATGAGAATGAGTAATAAAAGGATTAAAGAAAGGAAAGAGAAGCACTGGGTTATCATTATGAATTTCCTATTTTTTCTACTTCAGTCCCCTGTGCAAAATAAACGAATAGTTATTACATAAAAAAACGAGGTAAGTGACCGACTTTGACAGACCCTGACGTAGCATGAGTCAGTGGATTCTGAATTGTTGATGACACAGGCTGAAAGGAATGTTTGGAAGCTGAAACGTTGGCTCATGAGAAGGGATTCTTCAACGATTCAACTTCATTTCAGATGAAAAATTTCTGGAGGATTCAGATCAATTTCGTTCCATGTAATTTTTACGAATAATTACAATGTGACAAGAACCTCTTCAAAAGCACCAAAACATACCTTTAACAGCCAGGTGAGGATCGACTCTCTATAGGGGATGAATCCACGTTTTCGATTATTAGTACTCTCAGCTAGGGATGCGATTACTTTACCCAGAGTCAGGAGAGATTTATTAATTGAGACTCCTTCCTGCAATAATTAGGAACGTTGCTGTTCAAATCATTCATTGATTATTCTTATCTTCTTTCCTTTGCATGGTTTAGGGTACAAATAATTATAGTACCATAAATAAAATTTTGAACTGTCTCAAACAATAAAAAAAAAACAAATTACCCGAAGTCTTTCTCCACTGGCACAAGTCTGGCTAAGTCTCTCACTGCCAGCAAGATCCACCAAATTGATCTTGCTCCTCCTGCTGGCCTCCCCCCGGGAGACCTGGCCCTTCAGCGTTTGCGTCAGAACAACGCTGAAAATACTGTGGGACCTGGAGCTCTTCTCATTCATCTCCGTGGCAGCCGTAGCCTTCTGCGAGCTCCCCACCTTCAGCCAGCCCTGGAGATCTCCATAGTTCTGAATGCAGTGCTGACTGAGGTCAACAACATACGGCCCAAATACCGGATGCTCCCTGACCTTCAGAGGAGTTCGCTTCTTCCCACTGTTGGAGGTGCTGGCCAGCAAGTCGTGAATCTTTTCGTTGTAAATTTCAAAGTAACTGATCTCGACGCTTGTGAGGAGGTTCTCGTTGTCACTAGCTCGGGAGAATATTTCGTGACAGAAACGTGGGATTATCCCGGCTCCCTCCGGCAGTCTGGGCGCGTCTGGGTTCTGATTGAACTCGGAACCCATCATGCTGTGGCTCTTTCCTGACCCAGTCTGTCCATAAGCAAATAGACAGACATTGTAGCCCTCGAAGGCACTCTCCACCAGGGGCAGAACCATTGCATCGAAGATCTTCTTCTGGTCCAATGCGGAGGACTTTGACGTGGACTTGAAGCAGTGATCATAGTTGAAGCTGTGCTGGGAGCAGTCAGAGTCAACGGTTACTGTATTTTCTCGGACCTGGACAACTGGCTTTGCCTCGGGGTCGTTCAATTCCCGAAGATTCATCGGTCTGACTCTCACACCGACGGTTAAATTGCTGCTTTCACCCTCGCAAATGGTCATCTCCTCGAGGGGATTGTCTTTCTTGGTACGTGGGGTCTCCACTTGGACGGGACCGAAGCAGTCTGGGGTAGACTGGGGTGAGGGGTCCGTGAAGAAACGACGAACTGGGGTCCTGAAGGGTGTGCTACTGGACTTCTGGGGGTGATTTGGGGTGCAGAAGAACGTGGGGGTCTTCTCGGAGGACGATCGAGCTGGCTTGGAGGTGTGTGGAGTCGTCTGAATGTCATCCGTCATCAAGTTGCCAAAGTAGGTCTTCTGCCGAGGATTTCGCGAGTTTGGGGTGTTTGGGGGGTGGACATTGCTAGCTTTAGCCGCAGACCTTTCGGAGGAAGTCATGGGCGAGTTCGAGAATGTCGGGCGACTGGAAGGACAGACGATTATTCATTAGAGGAGGGATTGCGAAAAAATATCAAAATAATTTATTGAACTACTTACGAAGATATATTCCCAGGAGTTTTGTTTTCGTCGTTGAAACCTGTCGGGCAGCTCGAAAAAATGGCGCCACAAAAGCCCCTGTTAACCGGCTGCTTCGCCATTGTCCATCAAGTATTTAAACAATTAAACTTAACTGACCTCCATTCAAGGCAAGAGCCCTTGTACCAAATAAATTCACTCTTTCCCTTTATCTGGCATTTCAACACATGGCCTTGTCCCTTCCCCTCGGCAGCAGATGCAGCCGGTCAACGGTCATGTCATAGCTTTAAAAAAAACGTTATGAAGATCCAATAAAAATGTCACTACCCTTTTAACTCCAGTAAATGAATAAATACAACGATTATGAAACAGATACAACACACGGGGACACAAGACTTGTCCATAAAACTACGGACACAACGTACGATATTTATTTTAAATCGCTTTTATCCGTTTGTTTACAGCGACTTCAAACTTCAGAAAACGTGTCTGAACTCGCTGCAGTAAGCGGTGTGAAGTTAGCGGCAGTCAGGTTTTCCAGAAAACCGTGGGGAATTTGAGGGAGATTATAGGGGATTCACATAAAATACGAATGGGGAACTTGCATGATTTTTTTTTAGATTTTTTTTACATAGTTAATGGTCCCAATAATAGATTTTTCATGAAAAAACATTTAAAAAATCGTTTAACAATTAATTATCGATTGTTCAAAAAGTGAAATTTTCAAATGCTCCAAAAGTTGTCATGACGTCATCAGGCGGGTCCTATACTTCCGCATGTGGCGCCATCTACCGGATCATAGATTCCTACCGTCGGTATATCAAATTTACCTAACCCTAACTGATTAAACCTATTTAAACTGATTTAACCTTAACTGATTAAAACACTCACAAATACTCCAAAATGTCAAACGACAGTAAAAAAGTTAAAAAACAACCATACAAATATTGTTTTGTACCATCGTGTGCGAACTCAACTGTGTCAACCCCGAATTAAGTGTTTATAACAGTTCCTGCGTGCAAAAATATTCGAAAATTGTGGTGTGAAGCCGCAGGTTATTCTCACCCATTACTGGGCAGAAGTGACATTTAACAATATAACCTCTACTGTTTGTTGACACCGGCTTACATTTAGAAAAATATCAGTGCTGTCATCTAGTGGCTGCAATAAGAACCCGGAGTCACCGCCTGATGACGTCACGAGCGTTAAAAAGTGGTTCAAAATTATGCAATTTTCGATTGATTGTTAAAAAAAAACTGCAATGAGTTAGAATGCATTTTTCATTGGAGAGTATTCCATAGGCGTTAAACTATTTATTAATACACTTATTTCTCAAATCTGGGCCGCATGCAAGTTCCCCATTGCATCACTGTGAGAAGGCAAGAAACTATAGGGGAGGATTGGCCAAATTTTCACAAGCTGCAGCTCATTGCAAATGCCGCATATCAATTCGTTTTCCAGTTCTGTCAAAACCCATAATCACTCCATATCAATAATAATAAATAGAACCCCCTGCTCTATAAAAAGGGCTTGATGATAACCAGGAACCCCCCTGCGTTTTCAACCCCCACATGGTGAATCCTCCAGCAACCCCATGAACCTCCCATCCCCAAACATGAAGTCCCTCAGTGATGTGAGACGACCGAAGGATCTGAAAAGAAAACGTGATGATAGTAATCACGACGTGCGACTTGATAAACAATTAAAAGTGACTGATTTTGATACGAACAGTAGTATTAACCTAGACAATAATGTGGTGGAGAGTGCGGGATTTTTCGATGAGTACTGTCAGATATTGTTGAAGGACAGCACTCCGAGCCAAGGGGCTGTCATTGATGATGACTTGTTGGGTGACAAGGGACGAGACATATTCAATGAGATGAATCCTGCCCTGGTGAGGGTACCCTTAGCAATGAGACTCAAGGCCTGGGCCGTTAGAAACTCGGAGAACCTTAGAATTGAGGTTATTGACGATCTCCTGACTATTCTGAGGGACGAGGGATACCTAGATCTTCCTGACAGTGCTGTGGCACTTATGGGAGGAGAGGGACCATCAGTGGCGCCTGAGGGAGCCAGAGACGATGCCCTCACCGACGGAGACCTGGAGAAGGTCGACGTTTGGATAAAGAAAGAGGAGTCCAGTGAATCGATGTGGCCAAATGATGACAACAACAGTTCGGAACCACTGTCTCACGACGAGATCGAGGCCAATATCAAGAACGATATTATCTGCCCGGACTTTGCTGTCACTGATTTCATGTCTGATGACAATCACAAGGTGAAGGATGAACAGAGGGGAATTGGGGGGGAGGGTGAACCAAAATTTTGCTCGGTTATGAAGGGGGAGCTTCAGAAGATGGAGCAGAAGTGGGCGAGACAGCTCGAGAGCACGAAAAGAAGTCTGCTTTATGATATGGTGAGGAAGTACGAGGATCTCAAGAACAGGATTGGCCTTTCTACGAGAGCTTTGGGCACCGGGTTTACCGATGACAGAGAGGTTCTTGGAATTAAACTGCCCTTCCTGGATGTCGATACGTTCCGAGATTTTGATGAGGGCATTGCTGATAATCCGGAAAAGGAAATTGCAATGGTAATTTTTTTTTGGTAGAATCCCTGAGGGTTAATGAGGGCGCAAATAAATGACTAATTCTCTTGTCATATTTTGGGCATTGACATAAGACAGGATTTCGATTCATTACTAGGCTAGCGCTATATCCATGCGCACCCAAATTTTTAAATGACATAAAATGACCCCCTGTTTTGGTCCCTAGAAATCATTGATGACAACTTTATGTTTCGGAGCTACATCACTCAGTAACAGTATTGGCTGTACCTTATCAGCAATTTTAGCAAAGGACGTACAAATGCAATATAGTGCATGTGGAAAAAAAATCAGAGGAATTAAGAAATTAAATTTTGGAGACACGAATACATTTAGATATTTCAAAGGTAAAAATCATCGATTTTTCATAATTTACAACATGGGTATGGAGTAAATTATTAATTAATATTGTAAGCATCAATTAATTATGAAAAATGATTCTCCAGATGTTTTGAGAGAGAAACATGGCACGAGTGATGCCGAAATCGTCTCGAAAACAAGTCGCTGGTTTACAGGCGCTGGGGATCGTGATGGAGGCAGGAAAGAGCGCAGGAAATGATCAAAATATCCCGCTCCTGAGATTAATTGGCAGCCACATCGATAAGTGATAAGCAATTTTTTGTAGAAAAACTACAAAATAAGAAAAAAATATATAAACCTTGTACAGAATAAAATATTTTACTTAGGCGATTTTCATACTCTCTGTATATTTAAGTGTAGCTTGAAGGCATTCAACCAATTGCTCGATTTTCCCCTGAGGATAAATAACATTACATAGGTTCTTCTCAAAACAATCGCCATATAGTGGATTCGCAATGAATTTTACCATTATTCCAATTACTAGATTCATCAAGTCAAATTTTGCGAGAATAAATAAGTCTTCATTTCAAACCAAAAGATATATCTCACGTGTGTACATTTTTGCTCTCAACCCCTTAATTCCCAAGACACATTCGGCCATGAAATTATTGAATTCGTCTTCAATCTCTATTTAATCGACTGCTCATTCTTTTGAGCTGGAGATCTCGATGAAAGCAGAATATAGAACATCCCTGAGGTTAATCAACAGATTCACTGATAGTTGATTAATCATTATTTGTAGAGAAAGGAGAAATAATATAAAAAATTCAGGCCTTATAGAGAATAAAATATTTTATTTAGGCGATTTTCATACTCTCTGTACATTTAAGTGTAGCTTCGATGCGTTGAACCAACTGCTCGACTTTCCCATCAGCAAAAATAATATCACATATGTTTTTCTCTTTCGTGTCCTTGATTAAACTAATTAGCACAGATTTAGCCCGATGTACATCAAACACAGTGTGATTAATCCCCAATTGCCAGGTATCGAAGTTGACGCAGGATTTTCGGGTTCTCAAGGCGTCCAGACGTCTCTCGATAATGAAAGACAGAAATTGGTAGAATTGAACGTAATCCATACCGTGTGATGCCTTCAGAAGTAACTGACATTGAGAGGGCCAATTATCCATGTTACTGCAATCGTCGATTTCCTTCATTACAGCCACTAGGGCCGTCTTCAATTCTCGCCAGATGTTCCATATGTTACAGCCATTAATCCAGTTATGATTTATTGAAATTGTGTCTTCCTGTTAGCAAAATTGATTTAATGGCCTCTGGGGCAAATCTCAAAGGAATTTCATAATTAATTACACATATATCTAGCCATATTTTGGGATAAAATGATGTGAAGAGTCATTACCAGGTTCCAAACTTGGTGATGCCATCCAGAAGGTACGAACACAATTTCTCCAGGTCCCTGAACTATTTCTAAAGACTTATTCGATTGTTTTAGGGGTAAGTTATTGTCTGGGGAGTCGATGTCATAGGGTAGGTGTCCGCGAGCATCACAAAGATTGTCTTCCTCCCCTGGAGGGAACAGAAGCCAACGTTTCTTTCCCACTATGTTGGCAGACCAGCTGTATGATGCGAATACGTCGACGTGCAGAGGTGTCCTGGTAAATTTGTATCAACATTTCTTTAGTATTATTCTGTTCAGTTATAAAAGCAACTTATCAATTACAAATATGGGCAAATGACCAAAATTTTAATTGCATTCAACATATTCATTAAGAGCAATTATGATTACCAAGATCCTTTGGGCCCCATATAAACAAACATGTAGTCATCCTCCAGATGAGGATGAGCGAGGTAGTATTCATTAAGCCAATCCGAGCCAAAGTACTTGGGCACTTTGTAGATCTTGGCATTGGGATGAGCCCTCAGGCAGTGCCAATCCTTTAAGTACAAGAGGGGCATCTCGCAGGGATAATTATTGTTTCTATATTCTTGCCAATAATCTATGAACTTTTCTATTTTCATTGTCTCCTTTAATTGAGCGTTGTAATATTTTATGCCACAGTTAGCTACAGGTACTTTGGATTCTCCTGTAATTCAGAGCCGGTGTATAATTATTTTGCTGCTAATTAAACGAAGAGCTTCATTCTTTTAATGTTTACGAAGCAATTTGGCTAGAAGCTGCTAGATCGATAACAAAGCTTGGAAATAAAAAAAATCACAAACATTGACTCAGCCAATCCAATCATATCAGGTCCTGCTTGTCGATTTAATTGTTGAGACTCATTAAAAATGCAGAATAATTACCATATAATTGTTTTAGACATTTAAAATTTGGCGCTTCATCGACTCGCCACTGCTGCGCACAGGTCCACTCATTAGTAATTCCCGATTGAATAACACAAGGCAAATTTGGCAGAAGATGCTCGGAAAAAAAATCATTATACGTTAAGGAACAGTCAACACTTCGATAATTCTGAATTACAGACTCATTGTCACACTTGTGCCACTTTTTGGGGCTTTTTTCATCGATCTCAATAACCTCCATCCTCCCAGCTGATACCACATTTTTGGAGAACTGGTGAAGTCACCCAGAAAGTCCCTACATCTGGGATTGTTATGTTCTTGGCCGTTGGTAACTAGGAGGCGTTGCGCAGTTCAGTTTTTGGGTTCGACGAAGTTCTTCATTAGGATCTCGTGTATTTACATTTTTCATCGTTGCGGAGTTATTTTGGACTACTTTTATTTACAAATACCAAAACTTTTGCTCTGAAAAGTTGTTATTGCCATTTGTGAGTGATTTTTTGGTGATAGTTGGGACACAAGAGCATTTAAAATGGGTGGAGGCGATTTGGTAAGTGAAAAAGCTCTGAGAAATTACATATTTTCTTTAAAATTCAATTGATTCAACAAAAATAACAAAGTTAACCTCAAAAAATAGTTCTTATTATTTTTTACCTCTTGGTGTAGTTATTCGTATTCATAATTTGTGAGAAATTATTTTTCCATTTGATGGAAATATCAAATTAAAAGGAAAGAGAAATTAGCCTGAAAATATATTTGTATATCCTTCTATTACAATTCCACAATTTTTAATGAACAATTAATGAAGTTCTTGATGTTGAATTATGTGAGAATACAATCAATATTGTTGTTTTTAGAACTTGAAGAAGTCCTGGCACCCCTCGACGATGAAGAACATGGAAAAAGTGTGGAAGGCGGAGCAGCAGGATAATCGAGAGAAGAAGAAAATAGCTGAACTGAAACGAGACATTGAAATGGAAAAGGACAGGGAGGACATGACAAAATATGCGATGCAGCAGGGAGTGATTGCCAAGAAAGACGACAAAAAACTGGACTGGATGTACAAAGGACCGAATCAGGGAATCAATAGGGAAGATTATCTTACTGGCAAAGCTATTGATAAGACGTTTGAGCAGCAGGCACAGGCTGAGCGAGATGTTGAGAGGAACAGAATGCCCAGCAATCATGTTGAATACGGTTGGTATTGTTTTAGATTCAATCATTTCTACTAAGTATTGTGCTGATTTCTAGAAAAATTTGAAGATGAATACATGTTATAAACATTTGTTTTCTAATAAATTGTTCTTTCAGAATGTGTACCACCTTCATTGCGATTTTTTTCTGGCAATGAACAAGTGGATTTGCAGAAGAAACTCCAGGAGGATCCATTGTACGCCATAAAGAAGAAGGAGATGGAGTCCAGGACGCAATTACTAAAGAATCCTGTGAAGCTTAAGCAGCTCAAGGAATTAGTTGTAAGTAAAAGTCCTCTGTAGAAAATTTGATGAAAAGTTTTGTGTCAGGCTGCCATATGATAGGAAGCGTAGAACATTATTTTTTCTTGATGAATTACAGAGCAAGAAAAGAGGCAGTCCAGAACGATCATCATCGAAGCACCACAAGTCCTCGAAACACCATAAGGAGTCCCACAAATCTAAGAAAGACGATGGTAAACAACATTCGAAGAAGAAAGCCAAACTCTCTGACGAGGAAAAAGAAAAAAGACTGAAGGAAATGCTGGCCAATGCCTCCTGGAGGGATAAGGAGCGAGCGAAAAATATCAAGAAGTATCGAGACCAGGACAAAAAAGAGCAGAAAAATAAATCATTTGACAAGGACTTCATCAGGTAAGCAATTTTATTTATCATCAATTACTCACAAAACAATTATTTTCGTTCTTCTTATTTACAAGGAAGGAAAAATAATTCTTTTCTATTTTTTTTTCAGAAAACACTTGGTAAAGGCAACAGAAGTCGAGACGGTGGCGTCGCGGATCAAATCAAACATAAATAACATCCAAAGATCAGGACGGGCGATGGACACAAATTTCGCGAGGAGGTAGCGCTTGCATTGAAGGTCTGAGATCAATCAACTTCAAACCTTTAAAATCTTTTTTGGTAGAATTGTTGAATTTTTAATTTATATAACTTTACAATAAGTACGCCGACGAATGAATAAAGCATGTAATGAATGGATTAAAGCCAGTGCGTCATATCTAATTTATTTTTCAACCGTCTATGAATTGGGAGCTGTATGAGAATCGCCCCAATATTACCGGAAACTTCAAAAACGTCATTAACGTCCCCCATTTTCACAATGTAATTTGTGTAAGCAACAAGACATCACTAGGGCACTGTGGTCAGTCTAGACTATAAGACGGTTCAGCTTTGATGGCGTCTATCATTACATTAAGCTTCCATTCAATTCTGCCTAATTACCTTGCTGCCTAATCCCTTCTCCTGAAAATACCTACCTGTACCCTTGGGCTTATCACCTTGGCGACATCCTAGTCTGCTAATTTCCCCATCAGGTATGCTAATAACACAACCCAAGTACCTGCAGCCCCCCCTCCATATCCAAAATTCGGAAGGGAACCTGCCGTTCCTTCTTTCTAGCCGCAGAGTTCACTGAACGTTCGAAGCGGTCACATCTCCTCTACCTCTAGAGAATATTTTATTTTTTCAAAGTACTATTTTGAAGTGTTTGTGAATCAAATATCTGGAGACATTGTACTATTTAAAATTAGTTTCTCCAAGATATCCTAGCCGGACAACAAAAAAAAGTGAAGAAAGTCATTTTTCGTGAAGTGTCATTGAGCTTTAAATATGGAATCATCGTCTCTTAACGTGGTTGACTGCAGCGGAATTCGCGAAACAACAGGAGAAGTAGCAGAACACAGTTTTAAGTGGATCATTCGCGACTTTACCAACGCAATTAAAGGACCGAGTTATCCCCAGCTCAAGTTCAGCGTGCCTGAGGGCATAGAAGGGTGGATGTCGCTCCGTCTTGTGGGTGCAAAATGCGTGAGTGTGTCGACGATAAGCGAAATGCGCGCTTTGAACCTGCAGATCATGACCTACAACGAGGATGAAAAGAAGCGGAATGAGATGGAGGTGTCGATTCTCAATTCTGACGGATTCAAATGCATAACGAAAACAACCCGCCTTACTACCCTCGTGAGTTTCGAAATTTTAATAATTTTCTATATATTACATTTTTCTATATATTTTTTTCCATGTCAAATCGTGAAAATTTAATCTAACAACCGTTTGTCATTTGCAGAGACGGATTAACGTGCCTTTCAATAAAAAGATGATCGCCCAGGATGTGACGCTTCTTGCCGAAGATGTGCTGACCCTGCATTTCACCGTCAAAATGAACGTCCCCGCGCCTCCTGCTTTCAATTGCAATCGCTTATGGGCATCGCCGGAAAAGAGCACATTCGCAACTGAAATGGAGGCTCTGATCGATCATGAAGTATTCACTGATATCAAAATAACAGTTGGAAAGCGTGAATTTCGGGCGCTGAAGGCAATTTTGGTTGCTCGCTGTCCAACACTCGCCTCCCAGTTGTGGGTGAAACCGGACGCGATGGGGATAAGCCTCCACATAAGTGATATTCGTGAAGAAGTCTTCGAGGAAGTCCTCTTCTACATCTATACGGATCGAGTGAGGGACGTGAATGACATGTGGGATGAATTTCTTTACGCCGCACGGAAGTACGAGCTGGAACGAATGATAGATCGAGTGGAGGAGGGTTGGTTGTCGCCTCTGACTCCTGAAAATGCAGTCGAGAGACTCATACTCGCTGATAAGCGGCAGGACGAAGGACTCAAGAAGACTGTGCTCTACTTCATGAGGAAACACATAGTGATGGTGGTGGAGACCGGAGAGTATAAGAAATTTATACGAAGTAAATGCCCTTTATCTGCAGAGTTTTTAAAGTATTTATACCCTCAAATAGATGTTGAAC
This sequence comes from Diachasmimorpha longicaudata, assembly GCF_034640455.1. Taxonomy (NCBI): domain Eukaryota; kingdom Metazoa; phylum Arthropoda; class Insecta; order Hymenoptera; family Braconidae; genus Diachasmimorpha; species Diachasmimorpha longicaudata. Next base: position 9,790,272 of record NC_087227.1, read on the forward strand.
AATGGTTGTCAACTTAAAAAAATTGTTTAACTACGTCAAAACACAATTGTTTATGCAGTTTTTCAATTGCCATTATTGTACCATGACTTTCCACAAAACTGTAATAAATTCCTTTAATAATATAACTTTCAATTAGAAAAAATTATTTATTTATTGATTGATTCAACCTTCCTAATAAAATTTATACTCCACTTCCAAATAATAAATATTCGTCGGGAAAGGAGAGGACAATTTTCAATAAAATTTCTCTGTAGGTCATATATTTGTAATTCTGTTATCAATATAGAGAACAAGTCATACTGCAACAACTCCAACGAATCTCATCCCTCTTGAAAGATCCGAGATATTGTAACTACAAATCTCGAATCGTCAACATGTAATTATCTAAATTCAATCGTCTGTTGAATTAGGAATTCATCGAATAGTCTAGCGCTTTCAATCTGTACAGATAATCGCTACGAGAACACTTATGTACGAAATCATTACACCGGAAATTTCATTTTCAAAAAATCGATCATTTGAGATATGATCGAACGTTCGTCCGTCGATCCAGACAATGAATTTTAATTAGGTTCAATTTGACGGATGGTATCCAATTTTCAGCCGTTGTGGTCCGTCTCTAGAAACAGAAACAGGAAAATATGCTTAATATTGAGTACACGATTTTTTCAACTTTTGACCCATTCATAAATAATATTCCAAGTATTCATTTGGTGTATTCATTATTTTGGGGGACGGGGGAATATTTTTATTATCTGTATTTCGTCGATACACTGGCTGAACATTCAAGTATCTCACGACAAAGCACCTCATCAAGACTCCCAAATTACTTATGAATGGTACTTGACCCTTTATCAGTGGTTAAATCTCGTTAGCACGTGAGTCTTGTATATGTATTTCTTAAAAATAATTTTATAATATCTCACGTATGAAAAAATTTAATAGCATCAAAAGTCTCTGCAGACGGATTTTTCCTACGAAAAGTTAAATTTTTTTGTTATTGGATTTTCCAATAAAAATAACTAAAAATCTCTGGCAAAATATAAAGCACGAAATTTCTATAGAAAAAGATCGGTTTCTGTTTTAACTTGAAATATTTATATTACACTCGACATTTTTTGAATTTATTTGGGGGAAAAAAATCAATAAACACGGCCACTGAATTTTCCCGTACGTGATCAACGCTATTTCTCGATTTTTTTGACGACTTCTTTTGAATAAATTTTATCATTTTTTATTATTAAAATTTGGGAGCACACTTCATGAGGTTTACATAAGCGAAACATCAATTATATATCTGATTGTCTAACGAGATTTAATTGCACTTTATTAATTCTATTTAATGGAAATAGACATGCTTCTCCAAGGCGTTTTTTTATGGAGATAAAAATAATAGTGCAATGGTATTTCGATTGGAAATGACATGCAATGGTGATGTGCTAGGAGCCGTTATTTTAGCTTCTTCGGTACTATAATTTATGCATTAACAGTTTATTTTTATTTCTAGAGCGTTTCAATTCGCAATGTTTCAGTTGTTCACATTCTTGGACCCAAATTGTAGTGAGAGAACCGATTGCGAAGGTTGACAAATGATTTTTTGGGAATAAAAATGTTTTATTGAAATCTAACGACTTCCCATGAAACTCTAGTGGTATTTCCTCAGAATTCTGATGATTTGATTTCTCGAATCCAAATTTCATGTTTTTTCTGATATTACCCGTGAATTTCTCCGCTATTATATACTTTTTGAATATGGAATAAAATTGTAGATTAGGCCGATTCTATTTGATTTCATATTCTTCAGATATTCTGATGCTCAGGTACTCTCTTCAAATAAACAATTTTCGCAGAAAATAACAACTTCGGCACTGAGAATGCGGTTCATATGCCGTTGATGAAACGATGACAAAATTATTACGATTTGTATTTCTTTCTGAGGAGTTTTGCAGTCAAGTGGTGTTTAAACTCCAGTTTGTACTATTGGTTGAATAAATTTCTTATGAGGAATCGATAATTCTCCCTCGACTCAGGAAATATTAACTATGAACATTCTTCGTGAATTTTCAAACTTTCAAAAGATTAAATAGCAGTCGACGTTGACAAAATTTCTTGTACAATCCGTTAACGAGTTCGTTCATATAAACTTGAAAAAAAAAAATTTTTACGAGTCCTCCAGGTAGAAATAATGGAGTAGAAAATAGAATTGCATAGAAATTTAGAGGTATGATTCGGAAAACTCAAAATCAGATGCAGATGCACGTGAGGACCTCGTATAAACTGATATACCCCCACCAATGGCACTATCTGATGTTCCCTCGCCTGTTACGAAATCAGCTACTATCAATGAGTCCTTAGGTATGTGCCCTGTACCTCCTCGTGATGCGTCCCGCTCGGCTAGACGCTGTTTCAACACTTTTATTTTTTCTTCTTTCTGAAAAGCAATCAGATGGCACAAAATTTAAAAAATACCCAACTGCGATTGATTCTCAAACATAATAAATAAATCAGATCTAATAAAAAGCTGTTTGTTTGACTAAAACAAATAAATAAATAAATAATTTTTCTGAAAGTCTTTGAGAGGTTGAGATCAAATGAACCTCCGCACCTGGGCAATCAGTTTCTGCAGTTCATCATTCTCAATCACGAGCTTCTGATATCTTTCCTCGTCCTCCTTGGACATTCCCACATCCGGATTATACTTAGACTCAGCCTTATCCTTGGGATGTCTGATGACTTCAATGACTTTAGGCACAAAAATAAGGGCCATGCTGAGAAAGCAGCAGAAGATTATCGCCAGTGCGACGAATGTGAAGCTCGCATCCTGTTGGCTAGCTATGACCATCGTCACTGGGGCCGTTATCAGACAGAGTACAACTACATTGTAGATTGACATTCCGACGTAACGTGAATCGTTGATCTGTTTCACTTTTATACTTCGAGTTTCGTAGGCGAGAAACAGTCCGAATACCAGGACAACTCCTTTGTATCCATAAATTAATCCTGTGAATTTAAAATGATATTCGTGCTGGAAATATCGATTGGGAGGCGTCAAAACCAGATAAACAAAATTATGATTTACAAATTGAAAGCTATTGAAGGGAAGGGGAAGCCTGAAGGGGCTTTATTAGTGCAAATAAGAAGATGAATTAATTGAAAATTTATGGATTTTAATTTCATGAAGCCCATACCAAGCCATACTCCATTGTGTTCACTCTCGCAATGCTCCAATTCCGGACGGATCCTGGCGTCGTCCTCACCGTAAGGTGGCATTTCCAGCTGAAAGACCTCAATTTGCCTCTGCAAGGGGTCCAATCCTTGCCACGACCCTAGAATAACTATATCGACCGCCAACAGGGCACTCACCATTGTGTATAATTTCCACGGTTGAATATTTTTTTGTACTGATGATACTTTCTGTTTTGCCATGAACAACTGGAACATCGTCAGTACATCATTCCATTGTCGATTGTGAACTAATGAAGTAGTAAAATTAGACGAGTCGACTTCATTCATTTTCTCGAATTTTGTTAAAGTGTTTCGATGAAATGGGAAAAAAGTTAAAATATCTAATTGAAACAAAATTAATAAAAATGAAAGAAATCGATTCGTTGCTTCCTTTTTACTACTTCACTACTAAAAATACCAATTGATTGCTATTACTTTAGCTTGATCAGCTTTTGTTTTAGTCGTCAGTCTATGTACTCTCCATACTTTGCTGAACATCGCTCCAAATGCCAGGGTGAATCCGATTGAAAGCACCCAAGCTCTTCCTTGACAAATGCCGGCATATTCAGAGGGCTGAACGAAGCGACCATCAATGCCCAACAAGAATACTGATACGAAGCAGGCAATAACACCTACCAGCATGATCGTATTGCAGACCGGATGCGACGATAGAATTACTCTGCCCACAGACCAACAAAATTCCGTTAAAAAATCTGTTCGACTTTGCCTCGATTAATTTTTTAAAGCAATTATTCACCTCCTGTGACGATTCCAAATATTAAAAATGATGAGGAGAATGGCAATGGTGATTCCTAGTGCTGAAATTGCGCACATGCAGATGAACAGTGGCAAGGATACAGTTCTTAAAACTCTTCTAACGATCGTCCGATCCTGTGGGACCTTTCCAGCGATCCATCTCTCCATGTTCTTCCAGGTCAGATTATCCATCTGTGTGTCGTAGTAACCCAGCTTCACATACTTTCCATCGATCACCTGCTCTATTTGGGTTAATGCTATTCTATCACCCTGAGAGCTGAATGCCACGTATCCCTGGGTGATTGAGGCAGCATTGGTGTCGTGAGGAAAGAACCATTTAATGATTTTCTTTTCGTTATTGCTACTTTAGCTACATTGAAATTTATGAGTTGGGATTGACTTGTTATGAACTCACCGAAACGCCCAGGAATTGAGTGGAATTTATTGCCGAGTATATTTCATCCGCTATTTCTTTCTCCGTGTAAGTGAAATTCTTCAAACTCTTTCCCGATTTCGCCAGTTTTTCCATCGTCTTATTGAATGCTGGAATGACAAGTACGAGAGCACGTCATTTATTTCAACAATTACGCGTGTAAGAAATATTTCGATTGAGGGTTCTGCAGAAAAAAATTGTACAGAAAAATAAATGTCTTTGGGTTAATTAAATTATTGTTTGATATTCACAAACAAAACAGACTGAAAGGAAATAAGTTAATGGAATAATTTATACGACACCGAATGGCGCTCCGCGCGCCCTATTTCAATTTCCCGCTTGGAACACATTGATGATCTACGTGACTAATTTAATTTTTTGTGCTTCTGCTTTCATAAATAGGATAAATAGAAAATCGAATTTCTTAAAAATGTTTTCGTTGTTTTTTACCCAGTGCAACAGACCAAACAGCATCATAGGCCAGTGGAGCTTCCTGATAACCCTCGGGGTACCGATTCCCATCGATGTCATATCCATCCTCCTTCAGCAACTGATTAAGCCTCTGCCTGAAATCCTCGGAAGTCATTCCACTGATAGTTGTGTCATTGTTCTGGTTCCACATTAGGGCCTCAGTAGTGAGATGACCCTCCGCGGCCATTCTCATCTGTTCCTTCGTGCAAGAGATGCCCTCCTTGTCGAGATTGATCTCGAACCAGTTGTCCTCGTACCATCCGATGAAGAACCAGACGTAGCTCTTTCCGTAGAGGTTCTGGTGGTAGACCTCGCAGAGAACTCGACGTGCGGCTACCACGTAGAAGAGGCCGATTATTATCCTGGCGTCCTGACGTCGGAGATTTCTAACTGCGTCCGCCGGATCTGAGAGGAAACTCTGACGTGTCACGATCTCGATTCCCGCTTCCTTGCAACGGGCTTCCAAGTCCTCTACTGTCTATTTTGAGAGAGGAAAACGAACTAGGAAGTGTTAGTGTGAAAAATTTTAGGAAGAACTGGAGGTCCAGGAGAAATTTCATTGAATTCCGGTTGAAATTCTCCAGGCAACTGACTTAGACTGAGTTCCTGTAGGAATTCGCGGGGAATTCTCGAAGAATTAGGATGAGAAAATGAGATATAAATCATTCCATCAAAAATAATTACGTTACCGATATGAACACTTCCTCGGCCTGTTGTAAAATAGCAACTCTAGACCAACCAAATTTCTGCATCAACTTTATTCTGGTTGGATTATGAACTGTAGCAGATGGATGGGTTCGAAAAAGTGTCGGGAAGCGATTGCGGTCCGAGAGTGCTGGAGATGAGGCACCGTAGCATAGCTGGAAGAACGGTAGCCTAAGAATTTATAACATAACATGAGGAAAAACACTACTGAACCATAACCATCTTACAACAACTAGATTCCACATTTTCGAAGCTTCTGCCACAGTCGTGCAGACAGTACTGCATCCTGCCAAAAGCATCAACTTCTGGGGAGCATTGTACAGCAAATTATACATCACAGAAGCTCCCAGACCAGGTTCGCACTAAAACCAAAATTTCAGTAATCGAATTATTCGTGTCCTTGAAGTATCAATCGCATCATGTTCTGATGCAGTAGCAAAGTTTGATGAGGAAATAACTCAATTATCCCAGGGAATAGTATTGGATGTGGATGTGTGGCTATATGCTTTGAATAAAATGTACATATTTTGGGTAACTGATATTTGCATATCGTATGTACCGTACACGCGGTAATATGCGAAATTCTATAATTAGGTAATTAAAGTGATAAATTTATTTGGTGCCGTCGGGTGCGTGTTATCACTTTGCTACTGCATTGGCTTCATGAATATTAAATCACCTCGCTGTCATTAGAATGCAATTTCAATTCGAATCCCGGTAGCAGGTCCTTCGCCTTATTGACGTCTTCCAAGGCGAGATTAGCCGCTGGCATACACGCCTGAAACAAACGTGCCGACCAAATTCATTGATATCATACATCACGTCCTCCAATACAAAGTTTCACTTCAATAAAAATTCATTCAAAATTGCAGCAAAGACTTGCCAATAAACCAATATATTTTTCCAATAGAAATTCAGTACTGAATTTCCACAGGAAACATTTTCCCTCCTTACTCTGCAATATAAAATACTCCAACAATTATTTAAAAAATATTAACAAAAACCCCAATCGGTTTTTTGCATCCGCCATCGAGTTGGAAATCCATCACAGAATAAAATGAAAAATTAACAAATAGAAAAAATGAACACATCAGATTTTCTTATGTACAGAATTTATTGATACATTCGATTCACCCCACGAGTCATAATTTACCTGCCCTCCTTGCCATCCCCCTTCTCCACCAATGGGAAAGATCCCCCCAATATGAAGGATATTATCTTCCGAAGCAGGTGAAGATCCACAGGCCAACGACATCATCGACAAAGCCCCGATTAATCGCATCATAATTAACTGTAAAAGCCACCCCCTTCGCAAATCAACACTCAAATTCTCAATGAGAGAATCGTCTTCACGATGCCGCCGGCGAATAATCGGCTAATCCTCTCCACTGATCATTTTCCCAATTCAATTTCCTCCACTCACTATAATCCATTATCATCACTTGTTGCCTACGTTAAATTGTGATAAACACTTGACCCACATAACGAGGAACCATCACACTGTCATAATTTTATTGAATAATAAAAACCACCACTAATTACTAATGACAGAGCGATTCATCAATATTGTGATGACTCTGGAGAGGACAGAACGACGGAGAACTTGCTCGGGTATGAATCATATTGATTCTGTTCCAGCAAAGTATTCCTGAGGGTCGTGGTGGAGAGGTCTACCCCCTCTACGAGGTAGTCATCGGAAAATCGATGTGCACAAACCCCGAAATACCCTTGCCAGTTATTCCCATTTCTCTCGTGTGTTGAGTCTATCTGTCAGTCATTTAAAATTAACAATCCGGGGAGAGGTTTATCCGCCTCCTGCTGTGGCCCGAGGGTGGGGGATGATTATTAATTGAGGGGGGTGGGGAGGATTAATCCGGAATTAAGTATTTATGTTTATGCGGTGGTCTTGTCATCGTGTTTGCTTCGGCGCCTTCGAATTTCATCCCTTGGAAACCACTCGGCTAGTGAAGTTGATTCCTGCATTATCTCTTTTATTTGTCTTTATATATTTATTTATTCAATTATTTATTTATTTATTTAATTTCATCGGGTTTTTGTTAACATTCTGGAACTTGTGTTGATATTGCGATGGAACAATAAAAAATTCAATGTTGAGGCAATGTTGACTGCTTATGTGGAATTCCATGAGTTATTCACTTCCATGTAAACCCCGTCATTACAGAAATTTCATTCGGAAGCGAATTAATAATTTATTGGCAGGAACATATCGATTGTGACGAAACCATATTAAAACTGAGGAAATTTCCATAATTTTTCGCAAAAAAATCCGAGGAGAATGACTTCTTGAAGATGTGTCACCTATTGACCCTTTCCCCTCGTTATTTTCCCGCATTTAAGTACATCTCCACTTCATTCATAAATAACAATACGGTGAGAGAGGTTCATCCGCTATTTACACTCCGACGACTGCTGGAAATGATTAATTACAGAAGATTAATCCGCAATGAAATATTCATGTTTAGGTGATGGTCTTTTGTAATCACGTCTGCTTCGGCGCCCTCGAAGTCCACCCCTCTGAGGTCACTCACTCGATGGAATCGAGTCCTGCATTATCAACCCGGCGAAAGCGCTTTATTTTGATAAATTTTCGTTGTTGATCGTCTTCCTTAGTTTATCGCAATTAAAATAGTGAAATTAAATAATCAGTTGGTGTAACAATGTCTGTACCGAGAGCTCTACCACAGAGTAAAGAGGCCCTGTTGAAATCCTACACAACTAGACTGAAAGAAGATGTAAAATCCATGCTAGAGAATTTTGAAGGTTCGTTCTAACCTCCACGCAGTGGAAATTATACATGTGCACCAAGGGAAAATATTATTTTTGCCAAATATCCACGTACTTGAGAAAAGTGATTATTAATTAAATAATTTTAGACAATTATATTACATAGACAAGGTTATGTACAACATAGTTATCCTCTAGAACAACGTGAGTGCGATAATTACAACCTAACATGGCTCGTTTAGAAGTGACTTGCCAAGAAATAATTAGAAAAATACTTCTCTCATGTAAATGAATAATTAGCAGAATAATTTTTTTGTCACAATACGATGACAGCCCAGCGCTGATTGTCAACAGAGAATTTGATGAATTGTTTTTTATTCTACACAGACTGTTTAATGAAATTTTCAAATATCTGCAGTTGAATGGTGGCTATTTGGTAACAATTCATGTGAAAGGTTTCGTCATTGCTCTGTTACAGAAATCATAAAATTGGCCAAAGGGGAGAATGACTCGCAGTTGTCTAGGATGACTCAGTGTGAACAAGACACTTACGAAATGCACGTGAGAGCTGCTAACATCGTGAGAGCTGGCGAATCCCTGATGAAACTTGTTTCTGATATCAAACAGTATCTGATCCTCAATGATTTTCCATCTGTTAATGATGCCATTGCGACGAATAGCAAATTGTTCAGGCAGAAACAGGCGGAGTGTGATCAAAAACTGGCTGCTTTAAGGGACGACATGGCTACTGATCTTTATGATTTAGAGGAGGAGTATTACACGTCTATTTATAAATGATTTTTGGACTACTTAGGTATTCAATTTTTTAAAAATTTAATGGAAGACCCTAGCACTTTTTGCAAGATGCTCGAGCTATATTTATCTGAAGGCTGTGAGCGGTTCATTGGAATTTTGTTGACATTATAATTCCATAGATGTTTTCTTTATAATTATCTGAATTCTTATAGCATCTTAATTGGAATTTAATCGGAAGAGCTAGGGTATTTATATATATCGAATCGCTGGGAGGAGCTCCATGTTGCATTCGAGGATCTCGTTCTTTCTCATTAAGTCACTGTCATTGTTAATATTCAAGTCGAGCCACATTTGTAATATATAGGTATAATATATACGGTAATTAAATAAATGCTATTTTTTACATTAACAAGAATGAGTTGTAATTTTAAAACGACAATATCTGAGAAGAACATGAATTTACAAACTCCAAAATAATATTTTCTTCAAAGAATTGGGAAAATTCATGTCGTTTAGCTTTAATTCTCATCGCGTCTTCATTTAAGTAAGGGTGAAATAAGAAATTAACTATGTTTAAATACAAAAGATATTTTTATTCAATTTTTTATACGCTCTAACAACATGTACAAACGAAACAAAAATTATTTCTTCTTCCCTTTCAATTTTCTTGCATGTCGATGAGCCTTGTACTGCATCTTCCTCTTTTCATCAACAATTTCCTTGTATTTTCGTTTATTATATTTAGCAAATTCAGCGTCAGCCATGAGTTCATCGACAATCGTTCGCTTTCTCTCCTTCTTAGTTAATCTCCCATGGTAGAAGTCCAGTGGTGTGTCAACAACTTTTCCAATTTGGAAGAATTTCGGAAGAGTCTTGATGTCATTCTTCTTGTAGAATTGCTTAGGATTTAGAACCGATCGCATTTGAATAATCTCCAGGTCGTGCTTGATTTCGTCAGTCATTTCTGTAGCTGGCAGATTGAACCATTTCTTCCCTTTAGATTCTTTACGTTCTTTCTCAGCTCTGGCTTTCCTCTGCCTCTTGCTTAATTCATATTTAGGAACATGCATTAATTGTTCAAATCCTGGCTTAATTGCCGTCTTCCGGAGGATTTCGGGGACTGGATCGACCGCCTGCGAAAGCTCTTGGACGTCAAGAATCTTTGGAACTAGGGATTTCGTCTTTTTTTCTTGTTTCCAGCCCATTTCGATTTCGAATTCATCGAGATCGATGTCGTTGGTTGCAAGAGTTTTCCTTTTCTCCTTTACTAGCTTTTTAATTTTCAGTCGAGCGGGGTCTAGATCTAAAAAAGATATGACATGAACACATTTAGTGGACTTGAATTGCAAAGTCCTTTTGTTTAACAAATTTTAGTCAGTTCATATGGACTAATAGGACTGCCAGAAAATCGTACAAACATTGAGAACAAATTACATTGAGATCTGTCTATCAAATTTTGCTACACGTTCCCATAACCTCAAAATATATTTCATATATTTATTCTTCATATTATACTCACCAGATCCCTCGAAATCCACATCGTCGTCGCTTTCTACTAATGTTTCTCTGTTTTCGAGACTCGATTCACCTGCAGTATCGAAGAACATTAGAGCCATTGTTTATTTTGATCAATAAAACAACGTGCTATCAATGGAGGAACGATTTGGACTGTCGTCGCCCAGGAGTGGGGAGTGGTTAGAGTGGGGGACCTTGGATACCACTTCCTGGGAAAAAAATGCATGGGGTTTTATCAACATGTTTTATTGGTGTTTATAAACGGTTTCCTGTTTCACAACTAATTAATTTTACGTGCGATGAAAATTAGCGGACAAAAATGGGTGCAGTAGGGTTATTTATTACTTACAAAATAATAAGTAAATATATTAAATTCTTTAAATGCAAAAATAACTGAAATAAATATTTACAATGAAGAAAAATGCAGGAAATAAAAGTATTAAGAGGTAGATAATTGTTTCTATTAAAAAATCTGATAGTCTGGCAGGAAATAATTTATTTAAACAATCGCGAGGAAACGTAGAGTCACTTCACGGAGGTAATTTATTTATTTTGCCTCCTGAGGTAGATTATGTCTGGGATATTTTTTTTTTATTCGTCAAAGACCAGAAATTACCTAATAAACCTGGTCATTGACACTTTAACCACATGGAAATCGCCACTGATCGACGAGTGTATCATTTTTCACAAAAATTTGCTGAGGTTTTAACTAGATGTTTATAATAAAACCAACACAATTTTCTAATCCGTTCTATTGGGCTTTCCCATCATTTTTAAATTTTCAAGTTTTTTTATGTATATCCAGAGATAAATCAATGGTCTGTAATTATTTTCGACCCCCAAATATCGAGAGAATGAGTCCCATAAGGCCCTCTTTTGTGTTGCCCCCTGAATACCGAGGGCCGTATCCGGTCTTTTTTGAATATGATGATGGTCGTTCGCAATCCATAACTGCTCCATTTTCCATAAATAAGCACTCTTGTGCGTGAGAAAGAGAATACAAAGGTGAAACTGCATGAAATTTTTTGCTTCAACAGCGAAACGTTCAAATTAATCCATTTGATCCCTTATGGACGACTGTCCCTCCATTTAATGAAGACATATTTAATTAAGGACAAAATAAAAACGACGATATGTAGTCACCGACCGTGAATTTAATTCAAAATTGAACCATTGAAACAAATTTGTTTATGAATTATTTTGTCGCCTCAAGTAAAACAATTTTGAGGGCATAATACGGCAGGTAATAAACGTCAATCGCGGAAATGTTCCGCAATTCAAGATGATAAGAATATTCTATTCACCGCATGTCAGAGGGATCAATGTTAATTACTAGATCGTGTATTTTTCAGTAATTATGCGCTATCAAGGTTCATGGATGTCTTGATGAATTATATCCTGAGTTAAGAGGAAATTCACGCACAAAAAAATCTAGTATTAATACCTAGCAAATACGTTAGACAATTCTATTTGATTTCTATTGAATGTTCTCCAACATTTCAGTCCATTTTATTGAAATGGTCAATAAAAAATAGCAATAAAATTAGAGGCTTTATAGCCCTCATTTTCTTCGGACATTTTTTGCTGAATTTCCTCCATCAAATAGAATTTTCCACCAGTTTATTCAATAAATAAATAAAAGGAACAATCAATAAACTCGAACTTCCTATTCCAAAAAAAGCATTTAAAAAAATATTAACCCAACTCAAGGCCCCTCCCCTCCAAAATCCCCTCCCCCTCCTGATGGAAGTTAACCTTCCCCTGTCAAACAGATCGAGTGGGTCGCGCGCAACCACAGCACAAACACTTTTCGATTCCCAGTGTCGTCTCAACGACAAGTGTACCCCCCCTCTCCCCCATATCCACATACACACGTAGACAAAACCCCTGAAGCCGGCAACACCGAAACAAGTCGGGTGGGAAGCATGAAAAAAGATAACCTAAGGTGGCAAAACGACGCGAGAGGGGAGTGCATAACCCAGGGGGGGATTCGTCGCGAAAGGGTCGACGTCGAGCTCTACAGACAGTAGTGGGGCTAAATGGAAAGCGTGGTGGACAGTAAGTTGCAGTGTTACGGCAAAACTGAGTGTTTCGCGACGTTCGCCTGAGTCTGACAACCAATTAATCGATTTTCCGGTGAAACCTGTGAATTCACCTGAAAAGCACGTCGGGGAGCCGCGTATTTTCTCGAAAAAAACCTCGTAAATTGGTTGAAATCCCCGAGAATGGAATCGCCGGTTATTTTTCGAAGCTCCCCCCACCCACCGAGCAGCAAATAATCAAGTGTTAGTGAGTGATAACCAGGAAGTGTTACAAGCATGCCCAAAAATCCCAGTGGGTCTCGGCAAAATGAATAATAAACTAAAAACAAACTAGAGGATTTACCGGCCGAGTAACAAAGAGCAAAAGCCAAATGATAGAAGGAAACATGGCCACCGGTGTGAATGGAACAGAGCCCGCGATTCCTCAGTGGAAACGCGACCTGATCCGGCGTAGGCAGCAGAATCGTGGTATATCCCCAGGTGGAGTCTCGCCAGCAGGAGCTCCAGGTGCAGTTGAGCCAGGTGTCCCTGAGGGGCTGGACTCCACCAGTGATAACGCCACCGCTGATGTCCCTAATTCATCCGAATCATGGAGCACTCAGGTTACTCCAGTTTTAGTCCAAAATACAACAGCTAGTGGCGCTGCGAGCCGAGAGTTTAACGACAGTACCCTGGCTGGCAACGTAAAGCCAGTCGCGTGCAGCATGCACCTCGAGTCGAACGGATCCCTCTGTCCGGAGGAGCCCGCGACCCTTAAGAATCACCCCATGAATTTCGATAATTGCGATGCAAATCGATACAAAAAATACGTCAGCCCTGACGAATCACGGGAATCACCGAAAAATAAAAAAAATCTCACCAACGAATTTTGCATTCGCGAGAGGAGCGTGATAATGGATGATTGTGAGAGTGACAGTTCCGAGGAGTTGCAGTACGGTCCGGGTATCGTGAACAAATTGAAGAGCAAGTACCTGAACCTGACCCTGAGGGAGACGAATAAAACCCGAGGCTCTGTCCAGAGATTCCGCAGGGCAGCGAGCCTGGAGGATCTCTTGGACTGCGATCACGAAACCGAGAAGACGCGAAAGTTCACGAAGAAAGCCCCAGGTGTCTCGGTGAAGCCCGAAAGGTACCGCAATTCCTCTCGCGGTAACGACTCGATGAAGCGAGCCAGAAGCGTCGAGACCCTGATGAGGTACCAGTCCGATGATGATAAAATCCCTCCGGGCAAATTGAACATCCAGAAGGAGCCGGTTAACGATCACATTGTGCTCATCGACAGAACGACTGTAAACATCGAGAACAGACTGATGAAGGATCGTCCCAAGGCGATGAATAAACCTAAGAGAGTCAGACCATTGTTGGCTGACACCGAGCGACCGCCACCTGATCTAGTCAAAACGACACTGCGACTCTTCGAGGGCTCTGTTAAAAAACTGAAGCCGAAGGGAGAGGTTGCTGCTAAGGTGGCAACGTTCAAGACTATTAACGACACCCTCAAGGCACAGACGATCAAGAAGATTGTGCCAAAGCCACCGCTACAACCCAAGCCCTTCGTCAATGGGAGTCTGAAGAGCTCGGGCTTCCCCAAGAAGGCCAATGACTTGGAGACTAGTGAGCTGCCCAGAAACGGTGTAGCCAGTGATCCAATTGTTCAGTCAGTCTCCTCAGTGGTCTCCAAGTTCCAGATGATCGAGAAGTCTGCTTCACCGGAGCCCCCTCACAAGTTCAAATTCTCACCTGCACCGAGCCCAGAGCCTTTCCCAACGAGGGTCAAAGGTACAGAGGGCAGTGCCAAAGCTGTGCCAGTAGTTTTAGGTTCCCAAGGGTCCAAGAGAGACTCCCGACCCAACTCATGTCCAGTGTCAACGACGACCACTGAGACAACTTGCCAGATTTCATCGCCTGAAAAGATGGAGGATCTGGAGGTTGGACGAGATACTAGTGGATTAATCGAGGGCAGGGTTCTAGAGGATAATAAGGAATTGGGGGAGAACGACGAGATTGAAGGGTCCAAAATACCAGCGAGGGTCTGCGAGGAGCCGAGAACGTTGGTGGAGGTCGACGTCGAGAGTGAAATCCCGGCGAAGTGTCAGGCCCCTACGAATGGAGTGACTGATCCCCTCGGGGAAAAGACCGATGCTGACTCCACGGACTCGAAGGAGACGTCGAGGATCGAGGAGGCTGAGCCAGAGGTGAAAGAACCCAAAGTCGATGTTGCTGTGACCAACGAGAAGCCTATCGGCGCAATATCGAGTTTGGGATTGATAAAAACTTCCCCGATATCGTCTTATCCGTCCACGAAGGAATCAAAAACGATAAAAAGTCAGAAGTCCGGGGGCTCACCCATTCCGAAACAAATTGGAATAATTCGGCCGCTGGTGTCGATGAAGGCCCAGGTGCCACAGCAGAATCTTAGCAATCGTGAGCTCGAGAAAAATCTTATTAATCGAGTTAAAAATATTGAACAGCCGACTAAAGTCGTTGTCAGCCTCAAAACAGCGGAGGAGATACAGCCGGTTAATAAAAGTTGCTCCGGTGGAGCTGGGGGTGAGGGCGGTGGAGGTAGTGGAGGACTGTGGGACACTAAACCGTGGAATCAGCAGAATAATACGATGGTGTTTAACTTCAGCAACAGGAAGGACGTGCCAGATTATATCGAGAACGATGGCCTCATTATTAGGAGGAAGAGGGATAAACCAAAGGTATTGTGGGGAATGTAAATAACTTGGAATTTTCCCTGCGAAGGGAGTCAGGGAATTCCCTGGGAAATTATGTTGAATTTTGCAGGAGCCTCTAGTCGACTATTTTCTCTTATTTTACGTGGGAAATATTTTAGGTGCTTTTTATATACATTTTTAATTCTTCTGGTGGGGAACAAGGAAGACAGAATGAACGAAAAAAAAATTTATTATCAAAGCTATTTCAGCAGAGAATGTCTCCTATAAACTAAATGGTCCTATTAAAATGCGCAGTAAAGGTGCAAATGGAGTGATTTTGTTACTAATTTGCAGTGACATAGCCCCATAATTAAAAGAAAGGGGGATAAACTGAGGGTATTGTGAGTAATGGGAATGAGAGTAGTTGTAATTTCTCTTTGAGAGTTTGAGGGAATTGAACGGCTGTCGAATTGCAATGGAGCGTTGCTTCCTAGTGCTGAGTGATTTCTATGGGTTTTCACCTGAAGGGGTCTTGCTTGATGGGGATTGTTGTATTGATTCCTTTCTCTTTTTTTTACGTTAAGATAGATGCGAGAAACCAATTCATTATTTTGTCGTTAAATTATGAGGAATTGTTGCTAGTCCATAATTTTCGCCAGTGGATGAGTTATCCACGTACTTTAGCCACTTTTTATCTAGTGAAATTCTTCAGTTGTACATGAGCGTTTTTATTTGATCCTCAATAAGTTTACGACTGAAACTTTGCACGTCTACATTCCTCTGAGTCAGAGCATTTTAAGAACATCGAAACCACAAGTAAATTCACATTCGTATAATTAACATTAAATTAATTGATGCTGTAAAAGTCTGACCTATGACGTCACATAAAAACACCCACATGCAAAGTATGTGACGTTGAAACGCTGACATTTCTTCGTTCAGCTCGAATACCCTAATTTTTCCTCTTTTTCAAAATAATGTCCGTATGAAAATTCAAGGTTACGCTTTCCATTCAATTCCCCATGATTAATGAGGAACTCGTTTTTTACGCTGATATGCGCCCCTCTGAGAGTTTATGGTTTTCTCACTGGACCCGTCCCATGTGCATTCCAATGTCCTCTGACGTGGTGGGGGAGGCTACCCTGAAGTGGAATTTTTGAGACCAGACCGGTCGTTACTGCACCGTTAATGTAGCCCCCCCCTTGGAAATGAAAAAAAGTACTTCGTAGAATTACACCTTGGAAAATCTTTGGGTTTACGAGAAAGTGAGTTTTATTGAATTGTTATAACGTATGGTTATGAATCAAGTTATGACCCAGTGTACTTAGTAAGAAGTTATGGGAGCATTTGAATGCCGAAGGACTCACTTACCTCTTCGTGAAGCATTTGAATTATTGGGTAGACAAGCATTTGGGTTGTTTCATTAGAATTTTAAAATGCTTTACGGATCAGTGTTTTATATTCTGGTACATACTACAGTAAATTACCAGAATAGTTTTTATTCAGCTTCATTGAACATACGTTTTGCCGAGAATTACTATTCTCTTGAACCATTAGTTGTGCTAATCATTAAATTAATATCTACGACGTGAACGAGTTACGTGTCTTTTTAAAATTTGAAAACCCACCTTCAAAATGAGATAAAAAATTGGGAAATGTCAATCTACCGATGCAGAGTTATTTTGGATTAAAATCGTCCTTTCTCTGACACCTACACATGAAGAAATCATTGAAAATAAATTGGAATGAAATGAAGTCCAAAGGTGTCGACTGATTTCTTATATAATGAATTTATATAATAGATGAATTGACAATGTATCAGTCTGATTCGCCCAAAAACCCGTCCTTTTGATATCTGATTGCCCGTTGATACCACATCGTTACGCGTTTCATTCTCCTCTTCACTCCATTCATCGGAGCTACGTTCATCCCTTTGAATTCCTTGGACACCATCAACATCCAAATCTCACCCATTCAATTCAAATCCCATCATTCATGGAGAGTGAAATGGAATGCTTCATCTCTCGGGTTTTATATCAAATGAACTATGAAGAAAGTGAACTGTATGGAAACCGTATAATGGTTTTATCGATGAGTCATGGTCTATTCAGTTATCAACAGATAGCTAGTACAGGGATGGAAACCGCAGATAATATAGTGCGTCACATCCTTTAGTTGGCGATTTATCGGAATTTAAAAACACAGAAAGTTAATAATATTAATCTAAAATCGTAAGCATTAATTTTTTTTTTCAACTAAGAGATAAAACATGTTACTCCTTTTATTTTGATAAAAAAAAATCGAATTTCTTGATTTTATGAAGATTTTATTAATTAACTGGACCAGAATGTCCCCGAGTATTTTCAAAAACCACCGAAGCTGTCATGTTTGATGAGTTCAGAATACCGATCAGTCGCAAACATTTCAACCGGTATTTCTCTCGAATTTTTTTGCGAATTCATTTCAATTTCACTGGAACTGACAGTAGCCCCCGGAGCCAGGAGAATATAATTGGAATACAAAGCAAAAAGCAATTAACGAGGAATGTAAAAAATCGGCTGAAGGGAGCAGACGGGAAAACGGCCTTGATCAACAGCATTCCAGTTGATTACGTGGAATCCACCGTAGAATATGGCGGTTGTAGAGCAACTTACGGGGATACAGCCTGTAGATGGAAATTTAGCTCTTGAGATCCGTTATCCCCTTTTTAGAAACGCTCGGTCGACAATATTCTGTCTCTCTTGGCTGAACTAGCTGGAAGAATTTCAGGATACAGTATGCTTCGTATTGGTTAATTTTTTTTAATGTGCAAGAACATTTCGTGAAAGATCTGGCGCAGCTGCTGATGAAATTCCCCTCGAATTCTGGAGGAATTTCATGATAAATTGTTGCAAATCAAATTAGTTTCATCTCCCCCTCGATAAGGGGCACCTGTCTACCCAATTTCCAATTCCTTGTAGTTAATATTTAACTGATAATGCTCTCAAAGGAATGTCACTTGCAATAGCTATCGATTAAATCAACTCTGTTGTATTCTCCTCAGGTGGGCGATGGTGGGATTATTGTTCTGGATGCAACCTTGGATGCCTCAACGACGGATGAAGGGGATTGGGAGATGTCCAGAGGACCTCCATCACCCTGCGATGTCCTCTTTATCAACGACAATGTGCTGATTAATGGTCGCAGTAATCTGATAAGGACTCCGAGGAATCACAAGGTATGAGCAAGTAGTTTTGTTAATTCTTCCAAAGTGATGAAGCAAATGGGAGAAAAATTGTTGGAAAATTAGAGATTAGAAGAAAGGCAGAGGAATCCTGTGGTAGAATTTTCTAGTGAATTCGCTAGCTTTTTCTACACACTTTTTCGTTCCCGGAAAAAAAATGAAGGAAAGTCGTCAATGGTAAATGCTAATTGCTCGTTTGTGCCACTTTTGCTGTGCAATGTCAATGCGATAATAAATCCCGGAAAAAAATTGATTCTGAATTCCAGTGTGGCTAGATTCTTCGCATCCACAAGCGATCATGTTCAGTATGTGGTAGCCGAGTGAGGAAAAGCCGTGATAATTGTGACTACCTGGTCATCTATTCTATCCCAACATCCATGGCGATAAGGGAGATTACAGATAGAGCAGGGAAAAATTATTAAATAATGCCGCAGTCAGGGATTTATCATCCTCTGGATTTTTAAACTCGCGTTATCTCACGTTGAAAAAACGAAAGTCAACTTTGGAAGGCTTCAAGATAGGTGACAGGGCTGTATAGGTGTAGAGCTGCTGTTCAGCTTTTTTTTCATATGTGGCAGCGTTTATCTGATTAGTTTGGATCGGGATAAACTTCTGGGAGAAAATATCATTCTATTTCTAGTGGAATAACAATTTGTGGGATCTCATTAGAGTTACTAGCTTCGTGCGATGTCAATTGATTTCGCTTTTTCTATAAAAATTATTGGACATAATTTTTTTGTCGGTGTCTATTCCAATTTTTTGATGAACAACGAATTTCGATAAGCAATAGGTCATTGGAAATACTGATTGTAGTTTTAATGCATTTTCCTACAAAATATTTCTGTGCGTGAAACCGCCTGGAACAAGAATTCCGTATTCTCATCCTCCGACTAGAAAATCTTATTGGGTTTCTATTAAACTTTCTACTATTTAAGAATTCCGTTCAGTGGAAATTCTGCAGGAATAAAAATAGAATTTGGTTCTTCTGTAGGATTTTCCTGTACATTTTTGTTTCATCAAACATTGGTCAATAGAATTTTTAATAGGAATCTCGTGTAATTGTCTATCGAAGCAGCTAGATTTTTCAATGAAATTTTTTTCGTCCCTGTAAACGTCTGGAACAACAATTTTTTATTCTCATCCCACTATTCATATTAGCAACGTGGCACAAGGATGACGCTGGTAGGTGCGCTCCCTAGTTCGATACTCAACGAGTGTGACCGGTTACTGTTATGCGAGGTTACATACCGTGCCGTCAGCTATATCCTCTCCATCTCTTTCCCCCTCCGGACAAGCATTCTTATCTGCCGCATGTATAAGTTAACAAAAATTCGTCAAAACACTGGCACAGGGACCTAAACGTGAAAATATGGTGCCAAGGTCAGCGAGAAGCGATTGTTCGTATTCATGATCCGTGGGAATTATCGGTGGTTTATATCTAGCATGGAAAAATGTCGGGGATAAGGATCGCGATGGGAAATAAATATGCAGCGGAAATAAATCTAATTTACTAATCGAAAATCAGGTTGGAGAATGTACCATCGATCGTACAGATTTATTGGTCAGAAACAAACGGAATTTTATCGAGAATTCTCTAGAGTTTTAATAGATTTTTTGCGGAGATGAACGCGATAGGAATAGCAGATAATTAAATTCACGGAGCAATTATAAGATAATAATTTGAAAAAAATAACGTCAAACGATAGATAATGTACGATTGAAATACATAAACGAATTATCATGTGATTGGTTTTGTTTTTAGCATCGGATACAGTTCGATGATGAAGCGACACGAACATTCGAGTATCCATCTGAAGCTTCTATGCTAGAGGATGATGCTAGTGGGGAATCGTCAGCAACGGGCCATGATGATCATCAGTCAGCTGTTAATAACAAAACCACGTGTTCCTCGACGACGGGGAATTCCGCCTCGCCGATTCTGGGTGAGTTAGACCTCGGAAAAATCCAAAATTTTATCTCATTCATCGATAAAAGTAATTTAATTGATCTATATAATTCTATTGATTTGGCATTGCAATTGTTCGGGATGAATTTTGCAGCAAAATAAATTCAAGGGACTTTGATCAGGATTTTTCTAGAATTTAAATGGGGATTTGATTAAATTTGAAAGTGTAATTTAAATATTCTTTTCAACTCTGATGTGATGTCATAGCCGTGGATAAATGCTCTTCCTTTCAATGCGTAAACTCTCATTGTGTGTATCCACCTGTCGATAAAGAGTACTTCCACAATACAAATTATCTCCTTCCTCCCATCATTCACTCTACCACTGAATATCCCCTGAAACCGCAATGACTCCAACATTTCTTCGATTGAATTGCAGGAGGAGGTGGTCTCGCGAGTTACACGCCAAGTAAAGTAGACCTCACATCCGACGGTTTTGAATTGGGCATCACCAGATCAGTCCATCCCACGACATGCGGAAGTGGTCAGCAGTGGGAGTTGGAGGAGAGCACCACCGATGGAACGAGCGACGATCAGGAGCATCTGGGGGAGTCACACGACGCTGCCTGGGGCGTGGAAGCCACCGCTGATCTGCTTTATTGATGAGGCTATTCTCTATTGACGTTAAAATTCGGAGAGATGTGCATTGCTGAGAATATTTATACACCTTTCCCAGGGAAATAACATCTCCTACGTCATGGGAGAGGAACTTTCACGCTTGACTGAGGCTCAAAATTCTTTCGTACTTTCGTGATTTTTTTTTAACGCAGGTATGAGGAAATTCAATAGGAAATTGGAGAAACATGAGAATTCCATTGGCTTTGGACGGGGAAATCATTAGATTTGGATTGAAATTGGGTAGAAAAATGCCCTGGAGATTTTATTTTCAAGAATCCTAGGGAAACATTTTCTGAGTAAAAACATAATGAACTATTTAAACCAGAAAAATTATGGGGAAATTCTTCAATGAGATTCTCAAAATAATTGGCTATTGAATTTTTGTTTCATTTATGCGGCATCGTCACTAAGAATTAAACTTAAAGTACATTCCATTCTCGATAAATCCACTATTTTTGAGACATAAAATACCTGAATGCATGGAACATGATTAACGAGGCTGGTTAAAACTGTTTCGGACGACAGAAGTGACTGAAACTGCCAAAACAGCAGAGACTGATGTCTCAACTCATCGTTCTCTATTGACCGAAGGGGATTGACAATTTTCTATGTACAATAGATTCTAGGCCATGGTGACCGATCAGTCGGAGATGAGTGAACGGTGGTGTACACCTTTGAAATTGTAATTTTCTCATTTTATCGATTTCAATTTCTCGCATTGCTGTTTCTATGGAACTCTGTTGTAAAATAGGAGAATATAAATCAAACTGGGTTTTCTACGATTTTTTTATCGTCATTGGGTGATAAAATTTTTATGGATTTTACGATTTTTATCATATCTATGCGTCATGTGAAAATTCATAGACTATTTCACTCATGAAAAGATTCATGGAAAAACGTTTAGCTTTTTGTAAAAAATTCCGGTGCATTTCTGATGAAAATTCTGTTGGTTTTTAGTGGGTTCCGTTGAAAAATTTCACCGTTTTGTGGTTTTTTAAATAGAAAATAGGTGATAACAATTATTGTTCCAGTGGAGCTCCATCTTTCTATAAAATTTTTTTCATTAAACATCAGCAATACAAAAAGTGGAATTTTCTTCAGAATGCAGAACGTTTTCTATTGAATTTTTTTTATAAAAAAAACATTCGAATTATGGTAAGATGAGTCGCCCACTAATACAATGAATGCCGATTGATTGAATTGCAAATATGATTCAATCACGCAAAATGAAAAAAATTAATGCCTCGAGAATGCAATACCCTTCACTGCTCAAAATCATTGTGTTCTGTTGAATATTTGTTGCGTATCTTGCAGTTTTCATGATTGAAAATTAAAAAATGAGGAAGAATGATAAAGTTGTCAAATATTTTTGCAACTAGTTTTTTTTTCGTACTCGGTAGTCTGACGAATTTTGTATATACGATAAGTTATGGTTAGTCTAGGGATAGGCATTCTTTCCTCATTCACTCCAAATAATCATTTGCGATTTGAAGTTGTCTCCAAGGGAGACGAACACGTGGAAGTATTCCACACTATGTATTTTGAAATCAATTGGAATGCATTTATTTAGTCTGAAAGAAGGCAGAACTGAGGAGAAAGTGGTTTCTACAGTGTGAAGTCAGGAGACGTGTGAGAAAAAAAATCTGGAAAATTTCTCTTGAATTTTTATTAAGAAAGAAAAAATTAATCTCATCCAATTCACTCAATAATCTCTGCTAAAAAATAGCATTTCAGTTGAACTTTTTCGTGTACTTTTCTCATTCGTGAAATTTTCCAAGTTATTCAATGAAAAATTCTCCCCAATAAATCATGAAAATTTTCCATTTATCGATGTCTGAAAAATTTGCGATTCCCCTCATCTCTTTCGTTTGGTGTTGTTATTAATTTATACTATAAATGTGATATATCCATTAGAAAAAGACAAAAAATCGTTTCGAAAGTTCGTCCTACTTCTACATTGCATTCCTCTCCTGGCCACAATCAAAAAAAGTTAATAACAGTGAATATTTTTACACTGCTGTGACATTTTCACGATCAGAAACGTTACTGTCCAATCTAAATATATATATTGTGAATGTGCTTTGGTTATCTTTTGTAAATTATTGTTGTACAGTATGTCTAGGATAACGAGGATATGCAGCGGTAAATAAATGAGTCGATGTCAAAGTATGGATGATGCAACTGAAATACCCATTGAATGTAGTATTTATCGTTAAGTGTAGATGTAGGGAGATATTAAAATTTTTCGAGTAAGTTTTTAATTATTGTGAAACTACTTATGTACCAAGTGATTAAGCGATTATTCATCGTCAGGGATTTTTCCTTGATTTGAAACTTCAATACGAATATTGAATGATATATAATCGAAGTGTAATGGAAATTAATGGAATAAAGGAACATGTAAACGATTTTGCAGTAGAAATTTTTCTGTAATATTTTACAGTCTGATCCCATTCAGTTTAATAATTGACATAAAATAAAATTGATTTATCTTTGACTAGTGGCTAAAGACTACCGCATCCCTCCTGTTATCTCGATGGAAGCTCCATTGATGTAGGAACTCTTCTTGGAGGCTAGGAACAGCACCAAGTCAGCGACTTCCTCTGGTTTTCCTATTCTTCCAAGTGCTATTCTCTTCTTGAACATTTCCCTCACTTCGCTGGGGATGGTTTCGATCATCGCAGTCTCAATGACACCTGGAAGCACCGCGTTGACCCTCACACCGAACCTGATCGGGATAAATTATAATATTGTATATTAAAACCTTTAAACCCTCACTTCGCCCCGAAATTACTGAACAGGATGAAATTCGTACTTTCCGAATTCCATGGAAGCACTCCTCGTGAAAGCTTCGACCCCAGCTTTGGATGCACTATAGTTACACTGTCCAATATTCCCAGTCTTTCCAATAATCGAAGCTAGATTGACTACCGAACCCCCATGAGAGACATTCGCCTCGATCATGGAATTAACACAGGCTTTGGTCACGAGGAATGTTCCTCTCAAATTCACATCTATGACTTTGTCAAAATCTTCCACAGGAAGTTTAAGCAGAAAATTGTCTCTAGTTATCCCAGCAGCATTCACAACAATCGTTGGCACCCGGGAGAAGTGACCGATTGCTTTTTTCAGTGCATCGTCTACACTGGAAGCACTCGATACATCGATTTGAATGGGCAAATGATCAGAACTCGATAGTTCGGAAATTGTTTCTTTAGCTGTCGTGATATTTGCGTCAGCAGCTACTAGATCCGCACCCTCTTTTGCTAAAGCTCGACAGACAGCCCTTCCTATACCGCCGCCAGCCCCTGGATTAAAAAAAAAAATTCTCATTGCTCGTTAAAGTTCAATTAAGTCATTAAATTCTATCTGAAAAATGATAAACAATGGAAACTTCTTGAAATAGTATTATTGAAGCTATTGAAATTATGCGGATCTCTAAGCAATAAATTGAGATAACGTATCAAACGATTAAAAACCAAGAAAACACTACGTCATGAGCAAAACACGTAGATTTCAAAGCTCATTCCTACTTTTGAACACTCTGCATTCAAATTGGACAATCGTTTCCAAATGTTCTCCAACAGAGTTGAATTATTATGTTATTTAATATTGTTCATTCGAACCTGAGACGAAAGCAAGTTGTCCTCTCAGCATGTTCGACATCTCGGTCTGTCAATATTTACTTCTACTTTGCTATCAACATGTTGGAAGGGGACAGCAACCGAACGCCACCTTCACTCTCCACAAGTGGTCAAAGTCCATTAGATTATTGTTCATATTGAATGTTACCACATTCATCCGATTCAGCTGGTAAATTTAAATTATGATGCTTTTCCAACTCCCTTGTTGGAGGGGCCCCGATTTTAAAGAGGAAAAATCGAGAAAGTGTCCGGATATTGTCCCTAGTTGGCGTTTCAAATTTTAGCGCTGAATTCTAGGGACATTGGAAATCGGTAGTCAGGGCAGGTGTTCACCGGAAAAAAAAAAGAATGGCACAGACGGTAAAGTTGGCAGGAGCGTATTTCCAGTTTACAGGAGTCCAGTTGCGCGAATAAATCGACGCAGTAGGTTGGGTTAATCGCCCACAATGGTTCACGAAGTTGTAATATGGCCGTAATCGGCATATCGAAATTCAGCTCGGTCAATGATAACCAAATATCGTCAAGATCGAACGGTCCGTGGTGTGTCGTCATTGCAGACGATATTACGTTCAACCGTCGACAAATTATCAACAATTGCGGCATTAAAAAGTCGCAAACAAATAAAGTTGTTAGATGCGTTATGTCTTCACCGTCACATCGCGGCAACAACCAACATTATGAGGGAGATATCAGTGATCCCGATGATGCTTATATTGATACTGATCCAGTCAGGTATGAATTACGAAATATTCAAAATGTCATACACGTGACAAGACAGAATATTGATGCGTTGAACAGCCGTTTCGCTGCATTCCAGCATCCACCCTCGATATACCTGACTGAGTATCAAGAATTAACAAGTAAACTTCATGAGTTGGAATCTAAAGAGCACAAGCTCAATGAACTACTTAATTCGGCAAGTAGTGGTGCATCCGGTTGTGATGATTTGCAATTACCGGGGCGTTACAAGTGCCAGAGAACACCTCTCAAGTCATTACTCAGGGCACACTTGCCCAATCAACAGAGAACAAGTGTACAGGTAACTTCATTATCATTCAGTTATTTCCTGGTGTCTCACATTGAAGAAAATCTCATCCAACCTCGTCGTGGATGGAAGAGAATCTAATGGAAATCCCAATTTTTTATTCTTGAGGGCTAATTTAAAAATTAATTCGTATGGATTTTCTCCTATTGTTCTCCAGGGAATCGATGGAACTGATTTTTTTTTGGCAAATTTAGGTGTTGTTGAGCTCTCAATATCGCCAGGGATCGCAATTTAATTAATGCATTAGTTTTATGAATTATTGGACTTTTGAATTCAGGGTATGATTGCATAGAGTCGTTCGATATTCCTTTGATGAAGTTTGTACGTATGCAAAAATGCCGTAGGGAAGCTTACGAGTTTCCTGGAAAAGTATATAGTGGTTCTACTGAAATCCTCATTAAAATTCTATTTGTTTTTAGCCCAGATTTTACTTGATATGTCACATGAAAAAGTCAATAGATTCAGATGTTTTAGTTGAATTCTGCTCTAGGGATTTTATCTGTGGGAATTGAGGAGATGGAATAATATTTCGGAGGCTTGGAATATTAATGTGGAAGAGTTTCCACAGAATTTTCACTTGATTATTATCATATACTACATTTGTTAGTATGTCATGTAGAAAAAAAAAATCAATAGCATAATGGGATGGCTTTTTCCAAGAATTATATTATGTATGTCATTGTTTCGCTCCTCTATATTGCAAATTCCTCAGTTTTTAAACACGGAATTGTTTTTATTTAGAAAAAGGCAGTAGGTTTCCGGTTGTTTACTGAACTATTTTCAATAAATTTTGTTGAACATTTGTCTCATTGAAATAAGTCAAGTCATCCGCCCCAGAAGCTCAATATAAATAGATTTTTCCGTTGAATTAACGTGAGAAGAATGAAAAATTGTGAAGGAATTCCTGACAAAAACATCTCAACAGAAAGACTTGTGAAGGAAAATGAAATTCCACTGACTTTTTCTACAAAAAAACTTTCTCTTCAACATCTCCTACACAAAATGCAGCTGCAGCTGAGAAAATCTTCAGTAGAACCGTTCAAACGAATCAGTCGATTTCTACTGAACTCTTTATTGAGAAAAAGTTCAATAAAATATATGCACTAGAGCAGGTCAAGAGAATTCTTCTTTTTCATTATTTCCGTGAATTTAATTTTTCCTTCTTTTCATTCATTTATGTTCTTCTCATAAACAAAATGAAACAAAACCCTTTGAACATGCATATGACATAAAAAGAACCGAATGGAATATTAAAAACGTCTTTCCATTAAATTTTTCCGTCTGCCAAAACAATCCAGAATTAAAAAGAATTTCAGTAGAAATATGTCAGTAAGAACCCCAAACTTCCCGCTCACAATTAATAATCTCCCCCTTATCTTCTCCGCAGGTACGGGAGGGAATGGCCCTTTGTGACGCCCTAGCAAAAGCAATGAAACTCCGCAACTTGACAACCGAAATGTGTATCGTGTACATACTGGACCCAGATGGTTCAAAACATCCAATACCCTGGGACACAGACATATCGTCCCTGGAGTGTGACGAAATATCAGTCGAGATATCCGACAAATTTCCTATAGCCACCTCGATCTCCCACAATTTCATACGAAAGACCTGGTTCTCCCTGACATTCTGCGAGTGCTGTAGAAAATTGTTATTCCAAGGTTTCTACTGTCGTACCTGTAACTACAAATTTCATCAGCGATGCGCTGGTGGTGTGCCACCCCTGTGCACCCAAGTGCGAATGCTGGACGATTATTTTCGTGCCCTGTTGGCCCACAATCCCAAGGCAAGCACAGGAATTGTTCCTTCAGGTTACTCGTTCAACAGAAGTATGTCTCCATCGTTGGATACATCGCGTCAGAAGCACCCTAGAACCCTCGCCCAGCAGGATAGATCGAGTTCAGCTCCCAACGTCTGCTTTAATATGGTTAAACCAGGTGGTGAGCCCATAATTGTGGATGATTACTCAAGATCCCAGATTCTGAGCAGACCAGTGGACATAGGGCCATCACCAGCATCACCGGGCTGTAGTCCAACGAAGCACAGTCAGTCGACCCAAGCAAGTCCAACAAATACACTGCGACCAAAACGGCCAAGAGCAAAGTCAGCTGACGAGTCATCGAAGAATCTCCTGGCACCGAGGGAGTCCATTGAGGACTGGGAAATCCCAGCTGATGAGATCCTAGTGGGTCCCAGAATCGGCTCCGGATCCTTTGGAACAGTCTACAAAGCCCACTGGCATGGCCCTGTCACTGTCAAAACCCTCAACGTCAAGATACCCACAACTTCGCAACTGCAAGCATTTAAGAACGAAGTTGCTGTTTTGAGGAAGACTCGTCACGTTAATATTCTACTGTTCATGGGCTGTGTCAGCAAGCCACAGCTGGCGATCGTCACCCAGTGGTGTGAGGGCTCCTCTCTGTACAAGCATCTTCACGTTTTCGAGTCCAAGTTCGAGTTGCTGACACTCATCGAGATTGGCAGACAGACTGCCCAGGGAATGGATTACCTTCATGCCAAGAATATCATCCACAGGGATCTGAAGAGTAATAATATTTTCCTTCACGACGATCTCACTGTTAAGATCGGGGACTTTGGACTGGCCACTGCCAAGACCCGGTGGTCTGGAACTCAGCAGTCCAATCAGCCCACTGGATCCATCCTATGGATGGCACCCGAGGTTATCAGAATGGCTGAGAAAAATCCATACAGCTGTCATTCCGATGTCTATGCCTTTGGTGTCGTTCTCTTTGAACTTCTTGCTGGACAATTGCCCTATTCAAATATTAACAATAAGGACCAAATACTGTATAAGGTGGGAAGGGGTTACTTAGGACCTGATTTGGATAAACTCAGGTCAGACACTCCGAAGGTACTCAGACGACTCACCGAGGATTGCATCAAATTCTCCAGGGATGAGAGGCCCATTTTCAGACAAATTCATGCCAGTCTTGAGGGCTTGATCAGGGGACTACCGAAAATCACTAGGTCCGCTTCGGAACCGAATCTTAATCGGACTCAGCTGCAGTCGGATGATTATTTTGCTTATGCTTGTGCATCACCCAAGACACCTGTTACTTATCAGTTGGATCCATTTCCATTTTGTCCGATTGGTGGGAATATTTAAGGAGGAAGATTTATTAATACATCACGAAAAACTATTTTAATGGTATTATGACAAGAGAATTTGAGGGGAAACCTGGGGTACTTCTGCCGAAATTCTTTTTCATGACGTTTTTAGTTAAACGTAAGTTTTTATTTTTTTTTTAATTATGTTTTTAATCTTTAGAATATAAGTTTTACGCAACGACGAAGATCTATACGAATCTATCTGTCCTATAAAATTTTTTTAGTCATAAAATCCACAAATTTCCATGGTTTCATTGCAGAACCAATGAGAACAATTTAGAAAATCTAAATTAACTAAAATGAATACGAATATCAGAATTTTCTACCACAAACCCCAGGTTTTTCCATCGATTTTTCAAAAAAGCGAAGATATTCAACTTCACAACTGTTAGTGTCATCCTCATGAGATGAAAAATCCTCACTCATCGTGGGAAATTCTCGGAAAAATCGTTCGTTAAAATTAGCAGTATCTCAGTGTACATAAAAATAGTGAAGTGCTCGTTGATATTTCCCTTAAAAATCTTCACTTCTGGGAGATGGGGGAGAATCCTTGACAAGAAAGAATATAAATAATTCATATACTCACTTTTTAGCAGTACAGCATTCAATTAAGTAACGAGAATTATCGTTTACTTGTGATATAATGTTATTCTGAAGAAATACATCAAAGTTCCTGGTCTTATGATTTTTCTTCGTGCTCTTTATTTCTCTTAGCTTCGATGGGAGAAATAATGTAAGGGGTGGTGTAACGACAGGATGTAATTTTTTTTATTCAGTCGGTTGAATAAATTACCTGAAAATATCTGTATTCCAATGATGATTGTCATCATGGGAAAAAATTCAAATTTTTATTCACCGATTTGTGAAGAAAAAAAAGATGATAGAGATTACTCATGTCGGTAAATGTTTAAGGGTCCTCAAGAGTTGAAAAAAACTACTGAAATGTGATGAAAACCTGTGTTACAAATTCTCAAGTGAGTGGAGATGAAAAAAATCTATAAGATGTCTTTAAAAAGTTATCCATTTTATGGAACAACTGCATTCCATACTGCACACGTGCATTTTTTTCTCCAAATGTCTCCTCCGAAGTTGGCGATATTTTGCGAATTCATTAGAAAATTCTATTGGAATACTATCAACATTCTCAGACACTTGTTAAAATGCTTTTTATTTCTTTTTCAAAAATGATCTCTAATAAGAATTCTTGAAATAATTAATAGAGTCGCTGTAATATTCTCACAGAATTTCAATAGGCTTTTCCATCGAATCCGCCAAATGTTTCTTTTGTTTTTTTTGCTCTATTCGTCTCGTCTTATTTAATAAATAAAAATCCTGTAATTTATCTCAAGTTCTGCAACAGTTTAAAATGATTTTAAATTGAGTTGAGATATGTTTGCAACATGATTTGATTCGATTTTGTGTTTTTGTTTGTGCTGAATAAATTATTGCTCCGATAAGGATCATTCTGTGTGTTCGAAGCTTAGGCAAAAATTGAAATTTTTTGATCTTCTAATGTATATTATTTTACAGAACTAGTAGAATTATTTTATATGACCACGATTGTCTTAATACGAAACTGTATAATTCAAGCACGAATTGAGAAGTATTTCATATTCGATGAAATTGACGTGAAACAGAATATATCTCTTAGATAGATAGATGTAAGCAATTTATTATTTCCCCGAGATACAATAATCCCCTGCGGGAAAACCCAGTAAGCCTCCAGTTTCTCCCATTAATATCCTTCCAGGCACGAAAAAAACTATAAAAATAATCTATCG
This sequence comes from Diachasmimorpha longicaudata, assembly GCF_034640455.1. Lineage (NCBI taxonomy): Eukaryota > Metazoa > Arthropoda > Insecta > Hymenoptera > Braconidae > Diachasmimorpha > Diachasmimorpha longicaudata. Next base: position 9,820,985 of record NC_087227.1, read on the forward strand.
AGTGAGGAAATTCCATTGGATTTTTATTGAACGTCCTCTTAAAATTAGATTTTTCTATGTGACTCATTCTCTTCAGGTTTTTTCTACAGAAGTTTTCTCCATAAAAGGTTCAATAGAAATTCAATAGAATTTTATAATAAATTCACTAGCGTTTTTATTAAGTTATTTCATACGTGTCGATTCATTCAATAATTGACATGTCGCAGATTCATCCGGGTTTCGAATAAATTATTCAAATTTGAGTAACTGGGTGGGTACTACGATGAGGGACGGCACAGGGGTTCCTTACGAGGGTTGGGAATTTTCGTGGGGTCATGGAGGAGGGTCTGAGATGTCACACAGGGGGAAAATGAAAAGGATATTATCATCAGAGTCCTTCAAGCGGAGGGAATGAAACCGGGGACGTGCCGAGAGAATGTGGGTTAGCTTTTCCGGTTCCTGTATGTCACAACAAGGATAAATAATTTTCTCTAGATCATTTCCGATTCGTTAATTTCGGGTTCCTGAAGAGGACCCAATTTTCCAAACTATCGCTCATAGTTTTCCAACTCTGCGAATTCATGACGCGAATTTGTTTTTCCTCGAATTTCAGTAGTTTTTTTCCCCCCAAAGACTAAGAAAATTTTCACGCGTTCTGAGAGGTGATTGATTTTATTGAAATGTTTTCCCACAATATGTGTGTGTGTGTGTATATACATGTAATATCCTAGGAATGTGTGTAGAATTCGGGTGGAGTTTCATGGCGATTCCAGAAAGAGATAAAAATCAGTTAATAACATAAAAACGCAATGTCTGATAAGTGGACCGCGATGGTATTCGATTATTATTTAACGTCATCTTGAAAATCATTTTTAGTCGATTTGGCACAACTTAGAAGGCCTAAATGATTTCACAATGGGTTATTAAGCATAAAATTAACATTAATGAGAGAATTAAAAAAAGATAATAATGCTCGAAGTGAGATATTTCATTCCCATTCTTTAAAAGTTATTTATTTATTTATGTAGAATAATTTTCCAATCGATCACTTGTGCGGTGGGAAGCATGTGAGCTACTTAAGACTCAAGGGATTCTCCTGAGGGAGATAATGGGCCAGGATTGGAGGGACAGAACAAATAAAAATTCCTATTGTATTTGAGAAAATTAAAAATAAAATTCACTCGACCTTATGACTTTTTTCAGATATTGATTGATTTCCTGACATCAGTTTTGATGTAAATAAGTTGTTGATGTGGTAAGAGAGATTTTCTGTAACGAGTTTGCACATTTAACGTTAAATATATACTCATTAATCAAATGGGATTTCCATGAGAAAGTCATTCCAAATCAATTTTTTTCAAATTTCAATTTTAAAAGCTACAGTAAAAATGAAGGTCTAATTTGGTTGAAAACAATTATTTATCTCCTTTAGACCGCCGGCGCTGCTATAATTATCGCAACATTTTCCCCGATAATCGTTACCATTTCGCGTTGACAAAAGCCCCATTGACCACCCACAAAATTTCCTGCAAATCACTCAAAGCTTATCATCCCATTAACCACATTAACACTGCGAGAAAGCCCACAACAACACATATCAACATTGAATAAATACAGTAACGCATGCGTATTAAGCAAATAGCGGTGAAGGTGATCCAAAGACGATAAATAATTTTTAAAAATGTTTACAAACACCATCTTGCCTGAATGCTTCTTCTTCTGCCAGAAAAATATTCCAAGATGGCGGTGTCCTCATCTGCGATTTTTAATGATTTCCCAAAATTATTTATTTCTTTCAAATCGCCCTCAATTCATTGTACGCGGTTTCTACAAAGTGAGCAAATTTTTCCATTTTTTGGCCGAGGAAATAGCACTTGGAGACCTTCCCAAGACCCCCTAATCCTTCTGAACATTGCTCTCTAATATTAAATAATTAAAAACCCACAAATTTCTACCGACATGCCACGCGCAGCGGAAATGTCTTATCTCGTATCTCCTCTTCACAAATTAATTATTTCACTTTTAAACGATCGCACGTGATTTATTTATTTCCAACACCAGTTATCCCACATTTACCTCAACAACTCTCACCATTTCCTCGTCAACACAACCCGACAGCCCTCCGAGAAAAATTGTCCAAATCAACAAACACTTATCATCACATTACGCACATTATCACTGCGAGAAAGCCCATGATATGTATCATCATTGAACAAATAGGGTAACGCATGCGTATCAACTAAACTGCGGTGAAGGTGATGTGAAGAACATAAATAATTTTAAGAAATTTTTAAAAACGCCATCTTGTCTGGACGTCTCTTCCCTACCGCAAGAACCATCTAAGATGGCGCCCTCACCACCTCACATTTTTAAAGAGGTCTTAAAATTCCTTATCCCTTTCAAATTGTCTTAAACCTCCTGTACTCGGTTTCTATAGACTGAACAAATAATTCCATTCCCTTTTGGCTGGGGAAATAAGGACCGAAGTGCGCCCCAGGCCCTTGGAATTTCGCCGGGTATTCCCGACGAACACTAATACAGTCAAAAAACCACAAAAAATTTACCCATACTCCAGCAAGTGGAATGTTTTTTCCCATTTATCCTCATCAAAAATTAATCCCTTGAATTTTAAACTATCGCGTGTGATTTACAATTTACTTTAACAACTATCGCGCAATATTTTTTTAACAACTGTCACCGCCTCCTGTTCACCAGAACCCTATTGACCTCCCACAAAATTTCCTCAAATCAACAACAGCTTATCATCACATTAAGCACATTATCACTGTGAGAAAGCCCATTACGCGTATCAACGTTGAACAAATAGGGTAACGCATGCGTATCGAGAAATCCAGGCGCCACCGTTGCAAGTTCACCAGTCGATGTCGAATCACCACACGGAGAGGGTGCATGTCTGACCAAAAGGGGTATAATCTACTGTAAAAATCGTGATTAATTTCACAGTCCAAATCTAACTGGAGCGGCCGGAGGGCAGAACCCGACTTTTTTCTTTTCTCTTGCATTCGATCGATTGAATTGTTTCTCGATGAAGAATCTTGATTTATTGATAATCGATGCGCCCTCGCTAGCGACTTATGTTGATTAATAATTATGTCGATATTGAGAGGAGCGTTGGGTGACAGGAACATGTGGATGTACTACTCTGTACTCAGCTTATCGTGTTATAAATCAAGTGTTGTTAAGTGAATTTGAGAGCGGGTTTTTTCGTCTGACGATTATCGGGCACTGGTTAATTGCAGGTGAGTTTGTTAAAAATTATTTCCAAGTTACAGTCATTATAGAGCTTAAATATGGAGCTTGCGCATGTTTAAAAATATGCAACAAAGATCACATGGATTTAAATATTTTAGGGGAGGAGTTAAAGAGGTGAATGAATTGCATTGGATTTCTATTGAACTTTTATTGATTATTTGATTGGTTTTGGTCGGTTCACTGCGCGTCTTTCAGAGACACATTTAATGCAAACTTTTATGGGAGAAATTTTTGAAAAGGATGAAACTACTGATTCTTCAATCCTATTCGATTTCTTCTTCTTTCCATAAAAAAATATTAAGCGACAAAACTTGATGGATTATATCAGCGGTATTTTTACAATGTGATATTTTAACACAATAAGTTCTATAAAAATCGCATTTCATTGATTCTCCCTATAGAATTTATCCTATTCAACGTCCCTATTAAATCTGTCGATTTTTTCCATAGAATCTCCCCGTAACTATCAGGAACTTGAACAGAATGATGAAGTGGTAATTATAATGAAAGTGAAGGACTTTTCTATATGATTCTTTCATACGGGATGAAGGGAGGGTGGTGAAGTAATAATCCATCATTCGATTTTCCGCTCTCCCTCGTAGTGTTTCCAGTCAAAAACGTACGAAGGGAGAGGAAAATTTTTTAGGGGGTTTCCTGCTTCACGGTTTTAATAATCTGATTATTCTGGACGGTCGATACCGGCATTGGGGTGGAATACTCCAAAGTGTCGGGTTGACCACTGCGGGGTGGACCCTCGCCTACAACTGCAAAACTTTAGATAAACAAACTGGAAAAATAATTTATGAAATATTTGAAAACCGACGTTTTTCGGAGTCAAGATATTTTTTACTAAAGTTAAATAAATATCTGGTTTTTGAAAATTCATGGAGAATTCCTGAACAGTCTACGTTAGGGTGAAACGACGACTTCTGTAGTGCCTTTGGGATTTTTAAATTGAGGGGGACAATTTATGTGCTATCGACAGGTGTCTGTATAGCTGTTCTTCACTCTGCTAGAAGGTGGCGTGCAATCCCTTGAAATTGAATTTTTCTACTCTCCAACGACAATTTATAAATACGATTGCATTTTGGATATTTATAAATGTTCCACTTATCAAATTTGCTAATTAAGGTTCAATAGCATGATTGGGAAAAATTATGAATATTCAAAGTAATTAATGTTACCTTCATTCTCCATAAATAAATAATTAAAATTGGTTTAATATGAACCATCAATATTGGAATAGAAAAAATTATAACTCCCTTAATTTTTGAATAAAAAAAATCGTAAAATCATGAATCCTTGTCCCTATCTCAGAATCTCTTCTTCAATTCCCAGATAATTGCCATTGTCGACGGTGAATCGACCCTCCAGCTCCTCGATAAATGCCGCAAGCACCGGCCTCAAGCTCACCCCCATAAAAACCATCAATAGATGACACAATCGAAGAATATGGAATCTCAAGAATGGCTCCACTACTATAAACCCAATACTCACTTCAATGCATCTTAACAGACGTGTAAAATTAACTTCGCCTATTCGTCTCGTCCTCGACTTTCCACGAATATTCGAATCGTCTCTCTCGTTTTGAGTTCACGTCATTAGAGGGTTTATTTTAGGAATTTGGAGCGACTGGCGCAGGCTCCAGACGCGAAATTCATCGGCATTTTCATCACATGATGTGCGGACTCATCAGCTGCACGACAGAATGACGATCTTGTACGTCAAATGATTTTTTCCCCTCCAGGGGAGAGATATGGAAGTCAATTCGACGATTGGGAATGCAAACCGCGGGTGATGGACTTTCGACTTTGATAAGTCAATTTGGAGCACTTCTGGCAGCTGGGGTAGTCCAGCAGGTCATGGGGTAGAGCACTCCGGTGATGACTAACATGAGGGAGACACCCGACTGCAGTGAGAATCGACTGCGATTCATCGAAAATCAACACGTAATTTGGGACAATCGTAGCAAATAGTCTTGATACGCAAATGGTTTTATCATAATTTTATTCAAATGTTCAAAGACTGATTCTGGCTGATATTCCCATGAATGCATCACCACCTGTCAACGTCAGAACATCACGAGATAATTAGTTCGTTTGTCTGTGGATTTTCCGGTGAAATTCCGCTCAATATCGATCTCCCGGGGCGGGGGTGAGTGATAGACAATTTGAGGGGAAGTTTTTGGTTGCGAGGGGATGTGATACGCGTCGACGAGAGGGAGTGGGACGGTTTATGGTGGAGAATGTGACTCTCAGACATGTGACGATTAGGTACTTGGGTGGTCAGGTGAGATAAGAGGGAGTTGCGGGTACAGTTGTAAAGTGGTGAGGAGGAGGCCGGAGGAGACAGGATGGGTTGTGGGCAGAGCAAGATTGGGAATATCTACTTGAAGAATAGGAAGAACAAGGATGGCAAGGATGGTGGGAAGAAACAGAGTGAATCGTTGGGTGAGTTTTATTTTTCTTTCTTAATTGAGACAATTTTTAATGCTCAGTAGTCAATAGGAAATTAATGAGTCGAGATAACGATTGAATGAGTTTTTAAAAAATCGTAAATTCTGAGGGTCGTAAAACATCGATTTTGGACTGAATTTATTTGTTACATCCATCTGTTGTATTAATAAATAATTGACATTATTCACTTCTGGAAAATTAATGGAATATGAGTTGTCTCAGTTTATCAATTTACTACTGAATTGCGGTGCCACTTCGCAAGACTTTAAATAATAAAATTCTGTTGAATTTCTATTCATCCTCCAGTCATCGCTGATGAATGTTCCTGAATGAGCCCATCATCAGATTGCTCCCGATTTTGTTCGAAGGTCAAGCATAAATGTTTATCTCAACACCCGTTGTCCCCGGTAACACTTGATGTACCCTTTCATTTGCCATTTGCGTCACACTTATTCTTTGTATCATCGAGTACCAGAAGTCGATTGAGTGATATCGATAAGATACTCCTTATCTCTCTGTCGTGCTTTTTTTAAACACTGGTTATCTCCCAATATTCAGTGTGATTGACATCTTCAGCGGATGTACCCTGTTCAGCCGAAATTTTCAATTTTTTTTAGTTCTATCTAGGACTCTCTGAGTCAGGCCGAGAGGAGCTGGTGGAGGGGCTCAGACGTACGTGGCGAGACACACGTAGGCCTTTTAGGGATGTCGAGGGTCATTGCAGCTGATGAGTAAACACTTTCGTCTTGTAGCACTTTTTTTAAATATTCGCGAGGGCATTTGGATTGGAATTCTCCGTTCGCTTACCAATTACAGAAGTGACTCGGTAAATCAAAGCGACGGTATTGCAACTTTTGCAGACGATTCGAGTCAAAATAGCGAGAATTTCATCACAATCTTTTTTTGCGACGGAAATTTTTGTCTGTCACGACCGTACACGAAATCCCGGAGTTTTAATTCATTAAAACTGTAAAATCGGTAATTTTTCAATTTCGAATCTACTGAATCGAATTTCCTCCCTAAAATTTTCCTCATCCATTTAAAAATTGCATTCACGCGCACATCGATGTCCCCACCCCACCTCCCCGAATTTCACAAAACCCACTCCTAAAAAGAAATAGGCGGCGCGCGCATGTTGTTTACGTTGAAAAGCCGGTTTTCCCTCGCATATCAGTTCCACCAATGTCCGGGCAACAGTGTTGCCGATTTCTCGCCAAGATGCGCGCGCACCTCACCGCTCGGATAAAATATGCACGTTCCGGCGAATTCCAAGTGCGTATGCACCGGCGTCCGCCAATCCCAAGGGGAGGTGTGACTGGCGCATGCGCACTGGATTTGAGCGGTTGAACACGACTGCAAAAATACTTGTTATTCGGACAGATCGGAATTCATAATTTGTAAAACGTCAGTAGTTAGCGCTTTCCGGTCTCTCCGCGTGGGAAAAGACTGTTTTCGGGCTGATACCGATTACCGAGCGCCTGATTGTACTCGTTGCCGACGCAATATCTAAACATCGCACAGCATACGTGATATTGACGGCGTGGCGCCTCCGCAGTCTTGACTTTTTTTTTTGTTGGCCTACGTGAGCAAGTCTGTTACCGTATAAATGCGTATCTAACATACGCCTCGGGTTTAGTCATCTTCGAGATACGACCGATCGCGATCGCTCTCGGAGGTTTATCAGAGTGATACGGGATTTATTCAGTGCTAATTGCGGCGGTTGAAACCGTTACAGTGGAGTGAAAGTCGGGGAATTGCGGTGGTATCTTGAGACTTTGGGAATTACCGGAAGTTAAGTTGGCGAATCAGAAGAAAAAACTTGAGGCGAGGATGTGGTTGAAGATATTGCGGCAGAATATCATCCAATTGGCACGGAGGACCAGAGGTATCAATGATTTAATTTCATGCATAATGAATGTACCATAATTATGTGATTTTTGGAAAAAAAAATCGGTGGAAGTTCAGTCGCCTTTTGGGGTAATTTAATTGTCGAATATTACGCAACGGTGTCGTGCACGTTTGAGATGATATTTTGTGAGAAGCAAAACTGTAGATTATTCTTCTGTAAAAAAATCTTGTGCTTTGATTAGCCCTTTTTGATGATTACATTTATTCAATCTGCAAAGGGAAAAATCTCTGAACTTTCAGAAGTGACAATCAAAGCCCAATTGAACGACTCAGCCTTGAAATCTAGGTACAATTGATTGATACCCGTATCCAGTATCGTTATATTAGTTTAACTACTCGTGAATATGCGCTAATAATAGAACCAAAAGTGATACAATGTTAAAGCGCAAACAGCTACACGAGACAGAGTTCTGGGCGTTCAACGATTCGTAATGAATTGAAATAAAAAAAACCCGTGACGGGTCCGATTCCCCAGTAATTTTGTCACTGCATTTTCGGATGCATTTCATACGGGATAATGATAAAGTCATCATTTGAATTGCTAATCGACGAGCCGATGAGTCAACCCCGCGATCATCCCACGGTTTTTACGAGGATGAATAAACAGCGATGAGGCAGAACAATGTTTTCATGGACGAGAGAATTTAATACGAAAACCCGGTCAACTGACCGGAAAACCCTATTGAATTCCTATGGAAATTATGTTGGCCGGCGGGTGATTCAATTTAATTATTTCAGGGTACATTATTTTCTCAAAATTCCGCGACCTGAATTTTCCGAGCGCCTCCACTGTATTGTCCATGTGCTTTTAGTGATAAAGTGGACAACAACGTCAGACATATTTTTTAACTTGTCAATAGGAAATTATTTGTAAATGATTTTTCCTGCAGTTGATTTATCCCGCAATATCTTGACTCTGCGAGGATTTTATTGGCTCTCAATTATTACACCCGCACTTCACATTATTCAAGAGGCTAGAAATACTTTAATGACCTAATTATGCGTTTTATATTACGATTGGGATAAGATAAGATAGTTGTTCATCCCCGCTAATACTTATAAATGTGGTTTATTTTAGATATTTTCAATTGACGTCATCGGAAGCGTGTCGGCTTTCGCAGGCATTGTTTCACGATTGTTAACCTCGTGCTCGTGGTAATATTGTGCAGTGAAATTACGGTATAATCGTTGATGGACGCAATTACCGTCGAACAAAAATAATGAAAAAAATTGCGGAAGAGTTGTCGCATGCGTCAACAAAATGCAATTCAGTCTTTAGATAAGAACTTCGGAAAGTGCACTTTTTATATTTATTTATTATTCATTTATTTTATTTCTCCGGATGATTTTTCAGTATATTTTCCATTTGTTCAATAACAAAGAAACAGACACTTCCACATTTTCGTGTGAATAATTATTATCCATTTATTTTCAACGTTGTGGGTCACTTATGAACAAAAATCAGGAAAATGTCGATTTTTATTATCAGAATTTTATCTCCATACCTTTGCATATCGTGTGGTCTTCCTCATCACAAACACCTGCACCTTTCCTTCCATACAATAAATATTTATGAAATTACGGTGCTGTAAACAATTCGTCGTCCGATGCAACAACCGTTTATTTTTGTATTTTTTTCTTCGGTATTTTACCGTTAAAAATTGAAAGCAATTTTTTATCAATCGAAATCACGGGGGAACCTTCACCGAGCACTAAACCCCTCGACCTTGGCCCGAGAAAGGGACTAGAAAATAAAGGACAAGGACATTTCCACAATTTCGACGCAGTATATCCCAGAAACAACGTATTGTGTCCTAGGAATGTGCACGTCATGTTTTCTGTCAAAAAGGGAAACAGAAATTTATTTTTCGATTCTTCTACGACTCCCCGACATTTCTTCCTCAACTTTTTTTTTCTTTATCAACGACCGTGGAGTACGTTCACCTGAAAAAAAATGAAAAATCGTTGAATGTCCTCACTATTGTTTATAGAGCCCTGGGATTCGCTGGAATTTTATGGAAAATTATAGAAATTTTATAGAATTTCAACACATGACGCCGGTCGTTAGGGGTAACTACACGAACGACCTTTGCCATAAAATTTAAAACGTGTTCACGTAAAAAGAACAATATGAACCATTACGCTTTGAAAATAAAAAAATATATTTACCCATTTTTTTATGCAGTAAAAAATTACTTACACGATGACCTATCACATTGTGCTCTTCTCTTAACTTGTGTCTTGTGTGAATTTTTTTTCTCACTTCAGTTGTATATTTGAATTGCCTCCACAACATGTGCGAGTAAAAATCTGGTGGAGTGCAATGTGCTCAGAATTATGTGGGAATATTTCCCAGAAGATGGGAAATAGTAAAATTTACAGGCAAATCTTTTTTGTAGCCCATACTTTGCTTTGTAAAAAAGACTCCAAGGAAAATTTTGCTATGTCCTTTTATTTATGATTTATTAATCGGCAATCAACTCACTTCCCTTTATCACTTCACTTCTGGCCGAGGAAAGTAGCGCTGAATTTCGGCTTTTTGATTATTTAAAAATGTTTACCTCTCACAAGTGTACAGTAGACCCAACAATTAATACATACAGTTCATCTCGTTTAGCGAATTGGTTAGAAGGCCTAGAATACGTTTGGATCAAGGTTTATGTACAGATTCTAAAGTTGGAGGTAGCATTGAAGTATTAATGGACATTGTCTTGAACCCGTGAATTTTACCGACGATTTATTTTTCACTGACTATGTTTTCGATTATCTTTGAGGCTCAAGATAAACCTACACATACTACATCACTCATTCAATAAATCCATTGAATCTATAAAAAATTCCTCAGTCACGAGACTCCCAGAATTACCGTTGGAAATTCTCGAGAAATTCTGCAAAATTTTAGTGGAAACTGTGGGGCTTTTTAACTGAAATTTTGTTCTGTATGAATATTTAAATTGATCGACTAATGAATAATTGATACTGAAATAATGGAAAAGCGTCTAGAACCGGGTCAAACGGGCTTTAAATAAAGCTCTGCAGCGGTTGAAAAAAAAAATAATAAAAATTTCAACAAAAAAATGACCTCTTTTCAACACAACTACGTGTGTGCTCACTTCGACGGTAACAAAATCTCTAAGCGTTTAAATGGTATTTTGAATCACCTGCGTGACTCGAATACTGGGTCTTGCTTTCTATTCTTGAATTACATGATTTTTTTTTTCACTGTTATACGGTGAGTTCATTATCCGCTCCGGCCACCGATGAACATTCTTCTTGTTAATTAATTCACAGCAGTCGCATCTCCTTCGATGTCTCACTCGTGCCACCATTATGATATCAGTTATCAGCCGCAGTCATAATTCAAAACACTTGTCCGACGTATTGACGCCTTTGGTGGAAGATAATCCATGTTTACCAGAATGAGAATTGTATAAATTACCAGACCTTTGGCCACCGGAATGATAAAAATAGCAGGCGCTCATTTTTTTTTTCCAGTCAGCTCGAGAATAGAAGAGACATGCGGAGTATTTGGAATTAATCATTCAAATGTACGCGACAATATCGTTGGATTATGAAATACAAATATCCGGATGTGTTCTCTTCTTGTGTACTGAGTTACGAGGTCGCAGGTTCGATCTAATACGACTCAGTGTTTTTCTCCGACAGGAAAAAAAAATCATTTGAGGATAGGTGTGAACAGCTTCCCCTGCGGTTGACATTTGACGCTTTTTCGAAATGCAGGTCTATTTTTGGCCGGAGAAAATAATAAACTAACGATATTCTATTACAATTCATTTGTACTGAGGCACCAAAAAATTTAATGGAACGATTGATAACAAAATATTCTATAGCACGAAGAATTCGATTTTTCTGCACCACACGTCATCGTCTTCAGATGTCAGCTATGAAATATGTTAAGAGAGTGGACCAAAACAGTAAATACTTGAGGAAAAATCTAGGAGAATTTTCCGACGAACTATTCGACGTCAGATTTTTCTATCGAATTTTCTTTCACATATGATATGCCTGGAATGTTTCTGTGTATCTGTAGCTGCCGGTATGAGAGGATGGAATTTTTCTGTGTATCGAGAATACCATAAAATACCAAAACAAGAAAATTATAACTTTATTCTATTTTGAAACTCCATTGAGCTATTCATTCCATTCATGCACACATTTGAAGAGACTCCGTAAAAATACTGAGTTAATTGAGCGCACGTGAAATCGTTTTCCCTCTGGCGCATTGGACTCGCATTTTAAATTCCTCATTTGTCTGTTTTGCATGATTTCAGGATCAGCCTCCATTGACCAGAAAAATGGAAGTGCCAAAAACAACAAAACCAACAACAATGGGGTGGAGCTCAATAGAAATGAAGATCACAATGGCATTGACGTGAAAAATCCAACAAAAAAGAAGAGTGGAAACGGACCGCTGCTGCAACAGGCGTGAGTTTTTCATTTTTTTTTCCTCACATCAAGTGAAAAAAAAAAAATCCATGTTATTCAACATCCCGGATATTTTTAGGGAGGTGTCGTCCAGCCAACTCGACTTTTTCCGCATGCTGGACGAGAAAATTGAAAACGTAAGAGTTTACTTCCGAATGGAAGATTTATTATTCTACGAAATTCGTTGATATCTTATATTTATATAAAAATTGCTTGGATTCGCGATAGCCAGCCATTTTCAGTAATCAAATTGATCGATCACGAGTGTTCAGCGTCATCAACATTACGGCTTGTGTATAATTACTCTTTAAATATTCATTGTTTATAAATCAATACTGGAAATCATGATTCTGATCAAATTTATTACGACTCTGAATAAGTGGAAAATTAATTGTTCATAAATTATTCATAGGTAATGCTCACAATCTTCCATAGCTGCATCAAAATATCCATCTTGTTTCCAAAATCAATTTTTCAACGATCACCCGAAACTAGTAACCAAAGTAACCGATAAACAGAGCTCAAAAGAATTTGTCGAACTAAATAAAAGACGAAATCATTCACAATCAAACTGCCAATTGACGACGATTATTTATTGTGATTAAATTCGAACGGAAAACGAATGCAATTCTTGCGAGACTCCGAATGCAGAATTATTTGACAGAAGGAAATAATGCGCAGATTTTATATGGCATTTTCAATTGAGCATGATACCATACCATCAACAAAGAGAACAAGAGAATAATGAATAAGAATTAAAAAACAATCCATTCGGGAGCAAATTGTTAATTGATCAGTAGCAACAATAAAATTGTCGACGTGTATCCATGGAAAAGTGAAACGTGCAACAAGTCCGTTAATTAATTGGCAATTTGTTTCTGAATAGAATTATTTGTCACGATATTCTCTCGGGCTGCGAATGAAAAGATGTTTTTTTCCCTCGTCAATGAAAACATTTTGAGGAATATCAGTTAAAGAATCGAATACTTCGTTCGTGAAAGCAAAACATCGTAATCATCAATCCCAATCATTTTTCCACACAGCGTGTGCTGATAAAGTGAGGAAAAAAAATCGAGATAACAATTTTCCTTTGAAACTTGATTAACAGGGGCCAGATTACGATGAAACATCAGACGTTACGATCGGCACTGAGGGAATAACCGATCTCCTTCGCCGTTGGGAGTTGATGGGCATGACCTGGTCAAGTGTCAATGATTTAAACTCAACCAACATGACCAGTTCACATGTGCTCAAGGATGCCCGGCCCAGTCTCACGGCCAGAGATCGCGAAGGCATGAGAAATATTATCGGTGGAAGACCAGAGACCGCTCCAGTGTTCATTCGCAATGCCAATCGTGCTGATGGCTTGCAAGATGTCAATTGTCCATCGCCAAATATGCCGAGACATCCATTAGAATCAATAAGCCAGAGTCCAACGCAGAGTGTCAAGCACTCAACACCACCTGGAATGTCACCTACGGGCCTCCATTATCATGATAACAAGGAGTACAATAAAAATATTAGACAGACTAGCCAATGCAATCAAAAACGTAGTTATCAGCAGAATCAAAATGATTTTGTAACGCAACAGGCACTCTATCGTGAACAATATCTCCAACAGACTGGGATTATTTCAGTTCAGCCTCAGTATCAGGGGGGTAATGTACTGAGAAATAATCCTTATGTACATCAATTTCAATTGACGGGTCAGGAACATTTTGCTGAACAAAAACGGTCATTCAATTCTGTTGAATTAACGTGACCTGTGATCAATGAGCTGTTGATGAGATAAAGAGACTGATGCATTCTTCAAATTATATCGAGATTAGGAAGGGTTTTGGAAAATATTTTATGATTTTCTGTACCTGATGTCCAAAGCAAAATTCACGATGTCTCGGTGTTGATGGATGGGGGATTTTCTTGGATGAAAATCGTGGGCCTAAGGGGGATGTTTCTTATTCATCGAATAGGGGGAGAAGTTGTTGGAGAAAATTCCAGATGATAATTTAGTATTCACCAGCTCGAATATCGACTCGTTCATGTTTTATCAATTTGCTACCGGAGTAATCCGTAATTGTGTCAAAATAATGAGAAAAACGAATAAAAAAATATGTAGAAGAACCCAGCGAATGCAGTAGGGAAGTCTATTGAATTTCTATTAGTTGTTGATCGACTTGATTGAAATGATCAATAGAAAATATGTGGTAGAAAAATTCACGAGATTTAAATTTTTATAGACATTTTATTTACTTATGGATCAGTCTTTTTAGAATGGGCCAGAATAAATGGAAAACTAAAATGAAGCTCAATTCCTTCTTTGGGAAAGTGGAGAAATGAGGTAAATTAGCTTATCTCGTTCTAGCACTTCACTATAAAATTCTCTAACCAATTTGCTAGGTTGTTCTATCATTTTTTCTGTCCTGAGAACTGTTTTCTGGCCTTTCATACCAATTTGAGACTCAACTCCAGGAATTTCCTGACATCTCCTTCTACGAGTATTCGAGCAGAATATGAGATGTTGAAAATTGATTGCAACCCCTGGAGGGTTGCACTTGCTTTCTGTGGAAAGAAATATTCGAATAAGGATTAACGATTAAGATGTTGTATAGCAGCTACAAGTTGAGAAATTTCTCAGTATAATATATTATCAGTGTATATTGTTAAATTAGGAATATCCCTGCGCATCCGTTGGCGCAGGGGTAAAAAGTAATGAAGATTTTTTCTGCGCATTGAAAATAATAAGAAAATGTTCAAATTATTGTATCTTTCTATTTTAAAACTTCAGTTAACTGTTCATTCTATTCATGTGTCCATTTTCAGTGACAATGTAGACATTGAGTCCAGTGCGTACATGTGGAATTGACTTTCGAAAACTATTTACATTTTGTCGATTGGGAAATCTAGTCGAGGTAACGAGTTTACGAACTATTTTCAGAGATTCATTAAAAATAGGAGATTGAGAACTATAAATGGATTACTGTTGCCGACATATCAGCAATGGGCCAAATGTTGTATTCAACGATTTCATGGAACTAATCAACGATTTTTCGATACAAAAAAAGTTGTTTCTAATCTAATATTCAAAACTGGCCTTTCAGTGATTTGTCTCTTGATATTGTTAAACGTTTTTTTAATGTCAACAGTTGTGATGTAATAGAAAATTCTTGAGTAATTTATGAAGAGAATAATTCTAAATAATGACATAGTTTTTGAAATTCAACAGAATTGAACATTGATGTGACAAATGAAAAAATCTCCAGAATGATTTCATCTGTAAGTTTTTCAATGAATACAAAAAAGGGAGACCTTCGATGCACCTGGGGTCACGTCCCCTCGGATGTCATGCAGCTGTCAGCAAGGCTGTCTTGTAACTCGGTCTCGAAGAAATTATTAGTCGATAATGATTTTACACATGAACTAGTCATCGATTCAAGGTGACCATGTTAATCTGTTTATTCAGTTCTTTCCGTGAGGCAATTTAACTGAACAATTCAGAACTTCCGTTGAGAAATTATCACTTTCTAATTATTGTTAAAAATTCTTTCTCGATTGGTTTTACTTTTGATTTTTAATGCATTTAATTTTGTTCTGAAAACGCGCGGAAACTGCGGTGTATCATCATGATATCAAATTGATTCGCTTCGGTTTCATTAGCCGAATTAATCTATTCAACTAAAAACTGTATCTCGAACAAGAATACGTCAACTGCATTGTAAACTTATAGTCACAAACTGAATACGAATCAAAGAAATTGCAAAGATTTTCTTTCATCCTTATATTTTAAACGCAATTCCTGAATGTTTAATCGTACGGAATTCGCGATCGATAATCAATGTAATGATTATATATTTATATGTCTGAATTATCGATAAAAGCAGTATCAAAGAAATATACGAATGTAGATACAAGTTGTGAAAGTAGTTGCTATCCATAGTTGATGATTGAGAAAATTTTATATTTCATGTTACATGCGATAATTTTCAGAACAGAGAAGAATTATATTTTATATTTTACTGTATCGTGACATGAGAAGAAACTTTTTTTTACTTTTGATTGTATTGGTTTAGGATCATCTTCATCTTCTCTTCATTTTTCAATAAAAAATCGATTGACAACCGAATTTGCTGTAATTTTATTTTAAATTTTATTTAATGTTCACCTTGGAGTCAACCACAGATTCAGAGACCTCAGAAGGCAAAAAAAAATCCCCTGAAACATGGAATAGAGTAATTAAAGTTGTTTAAATAACTCGGTTCTCCACGTGTCGTACGTTTCAGTCCCTAATGTCCCAAACAGAAAACCTTGGGGAAGAGTGGAGTAACCATACGAGTGTATGTGAACTCGTAATCCTATTTGAATGACTAATGAGATTGTCTATGTGTCACGAGCAGCCGTACGTACATTTCATGCGAACTCATTCAAATTAGATTTGATGCATGTCGTAGTCGGTAGAACTTTCAATGTCTCTCCCCAATCCGCTTAAGGGAATTCTGGTGTAGTTTTATTTATAGTAATTTTCGAATAGTTTACATTGTCTGGACCTCTGAGAGTAAATAACTAATGAATAAATAAGTTATAAAGTTAACACAAACTAGGAATTCACGACAAATAATGAATTCATATAAATTCTGGTCTTCGAAGTGAAATATTTTTGGCAGTTCAGACATTAGTATCTTTTGGCAATTGAACAGAACAAACATTAATATTACAAATGGAAAGAAATACTTAATCTTTCCAATAACGTAACATTCTGAGCATTCTCATGACTTCATCCCCATCTAATTATCGCCTAATGTTCACAGACACCCGACAAATCCAATTATTCATAAACCAACATCATAAAAAAGCTGTACACTCACTTTGGAATTTGGAAGGTCTCTCATTGGCTGGTTGATTGCCACTGGCGTCCCCTGCTGGCTGCAGACACAACGATAATCCAAAATGGCAGCTTCTGTCAAGCACAAACTTCACAGGTGACAGAAGGTTGTCGTTCAACAATCAACTTTTCATTTTCGCTGACGACAACAAAGTTAACGGTTTCTTGAGGTCAGTGAACATTGATCAGTACTTGTATTGTCACTTTTGCATGCAATATCATGTCTTCCATCATCATTTGCGCTTTATTTCGTTGCTAACGAGGGCGTGGCACGAGAGTACATATTTATTCATGTGTTTTTACTTTTGAGAATTTATGAATTCTCTTTGTCGAAGCTTTCGGTAAATGGGATATTGAATCAATGATGTTGTGCTCTTGCTTTCCATTTCGTATTGGAGGATTGCTATGATCTCTTGTAGAGAGAGTGAATGAAGCCAAGTGTTGTCGGAGAGGTTATGTTTCAACGTCAAAACACACGTACGAAAAAAAAATCTAAGAAGAATGTAACGAATTTCATGGAAAGTTCTCTTGGATTCCCATGGAAAGTTTCAGTATTTATTTAATCTGACAATTAGTGTCTTGGAAAACACTATATTGTTAATTAAGTATTGATCAAAAGCGTTATCTGCAACGGGTACAAAAAGAATGAGTAGCCTTTCGTCTTTTTATAGAACTTTTTCGATAAGAATTCTCTGGTACGCGGTAAAACATCAAATTACAATTTTTTGGGGGGAGCTTTCGGAATAAATGGTCCCATGGAATTTTCTAAACAATTCTCTTCGCTTTTCCGTGGAATTTTCCTATATGTTCCCTACATCTGATGCACAAATTATGATTTCCCCATTATTCGCTTTTTTTGTAGTTTTGCACATTTTTTTTTCATTTTAGATACTAATTCACTAAATATGAGCATTAGCACACAAGACACGATAAATGGACACGAAAATAATCAAATACTGTACATTGATCAGGATACACATGATTCAAATTCACCTAGCGCTGCACCATCCATGTCAAAGAAGAGTGATAAAGTAGTGACTGTACCAGTGGTAGAACCCAATAGATCCTTAACCCAGTTACCATCCTCCGAGGATACTGGAAATTTGACTTTCATGCATAATGTACGTGTCTCAGTGTCATTGATATTTCCTATTGACTCATGGGTTGATGATTACTCATGAAATTTATTTTTATCAACAGCACTTTGGGAGTGACAAAAAAGTTGGAGATGGCAATGCTGATTCCTTTGATAATGATGTGAACACTTTGAAGAGACGTTTAACAGGATTAACAGTTATGGAGAAACGGGGCAGTACGGAATTGCTGGGCAATGAACATTCAGCGAAAAATGCCAGCTCCGATTCACTTAATTCCGAGAGCAAGAGCTCATCACTTAATTCTAAAATGGGACAGGAATCGGTAATGTTGAAGATTTTTTTCTGTGTTGGAATTTTTGAGGGAAGTGGTCTGTTCACCATGTTCCAATTATTTTATGAAAATACTCTTTATTTTCGCTGACCACTTCACTCCTAAATTCAGAGGGTTTCAATTTTTATGAGAATTAAAAATGTACTTGTGCATATAAATAACTTTTGTACTCCACCCATGCATACTCAGGAGTGCTGGGAAAAAGCTTCCAACTCGAAAAGCTTCTCAACCAGCTCAACATCCACTGACAATAATATTGTATCTGCCCTCGAAGCAAAGAAAGATTTTAATGGAAAAGTCAGTCCGGTAAAATACTTCAGAAAATCAAAATTCTTCCCTGATTTTTACATTGAAACATTTGAGGAACTAAATATCCATTTATGAATTTATTTTTAATTTTCTGCACGATTCATGGATTTCCCAGTAGTGTATACAAATATTCCTGATTCTTTTGATTTAATTTCTTCTACGTTCCGTGCTAAATTACAGAAGACCCTTGGATATCATTAACTTGTTCCACTAATATTCTAGAATTTATCGGGTACCGATACAGGTCCACCCCTCCTGAACGGCGAAAGACGACAAGGTGTAGCCCGCGACGTCACCTACTTATGTCCATACTCTGGACCAGCACGTGGTGTTCTTAGTGTAACCAACTTTAAACTCCATTTTCGAAGCATCGATCGAGAAACCCCATACGTGATAGAAGTGCCACTAGGTGTTGTGAGCAGGATTGAGAAAGTTGGAGGTGCCACCAGCCGAGGGGAGAATTCCTACGGTATCGAGGTGTTTTGCAAAGACATGAGGAACCTCCGATTCGCTCACAAGCAGGAGAATCACTCTAGGCGAGATGTATTCGAGAAACTGCAACAGTATTCGTTTCCTCTGTCTCACAAACTTCCACTTTTCGCTTTCGAGTATTTCGAGACCTTTCCAGAGAACGGGTGGACTGTTTACGAGCCTATTGCTGAACTCAAACGAATGGGGGTGAACAATGACATGTGGAAAATCTCTAAAATCAATGACACATACAGTCTGTGTGACAGCTACCCCGCGATATGGGCAGTGCCAGCAGCAGCGACTGACGAGGATCTCCAGGCTTCTGCATTATACAGAAGCCGTGGACGATTGCCAGTTCTATCCTGGATTCATCCAGAGAGTCAGGCAACTATCACTCGATGTGCTCAGCCACTTGTTGGTGTTGGGGGAAAACGAAGTCGTGAAGATGAGCGCTATGTTCAATTTATAATGGATGCCAATGCACAGAGTCATAAGTTATTTATCATGGATGCAAGACCAATGGCTAATGCTATCGCTAATAAAGCCAAAGGAGGTGGATACGAGAGTGAAGATGCTTATCAGTATGCTGAATTGGTTTTTCTGGATATACATAATATTCATGTGATGAGAGAGAGTTTACGAAAATTGAAAGAGCTCTGTTTTCCAACAATCGATGAAGCTAGGTGGTTGTCAGGGCTTGAATCTACAATGTGGCTTAAACATATTAAGTGTATATTAGCCGGAGCTGTCAGGATAGTGGATAAAGTGGAAAATCATAAAACTTCGGTTCTAGTGCATTGCTCTGATGGTTGGGATAGAACTGTACAGCTCACAGCACTAGCTATGCTGATGCTAGACCCTTACTACCGAACGATAAAAGGATTCGAGGTTCTTATCGAAAAAGAATGGCTGAGTTTTGGCCATAAATTTCAACAGCGCATTGGCCATGGAGATGAGCATCACAGCGATGCTGATCGTTCACCGGTATTTCTGCAGTTTATCGACTGTGTCTGGCAGATTAGCCAACAGTTTCCCAATGCATTTCAATTTAATGAGCATTTCCTGATAACTATACTGGATCATTTGTATTCTTGTAGATTTGGAACTTTTTTGTTCAGCAGGTACTCGTTATCTTTTCAATTCAATTTATCTAATCAATTTTTTTCCATTTTTCGAGTCATTTACAGTCATTTATTCAATAATAATGATCTTGCAGTGAGAGAGAACGAGTCCAAGAACAAGTGAAACAGCGAACAGTTTCCCTGTGGTCTTACATCAATAGTCAGTTGTCAATGTATCAAAATCCTCTGTATTGGGCTGGCCTGAATTACCAGTTGGTGTTGATGCCAGTGGCTAGTATGAGGTACATAAAACCTTGGAAGGCTCTTTACTGCAGGTGGAATCCAAGCATGAGACAACAGGTAAATACTAATGAGAATGCTGTTCACAGTGCGTTGAAATCCTTCTCAATTATTTTTTAGAAAGCCTATCTAAGCTAACAAAATGATTTTCTTCTTTCATCAGGATCCTGTCTACCAACGTGCTCGAGAACTTCTAGTCCTGAAGGAGCAGCTGGAGAAACAAGTGGAAGAATGTCGGAGAGAGCAAGCATTGCGAGCCAATCGCTCGATGGCGTCGCCAGCCCCTCCAGCACCAAGAATACACTCTCCTATTCACTCATAGCTGGGAGTCTTGTGTGATCTAGGATCTATATAAAACTGGACTGATTTTTTTAATCATCGAACGTCTCTAATCACATGTATGTACAAACACCTCTGTTAATAAAACTATTACATATTTCTAACATAAATATTTTGATTTATCGTCACACTGATTATGACGAAAATCATGGGACGTCGGGTAAAGAGTGATTGGTCATAATCAATCGTCGAATGAATTTGGTGTAATAAATATGGAAATTAATTTATTGATTCAATGCTCGTTACTTGGATATGATGCACTGCAATTTTGTACCTTTAGTGCTAAAATACTTGGAAAAAATACACGATTTTTTTCAAGAATTTGTTTTGTTACTTTTGAAGTTATTTCCTCTCCGCTTCATCCACTTTGGCTTTCATCTCTTTTTAGTGTTGAAATAGAGTTTCAGCAGTAGAATGAATGGCGCCTCGAACATTAAATACATCACAAATGCGGCGGCATAGGATGTCAGCAGAAATCCGAAGGAGGTAGTTCCCTAGAAAATTTTGGGGAGCTACTGATGGCCTTCGAATATTCTAAAGAATTGACTAGAAATTAACAAAAATGTAAAATTTTGAATTGAACTTACGTTTAGTAACAAATCTGTGTGTACTGTTGCCTCACTACTGAGGTAGACTGAATCTATGATGAAGGGATTCAAGAGATAAGCGCAATACGTCAGTTTACTCAGTGGTATCCATCCTCTGAACGTCAAAATTGTATTAATGATTCCTGGAAGAAGAATAATCAAGGCGCTACAATTGAGTGTTCCTCTGAATTTAATTGTCATTCATAGAATTCTACTGCTGTTTCCTAGATAATAGTTTTGCCAATTAGGACAGGGAAATTGGGAAAGGGGCGCGAAGCTCCCTGGATACTAAGTAAATCAATACTATTGCTGAAATGAAGAGATATTGTGAAATGCTTTACCTCCTTGATTCGTAGAACAAGCGATCACGATCCAGGCAATACCTACCCCCCAGGCGGTTCTATTCAAGCCCATGTAGATAGACACTGGAACAATGGGCACTGTTTTGTTATACATGCCGAAGAGAACGAGGAAATTGCAGGAGCCACCGCATATCCAGAGGAACCATAGGGTTTTCTAGACAAAGATATTACTGAAAAATTACTTTTCCTTGAAAAACAAAATTTACTTATTGCACGACAACTGAAAATCATTTGGAGATTTGACAAATTAAGTTTATCAAGATTATTTGTGCAATAAATAATTTTTTTACCCTCCCGACGTTTAATTTGTTCTCCAATTTGAATAGTAAGTAAGCTGTCGCCATTCCTACTAGATAGGGACCCATTCGCATCCACGGTGGTGCATAGAAAATATGAAACGTATTCCATAGCTCATCAAGTCTACAAGAAGAGCATAAAAAAAATTATATCTTGAAAAAATGAAACTGAAAGGCAGACGTCAGAGTTGCGTGGGAATTATTGTATTATTTCATTAGAAATAATGACAAATAACTCACGTGGGCACATAATCGTAAATATAAGCTACGTATCCAGGAATCAGACATGATGCGAACAGCGATGCGATGAAAATTCCGACCGCAGTGTGAAAATATCTGAAGAACATAAATCAGTCAACATCTGAGTAAATCAGAAGTTATTTATAACGTGTGATTGATGCGGTTGATATTTTTACCTCGTTGATATTAACAAGAGGGCCATTCCAAATATGAAATATTGAGTGTCATTCGAGAGGTACCAGCTCCAGGATAAACACTAAAAAATAATATTCAGACATCATCTGGAAGATCAAATGGAAAAATTGAATAATTACCAGCTCTTCACGACTATAAAAATTATTGATATAAAGTAAATTTCGCCACCAGTATTTGGGACAAGTGTCCTGAGGTCTTTCTATCATGTAAAAGGTGGATGTGCGGTTGTAGAAGTGAGCATTCATTTCGGCAATGCCAATGACCATCATGTAAGCAGGGGTCAATCTGTAACAATAATGATCCATGACATCGTACCTCAGGGCGATTCATTGATATTTTAATGACTGTCATTGCCACCTAATGAATCTCGCCACGATTGCTTGGGCGAATTTTTCCAAACCGAATTTCTTTCGGGGTTTCTCTTCAGGGAGCATTGCATCCTCACTGTACCTCGCCACTTTTAAGAATATGTGGCATAATAAGAAGCCACTCAGGAAAAAATATGTATCCACAGCTAGAGCCCCGTTGGTGAGAATCTGCGCTACGAAAGTCATACCTGTTCTCAACGACCACGTTTTATTATCTGGAATTAATTGAATTCAATTAATAGTTGAGTAAATGTTGGCGTTGAAATAAACAATTATTACCTATAAACTCTTGTCCAAATAATGATGTGTGGAGCATGATGATCCAGACCATTCCCAAAAATCGAATCCCATGGAGTGAGGCTACTGACCCTTTAGTCAATGAAGTTCTGAACAGATCTTTTGAGTTTGTGAAAACCGAGAAGCACAAGATTATTTTTCCAACGGTGCTCAGGGAACTTGGGGGTGAAGATGAATTTTGCGAATCTGCACTGTTCGAGGAATCACCGGTTTCCAAACTCAGCTGTTTCTCTAGAATAGTCCATGAAGAATAAACAAATGGAGAATTTATTTATTTATTTTTTCTTCATTGCGATAACAAAAATGATCAAGTAAATGCTCAGAGTTTCTTTCCGATTTTTTTTTCATAACGTCGAAAGCCTCATACAAACTGTCATCATCGATGCAAATTAATTACCAATAATCCTCCTATGCATCTGGACGTCATAATAGGTTCCAATGGTCATTATCATTAGGGTTGCTAATATCATTGATCTACAAGAAATTGTTTTCCATATTAGAATCAATTGTTCCCGATGATCGTAGTAATTACTCATCATTTGTTCTCATCGTATGGAAATCCGTACATCACGATAATTGTCCTCCAATTGACGAGATCCTGAAGGTCATTCTTCAGATCCTTCACATGAAGCAGTTTGAAGTCCATCCCGTATAATTCCCCGAGTGGTAAAGTCCGCTCATCGAATAGTTTTTGTAAAATCAGCCCCAACTCGTCTGTCCCACAGGTCGCAGGGAGACATAATCCTAGTGTCATAATGTTCTAAAACCATTCATTTATTTATTCAATCAAAATTTAAAAATTGCTCAATCCTTTAATGAGAAAAATTCTCGTTACTTCGTTTCCTATTCTGTGATGGTACTGCAGCGTACTATTGTGCTGAAAATGAGCAGCGAAATAATTCAGCTGATAGGGTGCCAACTCTTCCTTCGGATTTCGATACAATGTGTTGTTTGCCAGCCATTTTGGATGAAGAGACAAGGGCTCAGGGTTCAATGTATCGTAACACTGACTTTTACTGCCGATCCAGTAATTATTTCCATAGATGAAACCTGATCTTGGAACTCCGCTTGAATCTAACACTGGAATCACAGATTTTAAGATACTTGGAACCTCCAATTACTGCTCTAATTAAATGTAAATAAAAATACAATGATTTGTTCAACGAATGGCCCAAAAGGTCTGAGGAATTAGCTGTAGAAAAAAATCTGCAGATTCTGCGATTTAAATTATTTAAATCATTTAATCGCAGAAACTCTCGATTAAAACCCCAAGACAATTACCCACATAATTTGAACACATGATAACTGCTATGAACGATTCAAAACGAGTTTCTTGTATAACTCGTTCAGTTCAAGACGGCAGCGGGAAAGTCCGGAGAGTCGGTCGGTTATGCACTAAAATCATCTGCGTAATACACCACATGTGTATGCAAATAAATTGAATATTATTGATTGCAGTGCTAGATATGAGAGCATAATAGGATTAGTTTGAACAGAAGTGACAGAATGTCGTGAAAGCGACTGAAAAAAATGAAAATCCAATAGAGTTGTCTATAGACCTCTTCACATTGTTGAATAACATTTTTTAAGCGTGAAATCAGACCAAATAATACCTACTTCTGAGACTCCACAACTTCCGGGCATCAACAGCCTCCCGGAACATCTCCAGCTCCGCTCGGCATTTGCTGGACTCTGCCAGAAGGGCGGATTTCTCTGCTATAGCGTACGCAGGTAGCACGTGTACCATCGCCTCCGTTAAGTTATCCGCAGGATGAACAACACCCACCATCGAGGCAATTAAAAACGCCGAAAATCCCAGAGTCTTCACCGACATCATATCACTCCTCATTCCAATCAATACCAGAATTACCACTTGAAGTCTAATTAAATGTCGTCAGTGGATTCAATGCTACACTTTTTTCACATCACAAATAATTCATTATCGTTAGTTGAGGCTTTTCATTCGATTCGATTATCCAACTGCAAAACAGAAAGAGAAATTTAAAAAAGATCAATTGATAGGGGAGAGTGAGGAACTTGATTGTCGAGGTGGTGAGGTGCTAGTGGATCTGCGAAACGTAACGTCTCTTGAGGAACTCTTGTCCTGGCTCGAACGTACGAGTTTAATCCCACTCTCAGGGTGCCAGTTGGATGTGGGAATCAATGCTTAGAAGTGGATGTCTTTGATCTTCCGAGATGTTGAATGGTCACGCTGCAAAGTTTGAATTTTTTTCCTGATCGAGAGCAGCGATCATTGATCACGGCCGACCATGAATAAGTAAGAAATGTTGACACTTGACGACACGCTAATTGAATTGATTAATTATTTGTATTGTTTATAGGGGTTCAGATTGATGTATGTTGACCTTAGCTCTGGAACAACAGGAAGCAAAAATAGCGTAAGCAAAATTATATTTGGAGGATCGAAAGGTAAATTGTGTTTGCTTTGGCATCTGGGCGTCGACTTTTTTCGGAAAATATTTTCCATTGAATACATCGATCGAGTCAGCTAAAAATTGATAGATAGCTCTATAGAAATCCACTAGAGTATTATCTCGGCTCATCGTGAAAGCATCGTCGCGTGGTCCCACGATGATTGATAGACGTTCGGAATATTTCATGGAAGGGAAAGGGAAGAGAGAATAGTCGGACATTACGTCATAGAAAAGCCTCCCGGGAAGTTGTCAGCAGCTCTGTCGCGTTGCAGAGAAAGCGGAGGAGGTTTCCGCCTCCCGTTTTTTCCTGCAGCTGTCGACGAATTTTTATTGAAAATAAAATTCAAAAACAATATCGTAAATTGAAAAAAAAAATCTCAAGCACCTGAAGAATTCAATGAGATTAAGTTCAATGAAATGAGGGAATAATTCTTCTCTTCAAATATTTCTTTTATTGTTTTGGTTTGATTAACACAACTGTTTAGAGAATTTAGACTTCATGGATTTTCGATATACATGATAATCTATTCAGTGGAGTTGTCACAATTTCGTTGGATCGTTCATGACTGAACGAATGAAGAATATGAGTCCCGCCCTTCAAATGAAAAATTCCATAATTTATATAATACAATTGATAATACAGTAATAATTCTTTTCCCCCGCGACTGGTACAATATTAGAAATATCACAACATTAATATCTATCTCACACGGATATAAATAAGAAAAAAAAACCAGTTAATGTTCTTCAGGCGAGATGATCATAGCTGAGATGTTCCAATCGAGTGAAAATAGCTGAGGAAACGGTTCAATTGATGGCTTTTGAAAAATCAAGTTAAAGAAAATGCCTTAATTTTATATTCCTACAAATTTGTATAAAAAAATTCATTCACATTTATTATTCGCTGATGCTTTTACATACGCCATTAGCTGTTACACAATCGAATAAATTGAGGTTTTTATTGTTAAATTATTAGTTCATGGTGAATCAATAGTTGAGGCACTGAAGCCTGGCAAAATATTCTGTTAAATTTTTTGAAGAACGAAAGCACTTTATTTTCTGTTTATTTGAAATATAATTTTATCACTTTAATACCATTAAGCAGTTCAGTCATTTTATATAAAATAATACTCAAACCGAGCTTAGAATAAACTTTTCCATCATGGGTCCTCCGTTTTCAATTGAAAAAAACATTCTTATGCAGCTGAGAGATTCAGTAGTACGCAAAGTAATGGAATAAGTGAAAAGAGTAAATCACTTGATTATTGCTGTCAATAAATCAAAATATATTTCTTTGCTGCTGATATACCGGAAATGATGGTCAATCAAGTGACTAATGAAGAAGCTTTTGATCAGAATTTTTTTGACACATTTCCAGTGACGAGACATTCACTTATCCCATTTTGTCTCACTATCAGAACCATTTTTGGCAAGTCTAATCTCAACAGAAGCTGTCTAAAATCTCTAAAATAATTTTCCAATGTCCCCACCTTCCTTAATTTAAAATGCCCCAGCGAATTCATTAATGCATCAATTCCTCATAATTTAGCTATGGCAATGGGAAGAAAACCTCGATAAACGATAATAAAGGATTAATCTGGCACACAAGCATGTGGAATTCAACTTTGTCGTACGAAAAAGAAAATCTTATGACATGTAATTATAATTTACACTCCTCGACTCATGATGCATTTATGATGTATGAAACGTGGATTTTCATTCACTAGATTTCAGGAAACTTCCGTTTGTAGTATTTCTTTTTGCTGCCATTTTCTGTTTTTTTTTGTTATTCCTTTTTGATTATGGAAAGAGAACAGTATGTATGATCGGCCATTTAGCTACATAACAATTACTAGGCTAGTATATACAAATGACTATACTATACAGGGGGCTTGCACCAATCCAATGCAGTCAGACGTATTATAACTGTACATACATATACAATAGATTTTTTTAAATTCACAGCGGAGGCGTATTTGGAGTTTTTCAGGGGTTTTATTACGTTATTTCATGTATTTTTACCTGCGGTTGCTTGTGTTGCTAGAATTTGATTCTGGGCTAGAACTTGTGATCCTTAATTATTGAATTCAGAGGTGGAGAGATCAAACGATCGATCAAAAGCTTCGAAACTTCGAAATAAAAAATATTCGAGATTGGCGGAATTCTAGGGAAAACGTAATTGTAAATGACCTTTGAAAAATTGTCAATCAGTCGATGCCGGTTATCAACGGAATATTGAAATTATGGGAGAATACTGCACAAGATTTAATACTCACAATAAAAATAAGGGAAAATCACGGTAAAAATAATTGTGGCATTGGTGCAAGCTCAGCAATTCTTAATGATAATCATTAACATTTACGATTTTAATTCCATAATTCATCAGCTTCATGAATAATCTTCACTAAACAAATCGACAGTGGAACGCGTGTTTGTGCAGTCGCTTCTCATGTAAAAAAAGGAAGAAAATATATTTTCCCGCTTCGCCTATTCACGATTTGTCCCATAATTCCGCATTTCGGTATTTAGAATTTCAACTCTTCAATTACAACTAATACGATGCAGGGAATGCAATTAATACCAACTAATGAAAATAATTAAGTTTTCTTTAATTTAACTTCCATTCTTGTCTCCGCAATGAACGTTTGACTTTATAATTAATGAAAATAATTCAGCTGAGAAGTCTTCGTCTCGCGTGTGCGTGGATCCAGCAAAAATGGAGGATCTATTTTTTTTTAATATTTTAATTTATTTTTTCTATGGATTAAAAACAAAATTCCGGTGATGGCGCACCATCGTCTCATGCGTGAACAAAATTACAATAAATCCTAGTGAACTGGAGATAAAATCATAATGAACTTCTAGTTTTTGGCCGATTTTATTAAAGAATTTTGCCGCTCATTTCGTAGAAATTATTTAACAGGAGTTATTTTGTATAAAAAACGGCAGAGTTTTATTTTTTATGGAGTTTTATCTATAGGAATTAGTTAAGTTCATATTTTCTACAGAATATCGATTTTTGCAATAAAATCGACTAAAAATCAAGAGCTATTCGATAGAATTTTCCAGCCAATTCGCAGGATTTGTCAATTGAATTTTTTCACACGCGTTTTAATCGATATTTTACTATACTTCATCATCATATTTGTACGTAAATTCCGTTTGGTTTTACTACCGTGGCTCATAGGCCTCGTACACAAGTTCTGGTACTAAGGCAAGTGCAAACGTCGTTGATGTCGATTGTCGCGAATACTGTCGACGTGACGATGTTATTTCGTGTTACCTGTTATTTTCTTCCATAACCACTTGTTTAAATACACCAGCGGGCATCTGGCTCTTCACTTCGTGACTACCTAATGCTGTTGTGCCGTCTTTTGCGATAAATAGTTGTAATCCAGATGCTGGAAAAAACATAATTAATCATTAATTGAAATGTCTGGAAAAAAAATGTTAAAAAACAACTGAATGTACACTTACTCTCAGCGCTCTCCAAATCAGACTGTTCGAGATTCGTTGCCTTCAACAACTCGTCGATGAGTGAATCTGGATTAGGACGTGTGACTTCAACTCGACACTGCACAGCATTATTACCAGAATCCTCAGCCTTTTTTCGTCTCTCCAGTGCAGCCTTTGCCCGATCCAGGGAGCCTGTTTCACTCAGACCAGAACCACCTGACGGATTCCTAATGTAGAAATGAAAATACTTCTCGTGAGGCCCAGCTTTTGTAATCAACTGTGGATTAGAGTATTAGCTATCCTATGCTCGATAACAACCACAAAAAACTGGAATTTTTAGGTCGTTATTCTCGTGTTTATGAAATGAGAGGTCTTTGCTAATTCTATAATAGTTTTCGACGAGTTTGTGACTCATTCATGCATGAAAAATTTTATTAATCATTAAAATCAGGGAAGCTATACGTTTTTAACAATAAAATGAATCCATTTAACTCTAGAGTTTTTTTCTGAATATCTCTAGATGGTGGTTGATTGTTAAAGTAGGATAAATAATATTTCTGGCACTTGATCATCGAGCAGAATAGATTCATGTCCCACACATAATCTAATTAATTTTCTTAACGTCCCCTATTTTTCATGTACAAAGAGACACTCTATATTGTTATCCTTCTAAATCAAGAACGAGGTAAAAAATAATTAACTTCTAATGAGATGCAGGTGTACTACTAATGCATGAAGTTCCACATGCGGGAGGATAGAAAAAAAATGTGATGAAGGCAAATGAAAAAATGGAGAGAAACCATTTCCACTGGAGTATCCCTCATAAAAATAACACGAACGCACAAAAGTAATGGATCGAAAGGTAGGAGAAATGAGAAAACCATGGGGCAACCAACCGAGCATTAACAAAAACCATACAGATAAACATGAGCATGAACTGACGGTGGGATAATATTGTTACAGTGTGGTACTGACGACGTTGTTAGCTCCATAACAGCCAGCGTTGCTGACTCCTCGGAGTCTGGGCTCGTTGTAACAGTTGCCAACTTGACACTTGTACCGTCCAATAATTTACGGTGACCCCCGCCGATACCCCTGCAATGCCATATTAAAAAAAAGCCATTCCAAAGAGACTATTCGATCTATTGCTCGACGAATACTAGCCTAGGAGCGCTTGAACTTCCGAGGGAAGTGCTTGGAATGAACAGAATTGTAGGAAATTTTTTCAGCTTAAAAATTGTATTTTTACTTTGACTTCACAAATTATCCAAAAACAGATAATTAGACAACCGAAAACCGTTCACATTAAATTTTTAAACTCATCGAAAACTCATCGAAATAATCCATCAGTTCGATTCTGTTCTCCGAGCCCGTTCCCTCCACCCCTTGATCCCCCAACTTCGCCTCCCTCACGCACAAGTGCCCCCCCCCCCCTGAATGGGGAAACTGGATAGGACGGCAGGATCAGAAGCACACCAGAGTGAAATGGAAAAAGCTTGAGTGAACGTGTCAAAAAGTCGCTAAGCGAAATCAGCGAAAAAAAAAGTGAATGAACGAAAAAAAAAAGTTCCATCGGTGTGACCTACCTGAGGCTCTGAGCTGCCGTTGTGGATTGAAGCGAGGAGGATCGAGGGGTGTCGGGCCTGTGTAGAGGATCAGGTGAGGAGACAGCACGTGTCTGATCAACCAGTCTCAAAACAGGGCTTGTTTTTCCCTTCTCAATGCAATCACAAGTTTTCGACATATTTCTCCACCTAGCCTGACCAATATGTGGCTTAACCACTGGCTTATCATTGCTCTTACTACTTATCATGTGATTGTCCTTGATACAATGCTCCAAGTGTCTTCTCGAGTATCGCAATACATCCTGAATTCCCGGCACTTTGAATTGGCCAACTGACGTGTCAGTGATATTGTTATTCAATGCACCATTTGTAATATCGTCATTGGATGGCTTCGGAGTGCTGTGGGAATTTTCAATGGATGGGTCACGTCGAGAAGACACTGGGGTACGAGGTGTGCCTGGTGACCAGAAACGATTTGTTTCTTGGGTTATTGGATAATTTGGAGGTGTTAAATAGGTACTGTCATTTCCAGACTCATTTCCTGTGTAACATTGATTTTGGGATAATGTAGGGAGGCGTGGAGCCCATACCGGCCAGGAGGGTGACCTATAAAGATCACAACACAAATTCGATTTCTTTTTTATTTCATGCAAAAACCTGAGCTGGGAGAAATACGATTATTATGCATTAAAATATAATTAGAGATAGTTCACCCACGGTTCATTTATTCACTCCGAGGGATTAAATTGTGGTTGAAATAATTTACCAGAAAGAGATACAAGGTGAAATGAATATTTCGCTTTCTATTTTCATTGAAAACAAAATTGAGATGTATAGACTGTATTAATTTGTGGTCTCGATTTATTTAAATAGTATTGACATATGCCAATAGCAAAAAGCTCAGATTAACTAATTTAAATATTTTTCAACGGTAAATCCAATAGTTCCCAGCTCAGGTGTAAATAATATAGAAACAAATCTAAATAAAATAATGAGATAAATGAATATATTTACGTTATTACGAACAGAACATTCAAACAAATTTAAATAAACTGTTCACCCATAGTTCTACGTACACAAAAATGTAAAATAAAACAAAAATTACTGAAATAAATTTTCAAGAAATGCTAATAGTTCGGGTTATTATTTTGTACGAAGCGTATTTTTTGGGGGGGATTATTCTGTGGGATTAGTCAATGATCATGATAGTCTGAATTTTATTAATATGAATTAATTAGTTTTAATTTATATTAATAGATTGATTGATTGATTTTTTAAAAATTAGTTGAGTTACCTGATGTGACCGCTATCTCCACTGCTGCTTTGCCTACTGTGTTGGCTGTGGGAGTTTAGGGAACCGTAGCCCGAGCCCTTGCTCAATTGACTCGTGTTGCTACTGTTTCTCGAGTGACCAGACTCGGTGTGGGCCTCCGTCAGGGTCTCCACTGGTACCGTTGGAGGGGCTATTTCATTTAGGGTCATTGGATCGAAGGATTCCGTTCCACTTAATAATTCTGAAATGAGAAACATTTATTTTAATGACAGATAACTCTAAGCAATTTCAAAACGATTTTGAGACTGTTAAACTCAGACTGAGTTCTTCAAATCTGCTTAATTGTTTAATTATCTCGTTTAAAAGTGGTTCTCGGAGAAAAACTCATATATTTTACAACGGAAATTTATTCAATTGCAGAAGAGATTTTACGACATTTTCTGCGAAAATCGCTCAATCATGAGACAAATGCAATAGAACAATTTTTTTTATGTTGGGCAATTTTCTTTGGGCTCATTTCGGTTGGAGCATTCCAGTGTATTTAAGAAATTCTGAAATGAGGAGCATTTTTTAAAATGAAAGTTAACGCACCACCACCTCAGAGTGATTTTTCAAGTGTTGAATGATTAGTTTTTTATTATTGACAAGCGTAATTTGCAACAAGCTGTCTTAATTGCTTAATTGCCACGTTCAAAAGTAGTTTTAGCGGAAAAAGTCATAAGTTATTTTATGACGGAAAAATATTCAGCTACAAAAAAGATTTTATGGATTTTTTGCTAAACATTGTTCATTTATGAGCAAACACACGGAAACAAATGTTTAAATGTCAGGTGACTGGATTTAGGGGCATCGGCTAAATTTTTTGTGAGAGATAAATTCCCGCCGGTTATTATTGACGTGTTATGTTCTCTCCTATATACGTCTCATCAGAATACAAGGATTTCATCTCCTATTCAAGTGATGCACACAAACCTGAAGAGAACAACGCTGGTCTTTTCTTTGGAAGACTACCGAATCCACTACTTGCACTGGCTATTGAGCCAGCTAGCGAACCACTAGAGACGTAATCCTCACGATTCGTACCTCTATCTGGACCGATGACTTCGTCTGTCGTCGATGTGGGACCACCTGGGACACCAGGCACTGCCAATTGAGTCTGCTTCAGCGACGGTGAGGGTCTGGAAAATAATTCTCATTTTATTCAAGCTTCATTTCCCCTTCGTGGATCATAAATTATTATTCCTATCCCTTGAATTGCATTACCCGCTACTGAATTTATGACATCGAGTTGAGAAAAAAAAATTACCCATTTATTTTTATTACATAAAGTGGAATCAAACTGAGTGAAAGAAGAGTCAAAAGATCACAATAGTTCGGAACATAAGTTGCTTTAATTAAATACTTTCAAGGGGTTTTGTTTCAGGTTTAATAAATCTACAATAAAAATACTTCTGGAATAGCAGGAGATCTTTGAAGTTTCTGAGATTTATGAAGTCCTCATTCCAGAATAATTTTCTGTTTATTAAAGTTTCGTTTACTTTTCATCCGTCATAAATTATTATTATTATCCTCTGAATAATAAATATTACGAGTTTTTTTTATTACCCAAACTGGATATTTCCAGTTTTCCAGATGTTTTCCCCATTTTTTAACTACTTGCATGCAATATCAAATTATTTCAAAGAATAGGTTTCCGAGCTTCATATAATCGAAATAAAAGTACAACTAAAATAAGAAGAGATCCTCGAGAAAGTCCCCCAAGATTTATGAAATACTCAGCCTACAGTTGAGTTGACTCATCTACTTTTACGGCTTCACTGTTGTAATAATTACACCCCCCAAGAAAAATAGAACTTAACGAGTGATTTTCAACTGCAACACAAATTGCGGAGAAACTTCACAAACTTACACTTTAAAAAGTATGTCACCGGATAACATATTCATCTTTATTGCTACTCTGAGCATGGAATTATCTTGTCTATGTCTGGCGTCGTAACCCTCAAGGAGGCACCGTCTGTGGCACAGGCCCGCACCAGCGAATTCCGCGAGATTAAGATCGGTGAAGCCGAGTTTCTGGAAGGACCTGCCTCCCTTCAGTTCCTGGAAATTGATAAAATTGATAGAAAAATTAATCTAACGATCAGCCACTCGAGAATCGTGAGTTCAACCCGGTCAGTGCACCAATTTTTCTGACGTCTCGATTTCATTGTTGAATGGGTCAAAGGTTTTCTCTCGGGGTGAGGTTTTCCCTTAGGTGATGGGGCACTAAATCGTACAAACCCGATGAGATATACGAATGAACGGAAATTTTAAGAACAAGCAAATATCGACGTCTACACTGGAAGACTCATTTTTATTTCATTCTTAGCGTATGCTACGGATGGATGAGAGTTGCGAAGAAACTGCGGAAAATAGTTTCTCCCCATTTTTCATTTGCCTTCCTCACATTTCTTTTCATCCAAGTGCACGTGGAACTTCATGCATTAGTATTTCATCTGCATCTCATTGGAGTTTCATTCAATTTCATCTCGTTTTTATTTTTAGAAGAATAAGAAGAGAGAGTCCTTCGGATGACACGAATAGAGAATAGGGAAGGTCAAGACAATTTGTTAATTACTAAAGTACCAGAAATATAAGTAATAGCTCATACCTTTCTCACAGATATCCTGAGAATACAGGGATCGAGAATCCCAGTGGACGCGTTCGCACTCATTTTACAGAGGAATTCAAATTTAGCATTCCATCTCACCGTGTGTTCCACTACTTCCTCCCTGAAAAAATTCAAAAAAATTAAATATGACTTTTATAACTGGACGATTTGTCAAATTATTCCAGGAAATTCCAGTCATACAACCGAGATCAATTACATGACTTGAATAATAAAGGAATAAATTAGATAAATAGAATAAGTCAATTTATTCCAGATAAATAGGTACTAAATATTCCAGAAATGGAGGGAGATGCAACTTCACTGAGAATCTTTTGTGTTGGTCTGAGGCAAAGTCATCAGGATAGTTGTATCTCCTTCAGATCTACAGATATTCATCGGGTATTCATCTCCCGTCTCATTTTACCTCTTCAGTGCGGAACTGGTACAATGTACAATGACACGAGCAAATGGTTGAGGTATTGTAATACTGTAAACACTGAGACACCTTTCATTATCGACAAGCAAACACGTAATTAGAGACCTGTTACAATTCCGTACTAATGTGTCTCATCTGCATTAATTTGACCCGATGAGGAACGCACAGCGGCAAATCACTAACGAAGCGTTAAAACCTAATGAGGAAAATACAGCCATTCTGCTGACTGTAAAATAATACTTAATGAACTCAAAAAAATTACAACATTTTTTTATGGAAAAAGAAATTTTTTACCTGAAATGCGTTACTGGAGATTTTTCTGTAACTAAATGGCAGGGAATTGGTCTGTGGCAGGAAAAAATGTCTCTGAGGAAGATTTCATAATTTTTTTCAAGTCTTTGATATGAACATAATTATAAAATAAATAAGATCGGAACATGTAATAGGTCAAGTATGACATTCCTATTAAAAATAGAATAATCTTGAGACTGAGTGATGTGAGTATATGAGTACATCTTTTTCAGGAAATTTTCTCAGGTATAAGGACGTTCCTGAAATATTTTCCTGAAGTTACTCATCAGTAAAGGAATGAGATAGCAAATGAAAAATTTTTTAAACACATTTTACCAACGATATTGGAAACAAAAAATAATTGTCCGGGTGAAACAAATTTTTTGTTCGTTATGTCGTGAAAGAAAATTTTTTTACGAACTACGAATCAACTATTATCATCTGGTATTGCGTCCTCATCACAGCTGTCTCGGATCTCATGATTTCTGGATGAAATTTATTATTGATTATTTGACTCTACCGATTCTATTGGATCTACTTCCGTCAATAGTGAATTGAATTATTGCCTTCGGCTGTGAGATTCCCGTTCAGTAAATAAATAAATAATTGGTTATGCTAACACAAGAAATTGAAAGTTATAATTGGAGGGATAACAAAGCTTTCGTACGAGGTGAAATAATTTTCAATGTGACTCCTGTGGAGTACACATTGACGAGAGAAAATTTCATTGTCACTGTTATATGTACATTGACAGTGTATCGTTGGTACGATCATTATAGTCATGTGCCAGCTGTGTACTATTGCTCTGTAATGCAATGTCTACAACATGTATATACTTATCATAATACCATTGACATCCAGTCACGTTTTTAAATGGCTGCTCTAATGAGCCAAGTCCTCCAACGAATATCCATATATCCTATTACGAAATGCCCTCGCCGATGATGATCTAAGACCAATTCTTGTCATTTAAACACATCATTTGTGATCCCACACGTGCGCACATCGACGATTGGCCATTATAATCTCAGCATTGGATTAAAAAAAAAGTTGTTATTCTCGAAACAACTGGTTTGGCATTTTAGAGTCATGAAAATATAAACTTATCGAATGACCACGAATTAATCGAAACGAAAAAATAATCATTTCCAAGAACTACGGAAATTGGAATTTTTCCAATGCTCAGACGATTTCTTATATAAATTTTTTCAACTCTGAAATTTATAATGAGTATTTCGACGACTTCAAGGTTATCTTTTAATGGAAAAACTTTTTTATTATCTTCATTCTAGAATGTCTCGAAATCTGAAATATAAAGAAATTATTTTTTGTTAATGAACTGATTGATTATAGAAAATACTTTGGAATCCAATTAATGGTTTCTGACGTTTTATCATCAGTTCCATTTGGAAAAATTATTTGTGTCGATTATTCGTGACCAAAATGGAGGAAAAAAAATACTGAAAATGCTAATTTGTTTGTCACATTGTTCACTATCATGGCTATTAGACGAAGTGAACACGTGACGATGCGTTGGAATCGGGTTTGTATGACGCCATCATCAGTGGGCTATTGGCACGTCATCGCACGATACGAGAGAAAAAAAAATTGGAGAAAAAAATAGAAACAGATGGCCGAGAAGCCGACGTAAAGCGGATATTCTTGGATCTTGCTTGAAGATGACAACACAGAGATGCTTGGGGAATTACTTAACTGAATTTTTCGCGGAGAGTGTCTTAGCAACGACGAATATTACGTTGAAAATTTACATTATTTCAATCTCTTCTGAGAATACCACCGGATCGAGAAGTTTTCGGAGGGTTTTTTAGGGGGAAAAATGAGAACTGTGGAAGGAGCTCTCGTGGGGATTTCGATATCACAGTTGGGTTTGGGGATATTCATGAGAAAGTTGACGTGGAGTTGGGTCAGCTCGTCTTACGAATTTGCACATGAATTTCCAATGATTGATGAAATACGTTGTGGAAGATTTGGCGTACTTTGTTGGGAAAGTTGAGTCAAGATTTTTTTTTCTTCACGATTTTTTTATAAAAATGGCTTAAGAAATTATATGCTACAATAATTGGCTGTAAAATCCCAATATTCAACAACAAAAATAGGAAAAAAAGTTATAAATCAAAGTGCCATCATTATTTCATAGCTCAGTGAGTCCTCCTAGATTTTCCACAAAACCTATCATTAACAACATCATTAAATATTAAACAACTTCCTTAGGGTCAGGAAGTTAACGATATCAATAAAAAATACACATTAAACGTGGCGTGAAAAATTGCTTCTTCATTTTCGTTGTTGAGAGATTTTTTTATATATTTTTTACCCTTTCAGCTATAATGATTCATTAAAAAGAATGAGTATTTAACAGGTATTTTTTCAATCTCCTTTGTTGACTATCAATTTATTATGTAAATAATAAATGACATATTCATATCAACTGTGAATTACAACTATTCAAGTTGACATCGGACTTCCCCTAGATTTTCCATCAATGTCCCTCATTATCAAGACGATTAAATATTAAACAAGACATGGAAAATTGACTCATTCTGTTCTGCTCTGTTAACCATCAGCGCTCCACCACTGAGTTTACCTTTTATCCTCCACCTCTACATTTCCTTAACTTCATACCGCGCACCTCGAAGGATTTGTACACCAGAGCCATAGCCAAAGTGTCGTGCATCGACTACTGACGATATGAATAAAAATAGAGAGGAAGAAAGTTGATAAAGGGAGAAATAACAAGGGGAGGGCTTGTGGTGCTGTTATCTTTCCGCGAGATCGATCGATTCGAAAAAAAGGTCGAGGGTTGTCCTTTTATTTCTCATTTCGAAGGTCTGAATGACTGGAGTTGTCTGAATTCCTGGGTATTTTTCAGTGATTTTACTATTTAAAATTTGCAGGTCTCCGTTCCAGGCTCCATATTAAATGTATTAACTTATTGAAAGTCAATTCGAAACATCCCCAGATTTCCCTAAACCAAAAGCTTCGTAAGCGAATTTTCTGCTAGCTTCACCTTCATAAACTTGACAGAATGCTATTTATTTTACCGAGTGGGCAACGGTGATTTGTGACGGTTTATCAATCTTCCTCCACACCCTGTGCATAGAATAAAGGAAGCACTCGCGCTCCTTTTCACCCTAGAAGTAGATCAATAACCCTAGCATGGGTGGTATACCTCGAGCAATTTACACATTAGGGGAGAAACCTGCATGCTAACTCAATCGTTTGACATAATACCTTTTAGTGATTGCGAACAAGCTATCATTTCAAAACCTAATCCTCAGAAATAAAACTGAAAGAAGGAAGATGTGAGGATTATTCTCCAGGAATTAGGGGAAAACCTAGAAAGCTCACATGGGAAATTTTCCTGGTGTTGAATACAATAATATCATTTTCCCCCACATGATTCATTTGAGTAGTGTGGTAAACCAGAACAAGGAGAACTTTCCGACCAAATTCTCCCAAACTCGATCAAATTTCTGAGGTCACTCGAACGAAATAATTTTTACCTCAGTTTATTTATCTCAGTTTACCATTTTCCTAAAAAAATGTCTACGGATCGAACCGTAGAACAAAATTTCCCTCAATTTTCAGGATAATTTTCCCTTGACTTATCTCTCGCTCTAGTTTTATCTGTTCTGTAATAATACTTTTCCTCATCATCTAAACACGCATATATGGGACGAGCATTGTTGAGGGACTTGCTCGACAGGACATTGTCCATTATCACATGGGTCCCTGCATATCAAATTGCTAATTTCACGTATTTTTTATCACTGTCAGTTCAGTCTGATAAAAATCAACACTTCCGGTGGTCTCATAAATCTCAATTCGAGGTCGAGGTGAATATTTCAAGTTTAATGCCGACTCTTAATGATATATGAGATCAATTCAGGAGGGGAGGAAGATCCGGTTGAATTAACTAATACGTTTTTCCCCATATTCCAAAAGATATAATTCCCCTGAAGATAAAATTTATCCAGAAAAAAATACAGCCTCATTTTTCGTGAAGAATTTTCATGACTAAAAGTCTTTCTGATTTTTTTTTTTCGGAATTCAATGTTCAAGAAATGAAAAGACAATTGAGGAAAAAAATCAAGAATTATTTTTAGCAGGAAATTTCCTTGTCTATTCAAAATTCCCACGAGGTTTCCTCCCTCTCCCGTTACCGTTACAAAGGCATTCAAAATTGTCGATTTATCGAGTGAACCAATTTCCTTCTTGGCAAAATACGTCATCGCCACAATAGAATTTTTTCCTGAATTCAACGTCTTATCGCCGTGAATAAATCACAATAATCGTTTCTAGCTAATTCTTCGTTCTATTAGAAAAAGAGTGACCGAGAAAAAATAACTTTAATGCTGTCACTTCACTCTGTTTGATTCACCTCGTTGTTTGGCCCTTATTTATTTACGTCAATCGTCGATTAAAAAACCTAACGAGCACTGAGGGTCGAATACTATCTCGCATTATAACGAGTGCTTTCGAGGCATAAAAATAACGAGATTTCACATCTCTACTCCACCGGCCTGGGCACCCTCAACTCGAGCTAACAATTAATAAATTATTTTCAGCATCAAAAATTGAATATCTCACCTAGTGGAGTGATCAACGAATGAGCCGCCGTCCAGCAGACGTAATTTAGCAAACAGCACAGCACTTACGAAAGGCACTGCGGTGAGCTCCTCAAGGCCAACCTCAACCGAAAATTTGTACTTTTTCTTTTTCATCATGAATGCCATTTCAACGTTACCAGGACACTTCACTTTATCGGCCTTCAATCAATATTTTTAAACGTTGAAAATAAAATCGAGTTCAGTATTTATTCAACAGCACTTTTGTTAGAATTAATTTCCACCCCTCGAGTGGATATAAGTCGAGAATCACCTCCACTTCATTATCACCTTCATTTTATTGTTTTCTTTTGATCGTTGGGAAGACACTTCTCCGGCATCTTCACGAGTTGAATTTTGTTTTTCTCCCCTGGCTCTCGGTGAACGTCAATTAAATGCTAATTTGCTGATGATGGAAGATGAACTCTGCTGATTTCTGATGAGTAATTTTCACACGAGTTTTCTGTAATGGCTATTAGTGATCCGATATACTCGTGATTTCTGACATCGTTATTTGGTTTTTTGGGATTATTTTTTGTGTGTTTAGGGGAACTGGTATTTGTCAGTTGATTGTGCCGCTCGCCAGGAAGGCGACCGCTGCTCTTCTTCCTCGTTTTTTTGTCATTTTAACAACCTGCAGATATAAAACACGAGATTATTAACATTTTATATTATACAGGAAGGATAGCATTTGTATTCAACAATTATCCAGCTGAACTCAATTGCAAAATATGAACTGAAATATCTCCAAGATCACTATCCAATTATCAGAATAAAATTACTGATTCTTATCGTCGAGTTATCGCAAAGAAAACATGATGCTGATAACGTGGTGACTTTGAAGTGATCACTCTAAAAAAACGTTATTCTGAAACGTTTTTCCCGGGACGAAATGATAGATTTTTTATCACAGATATTATTCGGTGTATGTGAATTCACGTGAATCTTATCTGCATTATCGTGAGTCACAAGGCTCCTGCGTCACAAGGACATGCAATAGTTACGTCAAAAGGTCACATTTCAGATAATTTACGGTTGAAGAACCTTTTTCAGTCGGAATGGATCGTAAATATTATCGATTTTCATGCTACATTCTCTAATTTTCCCAAACGAAGACGTCACAAAACCTTGAACAGTTATTTACCTCTCAGGAGAAAATAATTAAATAATTTTTGCAGTAGATGGTACTTCTGAAGAATATTTTTACTCAATTTTTAGCAACTGGCGACTCATGAGACATTTTTCAGTTGATCAGAGTCTCGTAAATAATCCAGGGACTCTCTCAATTCATTCATGATGTAAAGCATGAAAATAACACGAAAGACGAATCAATGAATTTGTAAAAGTTCACAGGAACAAGAGCGTCAGTCGAGATGAAACATTTTTTCCACCTCCTGTTACACAATAGTCGCATGCGTGAAGGAGCTGACACAGTGTCTCTTTTATTTTTCATCCAACAAGTTATTTATACACATGCGACAAACTTTCTTTCAGACCTGCGAGTATCGGAGCTCCAGTGGAACTGAATGGTCAATCGATGAATTCCATGGGTTATAAATTGAACGAGTTGATGATAATTGAAGAAAAATTTATTCGTAAAGTTAGACGAGGGGACACAACCGTACAAAATCTGAAAATCCAAGGCAGAGAGCAACACTTTTGTCATAACTTTTTTTGCACATCTCAATACGCTCCACAAAAAGGGTCCGGCATAAAATTTTTCTATCTCCATTAGGTTCGGAGATAGTTCCAGTTCCCAGAGAAGTTGGAAACAGTTCCCATAATTTATTCTTCAAGATGAAATTGTTGAAATGAATAGATTAATGAATATTGCGCCATTGTTTCCTCTACTGCTCATGGGCTTCATATTATTTCTAAAAAAATCCCCGGGGAAATTTTCATACCAGATGTCGGGTAAAAGAGGACGGAATCTCTTCACGTTTTAATTGTTTCGTCCCCGAATGATATAGAATTTATTCAGTGTCCAGACCAGGGCTGTGGATCATCACGCAATTGTAAAACTATGTATTATTAACAGTGACGGGGTGATATCGAGAATCATGTGGAGGAATGACAGGTCAGAACGACTGTCAGAACGACTTATCAAAGACATATGGATACTAGAGCTGATATCCCGTTGATTATTACCCGGAAAGCTCGATGTGTCGAAACTATCGAAGAAAAAAAAAACAGATTTATAGGAATTCCATCAGATTAAAACGTCAAAGGAATTGTAGAATAACATGAATATATTTTTTCATTACGAAATAAATGAATTCCTGGGATTTATTTTAGAGAAATTATTGGAGCAGGACTTCCAAGCTCCCAGTTCACGATTCAATGAAAAATCGGGAAAAACCTAGGTTTCTAAAGTATTAATCAAAAGCGCCTGAAATTTCAATGGGCTCCTCGTTTTTCCACTAACCCAATGCCATAAAACCCCCAAGACACCATTTCCGGGGATAAATTGAGATTATCTCCGCTGACAATACTATCACGGCTTGAAAAAGTAGCAAAAACAACTGTTAAAGAAATCAAGTGAAGCAGAAAATCAACTTAATGTAATACATAAAACGAAATAACTTTTTCTACCCCGTGAAAGAGGCACTTACTGGACAATTTTGATGTGAATGTAGCTTTGGGACGGAAAATCAAAGATTCTTCGATCGTGCTGACTATGCAGAATTCTCGAAGTCAATTATTAAAACCCCAGAATGATATAATTATCACTCTTTCATCACAAAATTCCATGACATTTCAACTTTCATCTTCAATATGAACTTTCAACGTTAACTCAGAGCCATGAATAAATCAGGAGAACGATTTGGAGCTTCACTCCATTAGTGAACAATCAGAAATCCTCAAACAAAATTTGAGGCTCTGAAACGTCAATTAGAGCTCCCGAAAATTAATGAAATGCTCTCAGTTCCGCAGTGATCCAATGGAAAAAAAATCTATAACACAAGCACAATCATCACAGTCAAAAAAACAGCTGTTGAAGATACCAAGTGGAACAGTAGATCAATTCAATATTTACACATGACACCAAATGACTTATTTCAGTCCCGAAATGCGGCATTTATTGGGCAATTATTATGGAAATGTCACTTTCAGAGATATGGAATAATCTCGTGTTCAATCAACGAGACATCCAAATGATACCATTGTCACTCATTCCTCAACAAATTGGCTGTTTTCACGTTCCTCTTTAATCTTTAATGTTAATGAAGAAATATAAAAATTATTTGTGGAGTGATTCAGTGCTCTCACTCTGTTACTGAGAGATGAAAAATCCTCGAAAGATCTCAGACTCTGAAATATCAATGAAAAGCTCCAGGAAATTCAATGGACTGCTCTGGCTTCTCCACTAACCCAATGCCATAAAGCCCCCAAGACACCGTTTCTGAAGATAAATCGCGATTACCTCGACTGACAATACCATCGCAGCCAAAAAAAGGGACAAAAACAGCTGTTGAAGAGGTCAAGTCAAGCAGGAAATGAATTCAATGTGATACATAACAGAAAATAACCTCTTCCACTCCCCAAATGAGACATGTACTCAGCACTTCTGATGGGAATACAGCTTTCGGAGGAGAAATCGAATGATCAACGACTCTAATGACGATACAGAGCCTGCGGTACAAATCGTAAAGACCTCGGAATTTGACGATTATCACTCACCTGTCGTAAAATTAGCTTTTTCATTGAACACACATCCTTTTTAGCCAAACTCGTACACTTTCATCGTCGATAATTGGCCACTTTTAACCCCATCGACACACAATTGGCTTTCGTTATTTACTGCAGCCCTTTTCCAAACTTCTATCGTTATTTACCACTCACACACTCGCACATACCTCACGCAGAGCCTTTATGAAACCCAGGAAAAAATGAAATCGACGTTTTACTAACTGTTTTTTATCTAATCGTTCTTTTTTACTGGATTTCCGTTGGATGTACTGACACGCTAATGCTAATCCGAGGAGCAGTCATCTGCAGACTGACACGAGAGCCTCGAGCTTGGATTAAATTCAACACGTCGAGACGATTTCAATGGGGATTTTGGAAATCTTGCGATTGTGGCGTCACACATCGACGACTCTCCAAAGCACTTCGTAACCTTGGCGTGTCAGATTTCGAGCGACTGATTACTCATTTTTCTGAGCAAGTCGATTGCGAGAATTTGGATTAATTCAAGAGGTGAATATTAGTGGTTCTTGGTGAGGATTTTCATTAAATTTTCACTCAACCGCTGAAATTGCTTGGTAGTAGACAGCTGCTGACATCTATGGAGAGAACCAGTCACTAGTGTCACTGCTTGATCGACGAAGCAGAGAATATGGGATTCCAGCGATAGAATTATTTTAAACAATTAATTTTTGAATGAAAATTGTTGAAATACATCTTGGACATGAAAAAAATCGATAATTAAGAAAGTCAATAATTTTTTTATTTGGTACTTAATTTATATTTTGTTGCGATATTCATGACATGGGGTTTATTTTTTATTGTATTCCATTGATATAGCTGAGGCCATCTAAATGATCTGAATAATAATTGATTGAATTTAAGTGATACAGATATTGAAAAAAAAACAGCTCCTACCCTTTTATTCGAGCCAATAAAATAATTCTTCCAAATGTAACCTCAAAATTCCTCGTTAAATATTTTAAGAATAACAGGAAAATGTACACAAGCTCAATATATAAAAAATGGGTTGAACATTAAATATCAGGAGGAAATGGAATTCTGTAACATTAAAAAAAATTATGTATTCATCATTTATCATGATCAATCAAAGTATTGTTCCTGCGTTCAGATTTAGGGTATCCTCTGACGTGGAAACAGCCCCTGTGAAGTGCCAGATCAGCTCCACAAAAAATGGTCAATTTGTTTATATTTTTTTTTCAAGTATCTGAGTTCATCTCAGTGCATCCAATGTCTCCTCATCCTGGCTGCCATCTGACAAAAAATCTTTGTTAACTCATGCCTTAATTAATTAATTGAAATAAATAGTACATAATAAAACGCACGTCCGGCCATTAACTAA
The DNA here is from genome assembly GCF_034640455.1 of Diachasmimorpha longicaudata. Lineage (NCBI taxonomy): Eukaryota > Metazoa > Arthropoda > Insecta > Hymenoptera > Braconidae > Diachasmimorpha > Diachasmimorpha longicaudata. The sequence continues at coordinate 9,865,960 of NC_087227.1, forward strand.
CAAAGATGAATTCGCAACGAGTTTCGTTAATCATTTGTTCTTAAATGTTTGTTAGAATTTTTTTTTCTTCCTTGAGGGCTTTCTCGCCGCATCGCACATGTATCAGAAAATTAAATAATGAAGTAAACATTGCTCCTGTACCACCAATACTAGAGAGACTGTGATATGAATGATAATGCGAACGATAGTGTAGAGATGATTATGAGTAAAGTGTAATTGTTGTGAAAACTGAAAATAAATGCGCAGTATTTTCTAAGTAATTGAAAGCAATGGGCGCACGCACGCTTCAATAACATACCTTTAATGAGAATTATTTTTTTTTCTCTTTTTCGGATCACAATTCGTCGGTCCTCTACGCAATACGCATTTGGGCGCGCGTTTTTCCGCTAGACGTGGTCATTAGAATTGTGTTCATAGATAATAAGACGAACACGATTTTTCTAGATAATAGGAGTGACGGGCTGAACTATGAGAAAAATTCAAAGATTACTAAAAACTAAAAAAAATAGGATTTGGATGTTAAAAGGTTCTCTTGTAATCGAAGATAGTTTGACTCAGTTGTCTAAAGAGTTCTAAATTCTAAAAATCCTCTACAGCATAAATATCCCACCCCAATAATTGTCTATCCCCAAAAAATGCGAGTCCCAATAGTCGACCCCAAGCCCGTCTCGTCAGCATTTCTCTCTTTCAAAGGAAGGGAAGAGAAAGGTTCATCATAGGATCAGAACAAAAAAAAAACAATCAAAAGAAATGAAAAATGTGACACCTGTGCGCCCACGGATTACTCTCGACGAACGCAACAAGACGCTTGTCTAGTCTACTATTCGGTCATTTATTCATCATTTTTGTGCTACACATGTACAAAATTCCATTATTTTCCACATCAATCCTTGCTAGTAGTTCAAGGAATCATTGATTTGAACAATTAAAACATTTTTGCAATGCTCATTACATCATAAAAAATCATACAGTATTTTCTTTAAGATTCTACCATTTACAGCGCACATATCGCATTAATTACGTGAATGTCTAAACTATTGGGGACCATGAACTCGTCTTCTATCCTATCGTGTCCGCTATCAATTGAAAAATTAAAGTTAGTCCCTCTTTCTGTTAATCACCATTGAATCCTCTTCTCCAAATTCTTCGTCCTCTGCAGGTTAAAAACAATTATGCTTATTCGATCTAATTTCAATTGTATTTTATTATCAATTCAAGGTTGAACAAAAAGTATCGTTACAGCTTAGTCGGGTGATACGCACTATTCAAATCAGAATTAATCATTCTGATACTGCCTAAACAATCAAATACGTAGACTTAATGTACCTTAACGCTATTTATTTTCATCGTAAAAATTTTCACGGTTTGTATCGTGGAAAATCGAACTATACCGTGTTTAAATGTATTATTTGTTGTTTCAATCATTCAGGTGAACTCAGTGTTTACAGTGAATGCTCGCCAGACGCAGGACAGTCCTTCGATATTAGAAGGCAGGACGATGAGGCATAGGAGACATTTTTTTTTTAATTATCAAAATTTATTTCCTGTTTCTTCCCATGAAATTATTTTGTTTTTGTTCGCATTCTGACACGCTCTCCGCTGACAATTATACAGAATAAATGTCATTAACGGTGCGCGACTATTTATCGTCTTTTAATTAATATCGAGGGGGGTACACGCATTAGTACCTCGGGGGCATTGCGTCTGCCGGACCTGGGAAGCTAAAATATTAAAAAATGAGAAAATAATCACATCGCTTTCAGGATTTTTATTTATGGTTAATGGTAGATTTTGGCGCTAGGCACGCGGTGAGTTCGATTGAATGGAAATCGATTGTATAAGATGTAACGTTTTTAATTATTGTTGATGGGTAGCTATTTCGAGAGGACAATTCATTAGGAGAATGGTAACAGAAGTCGATTATATCAAAATTTATCGAGCAATTAAAAATTGAATTAACTGTTGGATTCCGAAAATAAAAAAATTTAAATTCCTCAATTTAAAGATCGACCTATGCCGTCTTACCACTCGTCTATTGAATCGAATAAGACTCATCGAATCCTTCTTAATTTCACTCGAGATAGCAGTGTCGACTGTGCAAAAATAGCAATGACAAGTTATTTATGACGACAGTCTCGACACTATGTCAATGAAAATCCTAAGTAATTAAATTTACGCATTAATCTAACGCAAATCGTCATTGGAACTGTCAGGCAATAATCGGCGGGTTGAAATCGCATTATGACCGATGATATATCGCTCGCAACGCTCGAACGCTCGCTGGCTCAACGCACATACGCAAGGTCGCATTAACGAGCCTCAAAGATTGTAATTATCAAAGTAAGGAAAGGATAATTTATACTCATAAATTCATGAATTTCATTGACTCAGTAACTAGAATATCATAATACGTTACACCTTATACGTTAACTCAGATGTCAAGGATTTCGTTATCGACGACAGAATACTTTTTTTTCGAAAGTAACGATAGTCGCAAGAACGATGGACGCACTCAATTGCGCTCGTAAAAATGTACGAAATAGAGGAATAATGAAATTTGACGTAATTAGATGTTTTTACTTACCGGCCACCTCCGCCACCACGGGGTCCATAAGCGTCTGGCCTATCATAACCTTCGGTATAACTTTAAGAATAAAAAAAAAAGTAATTAATTATATTTTGAGGAACCTTCCGGGGAATTCAGTGAAATGCGATTTGGGAATAGTTTTGCTTGAAAATATTTCGTAGGATTTTGCGTACATAGAAAAACATCGCAAGAGAATATCTTGAAATACATCGAACCAATTTCATTTTTATTTGCAAAATATTTGAAATAATTGAAAGAGTCAAGTCTCTTGAAAGGAGTGACGCAACCCATAATAGTGGCATTAACAGGGTTCATAGCAGCTGCGTCTCCATCCTGGGCAATTGTACGAACTGGTAAAGCCTGATACTTTAAAAAATAAGTGCTGCACGGCACTGTGAATTTATATGAGCGTCATGTAACTGAAATTGAAAAACCTGCTTTCAAACGGGAAAATGGGGAATGGGAAGTCCCCAACATGTACGTAAAATGTCCATGTAAATAAATGTAATACCTCAGAATTTAAATTCATTTACAGCACCTAGGTTCCGACCAGATTTACGTCGAAGTACCTCAAGATTGAGGCACTAAAAACGTAATAAATTTTTATTTCTCGTTCATATATCCTTTCGAGCAAATCCCATTCAGAGTTTTACGATTTTACCCCCTTTCCACCCTCAATCCCTGTACCGCGTTCGTCAAAGCACAGGGGAAATCTCACTTGAGGGAAAAACCTCCCGTTCACTAGTGAAACTGTCCGATTAGGCTTCCACAAATTTCAAGGCACCATTAAAAAAAATAGTTAGGATGCACGAAATAATAATAAGTCATTCATTCGTCATTCGATGAAGTATAAGTTCGTTGTTGTACGGCAAAATCCTTTGAATAAAAATATTTATCTATGTGAAAGTAGTCAGCAAGCTACATCATCCAAAAATTCTTCTAAATTTTTCAAAACCAATCCCATTTCACCACTTCACAAATACCAATTAAAAAGATAATAACAATTACCCTCCACCAACAGGTGGGTAACCTCCACTGGCGACTGAATTTCCAGGGCGTCTGCTGAACATATCGGTCTGAGGCCCAGGTCCACTGTTGTAATTGGGTGCTCCGCTGTTGTAGGAGGGTCCACCACCCATAGTCCTGCCATACTGGCCTCCATCAGAGTATCCAGACCCATATCCCCCCGACGAAACAGCTCCCCCGCCATTGCGCATGGGGCCAGCAGCATTACGATCATAATCATTTCTCTGTGTATACGGATCAGCAGCCCTGCCACTGCCAAAATTATCCCCACGTCCATAATCACCCACTCCAGGCACACCACGATTGAAATCCCCACCCATTCCACCACCAGACTGGAAGTTACCGTAGTCAGATCGACCACCGAAGTCATTAGGTCGACCATAATCACCACTTCTTCCATAGTCTGATGTACCACTGGGGCCATACCCACCAGCGGAGCCACCTGAGGGCCCATATCCACCTCCACCCATACCCTGAGCTGATGAACTGTATCCACCCATGCCACCTCCACCTACTCCCTGGCCATAGCCCCCTCTGTCACCATATCCACCCCCTGGGCCACCATAATCACCACCACGATCTCCATAACCACCACTTCCCCGGTTACCGTAGTCAGAGTATCCCCCGCCACCTCCTGAAATTGGAGAATAAGTTGATAAGGTTGTGAAATAATTACATTCGAGGTACATTGGAGGAAAAATATCATTTTCCCAATTGTGATTTCAATATCCTCTAATTACCTCTGCGATCATAGGGACCGGGTCTGCTGTCCCTCCCACCGTCTCTTCCTCCACGACCTCCTCTCATCGGGCCACCCCGTCTGTCGTCACGTCTTCCACCTGGGCCACCCCCTCGGGACTTTCCAGTCGACTGTTCGACATTTATCGTAGCTCCTTTGAAATTCGTATTGTGAAGAGCTTTGATAGCCGCTGCCGCGTCTTCCTCACGCGCCATGTGAACGAAACCATAACGATTCATGACGTCACACTCCGTTACTTCCCCGTAACGAAGGAATAATTGACGCAACTCATCGCTACGACAATTCTCAGGTAGCCGACCTACGAAGATCTTGGTCTTCCTCTTTGAAAGGAAAAAAAGATTATTCGTAACTCATAATTCGCTGGAGCTGACACTAATAATTTATTAACATTTATTAACGATAATAATCCTCCTACAAGGTGCAGGAAAAACAAACAACTGAAAAATAACAAAAACAAGCTCTTACCGGCATATTTGAGGAAACCATTTTCTGAAACAAAAAAAGACGAGACATTTCGATTAGAAACTTAGCAATAACAAGTGGTACAGCTAATTATAAATAGCTGTATCTATAAACATGTTGAATAATATTTGGTTGAAGGGAATTATATTTCATGTCAATTGATTTGTCAACGAAATTTTCAAAAAATTCACTGTGCGATTTTTCAAGCCTCCATTTCCTTTATCAAGTAATGGAATATGATGTTTTTATGTATTTTTTTATGTGCCATAATTTTGTCTTAATGGCAGCTGTAAAAAATGAAAATGAAAAAATAGTAACTGATAATTCTCTGCAAGATATATTTTGACTACACTAACTATTGATAATTTCCTTTCCTCCCGGAATATAATGAATGAATTTGATGATTAAATAATAGAAAACATTTGGACATCCTCGCCATGTTTTTATAGTTTATATTTGTAATATTTTCATTTCTCAACTTGACTAGACAGCCAGCATCACGAAGCCACGTTGTCGTGTGAAACGGTTATGTAATATCGACATTTCCGTCAAATATCTCGAAAACAATGCGATACCTGCGAGGAGTTGTCCCAATTAAAATGTCCAAAGGTCGAGTAACGCATAGACTAGAATATTTCTCAGGAACATGACCGAGTAATTACAAACACAAATCAATCGTGTGAACGCTTTCAAGGTCTCGTGAGACAATCAAAGCCACTTCAAACCGGAGCATTCCCGGATTTTAGCCTCATCTAGGCGAATTCCCCACTATTAATTGAGTAATCATAAATTAAAAGTACGGAGTCAAGAGAAACAAGGGAGGAACACTTGGTTAAAAGACAAAAAAAAAGAGAAATGCGAGGGAGGGAACGCCGGCGAGGTGAATCGTGTGTGCGGCTCCATATCCGAATGAAATGTAACAATCGAATGAATCGGTCAATCAATTACGTTGGTGGCAAATTAATTTTTTATGGATGTGGAGTAGTGGTGGTGGTAGTACTTACATTGTTTGATGACGTTTTGCGTTGAAGGAAACGGAAATAAAATGACTTTTCACACTGCTGTAGATGCCTGAGGGAACGAAAAGCAAATGGCGTGCCAAGCGTCTGATTATTAGGCGCGAAGGGGGGGGGGGATCGGTCTACAGTGCCGCCACTAATGGCGGGCTAGTGAAATCACTAGCCTCAGCAGAAAGTTACTAGATGAGCGCGGGAAATTTGTTTATTTTTCAAACGGCGACGTTAACCCTTCGTCAGTTTCGAGTGAATTTGTTATAATTGATTGTCGTAATTGATTGTTGATATCAGATAAATTCTAATTGTTATTATAAAAAAAATAAATGGGTGGTTTACAATGCGCTTCGGCGCTCGGTTCCCCCTCCACTCCGCGCTGATGACGTAGTCAAAGGTAAAATAGAAATCCGGACGAAGTTTCCGAGATTTTCTTTATGCTCGACGCACTTTATCAATATTAACGATGGAATTGATAATCACGGAGCCCTTCACCTGGTCCTTTTTGTAGTTCAAAGTCTCCTCTGCAAAAAATGTCTTAACGAAAATCTTGCTAGTCTTCTTAGTATCAGAGATATCCTCCGAAGAAGACAACGGGGAGAAGAAACAGTTGAGCCTGGTCCCCACTCCTGGTGTTACTCATTTTGCTTATATATACAATAACCTGATGATACAGGGAGGTCCATAACCAGCCAGTTGGCTTGTGGAATACATACGCGCAAACATTCACACTCGTTTAGCCAGTTAATTAATGAATTAATCGAAAAACGATTGGGGTTTTTGGGTCGTCGATAAATAAATTATTGACATTCTCGTGCAGTTGATAGTGCGGATTCTGTGATTTAAGAGTTACGGGGCAAAATGGTGGTGAAGGTTTACATATCTGGGATCAGTGGGAACAAGGAAGTGAGTATTGAAGGTTTCTGTTACGTTTTTTCGTGGAAACGGTTTTGTTTTTGGCGATTATCGGAGAGACCTTGGGCACTCGGGCATTTGTACTTATGACATTTCTCGACGTGGGATCATGTTACCCGGATTTAGTGATGATCGTGATGATGAGGTGTTGAGTGAGATGAACAACTGGGATTTGTCTCCATTTTTTAAAGATCATTTGGGCTTTTTCAGGTTTCTCGGATTGTTTTGGTGACTCGTTTTGCATTGCTGAGATTTCATCCAATTTTTATTTATTATTCGATTAAATTTATTGTGTCTGAAGAACCAGTGAATTTTTGAGAAATGTCAGTAGTTGTAGTCGATCTTGAAATTCATTTTCGCAGCCTGGAGAACCTCGGTAATTGGTCAGGATCACCATGATGAGGTTATTGGAAATTAGGGGATATGATTTATCGGAATTCGGGGCATTTTGAACGAATGTCGGACTCTCTTGACGATGGGTTTGAGACTAACAAAACGGACTGATCAAAATGTATTTTTTGATTTGTTGAATTGAATTAGTGGACTCAGGTGGAAGGTCTATTCTCGTTCGTAGTCGGGGTAATGTCAGGGTTTATTAGAATCATCCGGTGGGATGATTACATCGATCCGGTGTTTATTATTATGAATTTTGTTGGGGGGGAATTACAAGGAATATTGCGACAGAAATTGCATTAGCTTTTTTGACTACATCTCGGGAACTAGTGGGTTTGAGAGAAAATGACAGATGACAATGTTTGTAGATCGTAAAATAGTCGATAAAAAATGGCTTCATTGAAGTCCATTAATTAATTACTGCACTAATCGTATTGTGCAATTGTGTGGAACGTCTAGGTCAACTATTAAAGTACGTGATTTTGTCATTCGTCAGAGAGCGAAACGTTTTATTCGTCTCGATTCGCCTGTCATTGATTTGAATTTAAGGCGTTACTTCCGCGAATGACTCAGTAGACTCGTTGTTTCATGCTAATTAAAGAATTGCAAAGAGTCACGCAGACAATAAAAAGCAGGTGTGACTCGTCAGTGAGAATTCCCGTGAGAATATTCCTGGGGTTGTTGTCATATGATGTACGTGTTCTCCAATAGGTGAAGAAGCGCCAGCAGAGGGTGATGATGATCCTCGACAGTAAAAATGTTGAGTATGAAGTCATTGACATCACCGAGCCAGGAAAGGAGGATGACAAGGAGTATATGCAGTCGATGAGCAACGCCAAGGATAACAAACATCCTCTACCACCTCAGATCTTCAATGATGAGGACTATTGTGGGGTAATTATGAATATTATGACGGATTTTTTCTGCTGAGCTTGTGATGAGCGTTTGCTTATGATTGAATAGCATTCATTCATTTCTAAAACTATCCCATTGAATTTGGGACGAGTTTTCGCTTGTGAATGGACGCATTATACTCTTGTTTGATTTTTTATGACTCAAAAACATCTGGAGAGATGGAGAATGACTTTATGTGACAAAGAATATACGGAATTCAATCAATACTGAATGAAAATCGATTGGAAATACCATTAATTCGATCATACATGCCTGAGTGAGAGAGTAAAAAAAATATTTTTAATAATGGCACGAATATGATAAGCAAGTATGGATATTCTGAAGGACATTGCCCGTTAATTAACAGAAATGGTCACTCTCATTTTTAATTAACAAAACCGGAAAGATTGGGGAGTTATCGTCAGACTTTCTAGCGAATAAAGTTATCACCATTCGTGATACTCATAGTGCAACTCTACTAATTAAACCGATAAGATAATGGTATAAAAAAATTATTTCTGCTTTAGGATTACGAGGATTTCGATTTGGCGAATGAGATCGACGAATTGGAGAAATTCCTGAAAGTTGTTTCCCTAGACAGCTCGGCGGAGGGGACTGCTGATCAGGATACAGAGGTTCACATGAATGTCAGGCAAAATGGAAATACATCGAGTCGAGAGGTAATTTAAAAACTGAACCATATGCATATTGAGTTCATCAATTTTGCTTTAAAAGTTTCCTAATTATTTATTGCCTTCGTTGATGACGTTTATTGATTGTTGTTCCAGGCGTCCACCGATAAAGATGTCAGCGGTGTTCCCTCCGAAAGGTAAATATCGTTGCGATATAATTGTTATGAGCGTTTTTACTCAGGAAACGTGTGATAAATTCGTTTGAATCGATGAATCACTCGTTAAATATAGAATTATCACTTCAATTGGTGGTTTTACGACAAGTTTTCATGACACTAGTTGTCACAAGGCTACCAGTGAAGCTGGTAGTAAATGTTTCACATTTATTTTGATAAACTATACGTTTTTTTACTTCTGTTGTAGTGAAGTTAATGAAAGACAACATTCGACGATGGAAGACACCGAGGACCAATCAAAGACTGTAGATGATGATTTATCAACAAAATCACAAGCTGATGATGGAGAAATGGACGATAGTATCGACAAAAATGAAGAGAAATCCGATGACCAAGAGAAGGAGGAATAAATCGCTGACAGAGTATTACATGCACTCATTTAATTTTCTACTATGTTCATTATTTCCATTAACGTCACTCCAAGTCAACAAGTACTGCCAGATGATTGAAGACAAACGACGGAATAACTGTGAGATTTTAATTTCTCGTTAATAATTCTGTTGATCGAGAAAAACAAATGAATAGAAAAATATCTATCGTACCATTTCGCAGATATTTTCGAGAGTAACGAGTTCACAGGAAAAGTCACAGGCTCTTTTCTGTAGAGAATTTTGTAACCTACAAAAATGACGTTGTGATATTTTTTTGTAAATCGAGGAATTTTGATGATATTCGCAAAATAGGGCACGTGGAATTTTTTTATTCGTTAGTTTTCACAGATTCACTGAAGAATTGAACTATTTCTTCCTTTACATTCGGTAGTCTCTCATCAAGATGATAATTGCTCATGAGAATCCATCACAAATAGCAGAAATCAACAGAACGTATATTTATGTATAGAAGAAAGCGGCCTAGTTCTCTAGCTACATTTCTTTTTCAATAACATAAACTTTCTCAGTGGGACTGGCTTTTATGGAGCCTCCATTAATGCGTGAATACTCAATGGTAAAAGGACTCCTTGCACATTAATTACTCTTCATTAATTCATCGAACGAAAAATTGGAAAACTATTCGAGTCGTTATTCCAGTGGTCAAATATAGAACAGGACGATTGATTCATTTTCATGCGTAAATCACTATCTTCCGCTGGCATGATCTTCATTTAGTTCTACGAAAGAGGAATTGCACATTTTTTGCCCCCATAAATATCACAAATAAGGTTTAAGATAACGGAAATGACTAGGATTAGTCCGGCGAGATTAAAAAAATGCCTGTGAATGAGAATAAAATATAAACAATCGATTTACTCGACAAATTTGTTACGACTAATTGGGCTTTAATAATAATTAGCTTTCCTCTACGGGGAAAGAGGTTTAGGAAGTGAATTTTTCAGCTTCCAGTTGTACAATTTTGATTAATGGCTGTTAGTATTTAATGTTACTTCGAGTCACTGAGCAAATTTTAAATATATTGCGCAACATATTTGCAAAAAAAGAGAATGGAGAATAATATTCAATGAATGATGTACGACTCAACTGTTATATAAATACATGAATTTACTAATAAAAATATTACATGATAGATAACAATATTCTTTGATATAATTTCTATAACATTTTTGGTAAGATTGATGAATTGATTATGACTAGGACATTTTCACGAAATTCACGAGGTGATCCTCAGTTTTTCAGAGTTGGAATGATTATTTTTAGAAATTTATTCGTCTCACCCAACTGTCTTCAATAATTCAATATTCGCTCCTTTTTTACTTTTATCTCCTCTCACAGCCTCTCTCCTCGATTTGAACATCCTGAAATCAATTATCAATATAATTAAGTTTTTTGCGCTTTTTAAATTTCTTAATGAGACGAAAATATGCTTCGCAATAGAATTATATCAGGGGAGGAATTGAAGGGAGCTATTTTAATAAAAAGAAAATACGATACGATAAAAGAAGTGCCACGACGTCTTTTCCTACAAATTGATTTCTTATCAAAATAATTTGCTATTTGAAGTTTTATCATTCAAAATATCTAGTAGTTATGGCCACTCCATTAATTGCCTTATCATTATGAAAACAGTTTAATTATAGAAACAGTGCCACCGTAATGAGGCAGACCACGTAATTGCTCAGAGATAAAGAACGAATTATTTTTAGAAAACAAGTTGAGAAAAAAATAAAAATAAAAATCAACATCAATGTGTCTTAAAATTCACAGTTTATTCCATAATTTATCATAATAAATTCACAATTTTTTCTCTCCGCATTCCCATCATTCGACGCTTTCATTATTCATTAAAAATGTTTAACAAATACATGATTAAGTACTCGCGTACAAAAAAATCATGTATATAATATTATATTTTTATGTTCTTCATTTCATATTATGTCATCGACATTATTCTAATCGATACAGTTTCATACTGCATGCAAGTAAAAAGTAATCAATTATAAATTCTCACAAAGTTTTCTCTTCGTTAATATGCAACCCAGTGAATAATAACTACACTAACAATATCCAAGCATCTTTAACAAATTCGCCAGTCAAGTTACATTTTCCACAGAATTGTTTTCTCTTTTAATATTCAATGTCTCTAAAAAAAGAATGAAGATTATTTTTCAACAAAAGTTTTCACATTAAAAAAATGAAATCTAACTATTTAATATTGAGATTCAAATTCAGATCTAAACAAATCAAATAAAATCATTGGATTTAAAAAAAAGTTCTGGTTCTACTGAAAAAGGGGAAACGAATTTCACTGGCGAAAAATTCCGAAGTACTTGGATATCTCCCACTACCCTATCTTTAATGAACTTTATTAAATTTCAATCAATTCGTACATAAATGCCAGAAACAGACAATTGTGGTAAAGGAAAAAAACAAGCAATAAAAATTTTCTCGACAAGAAACTGATTTTTTGTAAATCCATAAAAATTGATTTCAAAATAAAATTAAATATTTTTAAAAATCACATTCTTCATCAGAGAAATTTACAATATTTTATTCAAATTAGACAATCAAAATTATGCTTTTTTCAAACTATAAAAAAATAAATATTCTTTTTCAAAATCTCTTTTCAAAAGGGGGTTCCTCCATGCGATCTTTCATGGATATTTCATATAGTAATACTTCACAATTCTAAATACTTGAAAATATTCAAGTTACAAATCCAAATGAAATTTTCCAGCTTCTTTCAATCTCTTCCAATTAAATAATTATGCCGCACCCTCAGGAAGTACAACAGATATTTTCCCTTTGCAAAGGGAAAATATTGCACCTCAGATCAATAATTATGCGATATTTCATAGTAAAGGTAAATATAAATAATTCCTCCACCACCTCTCGATACTGACGTCTCACACAACCACTGAACAATAATTTTCCTTTGACGTCACGATAGAAAATAAGAGATTCATAATGAAATAGTATCTGGTGGTGAATCACACAATTAAATTTATATCATCTCAAAATAATGCATTATAGTACAACGAAGTATCTCTTCATGCGAAGAACATCGTAGCAGTTCAAATTGAACAAAATTATGAATCATAAGCCCCTTATTTCAGTTGACTGCTTAAAAACTAATATCAAAGTATATGCACACAGTCTTACGATAAAATTAAAATTGAAAATTACAATCTAATGAAGGTATAAAAGAGCTGTGCGTGATTATCAGTTGATGAATAGACTATTTATTTTACTTTTAACGAAATTCGTTGCAACTGATCGCGAGACCTTGCAACTGGCCATCGCCCGAGGGCCTTTAGCCATGAATAAAATATTCGGCGATGAAATGTTTGAATGGCAGATTCAATTGCTCGACATTTTGTGAATGTCAAGCACATTGAGAAAATAAATATTTCGCCAGATATTCAGCTACGAAAAATATCAGATACAATTTTTTTATTATTTTTAACCAACGGAAATTTAACGAGCTATAGACGACTACAAACGTCTGGCTCATGACGTCACAGCTCGTACGAAGCATTGTGACGTCAAAGCATAGACTTGTCTACAATGGGCTGTACCTGAATTTGTTTAAATAAAAAAATACATATCTAATATTTGTTTCTCAAATTTTCATGATTCGTGAACTCTTTCAGTTGAAAAAATCGTGCAATAAGCGTTTTCTTCAGTTGATAATAAATTACGTAGTTCGCTCAAAGTCATAAGTAACATTGTTATCCTCTACAGCAATATAATTGTCATAATTGAGCTGACGAGCAATAATTCCACTGGAGGAATATGGAAAAAATAAATATTTGCCTCAAGTAAATGGATATTTGGCCGAAATTTTTCTCAATTAGATTGAAAACTGCCAGGTCGAATGAAGTAGAGAAAATAATACTCTGAACTCCTTTTCAAAAATACTTGGACGAGTCAGGACAATATCGGAATCATTGCACTGGAGTAAAAATAGATGGCATGATTTCATTCAATGCTTACCATGCATTATTTACAAGAATTATGAGGAATTGAGGGTGACGATTGGCTCGAGATAATGATTCTGGTGACCGTGATTGTTAATTTAATGTGACCTTCAGTAGTTTGCAGCTTTCGCAAGATCTATGGCTACTCAATTGTTGGTTTCATTTATCAACTAGTAGTTTATGTTATTACTATTTATTCAGTCCGTACCAAAGTATTTCTGTCCGAAGTGGTTCGGGGCGACGTTGTGAATTTCTGACGTTAAGAATTTCATCTGGAATTGACAATTTTCAAGTCATTAAATTGATAAACATCTTAGGACGTGAATGAAGAGATTGCACGAACTGGTTATTGCACTATTTCAATCTTTGAAGAATGAAAAATTCTAGTCTGAACCATTTCATGATTTTGCGGTCTTCTGCATTCACCAAAGCTCATAAATTTCATGATGCTGACATTTTCATGCGAATAATATGAATATCATTACCTTGGGAAAGGCAGTGACTAGAGTTTTGGCAGCAGGTGGCGTGCAAAATAAATTCGAAAGAATAATATTCTCTTCAGAGACGTTATGCTCTTTCAAAACCGCAATGGCCTTTATCACAGTATTTCCTGTGCCTGGAAACAGAGAGTTGATCAGAATCACGTGTGAACTCATTCAGGATTTAATTATTGATGCTCACTCATTATGGGGTACATTAGTAGGACTTTTCTATCGGCAATGTCGTCTGGGAATTTTGCGTAAACAACTTTGGCTTCGTGCGTGTCTGCGTCACTCTCGACGAGGATTTTCCCGATTCGTATACTACGACAGCAGTCCCTGAGCCCCTAGAAACGTCAATAGATCAATAGCAAACGTCATCGATTCAGAAGAAAAGTGGCAAATGTGGGAAATTTCTGAGAGCAGCGGTTGAAGGATAAAAAAGTAGGAAAAGTAGAAAAGAAAAAGAGTCACAGTGAAGTTAATGTCGGGTGTAATTATTTTTCAATGTTTTTACTTCAGGCGAAGTAATGGGATTTTTATGGAGGCTTTTGCATGAAGTGTAATAAGGAAATGATCAATAAAGAAACCCAACGTTCTTTCCATGAAATTCTGACGAATTTTCACTGAAACTATAGGAAACACGGGTACATAATCTAAATACTATGACGAGTATAACTAAATTCGTTACGATTCTACCTAGGTCATTTGTATAAGGGCAAATTTATCGATTATAAATGAGTAGCAGGAAACCTTTACCATTTTCAAAAAGAGCAATTTTCGGAATTAGTACAAATGAGCTCCGAAAAACATCTTAATGACTGAGGAAGTTTCATTATTTCCAATACAACTGGAATCGGTCAGAATAATTTCCGGAGGAAAATAATTAAATAAATAAATTACCTGTTCCATAGCTTCTCCACTCCTGACAATGGACACCCCACAATTCCCCTTCTGGTACTTGAGCCCATTATACTTGGCGCCAGTTGGAGTGGTCACCACAAACTTAGTAAATGGCAATTGATTGAGACTCTCCTCGATAACGAGTCTTATCTAGAATTTCATCATTACGTGGATTTCGTCATCCCACAAAGGACAAAAATTCGAAAAAAAAAAAAAAATTTTGTGTCAATTACCAAACGATCGGCGTAGAACTTGAAATCGCTTCTCGTCGTGTTCCTGAATAAAGAGAACAATACATTTAAAATAAGACCCAGAGATTCTTGACCTCACCAATTTTTTTTTCTCGCCATGTGACAGGCGGTCTCATTATCATGTAATTGCGAAATAACTCACTTGTCGCGGAGGATGGTCTGGAGCTCTTTAACTTGAGCGTTGGTTGGGAGAATTTTTAAATTTACTCCATACTCGTCCAGCAGGTCATTGCCTTCGCACCCCTGTTTTTTCACAACAGCTGTGTCTGCAGTGCCCATGATAGTGGCAAATTTGGAGATTCCGGTGAGATTGGGAGATCTGGTCTAAACATCGAGGGATGCCGACAACCACGAGACTGCGGTGAGCTCAGGCTAAAGTGTGATAATGTATTGGGCATTGAACAGGAAATTTTGATGATGCACATTGACTTGCGCACGCATCTCTCTGTTTTCTTCCGGTCGGTGCACTCGATTGTTGAGGGAGCGCTGCTTTGCCGACGTTTACCGACGCTGAGGCTTTTTTTATCGAGGGAGGGGATCTCTTACCGACAGTTATTAACCTTGAACCGCTTCGTCTCAGTCTAACTGCAGAGGAAGTCGCTTCGGCTTCCGTTTTTCAAATTGAATTATGATGTGAAATTGAAATGTTTGGTAGGAGTAATCAACCCGAGGCTGGGGTAACCGATAAAAATTCCCTTCGTGAGGATATTGACACAGATGTGCATACGCGGGGGATCAGTGAATTGCTGGAGGGCTTGGGGACTGATGTGAGGAGAGGGTTATCGTCCTCGAGGGCTCGGGAATTATCGGCGGAATTCGGGGCTAATGCCCTGACGCCCCCGAAGAAGACGTCCGAGCTTTGGAAATTAACGAAATGCTGTTGTGGAGGATTTTCGACGCTCATATGGGTCTGGAAATCTTCAATTCTCATTCATTTATCACAGGGTTAATTTCAGAGAGGATTTCATGATTCACATAAACCCACATTAATGCGCTGATTTTTCAGTTGAAAAAATACCAAGATCTTCCTCAAAATAGTCTTTAAAAATAAATTTCCATCGATAGGCGGGCGCATTCCTCTGCTTCGGCAGTTACATTTTAGAATCAGCGACCCAAGAAGACCCCTCCCAAGACCACCTCTGGCTCGGCGTCGTTCTGGTACTCCTAACAATGCTAACCGGAATGTTCAGTTACTATCAAGAATCAAAAAGCACTAAAATCATGGAGACATTCAACGAACTTCTCCCACAAAGAGCTGTTGCACTGAGGGACGGTGAAAGGAGGGAGCTCAATGCGACTGAATTAGTCCCTGGGGACATTGTCCTCATCGAAACCGGTGACCGAGTCCCTGCTGACATTAGAATCCTGGAATGTCAAGGTAATGCCTTTCTTTCTCCTTTCACTTTTCTCATCGTTTTCTTTTTCATTCTCGTTGGTATAATCCCTCGGCTTCAGGTCTTAAGGTCGATAATGCATCGATAACTGGTGAGTCAATTCCACTTTTGAGATCATCAATGACATCAGGGGGAAGCATTCTTGAGAGCAAGAACATGATTTTCTTCTCCACAAATGTTATTGAAGGTAAATCACTCGAGGTTCAGTTATGGGGCCAAAAGTATTTATAAAATTTCAATTAAAATTCTATTTCTGGACCAAAGGTACAGGTAAGGGGGTGGTGGTGGCATGTGGGGATCAAACGGTTATGGGAAGAGTGGCTAAACTCACCTCGAGACTGTCTCCAAGGCCGACTCCACTCGCTCGCGAGATAAACTTGTTCATGAGGTACATCTCCTGCTGGGCTGTGTTCCTTGGTTGTTCGTTCTTCATAATGTCCCTGGCGATGGGCTACGGTTGGATCGAGTCTCTCGTATTTCTGATCGGAATTATCGTGGCTAATGTGCCTGAGGGCCTCCTCGCCACTGTCACTGTCAGTCTGACAGTCACTGCCAAGAGGATGGCGAGTAAAAATTGTCTTGTGAAGAATCTTCAGGCTATTGAGACTCTGGGATGTACTGCGGTTATCTGTAGCGATAAGACTGGTACTCTCACGCAGAATAAAATGACAGTATGTTCGCTGAATTGTTGCCTCGGGGGTGCGAGGCAAAATTGGCAAAAATTATTTGGCTAAATCCTGGGAAAAAAGTTCCTCCAAAAATTCTATAGATCAATAAAATTGTAATGGAATTCTCAGAGCTCTAATAGATATTCCAACGTCTCACTAGGATTATATACACTTGACATGTCATGCCTCCGCACTCCTGAACTCATTTGACGAAGTCCTGAGTCAGTAGTTCCGGATATTACAGGTCAGACATCTGTGGTTCGACGGAAAATTGCGAGAGGTGATGGCTGGGCACAATTGGCGGTGGTACTACAACAATCCTGGATTCAATAACTTGGCGAGAATCGCCAGTTTGTGCAACAGGGCCGAGTGGGCGCCGATTTCTGGCCCCCCTCCGCCCCTGAACAAGAGAAAGATTTTGGGAGACGCTTCTGAGGCTGCCCTTCTCAAGTGCTTGGAGGTGCTGGTCAAGGGTGGGGCGGCATTCTTTCGGAGGCAGTATACCAAGGTATTTCATGAGGGAAGGGATGAAAAGATCAATTTTCCAAAGATAAAAAAATTGATTAATCAGCAACTCGAGAAATAAATGAATAGAAGAACAAAAATATTTTTTGTCTGTTTTTTTTCTCTCAAGATTTTTGAGATTCCCTTCAATTCTACGGACAAATATCAAGCGAACATTCATTCCTCCAACGGCCGGTACCTCCTGTCCCTCAAAGGAGCCCCCGAGAGGGTCATAGAACACTGCTCGATGGTCTCCTTCGGTTCCGAGACTCGAGAACTGACAGATGACGTGAAATTAGCTTATCTCGCCGCTTGCGATGATCTCGCGAAAAATGGGGAACGGATTTTAGGATTCGCTGACTTGGAGCTGCCCGACGAATTGTTCCCAAGGGATTTCCAATTCACTGGAGACCCTCCGAATTTTCCACTGCAAAATCTCAGGCTGGTGAGACGTTCCTTTCATTACTATAAAATTAATTGAAATATTTGAAACCCCGTAAATTGCCCTGAACGCTCTCAGGTGGGTTTAATGGCGATGATCGACCCCCCTCGGCCAACCGTCCCCGATGCTGTCTACAAATGTCGCCTCGCCGGGGTGAAAGTCATCATGGTGACGGGAGATCACCCCGACACTGCTCGAGCAATAGCCAAAGCGGTTGGAATAATCACAGAAGATCCCCAGGTCGACTCAGCCCACTCGATCGTCATCACCGGCTCAGAACTCCGGGAGTTCGGGGATGGAGAGTTGGATGGTGTCATCAGAACCCACCCGGAAATTGTCTTCGCGCGAACTTCACCAGTGCAGAAGCTCCAAATCGTCGAGAGCTGTCAGAGACTGCACTTGATCACTGCTGTCACTGGTGACGGGGTCAATGACTCTCCAGCACTGAAGAAGGCGGACATTGGAGTGTCTATGGGAATTACCGGTTTGCGTTCTTGTCTGTTATAAGTTTTTGATGAATGCTGCAGGCGAGCATTGAAATCATCATTAAAATAGATAAATAGATCAATCAATCAATGAATTCATGAGTCGATGGGGAGATGAACTTCAAAGACATCAAACAAATTTTTACTCGTTCATTTTTACCAATTTATGATGATCGCTGATAGAGATTTTAAATTCATCATCAGGATCAGATGTTAGCAGACAAGTAGCTGACTTAATCCTCCTCGACGACAATTTCGCCTCGATAATCACGGGAATCGAAGAGGGTCGACGGATCTTCGACAGTTTGAAATCAGCTATCGCTTATACCCTAGCCAGTAATGTCCCGGAGATAACACCCTTCCTGGCGTTCATTGCGTTTGGGATTCCCCTCCCTGTCGGCATTATCTGCGTTCTGTGTATCGATTTGGGAACAGACATGTGGCCGGCAATAGCTCTGGCCTATGAAGAGTCGGAGAGTGATTTAATAAAGAGGTGAACAATTTTTCTGACTCATAAAGAACAGAATCAATACCTCGAGCAAAAATCTCATAGTTGATAGAATGAAAATAAAAATTCCGTCAACCGAAATTCCTTTATGTCCCGCAGACCTCCGCGGATCCCCCAAACCGACCATTTAGTCAGCAGAAAATTAGTCTTCATGTCCTACGGACAAATCGGAATAATCGAAATGGCAGCGGGTTTCTTCACCTACTTCGTAGTGATGGCAGAGCATGGGTTCTGGCCTGGGGACTTGGTGGGGCTGCGAGCGGCCTGGGATAACCCAGCGGTGAACGATCTGAAGGACAGCTACGGTCAGGAGTGGTCCTACCAGCAGCGCAAAGTCCTGGAGTACACCTGTCACACTGCGTTCTTCGTGGCAATCGTGATAGTCCAGGTGGCGGACGCAATCATTTGCAAGACGAGGAGAAATTCCATTCTCCGTCAGGGAATGACCAACTGGGTGCTGAATCTGGGAATTTTATTTGAAATCTTGATGGCTTGTGCGGTTTCTTACGCTCCTCACATGGACGTGGTCCTCAAGACGTATCCACTCAAGGCCCACTGGTGGCTTCCCGGAGTTCCTTACGCCATTTTGATTATTGTTTATGATGAGCTGAGGAAATTGTGGATCAGGAGACATCCGGGGGGTTGGTGGGATCGCGAGACATCGTATTGATGGATCCGATAGTGAGTATTGAGTATTGAATATCTGTCATTATTACCCAGCAGCTGGTGAAGCTGGTGGTCGTGTCCTGAAGGATCATACCAACAGATTCTCTAATCCAAATTCTCGAAAATTCGTGAATACTATTATTATTATTATTGTTGGTGAAGATAAATAAATTTAAACGGTAGAAAATAATGCTCCACCTGGACACATCTACGTATGGCGCATTGCCGGGTGTTGTAACTCGCCGACACGCAAGAACGAGTGGAAAGTGGGGGAGGCATATAAGATCCTTGGTGGCACACGACGCCCCAGTAGTCTCTAGTCATCACGCTTTGCATCTACAAGAGCGCATTTGAAAAAATAAATAAATTAAGAGGGCAATTGTTGACACTCGTGTGCAGAGACTTTCATCCGTCAGGATGAAGACCACTACTCTTTGCCTGATTCTAGCATGTGTCGGTGAGTCACGAAAGGACTTTCTCATGGCTTTTCGACGGTTTTTCTAGCCTCGATAATCTCGAAAGTGTATGACCCAGTTTTTCATTTCTTCATCGGGTATTTTTTTTTCTTGCACTGGATAATTGTTGAAAGTTTTTTGTTAGTAAGCTGAATTATTCACGCGAATTGGTTTTCACTGGGAGAACGAATTGTTGAATGATTTTTCATTTTTGAAGATCCTATTGGTCGGGAATATTTAGAATTTATTTGGCCCTTATGGATGGAAGGTGTGCAGCCCTTCAAATTTGATGTTGTTATTTTTTCTCGTGTAGTTTGCTGGGTCAATTTGATGAGGAAATTTTTAAAAGGGTTTTTCATTGACATCTCCGTTGGCCTCAGTCACTTTTACCCGCGAATAACAGTGGAATATTCGAGAAGAAACGCTTGTTTTCGTTGTGAGAAAATTCTCGAAACCGGAAAGCAGTTGTCACACGTATATCAAGTTTAAACATTAAAACATCGAAGCACTTTCACGCTTTCTTCTTGAAGTAGTCGAGGTCGACCGGGCGATTCGTTGCTTCACGGTCGCTGGGGAGGTCTCAGTAAACTCGTTTAAAATTCACCGGACACCGTTGGTTCTCCCTCATATACCATTATGACCTTGACAGGACTGACAGCAGCATTGACGAGGAAGCAGGAGGCGGCGGAGCAGGGCAGACGAAAGATCGGCTATCGCAAGCAGCAGACGACAGCGGCTCCGGTGGCTCCTGAAGACGAGGAGGAGTATGAGGAGGTTGATCTACCCGAGGAGTGTCCGGAGCCAAATGGCTTCTTTCCGGATAGCAAACAGTGCGACAAATACTACGACTGCAGAGACGGAAAGTTCACTGCCAAGTTGTGCCCGGATGGGCTTGTCTTCAATGATTTCAGTCCTCAGCAGGAGAAGTGCGATCTTCCGTTTGGAATCGACTGCAGTAAACGACCGGATAGACGTAAGGGAATTTTTTATGAGGAATGGTAGATATTTTGGAGAAAGGATTTCCTTATATTTATTTTATTTTGAGATGTGAAGAGTACAAAAAGACAAGAACAACTCTCATTAGTTTCCCAGTGCTCCACATAATTTTTAATTAGCTTTGTCTTCTCAGAGGATCCCCAGCCCTCTCCCCACTGTCCCCGAATGCACGGCTACTTCGCCCACGAGACCCCAAATATCTGCGACACCTTCTACTACTGCGTCGAGGGTAAATTCAACATGATAACGTGCCCAGACGGCCTCGTATTCTCTGAAAAAACCGGTATCTGTAACTGGCCGGACGAAGCCCAGAAGAAGGGCTGTGGCTCCAAAGAGCTCTTCAACTTCACGTGCCCGAAGGTCGACGAGACAGTGGCAGCGACCCACCCACGATATGCAGACAGTGAGGACTGTCAATACTTCTATGTCTGCGTTAATGGGGAAATTCCGAGGAGAAATGGTTGTAAGATTGGTCAGGCGTTCGACGAGCGCACTGGCAAGTGCGATTGGGCGAGAAAAATTCCTGAGTGGTAAGTTTTATTTCATCATTGACAAAGCAAAGATGCCCTCTGGGGTACAGAACGTGTTTTGCATTATGATAATGAGAAAGCCCCTCCTTGATGACAAGCCTCTGAGGCCTTTCACTGCAGAGATAACATTCTGGAGATTTTATTTTTAATTGGAAATAAGTCATGAGTGTCGATTCAATCGGCTGATTGATTATTATTGATGAGTGATGAATGTTTAGGACCAGTTTTTAAGATTTATTTTCTTTGGTTCTTTTGTAATTAGATGTTACATATTTGTGGATTATTAAATACAGCAAAGTATTTTGTTTTGTAATTATAGCAAAGACTGGTACAAAGGCCAATTGACTGATGCCGAATTGGACGCCCTGGAGAATCCCCCACCAAAACCAAAACCCACAGGTGGTCTCAGCAGGCGAAAAAGCTCGAGACCCACGAAAACACCCGCCTAATATCCAATCACTATTGACTAGAGATATCTATTATTTAAAATGTTATATACATCATTTTCTATTGTACTTTAATTGTAAAATAAAGTGATCATTTTACGTAAACACAGATGATTTATTTTTCCACTGATAATTGATGTTACGTGTGGCTTTCGGTTTCCTGAACTGTGGTTGGTGGAAATGAGGAAGTGGTTTTGGAAATTCGGGTGACGGTCATCGATCAGTGGAGAAGGCCTAGGTCTCAAGTCAATGGATGAATGATCTTCTCACTTTCGCCAAGTGGTCAATGAACGCTGGCGACTTCTACATGTCGACGAGATCCAGTCAGCTGGGGCATCACTTTCATTTCGAAGTGTGTGAAATCTGATTCTTTTATTTTTTCAAGAATTCTTTTAAGAAAAATTGACAGAAAACATGAGGGACGTCGACGAGGAATTGTCTCGCGATCATTAAATTCATGTTTATTTATGTGGGAGCTATTGCATGGAATTTGACTGGAAATAAAATAAAATTTTGTTTGACAAAATGGTAAAAGACTTTTGACCACAGTTCTTTGAAATCCATTGCGTCATCTGAATATGTATTAATTATATTTCTAAAACTGGAGTGACAGAAATTTATTTTTTAATGATTTCAAATGAAAAATGGGTGGCATTTTCACGCAGTGATCAATCAACGCTGGACCCACTTTCATTTCGAAGAGTGTGAAATTAATTTTTTGTTTCGTGTTACTCTTGTTCCGTTTCTCATGCCCTGAATATCGATTTAATCTTTCTATTGAATCTATCGATTCAATATATCGATTTAATTTTCGTTTTCAATATTGAATAACATCAAATTCTCAGGATTTTTAAACTGATTTCTTTGATTGATAATTTCCAAATATTATTTAACGCCTTGCGTGATTCTGAAATGATAGATCGTCAATAATATTTTATCCTGATCAACCACAGATAAAAATTTATTTTGATTTACGGAAGTCTATTTATTTATTCATATTTCTCCACTGAAATAATGTACACATATCGTTTTTTCTGCCGCAATGAAAAGAAAGCAGCATTTTCTATTCCATTTCACTAAATATGAAAGAGGAAAATTCTTTTCTTTTCATTTTCACATGTGATATTCAATAAAACGAAAGCATAAATAATTCCCGAGAGCATTTTATTGGCAGGAAATTCCTGTCCACGAAAACTCCCCCAAAAATGAATCCCTAAATAAATTGGGCAATGAAATTGAAATTGATTGAGGCTTTTCATCGACAAAAACAGCTTCAATTGTAGTTTCAAGAGCCCAAAAGGTGAAAGGTGGAGCCCGTGAGATTTTCCACAATCTTTCATCGACTTACATGTCGAAATGAATAATCTCGAGTATTTAAACTGAAGCTATTGCTGGCGAAAGTGGGAGAAATGCACGATGAAGTGGGGATGAACAGGGTATACCCGATGCTGAGCCAACGGATGGAGGCAGTGTCTCTCGACGTTGAGGCTCATCCAAAGAGGAAGTCCAAGACAATAACAAAACCCCAGTGAAAATACCTCTTCCAAACCATAAAATAGTCTTATAAAACTTTTCATCTATAAAAATAATAATGAGGGTGTTCTTAATATTTTTGGCTGTGGCCTCAGTCTCCCGTAAGTACCCACATGAAACCATAAATTCTATTGCAAAATATAACTGGAGAAATTGATCAGTCTTTCCCACTTGAATTTTTCCGCCAAAATTAGACGTTTGTGGAACTTTCTAAAATCTAAATGTCAGATATCTTTCTCCAGTTGCATAAGGATTTCCAATGAATACTGAATACCTAATTATATAAGTTAAAATAAAATGATTTTACGAGTTAATTCAACCGGTTATCATTAATAACTCAGATGCAAAGGGGAAAATGCATTTTAATTGATTTTTCAGTCTCATTAAATTGCTTTGGTTGTTTATGTCGCTTTGACCGATGTTTTTCCATTTCATCAATCGATTTACGACTTCTGGGACCTAATGATCGACTAGCAAATCGCTCTGGGGGTAAAAAGTAAATCTCAATTCCCAATTTTCGAATATTGTCACTTACACAAAAATGAAAATATAAAATAGGAAAATATTTTTCGCAATCACTTTGTCAATGGAGCCTCCGGGTCATTGTTTAAGTCACCGTATTAAATTGACTGACATTTATTTGCATAGTACCGTCAGATTTTCAATTTAGCTGAATGCTATCTTTATCGTTCTTCTCGTACTTTCATTCACCAGGCGATTGCCTTATGGTCTTATCACTCCCATCACTCCTTTGTTGCTCCGTGGGCTGACATTCTCGTCCTAACTATGTGGCATTTGCTTCAGGAGCTGCATTCCTTATGCACCTTTCGGTCTTTATATTTTCGTCCAGAGTTTTCCTGGAAATAAAAAAACAAATATGTGAATAAAAAATTAAGGAAAAATTAATTATTGACCGTGCAGAAGCTGCCTTCAACTGCCCCAAAAAAGACGGTCAGTACGAGGACCCGGTGCAGTGCGACAAGTACTACCACTGCGAGGATGGTGTAGCTACTGAAAAATTATGTCCAGACGGACTCGTATTCGATCCCCTCAATCGCAAGATCAACAAGTGCGATCACGTATTCAACGTCGACTGCGGTGAACGTCTGGAATTACGTGAGTTAAATTTATGGATTTTTTTTTCTTATTTACCGTTATGTCTGGTAGGCGCATAAAATTTTTTATTGAATATTAATGGCTTCCAGAGGCACCGCAACCGATCAAGAACTGCCCGAGGAGAAATGGCTTCTTCGCTCATCCTGACTCCAGCGTTTGCAATGTTTTCTATAATTGCATTGATGGAGAGTCCGTGGAGATTACTTGCACTACTGGACTGCATTTTGATGAGTTCAGTGGCACCTGCGTGTGGCCAGAGAGTGCGGGACGTGAGGTAATTAGATGATTTTTTTATTCACGAGCTGATGAATACGAGAACGAGAGGTGAAAATAATTTTGGTGATGTCGATGGTAATAATTGAAGGTTTGCATGAGGGAGAACTGTCATTATTTAACCCGCAAACATTTTTTTCCTTTTATTAAAAATATTCCTCTATGTACTAGAAATTCATGTAATTTTTTTTCTATTTTCCTGGTCAGAATTTCTCATTTTATTGGCCAAGTGTTGAACTATGCCGTAAAATATTTTTTAAGAGAAATTTTTCCAGTTACAAAAAAGCTTTATGACATTGTCTCAAGCGGGATCTCGGTCTCCAGGAGTAAAAGCCCAGTTTTTGTTGCACTCTCGAGATTGTAAGGGGATTATTTAATTTCAGAACTGTGGAACTGTTGGAAAGACATTGAAGGACGGATTCGAGTGTCCCAAGGATCGTCAAGTGGATACGAGAGGAATGCTCGTGGATCATCCGAAATATGCACATCCGGATGATTGTCAGAAATTTTATGTATGTTTGAATGGAGTGACTCCACGAGAGCAAGGCTGCAGTGATGGTACTGTCTACAATGAGGCAACGCAGATGTGTGATGCACCTGAGAATGTTGGTGGCTGGTAAGATATCCTTCCTCATTGAGAAATTAAAAAAACAATCCTGAGTCAGAATGAAATAGTGCCATTGCGGAAAAAGATATAATTTGCATTTAGTTGATGTGCGATATCTCTTAAACTATGAGAGATAGTAAAATTTTTATCTAAACCTTCTTTGTAGAGAGGAAAAAGATCTACAAAAATGGTTTTGACGAAAATTTTGCTATCTTCAAGGGATCTCAAGATATTTACGATATTTTGATTGACAGTTTCAATTAAAATCATTTTTTTCATTATTCGACATTCATTTTCAGTGAGGACTGGTACAAGGACGACGCCAAGAAGCCCTAATGCGCCTTGGAGGCACCAGCTGTCCCGCATCGGGACCCAGGCGTTTCAACTTTCACCAAAATTTCGGCGTGGTCGCCAAAAAACGAAAAAATTCTGTAGCCATGTAAATGTTTTTATTTTTAATAAAACCCTATCTCATTAACTGTAGTAATAACTCTCGAATTTTATTGAAATTGTTTGTTACTCCTTTTGTATAATGGCTATCGAATTCCACTTCCTGCTTCGTGTATGTTTCACTCTTGAAAGAACGCTTTCACTATTCTCTGCTGGGAAGAGAAAAAAAGCTCGACCTCGCGTGTTATTATTCGCCTTCACGGATGAATTGAGTCCAGAATTGAGTGAGTCTGGGAGACCACTCTCTAACGTCTGGGTCAGCAGTGGACCTTGAAGAATAATTAAAGCTGATCGTTGATCGTTAAATTTCAGATTTGAGGATTCATGAATAAAACATTTAAAAAAATCCGGCTTTTTTAAATGTTTATGAATAGAAAATCCATTATTCCTGGGATAAATCCAGTGTTTTATCCCAATTCTGCGTTAAAAAATGGAAGGGACATCAAATTTATATGACAATGCATTCTCAAGTGAATTTGGCTCCGTAAATTAATTACTTTAATCAACAACTAAATACACAAATCCTGAACTGGCGTGCAACGAATTACGAAACCGATGATTCCGAGGAATTCCCTTGACGCAGTTATGGAATAGCTGAAAAAGTTGTTTATGTTTCCATAACTCTGGAGGTAATAAATTTCCTATAATATTGAAGAGAGGGTCGACGACCTCCACTCACTAACTCTATCATTAACGATTAAATCGACAATGTCAGAGAAAGGTGAGAATGTGCATAGTTTATTCCCTGCTAAATCAGGAAACTTATTTACGAAATGTCAGAGTGCACTTAATGTGACTTTTTGCTTTTAAAAATTCATCTTTGAATGCCATTCTTCCTCAACTTCATGGAACACCACTACACGAAGAAGAAAATCGGGTAAAATTACGGTTTCACAATTTGAAATCCTTATTGACGCTAAACCTGAGCTAAATTCATAAAACTTTCAAAGTTTTGCGCTGAAAATTATTCTAAACAATTTAATGAATCGCAGGGGAAAGAATTGGAATTCAAAAAATTTGAGAAGAATATTCTGATAGAGATTTCCAATGAAATCAATGGGTCTCCCCATAAGTTTCAGTTTGACGTTAAAAAACCGAAGAAATTGCTGTTTGTGAATAAAAATCATGAACAATGGGGTTGATAAATCGTCATAATGGAAAGTGTATACGTGGCAAATGTCTTCAGATGCCTGGAAAATGGTGGACCGTTCGTGAGAGTGACCGGTGTTTCGGCGAAAGGGGTGGGGGGTTGTTGGAGGTGGTGTAGAGGCCCAGTCGAGCGAAACGGGATCAGTACGATACGACTTCACGTGGCGCGTGGCGACGAGAAGATTATTTCGAGGATTTCCGGGTGTTCATAATCTCCATAATCTCGTTCTACATTGAAATTGTCATGAGACCGTCAATTGTGTGGTATTTGGGAGTGGGTTTGGTGGTCCTTGTGGAGACTACCTGGGGGCAGTTCCAGTGCCCCGAGCCCAAAGGATTCTTCGGGGATCCTGAACAGTGCGATCTTTACTACATATGCACCAACGGAAAACCCGAGGAAAAGCTCTGCAAGGACGGCCTCGTCTTCAGGGATGACAATCCCAAGAAGGAACTCTGTGATATACCCGCTAATGTGCCTTGTGGAGACCGCACGCTGTTGCGTAAGTGATCGTTCAGTTTATGGGGAAATTCATGATGATTTGGTATTTGTTGGAGGCTGAGGCCTCAGGAAAATGGAAAAACTTGACCGGTTTGGTAATTCTGGGGTCAGGGGAAATGAGGGGCTTTCGAAGGATTAAAGGACTTTTATCTATTATTTCTCCTCAAATAATTAATTATCAATGAATTATTGAAGAACATGTCAAGACTCTTAAAATGTATTCGTGATTTCTAAAACGGAGAAGACACTTAAATAATTAATAATATCATATCTATTTTTTTATACCTAAAAAGCTTGACTAAAATATTTTTTATCACTCTCTTATCCTTCAGCTGCCCCAACCCGCCCCCAAATTTACATTTCTCATTCGCTAAATAATGAACCGTCTGCTAGATCGAGTTTAAAAATAAGAATGACCCATTTCCAAAAAAAAAATATTAGATCACAATCTCCCCAGTATCCGAGGAATTTCCGAGAAACAGGTTTCCCTAAAACCGGTTTTGATTGAAATTTCAAACTTTCAGAGGAGCCTCAGCCGTCGAAAGGATGTCCACGTGCCAACGGCTACTTCAAGCACGAAGATCCCCTCATGTGTGATCGCTTCGTCAACTGCATAGACGGAGTAGCAACTGTGATGTCCTGTCCACCAGGTTTTTTTCCACAATTTAATGAATCGAGTGTATATTGACTTTACAATAATTGAGGGTCACAGTTCTGGGTATTTCAGACGAGAGATGCATTATTTATAAACAATATCCCTGAAATCGGTGATTCCTTGTCCTCTAGGTCTGCTTTATGAGGACAAGATGGGCGCCTGCGTCTGGGCGGTGGACTCCACCACCCCCTGTCACTCGAAACGCGAGGTACTCGACGATGGGTTCTCCTGTCCTGAGGAGAACGTCGCTGGACCTGGGGGGAGGATCCTGCCGCATCCTACGTATCCCCATCCCGAGGACTGCGCGAAATTCTACATCTGTAGGAATGGGGTGCAACCGCAGAAGGGACAATGCGAGGAGGGAACTGTTTATGATGAGGAGACCTTCAGATGTACTGATCCTGAGAATATTCCTGGATGGTAATTAGTTATCTCTTAATTATTTTTATAATGCGTCACTTGAACAATATTCTCTTCGAATTATGAAAAGGAAGAATTTATTTCGATTGCGTGAGTAATTAGGTCATTTTGAATTAATTATGTATTTAGATCGAACAGAGGACTCATTTATATCAATTAATGCCTGAGGCGAATGCTGATTGCGTTCATATGAAGTTCACTTTGTTTGAATTTGTTATGCAACTTTTACTGTCATTTTCGTCTAAAGGTAGTCGTTATAGGAATAATAACATGATTATTATGACCGGGAGAATTTATTTTTCATTGCACTTTTGAATTCGTGTGAAGTGGTTTTGGAATATCTTGAAAATTAGTAAAGGAGACTTCATAAAAACAGTTTTATAGCCGAATGAATGTCCAATAAGACAGATTTACTGACTTTTTCGTTTAAAATTGCTCATTATAGACATAATTCGATAATTAACAATCAGGTAAAAAGCTATTTAATTTCCTACATCCATAGCTTTCCTAAATTGATTGAGTATTTCAATTTTTAGCTGTTCAGATAATTGAATGTTAAAAAAGCTCTTTTCCTTACATCGCATCGCCTTCCAGTGGAATTGACTGTTAAAAAAATTGATAATTTCGTTTAACTTTCAGTGAAAACTATTACAAGGAAAAGAACTGAGGTGCCAGTTGCAAATCCCCAACTCTCCCAATACTTTTTACAACAATTATTTGTAAGAAAGACAATAAACTTTATCTTACATAACTCATTTGTGCGTTTTGATTATTTTTTTTATGCACAATTTCTACATTACGTAACGCCAAGAATAATATAAATAACAAGTCACGCATTATTTTGCCAGTGAAGGCAGTTTTGAATGATCTGGAGAGAGAAAAAAAAATATCAAATTTCAAATTCATTTCCGGTGATTGTCTGCATCCGTAATAATTTAACTACTTTCTCTAGTCGACAATGGCACATTGCCTTATTGTTCTGTCGGATAGATCTGGTCTCAGGGGTCAGGGGAAAATTTCTTCTCGTCTCTTGTGATAAAATACTCAGGCTGCAACAGTTAATTTTTGGGTGAACCATAGGACGGCTGATTGTCTGTTTCCACTGTTGTGCAATCGTCAATGCTACCAGCGTTGGATTGACTGCTTTCACTGTATCCACCGGTGGATCTGGTTCCCTCCTCCGGGCAATTTATTGCACAACCAGTGTAATACAGCCTGGTGTATTATTCGTAGTCGGGATGATTAAAGGATTTGTTGACAAAATCCCCGGTGGCAGAGGGAATTGAGAGGATAAAGAAAATTATGGAGCAATGAACATAATAGTTCCATTGAAAAAAATTGGTTTTAACACTCGAAAATGCGATTATCAACTATCAATAGTGCTTACACATTCAAAGGATTGGCACATCTTTGTTATTTTAGGGCAAAATTCCTTATGAATATTTTTAATTGGAATTTAGTCGATAGAACAAGTGAATGGGATTGAAAATTTGGTTAAATTGTGGAGCATTCGATATTTTTAATGGATAAATACTATGAGATGAATAGTTGAGTTCCATTGCGATGTGTCAATTCTCCTAATTAACATTTTACTGCACATCAAGAGTAATTGTTTGCCGGCAATAGCAAGTGTCGTTCAACGACTCGTGACAAATTTTCCCGAGAATGCACTAAAAAACGTTTTAACTTAAAATTTAAAAAAAAAGTGGGGATTAATATATACAAGAAAGACCCAGCAAAGAATCAGTTGATGGTTGTGGTACGAGTGAAGGGGCCCACCTGGGTACGTTCGAGGCCATGTTGTACCTCTCCATTGCCTCTCAAACTCAAATAAGTTGTCAGTAGTAACGGTCCCTGTATCGTGCAGACAAGACACCCATAAGCAATGAACGTATCCACGATAGTCCTGGCACTACTGGCACTGGCGGGGATCCTTTCAAATGGTGAGTAAACGAGGATATAATATAAACGTGTACATAATCCCATTGAATGCATCTCGGGTGCATCAACACTATGCGATTATTTATTTTTTAATTCACGTACATTCAGGCGCACTCGAGTGTTGAACTTACGACAGAGTGAGGGGAATTTTCTTCGGGAGACCGCTTTCACTGTCTACGGACCATATGGTTGATTGACGAGAGATGATATAATGATGGGGATTATGGGGCGAATGGGGATCGTGGGAGGATTGTACTTTGTTGCGCATTTCTTCCTTGACCACACCTTTGACTTAATTTGCATTTGTGAACTGCGTCGCGCTTTGTTAGATGGGGTCATTTGAATTCCATATTTTGTCAGGGTTCGAGCTTTTTTTATTTTAGTTATTGACTACATCCAATTGTTTTTTTTATGTAAAGTAAATACTGTACAGGGGGAAGAATTGATTTCTCAAAACGTTTTTCTTTGCAGATAATTTTTAGAGGATTTGGAATTTTTTAATTTTTTTGTAGCTTTCAAAAACTGATCTGAGGTGTGGAAAATTGTTACTTTCTAATTCTTTCATTTTTCTGGCTATTAGAAATGGAGAAGAGACTTCATAGATGAGAAATTTAAATTTTTCATAAATTTTCTAGGGTTTCACTAGCAATTTTCGTTTTTTGGAAATTATATGGTGGGCATTATGGGAAGAATAGGAACTGTGGGAGGATTGTACTTTGTTGTGCGTTTACAAGTTGCCACACCTTTATCGCAATTTGCATTTTATTCCTGCACAACGACTGATTAGACGGGTTTATTTGAATATTTAATTTTTCCCGATGATTTCATGTTTTTGGAATTTTTCAAATGTGGATATGTTATTTTTGCTGTTTAGTGTGAATGACGCAGTCACCAGCTTCCTAAAAAATTTAGAATAATCAATTTGAAAAGAGTAGTGCCAATAGAAAGCAAAATTTATGAAAATTTTAAATAAACTTTCAGGCCACGCAGTAGCTGTCTTCGGTCCGCCCACGTGTCCCGACCCCTACGGAGTCCACGCTTACCCTCACCCCGAGGACTGCGCCAGGTTCTTCCTCTGCACCAATGGCACATTGACCCTAGAGCAGTGTGAGAATGGACTTCTCTTCGACGGTCATGGGGCTATTCACAATCACTGCAACTATAACTGGGCTGTCCACTGCGGTGAACGCAAGGCTGATCGTAAATATTAACTATCAATTATATTAAATTCTCCAGTGAAGTGGTAAAACTGGATAAGTCGATCCTGCTCCACTTTATTCGGATTCAGTCCCTAGATCTTCAAATTTATTAATTAACTTGATCGGTCATTGTGTCGTAAAATTAACGTAATTATAAAAATTCAGTGACGCCAATTAGTTCACCCGGCTGTGAATACCAGTTTGGTGTTTATTCCGAGAGCCACTCCTGCAGCACCAACTACATCAAATGCATCCACGGAGAGCCTCACCTGGAGGCCTGCACTCCGGGTCTCGCTTGGGACGACAAGAGCCACTCGTGCGTCTGGCCCGATCAACT
Source organism: Diachasmimorpha longicaudata (assembly GCF_034640455.1). Classification (NCBI taxonomy): domain Eukaryota; kingdom Metazoa; phylum Arthropoda; class Insecta; order Hymenoptera; family Braconidae; genus Diachasmimorpha; species Diachasmimorpha longicaudata. Next base: position 9,898,153 of record NC_087227.1, read on the forward strand.
GATCCCCTACTGCAATCCTGAGGCTATTGTTGGGTTCAAGTGCCCCACGAAAGTGCCTAAACACACCGCTGCTGCTAAATTCTGGCCATTCCCAAGGTATTTGAAATTTTGTCATTAAAAAAACAATTTGCAAATGAGAAGTCTCCGTGGATATTCGTTAAACAGTTAACAACTGGCAAATATTGCTGTGGCAAGCATCATTAATTGTTTCATTCAACAATGAGAACTGTTAAATAATTATCTAACGATTCATTCAATTTTTATTTGTTTATTTCTCCTCAAAAAGTGGTTGTAGAGACAATAAAAAAACCCATCACGAGGCTGTGAATGTCTTAATAATTTAACTATTAGAATTTACGACTCATTTTATTAATTGTTGAATTATCTAACGAATGAATTTTACTAGGAAATGTCAATGGAACCTCGAAGTTATCTCCTAAAGTGATCTATGAAAATTAATGAATGGAAAAATTGAAGATTGTTATGTATTCTCTTATTTTATCGAGGAATTTAATTATAAAAAGGTCTTTATGATCTATAATAACGGTACAACAATTTGTGCTATTGCTATTTCTTTCAGATTCCCTGTACCTGGAGATTGTGGTAGACTGATTACCTGCGTTGATTACCACCCCCGTTTGATAACCTGTGGCGATGGAAAATTATTCGACTCTATTACCTTGAGCTGCATGGACCCGGACGATCACCCACACTGGTAAATTTTCTAATTTTCCATTAGAAAGAAAAATACATTTGTTTTTTAACGAATGAACATTTGAATTTCAGCGCCGATGGACTGTAAATAACGCAATCCCCGAAGATCCTAGAGAATTCCATATAAAATTTTAGCCGATTGAATCACCAAAATGAGCTGTCAAAATGTAACTAATGTACATGAAGTGGAATGAAAAATAAAATCTGTACAGAGAAATCAATGTTTTTTTTTTTACTTTATAATTAAGGACATTGGCGTGTACACAAAATATACAATAGTCTTTATTAGATCAATCTCGTAATAAACGATAAATCTCACACGATTATTAAAATGTAGGACGTGGGAGTATTTACAGAATCGTGAGTGTTGTGTGGGGTGTGCTGAATTCTTTAGAGTAAACAATCTAAAAATACTAATGTTTTTTTTTATTTTCTAACGTAAGAAATAACGAATGTCCCCTGATTTTTAGGGGCAGTATAGTCACTTCAACGAACGTGTTGAATTTATGTCGTAATAAATACCCCAGTGGCGTCATTTGATCCTAGAATTCATAATTTTGATTAGAATTTTTTTCTGCTTGAAAAAACCATCGAAAAGTTTGGTTTCCCGCCCGATAAAATTCCACAGAATAATCTATCGCTTCCATTAGGAATTTCTATTCGGATTTCACTGGGAATTTCGCTGTAATTTCTTTACAAACTGAACTATAAATTTTTTCGACAGATTTTCGGTACATAAATGCTGTGGACCTTCAATTTACCTCGAAAGGGCTTGAAAAAATCCCACAAGTCCTTGTAGACTTTCTATTCACGTGAATGTCGATCGATAATTTTCTATAGATTTTTTTCCATAGAAACGAATGTCAAATTGAACAATAATAAAATATTCTAATGGATGCGTGAATTTATCGATGAAACCAAATGCGTGAGTTCGTTGTCTTCCCGAAAATTTTCAAAACCCTTTTTAGTTTCTGGGTCTAGCCCTGAGATTGACGGGCACAGCCCCAGAGGGCAGGGGCGGCACTCCGGGTGGTAAATTCTCCTCCTCGGGTTCCTGCTCATTGCGACCATCTGGCAGTTCACCCTCGAGGGTGGCAGGTGTTGTTGGTACATCGCAGTCCTCAGTAGGTGGTACAACACATCTCAGCGATCTCCTGTCGAACACCAGCATTGCCGGACACCTCTGGAGACGTGGATATCCGCCCTGGCACTGCCAGTAGCGATTGCAGGATTTACCCAGTGGCACATTTCCATTGGCATCGTCATTACACAGCGCTAATTCAATGGAAATAAATCTCATCACTGGATTTAAAGTTTTAATTAGCCGGATTTTCCGGAAAAAAAAATGGATAACGTGGGACAATCGAGTTATGTATGAAGGTGCGACGTGTGGTATTACGTGAATGTAAATGAGGATTGTGCCTCGCCCAGTCACCTCGGGGCAATGACTCGGTGTTGAAAGGTAATGAAAGTTGAGGGAAGTGTGATTAATGGATGGAAGATATACCGTTTCTTCGGCGAGACAGGGAATTCGAATTTTTTTTTAATGGAGAATTTCATTGAAGAGGAGTCAAAAAGGTCGAGACTATTTTTGGAAATTATTTCCGGAGCCTATTTTATCATAGGATTTATTGAGGATTCGGTGAAGGGAATTCTTTACTGTGGCATTGAGAGGAGAGGCGAATTAAATTACTCAGAATTGCACTGCGAAGCTGTTAATTAAGGAATTAACACACGATAGATGCTCTGTCTGACTATAATGGTTTTACTACTGGCGTTTAGCACTGAATTCTTCCGATTAAGAGTTATAGTATTTAAAATTGACTGAAGACATTTTTTGTTGAACAACTTAACTACGAAGAGTATTTCACAAGTACTACAAAGGTCCTTGGGAATAGTAATTAATCAACAAGGAGAATATTTTTGAAATAATGAAAATGAAGAGAAAAAATAATATTGTGGTGACTTACGATGCTTTTGACATCCTTCGACATTCTCTGGCCAGTCACAGGAGCGTGCCCTTTCGTTGTACAGAAGTCCACCGATGCACAATTGTTCGGTGGCAGTGCCGTTCCAGCATGTCCAGTACCTGGTGCAGGAGGTCTCGTGGCCGAAGATACCGTAGAGCCAGTCGCAGTGTTCCGCGCCGATTGGCGGATTAGCCTGGCGTTTGCCATCGCAGTAATTCGCCCTCCAGGGGTAGTCACATCCCTCGGTGACACCACGATGTTTGCCAGCAAATACTAGACCATTTGGACAGTCGAATAATTCGGCGCGTCCGTTCACACACTCCCAGTAACGATCACAGTAGTCTAGGTCACCCACCACTCGGGCTTTTGTCTGACAAGGGTCTTCCTGCTGCTGTTTCTGCGCTGCACCTGGAGGACGAGCATTTAATTTCATTGGAATATAATTATAGCTTCCAGATTAATTCGGACGTATTTAATTATTTTTTAATTAATGTGAAGAATGAGAATAATTAGAAATGGAAATTAGAGTCGAGTGAATTTTTTCAATTAGGAAAATTCTAATTGGGCGGTACTTGGGTGGTAAAAAACGTTGGGTTTGTTTGAATTTATTTGAATCAAAGCTTTGAAAAGTTTTGTAAAATGTCCGTAATGAGGATTTATCGAAAGGGAAATTGTAAACAGTGGAATTATACGGGTGGGAAGCCATGCGGAACAGCACTCCCAAGTGATCGAAGTGAAAGTGCTTTCAGCCTTGACTTTAGCGACCTTCGTTCATCCTCATAACTGTTTCTAATCTCCATAATCTGATTTTAATCAGCCTCTTCCTCATCCGAGGATCTGGCTCTTCCCAAATCAAGTAAAATTATGGGAGTAGTTAATTTTGGATTAATTTGAGGCAAATGCGAAGCTCCTTTCGCCACAGCAACCGACATGTTTCAACTGATAAATTACGGTTGCTCTCGAGTGGAATTTCTATCCAGATGTTTTGAAATTAGATTCAATGGAGGATTCGAACCCGGGGGTATCTCGAATGGATGGAGAAAGTAAGGCGGTTTTCATGAATACAATTGTCTTGCGTCGAATTTCCATGAAGATCGCGTAATAGAGGAAAGAGAATTGAATGTCATTCTACGAAACATAAATGAGTCGTAATTTTTTAAATCATTCAGGTCAGAAAAAATAGAATCATTCGACTTTCTTAATATTCCGTTTACTGAGGTTCGTTCAGAATAATGTTGATTATATGGAGATTAATGGCCAGTAAAAATGACGGAACTATTCACGTAATTCACGAGATGAAATCGTTTTCCGGTTATTTTTTATAGGATGAAATAGAAAAAAATTGACGAGTTCAGTGACGTGTCAGATTCGTCATCGCAAATGTTTGTGAAATTGTCACGTCATTTTTCTTGAACAGGTGAAATATTAGAGGTGATTTTGGATCTCCACGTTTCGTTAGCAAAATTTTCCTGTCGTCCCGGATGAGTCAGACAGATTCATCAATTTTCCAGAACAATTTTTAGAATTTTAGAATCAGAAGAGAATTTTTTCTCAAGATCTTTGGATGGTAGTTTTCCGTTCTCATTTTCCTTTTCGTTTTTTTTACCTATTTATGACCGTCGCCCTTCGGTGGACTCACAATCCGGTTGAGTTAAAACTCAGCCCCGGGCAATTCTCCCAGACACATCTCTTCGAGATCTACACCGGTCGAGTTACATAAGAATGCTCAGTGGCCACAGTATCCTCGAGAGGTTCTCTCTCGTGGCGTTGGCTTACTTTCCCTTCCTTTACGACTTCTACAATCGTATCTCGGAGCTTCGACCCGCCTCGCTCGTGCTATTTACTTCAAAACAAATGTGGATACGAATACCTGGGCTCGTGGACACGGTAAAAATGAATAAATGCCCTGGGTAAGTGATACGCCTCGCCTTAAGGTGCTTTGACCCCCGTTGCCAGTAAACACTGTGGGTATTTCGTGGAGGAGTGCTTACAGGGTTTAGATCTAGTTTTTTTACAGGGAGTGGAGCCTGTAGATTTATTGATCAGGCTCAAGGTGAGGCCGAGGGATATCTCAGGAATTTTTTCTATAAGTGGATTTTTTAATTTTTTTTTAACGAGGTGGGGGAGAGACAGGTCTCCCTCTCATTCTAATGGAGAATTACAGATTGTTTTCCTAGAATTTTTCGACGCTTAGTTATCTAATTTTTGTTGGCTGGAATTGGAAGAGAATTTAAAACTCTTTTGGTGTAATTAAACTGACTTTTCCGATTTTCACCTCCACCACGAATTTTTCCTCCGCATTTCCGTATTTCACGGATGATTGATTAATCACCAAACATAAATAGTTTTCCCAAAGCGACCTCAACACCTTTCCAACCGGAAGTGAAAAATCCCACAAAAAAAATCCTCAAAACACGTTCTCACCCATAACTTATCAGGAAATTACCCGCATAATTTAATTGAGATTTATGAGATGTGATTAGCAACCGGCTTCAATCCCCCGCGATTACATATTCGAGATTCTCTCACACCGGATTGACGTTTAATTACGAGAAACGTGAAACCGAAAGGACCCCTGGACATTTGTGGTGCCACTGGCTCTGACTGGAGGGCAACATGAATTCATTTTTCATAAAGGTGGATTGAGAGAGAAATGGCAGGAGAGTGTAAAGATACTCTTTGGGGCTGAGCTACTTTCATATTTTCACCCGTGAGCCACTGGGTGAAAGTTCTTTCTCTCGAGATGTGTATGTGAAATTTGAAATACATCAGTGACTCCTATTGTTTTTGAGTGATGCATATAATTAAATGAACAATGTATTTTTTTTTTACCGACAAGATGGACTTCATTCCCATGAAACGTTAAAAAATAATAAATTAATTCGAGATAAATGAATTACCCAGTGATTCAATTAAATGATTAATTAATTGATGACTCGTCTTTCTTTCTAGACAATCAAAAAATTCACACATTAATCAATCAATTAATTTTATGTTTGGTTTCCAATTAAATCTTGGGAACGACAATTGAATAATTAATTGAATAATTTTGCCAATTATTTGTTATACTGTCGACGACTGAAGAACACCTCTCAACGATGATTTCCCTGCCAACCGCAAATGAATGTAATTTGAGAAATTACGTGGTGAATGAAATTTCCCACGAAATAAGTACAGTTATGTACAATAGCAGGATTTGATCTCACAATAGTAATTAACAATTCATAAGTGGTTAAATTATTCAATAATAATGGTATGAATTTACAATTGATCGTGCGGTTATGGAGAGTAAAAGTGAAAGGAGATTTTTTTATTTCAAATCACATATAGGATATAGTTGGGAAACAAATCAAGTGATTGCACTCGCGACTAATCGATACATCGTGGGCCTCAATCATGGCTAATGAGGGAAAAAAATTAATTAAACTATTCAATTAACACCGGCAAAACAACCAAAATTATCAAAAGCAAAAAATTGACTGGACAATCAAAAAGAGAAAGAACAATTCTGCTTCCTCATTCTCATCGGCTCTCATTAACTGATTAATTAATTAATTAATTAATTACATAATTAATTGATGAAATTCTTACCTTTGGCAGCAAGGAATACCAGCACGAATGCAACGACATGAATCCCTCTCATTATGAAGGTCAATGATTCAAAATAACTGAACTAGAAGATGACTTTAAGCTCCAACGTGAGGAGCATGAAATTACGGAAGGAACTTGATAAAAATCGAGAGTCTTCTGACAGTTGTAGAGTTGTTATTGTGAAATATATTGTGAGGGCCCCCGAAGAAGCTTTGCTGATGGGTTTTCGTGTCGGGACTGGTCACTGGGAGAGGCGTTTGGCTACGGGTCTTATATGAGGCCCCCACTCTAACCCTCCCGCGTCTCCTTTTGCCACTAGGAAGGCATCATGCTTACCACTGGATTCTTCATCGTTGAATTAGTGTCTCTGGGGGTTCCGATTTTTGGATTCGAGGATAGCCCAGTGGATCAAAGGATGAGGGGTATAATTTTTAATTGACAACATCCTGGAGTAATTAAGAGCTTCTTATAGACCAGTTATAGACTCTACCACTTTCAATCATTAAAATTTTCAATTGCATGAACGATCGTTCCTTTGACATTAATTTTTAATTTAATTTCATTCTAATTTGTTTTCCTGAGACGAGAAGTGTATCTTCTAATTTTTCAGCTGCTAAAGTACGAAGTCAATGAATGATTTGTTCATGTCATAATTATGTCAATAATTTTTCAAGAAGGATATCATTCAGTTGAATTTATTTTTCATGAAAAATAATTGTAATCATCGAGTGGAAATATATTACATAATTTTCTTCGGCTTAGAGCCAACTAATTTGTCAATTCCACATCATCTCATTAGCACATTTATATCTCTTTCGTTTCACCCATCAACTATACCAACAAAATTACCTGTTATTTATCTCCCATGAGAAAAGAAACTGAAAGAAACTATCATCTCTCCGCACGACACGAGTTGTCCAGGAGCACATTTATTTTTAATCCCCAAGCCTCAATTTTTCTTATCATCTCTCCACGGTGTTCAATCGGAATTACACGGCTGTGCGTAAATAAAAATAGAGGGAGTATAAATTAATGTTCACGGTTTCTTGGGACTCTTCAACCGAACCATCTCCGGTCTCCTTCACGCGATCGAGAGAAAATAATGGGTGAAATACACCATGACAATTGGCAATGGAATTTTATCACGAAGTTCGAGATATTCACGATCAGATGGTCCGAGTAATTGGAATGATCCAGAAATCCTGGTATCACGAGTGTTTATTCAAGGCAATTATTTGTCTTGAATTTTCTCCTCAAGCGAATGGCTTTTTTGTCCCTCTCTTCACCGGTTAATTGGATCTAATCGTTGAATCTGTGTCGAGACTGAGTAGAAAATGACAATTAGATGACTCGAGGATTTGTTGAGGTCATCATAAATCATAAATAATTTCAACTCATAATTTTTGATCTTTTGAAAGTTTAGCTTAACAATTATGAGGAGAAAATTCAAGTAGAAAATCAAGCGTTTTATTCGAATAAAACTTTTTATTGAACATTTTTCTTCTCCCATGAAAAAAGATTTCATTTATTTTCATTTTTCATTCATTCAATGACTAATTAATCTCTTCATTTGAATTGGTCATTACTACAGACGAACAATTGGTTATTTGATATTCTAGTTCGATAAAAAATTGTTAATTACAACCAGACAATATCTTCGATTAATTATGACTCCTCGAGTAGAAAAAAAAATGGTGAACAAAAATATAATTATCCATTTCCCAACAAAGCGTGGGTAATTTCAGGTCTATTTTTGAGACTGATGAGGATGTGGTGATAGTTTCCTCTTCAAAAGCCTCGACTGACATTTCACAATAGAATCCTAAACTCAGGTTTTATTAATCCCAGGATAGATTATCTCTCATACATGTGAGAATGCTCAGCAGTCTCCCAGGAACGTTCGAAATTTCATGACAATGGTGTGGAATTTCGAAATTCAGTGTGCGTTGCCAGTGTCCTCACCCTCGTTCAATGGGCTTATTTTTTTAAATGTTCAACTGATGACGCCCGACCGATGTGAATTTTGATGGTTTAGCCCTGGCAACGCTGATGAATATTCAAGGGAAATTTATTGTAACACGTGCTCTCGGTGTCAATGGCGATTACGAAATTTTTACCGAGAAATTTGGGTTGTGAGGGTGAAGGAAAATTCTCTCATTCTACCATTCAAATTGCCTAATTATCAATCAATAATTCCACTCCACCGACACCAGATTTTTTAGTCAACAAATTTTAAAAGCCCTTCAACAATCGCAGAAACCAACGACTGAGCTGAAAAATCATTCGTGAAATAACTGATAGTCTTATGAATAAATTATATGAATGCAAAACCAGCATTTGATTATCTGTCTAACGAATTCAATAAACCCTATCTCTATATGATCATCCTGATAAATCAGCCATTTCCTTAATGATACTCAACGACAGACATCGCGCCAGTACCAGACGATTATATGATCCATTTGAAACCGATAGTAATCACGAAACATCTTCGATAACATTAAAGTAGAAAAGCCGGTTTTCTCCCTAAGAAAGTAAAAGTTATCTTCTATTTCGCTCTGGAGATCGGAAACATCGTTTCCCCGTTTATCCAGCGAATTCAAGAGACACCTGTGATGATACCTCTGAACATCGATCGACTCTAACAAATCGACGATGGTAACTGGAATTAATTAAAATACCGTAAAACAAAATAAACAAAAAAAAAATTATTTTATAAGTCATTTTCCTCGCAGGATTCGCATACTAAAATAAAATGCATTTAGAAAATAAATAATCCTTATAAAAATAATGATGAATAAATTATTTAAAGAGTAATTTGATTTTATAGATCTAAATAATCAATTTGAGATGATCATCTTGAATACCATTAGCTCTTCGTAATTAAAAATTTTAAAAATCGATTTTTCTTATCGATATATTGGAAATAATCATCAGCTCCGGTGATAAGAGGTTTCTTCCCGTAGTCTGATAAAACAGATTTGTCTCTGAACCATTAAAAGTCAAGAGATCATCGTCCCTTCTCAATGGATCCCAAGTCCAACAAAACATCGCGTCAAGGTCGCTCCTAAAACCTTCCAAAGCCCTTTTTGAAAATGTTAATTTATCCCCTGGTATATCCCACTGACTCCAACGCTTTACGACCCCCAAACTCGTAAATCCGTTGAAAATATATTTTTAATTTATATTTCGACGGATTAGAGGTACCCCCATCCCTCCCCCCCCCCCCAATGCCAGGGAATTGCAATGGGCCCCACGAGAGCAAAGACCCCGAGGCCTTGACGCGTCCCTTCTCCACTTTCACGCTGGCATTTCAGTCCCTTTTTTTTTATTATTTCCAACATCTTTCACTTTTTTATTTTTTTCTTCTCTCTTTTTCGATCCTTTCTTTTCCATTCTGACGCACTTCGGTTTCGCCGAAAATTCATCCCACCCTTCATTAGAGCATTTTAGGGCCACGCGGGACTCACGGGCATTCGCTGAATTATCATTGAAATGATGAGAGTTACGTGACGGTGAGAGTCATACGTAAGAACTGCGTCTTACACACAGTGAGATAATTATCGTTTGTTACACATGTCCGGCCAAAAAAAAACTCTTGGACCATTGAATTTTTTCCCTTTTTTATTTTCACTGAAGATCATCTCTCAGAGCGCGGGAGATGATGGGGAGGTGGAGAGGGTACTCGGGAGATTTTTTTTACCAGAGTAACATGTTCAAGGGTTTTTGTGTGCACCTTTCGTGTTTACTTTGGTTGGGAGATAATTGGGAGAAGGGGGACTGCGGCGTTGAGATGTTTTATGCTTTAATTTTCGGCTTCTTGCACGGAAGGACGGCTGTGAAATCGGGGATGGTATTTTTGATGGGAAATTGGTGGAATGGTCGGTGGGAGTTGTCCAATATTTTTATACCACTTTATACTACTCTACACTAGGCTAAAGGCCCTCGAGCGACGGCAGCTGCAAGCTCCCGTGCTTGCAACAGATCTCGTTAAAAATAATAAAAGATAAGAATGAACCCTTTAAGAATTCCATCCCCTCCGTCCGACTAGCTCAATCCCCTGTCCTTGAATCAAGAAGCACTTTCATTGTCGATAAATAAATTCCCTCGCCCTCCTCCCTCCCCCCCCCCCCAGCCACCCGTAGTAAAAACAAAACTCCAAATGAGAAGTAATGTTGCCCTCAAACCGCAAACAACCAGCGGTCTTGCCACACGAATACTCCAAATCAAGTTCTACGATAAAACGGAGTTGCATTAAGACTCAAGAAAAACCCGATGAAAGAATTCCCTCACTTCCGTGGATTATTTTTTCTCCACCCTATCACCGTGAAGATAATTCCTCAGCAACTGCTGCAGCCCTGCGAAAATCCCCCGCCATTTTTCTTTTTGCAGCTCAACTCAGCAGCGATTCTCGCATGCGTAATTAACCCGGAATGTAATTATGGAAATCACGATGATCAGCAGTATTTTTTTTTCCACCGCTAATGCCCGATGATAAATTTTCACAAATTTTTTTCTCATTATTTATCATCTCCCCCTCGTGGCGCCCGAGATGATCAGATTACACTTGTTGTCCGGAGTGTCGCCAATTCGATATTTCATTAACTCTGGGATCCTCCGAGGGGGCGGGGGAGGATCCTCATTACCCAGGTAGGAAAAAACGAATGGGCCAACCTTGGTACAAGCACGGCCGCCGAGCTGCCGTAGCTCGGCACCCGGGCTCCAGCCAAACTCGCGCCGAACTTGGCTAGACCCTGGGATGATAACACGGGGCCAGGCCTGGGACCGAACTTTGGCCAGACTTCGGTCGCCGTACTTTGGCCGCACTCTGGGCTTACCATTCGGCCCGAAATTGGCCCAGGCCTGTTGCCGAACTTTGGCCGCACTCTGGGCTTACCATTCGGCCCGAAATTGGCCCAGACCTATTGCCGAACTTTGGCCGCATTCTGGGCTGACCATTCGGCCCGAAATTGGCCCAGATTTACGACCAGAGCTGTGGCCAGGCTCCAACCGTTGCCTGTATTGGGTTCAGAATCACCAATAAATATATGAACGGTATATCTGATAAGCAGACATGTATTTATTACCTTCAACATTATACAGAAAACAGTTTTATTATGTGACAAAACTTATATTTAAATTTATTAAATCTATTGACAAAAAAACTCAGCCAATCAAAAACTTTTTTCCTCCTATCGACATAGTACATGTTTTCATCCGATTTTGGTTGAACAGTTAAAGATATGCAGTGTTTGTATCTCCAATTTTCATGAAAGATAATCACAACTATGAGATTTTTCCGCGAACAGAATATGAAAACTCAAAAAAATGATTGCAGGTATAAATTGTAGAAAAATCTTTTGTGGATTATTTTCATCCGCTTTTAAAATAAATAATCTACGTAGATCATTTGAATCCGAAATTTAATACGACATACCATATTAAGTCTTAATAAACTCTCTCTTACAATCTAATAATATTAGCAGTCAGTCTTCAGAATTCGAAGATTGTATTAACAAAATATCCAACAAAATAACGCACCAATGTTATTTTTTAAATTAGTAGTTTAGAATTGATAAATTATCGTGCTTCAATTCAAGCATGAAAACAGTCATTATAATAGCAATATTATGGATAATTTATTCCGCTATGGATGATAAGAATTAATTCTTATATCCATAGACAATTGCTGATACGAATTATCCTGATAAGAATTATTTTTTCATCTCGGAAAGACGTCCTTTTTTTACAATAATGTCTTCTCCATCTGCAACTCCGGAACACAGAATGATATTTAGTTGCATTGATTGTGTGCTAGTTCTATATAATATTGCTTATTATATTCACTCTTTCAAACAAACTTAGAAATATAAAAAAGTCTTGGATAGGATTACATATAACTAATTAATTTCAACCCTTAAATTTGAAATCTTTGGGGAATATGGACGCAGTCCGATTGTGAAACTTCAACCTTATAAATATTATTTGACTTGAATCACCAAATACTGAAAACAGCTCTCAATGGCTGAAATTACTTTCATTAGAATTTTTCTTAAAAATTAAAAATCCACTTATTATTTTTCCCTTTAAACTTTTGGACATAATATTTAATCCCTGAACCAACAACGGATATTTATTCCCGTGATCTAACTTATGAGGAAATGACATAGAAAATACTTTATTATGCTAAGATACATCACATTTTCCAATTGTTATTTCCATCTTCTGGATTTCCGACCTCGCCAGGAGAAATATAATAAATATAATTAATACTTCAATGACAGCCGAATACTAAACAATATTCATATATTAATATATATTCTGCCCAATGAAACGCCTCGCGATAAAAATATATTGATAATATAAACTTTTCCTATTAATCGTACCTTTTATCAAGAATATCACAACTAATACAATTACGAAAATGAACTAATGGAGTCATATTAACACAGTGATTTTACAATTCCATTTATCCCGGAAAAATGAAGTATTATCGATTGGTATCAAAGGAACAAACTGAATTATTCTCGTTATGATGACTTGACCCGCGTTGTCGTTCCTTACGCCCACCCTCTCGATCGCCAGAACGTGACAACCAAGTACTTACTTCTGACATTATCTTCTTCTCATCAGTGCTGGATCCTATTACCTCAATTATCACATCAATCAGTACTTTGCATACTGTAGTGTTATAAAAATTTTTCTTTTTCTTTCCGCCAGCTTCCTTTCCGTAACCAGAATAGTGCAGTGACACTGTCTTCCTCAGAACCGCAGATAGGATAGTGGAAACACATATTTTCATCTCTTTTTTATTGCTTATCAAAACTCTCATGAATAATCGCTAAAAATAAAAGAAGGGAAATTTTTTTGAATTTATGAACATGAGAAGACATCTTTGGGCTCATCGCCAGCGGGTTGGTTCTATAACCAAAGCGTTCCAGTGACGTAGACTTGAGTCCCGGTGATGAAAGATTTTTTCATCACCAGAAAACGAACCCAGTGCATGTGTCACCGCCCAATTTATTGATTTTACATAAAAAAGAAGAAAAACGATCAATTTCAGATATATTACCAGTGTTTCTACGAGATTTGGGTCCGTTGTCAATATCGCTTCGTATTCCTGGAACTTATCATCCATTTCAAATGGTAGTGGCGTAGACATCTGCTTCTGTATTTCAAGCAAGCTAGGACCAGAAGCTGGGGCTAGATTAGTGCCAATGATTGTGGTCTTGAGCTCATTCATAGACTGCTTTAAATCGTAAGCCATCCTGCGTCTTAAATTTTCGAGCTTTTCATCTAATTGCTGATCAAAGTAATCTCGAAGGGAGTTCAGGATTCGACGTTCATTATCAGCATAATGACTAGATGACAACTGGTTTTGTGGTCCCAGCATTTTTGGCATCTTAGCAGGGGGTACCATCATTGATCGTGAAGTTTTTGGAGTTCCTGGGCTCACAATCGAATTCAATCCGTCTTCAGCGCGTGTAGTAGACGATGCACGCCTTTTTCGGTTACCTTATGAAATTAAAGGAGGACCAAACGATATAAATTGATGGGTAGCAGCATCAGATGAAAAAAAAACTACCCAAGCCCCCACCAAAAATATATAATATAATCTAATTCTATATAAGTTCCGAATTTTGTAAAGAATGTTCAAAATATAAATTGGACCATTTTCAAATATTTATAAATATAAATTTTTTCATGCGGGAGGAACTTGGCCGATGATTGGTCATGGAATATCCGAGCCGATTTTACCTGAAGCGTTATGGACTAGTGGTGAAGGAGGCGTCAAATGAAGTTCTTTTCTTGTATTTCTCGCTGAGTCCATCGATTTTGTAGGTGACTGCAGAATTCCATCGGAGGAATCATTGCTCTCAGATTCATCAGTTTCGACGTCTTTAAGCAAAGTAATATTCTTCCTTGACCGCTGTTTAAATGATAAACATGCACCTGGAAATTATTGAAAATGATGATTTATCCCTGACCGGATCATTTAATTAACACGAACTTAGAATTACGTGCTACAGTCCCATATTACCTCAAAATTGATTTATTACCTGTTGGTACAGATCGCGATTTACTCGACATTTGCAAAAAGCCAGAATTATTTTGAGCCTTTGAGGCTCGAATCTCCTCAGGATTAGCTATAAGACAATCATGATTTTCGTCTTCAGAGTCAGATCCACTCTGGTAAATGCTTTGAAATCTTGTCTTTGGTTTTGCTTGTATACCTACGAAATTTTACAAGTTTGTAGTGAAGTAGTAACACAACGTAAGTTGTCTCCAGCCTTTGTTTTTTATAGCTATTTCAAAGTGGGGAAAGAATGCATGCATTTGAAAAAATATTTTTTTTGTAGAACCTATCGCTCCTACAAAAAAGGTTTCTATCAAAATTTTACCATTTTCCGTAGATGTTCACTTTGATTTACCTCTTCACAACAGAATTATAATGCTTTCCTACATAAGAGATGGTGGGGAAAAATGGAACGTTTCTCGTCCCCTCAACATTCCAATGCTTTTATGTATAAACAATCATATCAAGTGTAAATCATAAATTTTCCACTTTATCTTGTTCGCACGTAGTGATTTCTGTTAGCGACTCAATTTTTTGATGAGTAAAGAATTGCAATAAAAAAAAATAACCTAATATTTTTCGACCACAACATAATAAAAATTTTCTTATAAAATCATTCAATGCGATTCTCTCTTAAAACGATGTTTCGAGACAAATACACATGTAATGACTGCACAGATACATAATTAATATTTATTTTGTAAAAGATTTCAAAAATTCGGTCAATCTAATTCCCAATTTAGGGAACGATGGGTCTTTTGATGTTAAATACGAGAGTTGAATAAATTGGGGATGAATAATTGGGGTTAAGAGTGGTTATAATTGTTGATAATTGACTTTTACTTCATATTAACAGGACTTACCAGACTTTGGAGTTTGATTTCTAGGTGGAATCGGGATTTTAGTACTAAAGATGTTGTTTAGTTGAGACTTTGATGCAGTTAAGGGTTTTGCTGAAATTTTTGCTTTCGAGGAAGTTTCGGACCTCCCCCCCTTTCGATCATTTTCACCATCGGTTGTCTCACAGTTGAGAGTTACTTGGGCCTTTTTTAATCTTCTGCGACCCTGATCCAAGTCAGCTGAACACAATCAACATATGATCCTTTAATATTGAAATGAACCCATCGAGCAATTCATCAAGTTATAAGTGGAGTCATTTCAATTTTTGTACCTGCTCCGGTGATGAAGCAAAATGGATAACTTTGCCAAGAGTCCTTGGGCGAGTGCAATTTTTCCAAGTAGTCGTCAAGTAGATGATATTCAGTTGTCGGTGGGAATTTACAGGTGTCTTCTTCTGCACTATTAAACCATTTTTTCGGCACCAAATCAATGCATGGTAGCCCTTTTTCGTTTTTCTCGAGAAATTCGATGACTGCGAATGGTTCGCTGAGATTTTTTGGATCGCGAGATGGATGTGAGGTTTCCGACATTTTAGGTTATGAAAAAAAATCACGATTCGTACAATTGAACCTGGTGTTTTCGAGTAGTTTCATATAAACTGATAACTTTGCAGAATGATGCATATAGCTTATTATTTAACAGAAAAAATTGCGTTTCTATTTCCATGTGTTTTGAACGGTTTTTTGTCATCACCCCACTGATGCTTCTTTTTTAGCGCCACTATTCCTTCAAAACGATTATATCACAAATATCTGTCAAACACTTAACACACATTTAATTCACATTAAATTCTCACTTCTTGTAATTTACCGTCAACTTAGTTGGTGAAATCCGAATTTGAGACAAAAAGCCCGATAAACGGATGATACGAGCAATTATGAAAGGTTATGTACACGGACGCCAGATCTAACCGATTTATGTCCCACTTGCATGTAACGACTCCACTATTGAAATTTTCTAACGACCTCGATGATCGGATTTTCATGTCGATTGTTGATTTAAAACATAAAATTGTTTGTTTCTTCCACAATTTTAATCACGAGTTCAACTAAAACATATACCCTCATTCATATACCCTCTTACCAAAAAAAAACTGCATTTCACAATGCGAACAATTTTTACGTTATTTTCTAGTGGAGGAGGGATATGGCGTATTGTCGTCCAGTTACATTTAATAAAGCACATTTGTGTTTAATTTTGTGTGCCTTCTTACATGTCATTTCAGCTGCCCAGGACTTAATGTAGAATATTCCTACTCGACTGGAAAAGTCTGGATAACTAAACGCCTCTTCCCTACTACTTTCCTGGTGTCCGAAAATATATATACCAGTAAGATCATCACAAATTTTGGATTTTCCTGATTTAACGAGAATTTGTGAAATTACGAAAACTTTCTCAATATCTAGGAGTACCACGTTATTTGGATGACTTGTCGTCAAGGTTAGACCATTGATGTTGATCATATTTGATGTTAAATGAATTTCCCCATCAATTATCATCGTTGTAGGCTTTCTCGCGATAACCCAATCACTCAGTATGTGTTTCTGATTAATTACCATGGTTCCTCCAGACTCCATCTCAGTTAGTCTGTTGATAATTTGTGTGAGTGGTTTTATCGAAGAATGAACGAGTTTTTTAAATAAACCAATGTAACTCTCTCCCCAAAACGCTGAGAGCTCATTCAGAGGAATTTTAAAGTATTGGGCATCATTAGCAACGTGGATGATACTATGCCAACTGAGAACTTGAGCCCCTTCATCATTATAAACATCAGGTAACGTCTCGAAACAAATTTTTAGCAGAGATCCAGCATATTCACTCAAATCCTTAACGAATTCCTTACTGTTTAAAATTCTGCTAGCAAAGACAAATAATGAGAAATGACAACGTAAAGGTTTCGGTAAGAAATCTTGTAACACGACGATACCACAATAATTAAGGAAAAACTTGAATTGTGATGCTTTCCATCTTGAGATATTATTCACATCAAATTCTTTCCTTTGAAATTCAATAGGGATATCGGCTTTTAATGACCTCATAATACCATCAAGCCGACGAACATCAGCTAATTTGATCCTCTGGGCTGAACTTCTCGTTAGCCATTTATCCAGCAGCCATTTCATATTACCAGAATAGAATAAATGCATTAAATCTAATGGCACTTGTTTTGTCAGATCGAATCTATCCAAAGAGAGCAGCGGGGACACAGAACCTTCATAATGATGTTCTGGTTGAACTCGCGTCTCGTAGGATACTTTAGTGCGTAAATTTGCATTGGTCACTGGATATATGCGTTTTCCTCGTCTTCCACAACCTACTGTAATGCCCTTGGTGAAACACCTTCCACAGGCATAGAAGGCTCCAGGAGCTTTGTGGCAGCAAATGAATGCTCGAGCTGGCGAATCAGCCACTATTGCTACAATTTTCACCTCAAAAACCTTGTCATCAATGCGCAAACCATTTTCTTGGAGTTCATTGGCCTCTTCAACAAAATCAGTCATGAATTCTGTGGCTGATAATGGTTTCCCATCCCCACAATAAATCGCGGCAGCAAAGGGTTTGGTAGTGTAATTTGGATGCTGTATTTTTATTGAAATTGGCCAAATTTCCTTCTTAGCATTCCGGTATACCTGCATACCGTCAATATGAACCAGAAGAGAAATGTCGTTTTCTCGATAAATTTGAGTTGAAATTATTTTTCTGAGTCCCGAGGCGATTCCCAAATAAATGAATTCACCTGGAATCTCATGAACTCCTCTCATGGTTGTTAGGTGTCTGCAATGGGGAGTTTGCAAAAGCTGCCGTGTAGTCTTGGGTATTGATGTGTAACCTTCACTTCTTAAAATGGCTAACAATTCATCGATTGCTTCTGCTGTTGTAGCTCTTCTGAATTTCACTGCCCATTGATTAATTTTTTGCTCCATTCCCCGCGGTTCCAATTTGTCCAGAGTTTGTGTATTCTTGTCTCCAATGCTGTCAGTGAATACTTTGTTGAAATCATTGTCAATGTCATCTGAATCACCATCACAACCTGAGCCCCCAAGAATTGGTTCATCCCTGTCTCCAACGCTGCTATTGGATTCACTGATGCAATCATTAAGATGCTTATACGAGCCACAATCACCATCACCACCCGACCAACTATCACCACAAGCACTAGCATTATCATCGAGATGTCGAACATCGACATCTCCACTAATTTGATCCACAATAGATCCACTACGGATAGTTATTTCATTGGCTGTTGGCAAACTAACCTCTTCCTCATCGGCATTATTGCGTTCACTGTAATCCGGAGTTTTTTCTTTAGCGCCTTCTACGTTTACAGATTCTTTTTTCTTCAGTTGATGAAAATGTCTGTATTTTTTAACCCGTGAATATGAACTCTGAGACATATTACAATAGTAAAAGAGTAATATTAAAATAATAAATTGCCGCACACGACACTCATGTCTACTGCCACAATCAGACTACTCAACACGCCATCTTACGGGCTGTTGTCATAGAATGTGTGGTATACGGTGATATCCACGCATATTTTCCCCTGAAATAGTATGTTCAGAAGAAATAATGGTACCTTCGGAAGAAGGAGAATCAAAGGACGAAAAATTTAGTGAAGGAACATTCCCCATGAGAATTCAATTTTTGGAATGCTGTTCCATATGGGACCCAAGCCTGGCAAACCATGCCCCTTGTCTGCCTGGCCATGTCTCGGGGCAAGCTTGGTGACCCAAGCCTGGCAAGCCATGCTCTTTACCAGTCTGGCCATACCTCGGGTCAAGCGTGGTTGCCCAAGCCCGGCAAACCGTGCTCTTTGCCAGTCTGGCCATACCACGGGCCAAGCTTAGTGACCCAAGCCTGGCAAGCCATGCTCTTTGCCGGTCTGGCCATGCCTCGGGCCAAGCTTGGTGGCCCAGATCTGGCAAGCCAGTCTCGTGCCAGACCTGGCCCGTTTCGTGGACATTGGCATTTCCTACCTGGGTAAGGGCCTCCATGTTAGGTTCGTGATGTTTTCGCGTGTCCCTCCCCCTCCGCCACGGCATCATGTGCGGAAGGTTAACAGCATGAGGTGCATTTGAATGGGAATTACGGTACCTCCCCCTCTCCCAGAAACCCGGGGAGTACCGTTTCGACGATGAACTTTTCCTAATTCATATTCGGATATCGATTATTCATTGTCTATAAAGATATCTATTTGTGTTGCTAAACGTTAACCATGAATCTCCCAGAACATGATTATAAATCATGGCGCCACGGGGGTAATGGATATTTTAATGAACATATTAATTCACCAGTGAATGGTGAAAAATTGTAAATTATTTCGCTACCGGATGAGCACTGAATTAATACCCCAAGGGTTTAATGTGTGAAATGGGAGAACGCGTTGACAATTATTTATCCGCGAATGTAAATTCATGTTTATATTATTTGTAGGGCGTGTTTGCAGTTAAATTCCCTGAAGGGAATATTTTCAATTTAATGTCACAACTCAATAGACCAACAATCTTCTCCACGCAAATTATTTAAAAAAATATTTAGTGGAAGGAGGGCTCCACCCCCCTCTCCCCGCAAATTATGCGAATCGTCGTCACCCCTTCTCTGCCCTCCCACCCCCGAACGTCCCCCTACCGCAAATATTCAATATATTAATATCTAAAAAAATTTATCCAACGTCCCTAAGTAAAATCTTCATATCACCTTCTTTCTCCGGATGGCTATCATTCCACTAGGCATGGAGTAAATTGATTAATTATATTCCTCTAATCCTCATCTGAAAGATTAATCCTCACCACCGCCGATTGAAACATCCCTGCCGCAACATGATGGAAGATGACACGTAGAAGATGCCGCAGTTATTTATAAGCTCACATGAGAAGGCAACCGAAGAAATAAACACGCGTCCCATCATGTCCACTGTTTCCCCTTTCCTCCCCCCTCTCCCCCCATCCGGCCCTTAAGTGCCCGGTCGTGTATATAAGCCCATCGAATTTATTGGACGATAAGCAAGAGCCGATACTTTTTCTCTTACTCACCGTTTTACTGGCTTATCCGTAATCCACGTGGACGTGTGGTACATATCACCGTGAATTAATTGTTCCCCAACGCCCAGGATAAATATCCCTTTTCGCATCCTTTTTTTAATCCTTATTTCATTTATTTGGGTTTGTCCGGTTGTTTGTGGGGCCCTTGCATTCCTCCTGTCCACTGCCTGGGGCCTTGCCTAGACCCGAGTCGATTCACCTCGGGACTCACACGTGTTGGGGAGTGATGTGGGACCGGGGAAGGGGGAGAATTCGGGGGATCGGTTCGGAGAAAGGGTGAGGATAAATATTGAGATCCCCCGGCGCTTAAACATGGGTAGACTCCGTGGATATTACGGCATTACACGCACACGCGAAGTTTATCTAGACGAAACGCTAATGAGTCTGACAATGTAAGCCATTAGTCAGTGATTTTTCGTGCTCTGGGGGGGAGGATCGGATTGAAAAAATCGCATGTAAAATGCGCTAGAGCTTTTACGGCGATTTTGTTACTAGAGCACAGGGAGCGAAATGCAAAGTTCAAGATGAATTACCTCAACAAGTAAAATGGAAATGTCTTGCATTCGGAAGCAAGGAAACATTAACTCAATGACTAATTAGCCGATACCTCATCAGGCAGCATTAATCAGAGTCAATTACCCTTGTATTCATCCCTCCTCGGTCTCATGAATTCCTAATCGACATTCGAGTAAATTTCCACGAACAAAAAGTCATGCGCCATGTTTTGCCACTAAAATAGTGAAATGCTAATTAGAAATAATTATACATCGTGTATCTGACTTCTCCGTTGTTATTATTTATTCTGATAACCTTGGGTATCCACCACGCTGTGAATTCGAGTCACGATCATGTCCACGAGCCAGGACAACAGCTCTTCATCTCTAGGACGACGTCGGCTTCTCTAAGTCTCCCACGTTTCATTACATTCCGAGTCCTGTGAGTTGGCGTGAGGACTCGTTCATCTTCATTCCTCATCGTACCCCCGTATTTTTTTTTTGTGGCATCAGTCCCGAGGGCGACATTATCAGGACATTTGTCGCACCCAGTTCTGCATTTACGGATAATTTTTCTAAAAAATGGAATAAAAATAATGAAATTTGAATGGGGAATAAATTAAAGTGTAACCTGGACTTTCCCGCAATTCGTAATTATATTATAACGGTATGGAAAATATCCTGGGAACTCGTTTGATTTTTTTTCCTTCGGTATTTATTTGCCGAAGTTTTTCGCTTCCTCATTGCCAAAATTGAGGAGAGGAATAATAAAATTCCGACTGAAGGTGACGGGAGAACCGGGACCACTCGGGGCCATTCGAATAATCGACTCCTGCATGTATTTGTATTTTTATTCTCGCCTACATGGAGTTGATCGGTGGAGGGAGTGGGGAGATTCGTTAGGGGACTGGTCATCCTCTTATCTCTCCCTGAAAACTGTGGGATGCGGAGACCCATGTCCTTCCGCGTTCTTCCCCATTTTCGGACATATTACGACGTCTGGACGCTCTTTCATGTGTCAAGGACGTGGGCAATCATATCTTATTTTTTTTTTATTGGGAAAATATCTTTTACGGTTACATTTCGTAATGAGGGGCCAGAAATACCCGGGACAGTTACAGTGACGTTTTCCGGAATTTCGGCATTCAAATATCAGATATTTTACTGCTGAATAAAATTCCAATTTATCATTAGTGTCATTATTTTTTACGATTACTTTTCCCCTACATTGTCATTTAATTATTCTACTAAATGAAGTCACGCTTTGATGTGCATTGAAATTGTTTCTAAGACGTGAATGGAATTTTAATAGAATCAGGGAAAAAATAAAATTTCCTCGGTAGCATCTCGTACACCTTCAATAAAAAATTAATAGAATTAATGAAAGAACTGGGAATTTCATGGTCGATAGGCCATAAATCGATCCCCGACAGCTACCCATTTATCGAGCAA
This sequence comes from Diachasmimorpha longicaudata, assembly GCF_034640455.1. Lineage (NCBI taxonomy): Eukaryota > Metazoa > Arthropoda > Insecta > Hymenoptera > Braconidae > Diachasmimorpha > Diachasmimorpha longicaudata. The sequence goes on from NC_087227.1 coordinate 9,920,393, forward strand.
TATTTTCCACCATAATGTCACAACAAATGGCAATTTATCAACGTTTATCGAGCATAAATTGCTCCCATAGTGAGAAAATAGGGGAAGAGTGGATTTCGATAAATCATATCAGCATCGGCGGGCATTCTGCTCGGCATGTATCATCGTCTGGTGACCTTGAAGTCTTAAAACCAGTTTCGAAAATTTCACACCTTTGGAGAAAATTAGTGGGAGCGGCAGCATTGATGGATGAAGTTACTTTACCGCCAACTCATCGTCCTTCCTGCGACTGACGAAAAAAAGAAGGTAAATTGCCGCTTCTTTCTATTATAAACTTCCCAACTGCGGACAAGTACTTTACATAGGAGAACATTTACGCCAAGTACCTGGACGGAATTACCTAGAGGCCCTTATATATGGGTGACAGCTTACGCGGCTGTGGTTATTGGCCTTGTCCTCGCGGTTTTAGTCTTCTTCGTTTTTATTGGGTGGCTAATGTGGAAATAGAATTCAGGAAGCGGGTAATGGACTTAAATGCGCCAATCGGGATTTTATGTTCTGTATAAAATGACGGATTAATGTTTTTTTTGCCGAGAAATGACACTATAAGAATAAAATAAATAAAAAAGCTTAAAGCAGCCGCAGCGACTTGATAACCACCCGATTTTTATTGATTTGTGGATAATTTTGCTGCGGATCTCTATAAAATGACGAGTAAATCCTTTTTGTCGGTGATAAGACAGTAAAAAATAAATTTCCAGTGGAAACAATAAATGTGTTCTCCCCCTATGGGATCGCAATCGCAAGTGTCGGACACTTGAGATTTTTACAATCTGAATTCGGGTCTGAGTTCATTCGTTGTCCCATTCGAGTTATTTGACTCGCGTTACCAAACCCAGAGGACAGCAACAGGTTCTGTGCAACACCGATCGAGGAGGAATTGTATTTCTCGTGAATTTTATTCAAGATGAACAAACGAAATGCATTTACTCTCGTCGATTCATAACTCGGGGTTTTTAACCCGCCTTTTTGTTATGCATTCACGCCCACCCACTTCTCCATCATCCCCAGGGCTCCCGGTGTTGCGAAAATATTTAGTTTCAGGCCTCCCATAATATTTCATTCCATAAATGGCTATCTTAGAAATATCCTTGAATTTCGCTGACAATGGGAAGGGATTTTCAAAAGAATTTTTCTGATAAAAAATATCTAGAGGAGAAAAGGAAATTCGCTGTTAAAATTTTCTGTTTTCTGTTCTTCTCTGAATTTTTCTACTAGCAATCTAAACATATCTAGTCAGACAAAATTTTGGAGTCAATTCGTATTTGTCGCAGTAACATCCAGATGAAAAATGCAATATATTATAATTTCCTCCTGAGATACTGCCCTCATCTCCAGCATATTGATGCCATCACGTGCATTTTCTACCCACGAATCAGCAAAATTTTCCCCACAAAAAAAACATTGCTCACGTGTGAAGAATGCACGTAAACAATTTATTGATCCGGCCCCCGACCATGAAGAGCCCAATAACCAATAAGGATAAATTTTTCAGTTTTATTCTCCCCAATTCACTTTTATCACGGTACAGTTGGCTTCCAGGAACCATCAGGGGTCAGAGTATTCCAAAACCTCTTGAATGCGTTTAGCACAATTTCAAGTCCACGTGTTATTTTCATTGGTTCGTTCGCCACTGGGGGGAATCATTTTTTTTAGTGACTGGCCAAGGGGGAGGGGACATCAGAGTGCACTTCCTGCGCATCCAAGGATGAGCAAAGTTTCAGAGTCCCGTGTAATTGGGGTCCTGCGGATTCCCCTGTTTGCCAATGTGGTGGGGGTTGCCCTATGTAAGCCCTCGGACGAACGGGGTCCAGCCCATCCAGCATCAAGAGACCAGCCAAGGTCGAGCGTAGTCATTCGCGAAATTTTCCCTTTGACGGTTGGAATTAACGTGATATTTGTCTAATCGAGTTTATTCATTATTTCTATTGACTTTCTCATCGAGAAATGAAAATTCTAATATTGTTATTGGCGTTGGCGGTGGGTTTGGAGGCCGCTAGAACAGGAAGAGGCAGAGGAAGAGGAAGAGTGCGATATGGGGGCAGACAGCTACCCTTTTCCAATCAGCCTGAGAGTGAGTTTAATTAAAACATTTACTTCGTTTCGTTAAAACTTTGTCATTGATAATTTTTCTGTCAATAGTTTGATCGATAATGAATTTCCGGTCCTTCGAAAATCGGGACATATTCATTCATTAATAAATTTAAGGTATAATTATTGGCGAATGTTTAACTCAAAATAGTTACGATGGGGAAGAGTAACTTTGGGTGGGGTAATACGACTTCAGACGATAATAAAAATAGAAATATATTGCTAATGAGTTCGATTTGAATCGTCAAGAGAGGATATCGCTGCGGGAATTATCGCTAGGTCGTATTTATAATCCGAAATCGTAAACACATGAAATATCGATTAATTATCGGTGGATATAATAAACCGAAGGTAAGTTCTCCCTTATTAAAGCCACCTGAAACCACTTTAAGCAAAGACAACTTATTCGTTGATAATTTCCACACACAGTTCAGAATTGATAAATAACATTTAACATGTTCTTTCCCATTCGATAACTCATATTTTACCTTCAATTACGACGCTCCCCCTACAGCAGGTAAATTCGCCGGTTCATAGAGGCACGCTACTTGTATTAATTAATAAAAATAAATTGCAACCATTCGCGCACATTTAAATTAACACATAATTACAATGGAATTAATTGCAACCTCTCGTTGGTATTCTAATTAACACCAAATTACAATGTAAAATTTCTTGCGATCAAGAATTTATAGCATCGCGAGGCCACAAATACTTGTCTTGAGTATATAAATCACAGGTCTCGACGCTGAGGAAAGATAATTTCGCGTCGTGTAATATAACTACAGGTGATAATACAAATAAAGCTGCCTTATTTAAACATGTAAACCCCCAAAATATCGGACACTATGTCAAAGATAAATTATCCGTAGATCAGATGTCAATACCACTGCCAATAATTATAGTAATTTAATCAGTCAAAAGTCTCAAATATTTTTTTTATTGTACAAACAGCATCAGTAACCGAAAATACGTGGGACCGAGCGGACATTCAGAAACTGGACCCACGCACCGAATCATGGCAGACTGATTTAGAGACAGATAGTGTTGCATTGACAAATCCGGTGGAGACAGTTCCGCCAACGGAGTCATTTATCCCGAATGGGGCACGACAGTATCCGGGCTTTCCGGGTGGTGACGGAGAATTTCCACAGCCTATTCCACCGCAGTTTCCATCGAATCCTAACCAGCCTGGGCAGCCTGGACAGGGGGGACAGCCAGGAGTGCCTGGGCAGCCTGGATTGCCAGGCCAAGGATGGCAGCCGGGACAACCTGGGCAACCTGGACAGTCTGGACAGCAGCCAGGATTTCCTGGACAACCTGGACAACCCGGGCAACCTGGACAGCAGCCAGGATTTCCTGGACAACCCGGCCAGCCAGGATTTCCCGGACAGCCTGGCCAGCCAGGATTCCCTGGACAGCCTGGTCAGCCAGGATTTCCAGGACAGCCTGGTCAGCCAGGTATTCCTGGACAGCAGCCAGGATTTCCCGGACAGCCTGGACAGCCTGGACAACCGGGGCAGCCAGGATTCCCTGGACAGCCTGGGCAACCTGGACAGCCAGGAATTCCTGGACAACCCGGGCAACCTTCACAACCGGGGATCCCCGGACAGCCAGGCCAACCTGGACAAGAATGGCAACAGCCTGGACAGCCAGGAATTCCCGGACAGCCTTCATTACCAGGACAGGGTGGACAACAGCCAGGGATCCCTGGACAACCGGGTCAGCCTGGCCAGCCCGGACAAGGATGGCAACAACCTGGACAACCTGGACAGCCCGGGCAACCTGGACAACCTGGTCAGGGTGGACAGCAGCCAGGAATTCCTGGACAACCGGGTCAACCTGGCCTGCCAGGACAAGGATGGCAACAACCTGGACAACCCGGACAGCCTGGGCAACCCGGACAACCTGGTCAGGGTGGACAGCAGCCAGGAATTCCAGGACAACCAGGCCAGCCTGGACAACCAGGCCAGCCTGGACAACCCGGTCGTCCAGACAGACCTCAACGTCCGATTCCCGCTCCCGGTTGTCCCGCAGCTCGCGGCCAATTTCCAAGCCCAAAAAGCTGTTCGATCTATCTGAATTGCTGGGACGAGACTGTAATTGAACAGGAGTGCCCCAACAATCTTCTATTCAACGAGAAGGTCGGGTACTGCGACTTTGAGCAAAACGTCAACTGTGGAAATAGACCTGGACCTACACCAAGTAAGTCTATCCCACTTCAAAGACCCATCCACCGCCTACACAACGTGTTTCGCGTCGGGAATATCGATTCAGTAATTCAGTATGATATATTAGTGCCGGCCAGTGAAAAATGATGATGGAGTAGCTTGTAGTGCCATCAATAAGTCTGTACCTCTTATTTCACTCTGAACATGTTGTATTGGCTTTAAGTACGCTTGTAACTATAACTAACAATGTTTAGATAGCACCTTTCAGTCCAATGAAAATCGTGAATAATTTTCAATTGAAATCCTTGAGATATCTTCATGGAGGATCATTGACACGCTCCTACGCACCTTGGGCGAGGCTAAAAATTATAATTGATTTATTGGATAAATCGATCCGATAATCCTATATTAACCGATTTTTATATTAAGCCCTGCGTTCGCAACATGTTTGACTGCCTATTAAAAAGAACCACGACAAGATCGATCCTCGCGATTAGCCGGTGATTCATTATGCATGCGGGTTTGACCGAGCTGCAGAATCAAATACCAGATACAAATAAAAAATATTGGTGAAGGAAAAAAAAATGAGAGAAAGAGAAATTGCCTTTATAATTCGCCGGTAAAAAATCATTTCACTTGATTTATATGGCCCACTGTTGCTTAAACTGATTGTACTTACGATTAATCACCGGGGAGATATAACGTATGCCACGTTTTCTCAGAACCACCACTGGCACCGGGTTCCCGCAGATGTCCAGATCCAAGCGGCCGCTACAGAAGCCCAACAAACTGTTCAGAATTCTACGTGTGTCTCTCTGGCAGTCCAATCAAGTTCAACTGTCCTCAAGGACTTGTCTACAATGACGTGAGTTCCAAAATTCATCTTGAATATAATGTACCAGGCTTTGTGGTCATGGATCATTGAAATTCTGGTGCGTTGGTGGTGGAGTCTTTTCGTTTTAACATGTTTCGAATACCACATTTATCGGGGCTGATCCAAAACCCGTTGAATCAGTTGTGGGATGGGGAAAAAAATATTGGAGGTATGCGTGGGGAGTCAGGAATATTACGCGTGAACAAAATGCGCAGATGTGTTTTAAAAGATCTTGAGAGATTTTAAAGTGAAATAGTTTTCTGGGAATTCCGGAGGGAATTCCAATGACTAGAGAGTACTAATAAGTAAAGTCTATGGATGTTGCATTGTCCCGAGTCTATTGTGTCGGGAGTCAATAAATTTAAACATTTTATATGAAAATACAAGTTCAATAGCTCAGTAGCACTTGAACATAATTGTATCCAAAGAAATAATTTAATAAATAATTTTTTCAGGCCTTCGGGGTTTGCGATTACCCTTATAACGTAGATTGTCAAGGAGCTGCCACCCCCAGACCCCCTCCGGCAGTAACCCCCGAGCCAGAAATCCCCATTGGAGGTTCGTCTGGAGTTTCCAATCCAGGTGGGTCCTCACCAGGAGGTGCAAGCCCAGGAGGATCTTCTCCAGGAGGTTCCAATCCAGGCTCCCCAGGCTCTCCCCAGCCTCCCGACCAGTCTCGCCCCCAACCGCCCGCCGTCACCTTCCCACCAGGTCCCTACCCCCAGCCCCAATGGGGCTTCCGAACCCAGCCTGATCCCTGGCATCAACGTCCCACTGCGAGTCAAATTGAACTGGAGAACCAACAGACCCTCTACAATGATCCCAGTGCCCTGGAGGGCTCGACTGAGGCACCTACTGTGATCAATCCATGGGGTACCATGCACACCATCCCCGCGGAGCTGATGAAGCTACCATGTGAGACAGGGAAAGTACATCGACTTGATGAAGCTTGCACCAGTGTCGTTGTCTGTAAAAACAGCCGACCTCAGCTGATTCAGTGCGATGAGGGTCTGAGCTATGACAGACCGTCCGACTCCTGCAGACACTTCACCTTAGCTAAATGGTAAAAATATTTTTTCATGTCAATTTTTTTTTGTATCAAAGTATTAAGCAATTAGGGAAAGCAATAATCCGAAATATAATTTCCTTTTCAGCTAAAATTCATCTAGATTCGAATCATCCGCTTGCCGCCATCCTCCAACACTCTAGACATATATCTTAGTGAATATAGTATTAAGTCTATAATTAATAATTTAAATTTCACCCTCAACCGCGAGTCACTCTTCTGCAGTTGGTAAACAAGAGATCGCGAGGATATTTCGTGACTGTTCCACGAGGGAACAGCACCGAGCGGAGTTGCCATTTTGCTTAAGTAGAAAAGGCCCCTGTTCCGCAGCAAGTAGAGCAAGACAAATGGGCCACGTGTCTGACCAAAAAGGACAATGAAATTTTTAGAAATCATCACGATTACCTCCTGGAACAGGAATTGTCTCTTCACTACTGACTGGAACCACACATTCTCTATTTTGAATTCGTTTCTGTGTCACTTTCCCTTTCATCCTAGCTGGAAACGACTTTTATAGTCGATGAGAATTCTTTGAATAAAAATATTACAAATTTAATATTTCTGTCGTCTCCATTAAAACCCATCCAATCAACAAGTATTCACAACAATTTTTTCTTCACAGCAAACCAGTAAAAAGCAATTTAAACATATTATTCGCATGATTTATTTACTTACTTAATGTTGTACGTGTGTTCAATCTTTGATTGCACGTATTTAATAACCGTGATTGCATTCACTCGATTCAAATGGATTCAGAATAAATTTTTAACCGATTATTTCACCACGACGTGAAGATGCAATTCCACTTTACAATTTTTACCCTCTACTAATTGATGGAATTGGATGCAACGGTGCATCGACGATTGAGAAAGCCATTGAACGCACCTGGAAAGTTCAAGGCGTGGTATATCCACTCCATACAATTTGAATAAAAATCATCATGAAAGCAGTAAGACCAGAAGTATCTTTAACACTTAGCTTGTGCAATTTTCAGGAATTTATGTGTAATAATCAGTGAATATCAAGTACTGAAATACACCAGTAGAAAAAAAGTTTCTAATATTTCACCTAAATTTCATTTTTATTCCCCTTCAGTTCCTCCTATTATTCATATTCCACAAAAAATGAAACCCACTAAGTTCGAAATTAGAAATTTTTTTTCTTCAACCAGTGGAGTAAAAGTCCACGCAGAAAAATTCATCGGCCAATTGGTAAAACACTTTGAACAACAATACCTCCATCATGAAAAATAAAATCCCCTTTAACGAGCCCATTATGGCTTCCACGAACGTAAAGATAAATTCGTCTATCATCGTTATGCAAAGTTCCGGCTTCCGTAATTCAATTTCTAATATTTTCATAATGGACGATTAAATTTTCGTTCGTCACTACTTTCCAATATCTCAAAGCCAACTCCCCGCGAACAACAGTGGAGTCACAAATTTTCACATTAAGAAAAAAAAGTAGTGCGTAGGTTTTAAAACCAATATCATAATGTATGTTCCCCCCTGTGATCGAGGGAAAGAGTGAAATGCCCCCATGAGTTCTTGTATTACGAGAGTCTCGAGCGAAAGTTGGGCGTTGGACAGTTACGAAAAATAAAGAAATAAGAGATGTTGAGGAGAAAGAATTGAATATTCTCATTGGCCTAGAGATCCGACCTCTACGAAACCAAAGGCCAGGGGGGTGTGGTGGAAAGGGTGTCAGAGGGGGTAAAAAATTGAATTTTAATCTCCCCCAAAGTGCCTCCAACTGATGAGTCCTGGCATCACCACAACTCCATTGAAAAATACTGATGAATTATGTAAACATAAAGTGAGAGTGGTTAGAAGGTAATCGGAGGATGTCTCAAAACAGACGAAAGGCCGTCCTTTGTCCTCGTGTCTCTCCCTGGAGGGAGTTCAGTGACCTGGCGAGTCTCTATTAACTACGAGTCGTGACATGGGTGCGACGCTGGAAAAATGTCAGCCGAATGGTTCTAGAGTAGTTTTATTCCTGACAGAAGGACTGAGACAACAAAAATTCAATAAAAAAACATTTTATCCAGGGAATTTCCACTGGAGTATTTCCCACAGGACTTCCTGCAGGAAATGTATCAGCGGAAAAATGTGACCATATCAGGAACCTCTCCCGTATCGCAATAAAATTTCTCAATCATTAATGACCCATAAATCAACGCGGGTTTTTTATTCCCCAGTGAATCCAGTGAATCTAAATGTCCGTAAACGGTAGAATAGAAAAATGGTAGGAAACAATGGGAAGGAGATTCAACACAGTAGGCGTCCCCACAGGCAGTGTCTTCTCTCTTTATATTTCTAGCTTTCCTCAGGAACATATCGACTCTTCGGTAAAGACAAAAAGTACAACATAAATATCGCCTCTGTGTCACGTGCTAGAAATGCAGTTAGACAGCCCACACGTTCAGTTGTTGCCCACGAGTTGACTGGTGACAAAATCATAAACAATGCACGTGTAATCGATATCAATTCATGGGGAATTTCCGTGGTATGTGGAGAAGTTGTTGTCAAGAGCAATAATCAAGAAATTTAAAAAAATCGAGAACTCTAGGCCAAGGAAATCAATCACAAAAAATATGAATAAAATAATTTCAATAAAAAAAAATCGAATGCTATTGAGTTCTTCGGAAAAAGATTTTTTTTTAGGGAAATTTTTGCAGATTAGAATTTCCTAAAATAAAAAAATGATGAATCAATTTAGTGATGACCTCGTCGATGAAAATTCATCAGCAAATGGGCATTGTTCAGCCTACTTAAAACTGTCTGAGGGTGGTGGATAGTAACTAGGTCACCTTGCCGGAGGTTTTGCAATGCACCAGGGGGCATATACAAGTTCTAAGGAACTCTACATACCTTGGGGGCACCACCCGTGAGGCCCTGTACGTTGAAACGTCGAATTAAAAGGCACAAAAAATCACATCGCGAAGAAACGAAGTTTATATTTACCCAGAGGTGACTCGAGGAAGGTCCTGAGAATCCGGTTTGGGAAAAATAACGAGGGAGGGGCGGGAAGGAGGGAATTCTCGGAACTGGCTAATGATTCTGGATGCGCCAACTGCACTTTTAAAAGATAAGAGGCTGCGACTTTTAGTTTAATTATTATCATTTCTTTTATCGACGCCATCCGAAGGTAATTGAATGTTTCAATTTTCGTAATGATGAAATCATCTTCAGGTAATTATTCATTGACACGAATATTCGCTGATAAATGAATATTTTGCTCTCACAAATTAATAATGCAAAGCCCCAAGTGCTCAGTGGGAAGATTTAAGCTGCAATTAATTTTAAAAAATATGGAAAACATAAATCTGTTATGTGAAAATTAATAAAATACGATACGAAACGATTTTTGGAAGCGATTCTGAAATTTCTTTTTCAAGAAAAATTATAAATTAAAATGACTGCACCATAATTTACGAATTTTGTCGCTGACGTGTGTAATAAAAAAGTCTAACCCTTTGAAATGGCGCATGATTGTCTACACACCCGGTCATTTATCAAGATGTTTAATCGTCTGAATTGTCGATTAAATTGTTTGAAGAGTATTCGTGGGATAAAAAATTTATTGTGAATGGAGCGTTGATAAAGGAGACTCTAATCGTCGAAAGTAAAAATTCACGAATCATCGCAGTTATAAAAATTAATCCCATCGCCAAAAATTAACAGACGACACTACGAAATGATTTTTGGGAGCGAATTTTCACTTCTAAAGATAATTAGAAATGAAACCGACTGCATCGTAATTTATGAATTTTTTCCGTCACTCGTGTAATAAAAAGCGTTGGAGTCTTTGAAATTACGCAAGATTGTCTATATAATCGTTCAAGTCTGCGTTAAGGTTAAACTCCAGTGACATTTTGGATGACTTTCACTGGTAGTTTCGAGTCCCGGTAACTTTATAACTGATATCCAACGCAACTACGAGATCTGCTTTCTTCGTTATTTTAATTTTGACAGATAAAGCCAATGGGTGCGGTCGAACTATGGGTTACCTCGCCCGACAGATCTCACTGGACTGTAATTCCTCAATTATAAAGTGGTGCGAATCACCCGCTGGTCATCCGGTTGGCCGTGACATAAATATCGGAGGAGCGAAAATGTCGAGGATGCGGGGGGGAAAAAAAAACATTTTATATTGAGGCCCCAAAGAGCCGCTGGTGGTGCAGCTATAATCGGATCGTATCCCTGGGACTTGAGATTACGCGAGAGCGAAAGTATATTATGGCGTTGGACGAAGAAGTGAGACCCCAGTCGATGCGATCCGGGAATGCGACGTCCGCTTCGAGGTCATCCCCCCGGTCGTTTTAGATGGCTCGAATGTTCCCCTGGATTCGAGAAGGACGTAGACATATTCACCAACTACCTTTCTTTTTTATGCCACTAGCGCGTGAAAATGAGTACAAATGAATTTTCCATTATTTTTCCTTTTTAGTTCAGTTTCCAGGAAAATTGCCGCAAAACTGACCAGTAATTTCTCTCTCATTCTCAACATTTATCACATTGATTTTCACTTCGTTATGATACGCGGAATGCAATGTGTTTGTCCAATAAACAATTAATGAACTGAGCCTGAGCGGTTCCAATAATGAAAATTTTCCACGTGTTTCGTGTGCGGCATTAGAATCGAGGCGCAGAGTATCTAGGGTGCAGTTAAAGTCCTGAAGCGGTTATCCTTGGACGTCGATGCCGCATTCCGGTTCCCTATGCATCTCACAAGACTTTTTTTCTCTTACTCACCGAACCTAATACTCCTGTTTACCGTTGCTCGAGGCTTCCATTTCCCTCAATGCGATTCTATCCGACGACGGTTGAAGACCGATGAGGGTCTCATTGAAATTCCTCTGAGTAAGAGTACCACTGGATTGTCCGTTATGTAAAAATAAAATATTGTTAAATCGCAGTAATAGTGGTGGAAGATTTTCGAGTGGTGAATGCTTACGCTGGGTCATCGTGGCCTCCGGATTTGGAACGGAACCGACAGACTTCTCTGCACATTTCGTACAGAGAATGAAAAATTTGGAAATTGAGTGTTTTGTTCTATTTTTGAAACCATTTCGTAGGTCCGGGATTGCCTAAACAGCCAAAGGGTCGGAAGGATTTTTATTTTGTTAATTTATCTTTTCAACCCTCTTCTTCTTTCTCTCTTTCTCTCGCGGTTCTTCATCAGCTTTGGTAACCCTTGGACGTGAGGCCCTATCCTGTCCCCTTCTTCAGCCAATAGACTGCACCATCAACTGAATTTTCCCTCCTCTTGACAATGAAACGGTCCAAGGATCAACGATTCAGGTTGCAACCTTGCGATTCTCAGCAAAAGGAACGAGAAAAAAATTGGGCGACGTTTAAGAGTCGTCGCGCACACGTTGACAACAAAAGAGAAAAAAAAAAGGCCCATTGAAACAGCGTTCGAGGCGTGAATACGCGGAATAAATTGACAAGGACACACGGAGAGAGAGCTCTCGACTAAAACGAGTAAGATTAACGGCTTTTAAATATTTAAGATTCACTTGATTTTACCCTGATTTGTATTGCGATCATGGGGAGGAGTTGACGCTAAATCGAGGGGGCATTCCCTCACTTTCTACAATTCGAATCAAATTTCGTTTCTCTAATGAATAAATTGATAAAACAGGAAAATTCCACTGTTCAATTTTCTTATAACGGCAATAAACTCCCGATTGTCCTCTAGCCTCACTCTTTAAAAATTAATGAATGTAAAAATGTGAAAATTGTGAAGAATAATTTTTTCACAACTTCATTTATCCTTCATGAAGAAACTTCCGTTCTGAGAAAAAGAATGCACGTGTATTACGTGCCCCAATGACTGACCGAAGAGCCTCATTGGCATTCGTCTGAGTGAATCCCACCCGAGGCGCCTTATGGAAACAATCTAAAGTGTCAACAACCCCGTTGCCTCCTTGGTCACGATTTGAAACCACTGCATCAATCATCATAATAGTCTTTTCCCCCTTTCATTCCCCCACCGAACCCCGCCGCCACCATCATCACCAAAAAGGCATTCATCATATTGTCCTCCGCCTCCATCAGTTTTCCACCTTTAGAGTACCACCTCAATACACTTAGGATGCTGTACGGTACACAACGACTTCGTCACTTTCACTCGATTCAAATCCAGGCGAAGATAAAAACCGTTGCATTACTCCTTGTTGTGTAGAAAATGGTGAGGGTTCGCTCGAGGTTTCGAGGCAGATAGAAGAAGTAGTCGAGGACGCCGGAGATGCGCCGTGGATTCCTACATTTTTTTTTCTCTTCACTATTGCACAATCCGGCATCTAGACATTACGTTATGTCGCGCACCAGTAGAGTCGCGATAACCGATTACAGTTTACTTTTTTATGGATTTTATTTACGGGTAATTAGTGGATTTTTCTCGTTTCTCAAGGAGCTTCGGTTCGATACTCGATATTTTTTTGTGAGAGAGGATTTTGTGAGCGAGGAAAGGGTACATTGGGCTCGCCAACATTGAAGTGACATAGAATTAATTAAATTACTAAATAATTTGCGGTGAATTATTAAAAAAATATAAGCTGCACTGACCGAAGAATTTTCCAGTTATTTTTATCTCACAGATCTCGATTAAACAAATAATATTCTCGATCCAATCGACTTCAATCCTCAAAGGCGATAGCTATCTCTGATGTTATGACATGTTCCCAGCAGTCTCACTGTGAAAAGTTTATTTCTGCACTTCATAAAATAGTAAACTTCCTCAGCCATCCAATAACCCACTTCTGATCGATTATTAACATTACTTTCTCGACCGATTCAGTTTTCCCTTAACAACAAATTTTACAGCATCAATGCATCCGTAATGCCTCGAAAGTCGAGAAGATTTCCAATAGAAAATTCCGCCAACAAACCGCGCTCAATCCTTCGCAATTTCATCCTCGCTCGTATTCAATAAACCAAGCGAACCAAACCGACAATAAAAATCATTAATCTTGTTATCCAACTCTTTTCACCGAGACATATCCAATAAATAATTTCATTGTGCGTCCTTGGTGCAGTGACTTCTCTCATTATTCAGGAATTTCTGAATAATTCATCGGAAAAATTGTCTAAACAAATGACATGTTAATGCTCCACGATCTAATCACATCCACACTTATCATAATTATCGATTGAAATTCATCTAAACTGCAGTGATACCGTTACAACCCGGAAACGAATGATTATTCGGGTACTGTTTTACTTCCGGCTGAGACACCTGTCCTCAAGCCCCTAGAGGTGCAGTTCGTTTCATAAAACTAAAATGTGACAGACGTGTCTCTCCGGGCTTACGGGATTGCTCAGTCTGAATTTGTCCACTTCCAAAATCAATTTGACATTCCTATCTGTCCTATCGCACGTGACGATGGTGTCGGTACTTCTAAGTGACTTTTGGAGGCTCCCAAAAGACCATGACAGTTAATTTTTTGGGACGAGGACTCTCCGATGATCTCGAGTGTTATTTAACTGAATGATTTTAATATCGAGATTATTTATCGTTATGTATCGTGAGTAGGAAGGGCAGGATATTTAACATGCTGATCATTCACGTGAGGAATTATTCAGGAAAACTGGATCGTCGAGGCACGAGTGTAAGCGAGAAAGTTATCCGTTGTCGCTGAAAGTCCAGAAACTGGCATGTTCGCATATATTAAAATGCTTCTTACTTTATGAGTCCGGTGGTTTGCTTCGCGGCCTTGGTTTTTACAAACCGGGGACAAATGTCTCTCATTCTCACTCACAATTCATGACGGAAGTTGGATTAATCATTCAACCGCAAAAGGTTGATGCTGTTGAGCAGCGATGATGATGGGAGTGATACGATGTGATCAATTCGTTGTTGTTTCATTGGAGATCTTACTGTAACATAATATACACTATTACACCCCTTTGATGTTACCGCTCATATTACCCCGCAGAGAGTGATGGCGAACAATGTATGCAAAAATAGGTTGAAGATATTTTTTTTGAAGAACAAACGTAGAGAACAGAAAATATCATCTCACTTGTTACGACAGTTGAATTCTTTTAATTGTTTGAAGGATTGTTCAGTTATTTTTTTAAATACGAAGTGCTCAATGAAATTGTCCCCTTCATTTAATAAGGTGATACGTGTACCCGAGAGAATTGACTTTTATTTTCAATTCTCAAGGGGAGCATTGGACGAGTGGCAAACAGGAACTTGGTAATTCGCGACGCGTGATATTTCGCAGTTGGTGACGAGACGTTTGAGAAAAGTGCCGACCTTCGAGATGGCTTTTCTCGAGGTGATACTTATCGCTGAGTACTTGAGTTTAATATTCATTGATTCGACGAAATTATGAATGAAAGGCGAATGGTTAAAACGCATTTTCGGGTGAGAGAGAAAATATAAATTGAGTGATGAAATATTCCCCTGGTTTCTCGAGTATTCGATTATACAGTGGGAAAATGGGAATTTAATGACTTTATATGAGGTATAAATTTTGAATGAAAATGAAATACTGAATGTGGAAGGGGGATCGCAATGTCATCAAGGTACTTCGTATGTTTATAGGACATTTAACCGTGTTTTTATGAACATTATCAACTGTTTAATACGCGCAGATAACTGCGGAGAGATTGATGAAACGCGTCTGACTTTTATTTTAGGTGATAATGGCAACAAGAGGTTTGGATGACTTCTCACTTTTTAATGTGGGATATCGCAAAGTAAAATGTGTCAGTAGTAAATCAATCAAAGTGCGAGTTTATAAAAAAACCTAAAAAGTATAAATAGCTTTAAAAAGCAAAACTTGCCGGCTCTCTTCTTTATTTTCCAACAACTCTCGTTATTTATTCATGAGATCGATAGATTGCAAGGACAATGAAGTTCTCAATTTTTTCGTGTTCAATTCTTCTTCAGGTGATTTAATTGATTCAGAGGCGGAATAAAAATTGAATAGTTCATGGAATTGTGGGGCAATGGTACTTGAGTTTGATATTCATTCATTTAACGAAATTGTAAATGAAAGGAGAATGGTTATATTTGACATTTTGGGTTGAGAGGAATAAAATGTGCATCGAGTGATGAAATATTCCCCTGGTTCCTTCTTCTCTCGATGAGTTGAGGGGAAAATTGGAAATTAATGGCAAATGACGTATGTGGATTTTTCCTTTCACGAAAAAAGGGTCAATGGAAAATAAACTAAAGTATTAGTTGATGATAAAGCCGAAAAGTCTAAATGTGCATAAAACTGAATAAAACATTCAGTTATTCATGAGACAAAAACAAAAAAAATTCAAAGACATAAAGAAATTTAAAAATAGCAGAGTTTATGAAATGGTGTCATAATCATCCACCTACACAGACTAGGTTTTTTGACATCGTTGAAATCTCTGAAAGGAATATCATGAATGAGCCGAATTCCGCGCTCATGGCGAAGTAAAAAATGTATCGAAAATGATGCAAGATTCTATGGCATTTAACTCTCCCAATTTTGAATTATTGACCATTGAAACTGATCCATTTAGCCCTGCTTTCTCTCACAAAAATACTCATTTTCAAGGCTATTACACAGGAAGGTACAGGACCAATTTTGTTATAATTGAGGCGTAAAAAGAGTGAAGCAGATTTAATAATTATTTTTTGAGATACTGATAGGTGAAATTTGACAGGTCGTTTCCATCACACCCAAAATCCGGTAGACATTTGATAGAATTCACTCTTAATTAATTCGACATTTTATTCTCCCAGGAATGAAAAAAATAAATAGAAAAGTCGATTTCTCTGTGAATTTAATTGGATTTTTATGAGAATTCTATTGGAATTCTATCAGAAATGCTTCATAAATCGTCTGATTTTTTAAATTTAATTTTCGAATTTTCTAACACATAAAATCCCACCAAAAAGAGTTGACAAAATTATGTTCAGAGAATTTTATAAGAAAAATGTGAAGGTAATAATAATTTCCAAAACCAATCAATGCAAATAAGACCGTAGAATTAATTACTGAAAATCTAAAAGTTCTCCAATAGAAATTCGAGTGAATTTCTCAGAGAAAGCGCTGGGTTTCCCTCTTTAATTCCAAAAAACAAATCCAGTGTTAAACAAAATCTCTCAGAATGTCTTCAGAATTCTATAATAATCTCACGACTCCTGAGGTTGCGTCAGACATCTATTTTTGTAAAAATTTTAAAAAGCGATACCTAAAAAACTGACATTTCAATTCAGCGATGGCCCACAGGTTGAATCTGCGAAGAACTCGTTTGCGAATCCAGTAATCCGCTGAAGAATAAAAATTCCTCGTCGTTTAGTCCTCTTGACAAAGTCCAGACGGAGGCCCTAAAAATGGCGATAAGAAATCCAAATTTAATATGGTTTTATTTTTTGTAATTCTAAAGGTTGGCATGTGGATAAACGCAACCGTCCTTAAGATATTTAACCTCTTGTCTTACGAAACAGAAGGTTGATATTTTTTTCGATAGACCTTGTCCGTTAAAAGGTTGACTATTTCCCTGAAGCCACGCGGTAGCAAGTAGTTACGGCCCTCCGTCTGTCACAACATCGGGAAATTCTTAAGGACCTGTTCAATATTTGATCATCAATGGAGCAAAAAAGGATCCGCCACATGTCTGACATCGGATGGGCTTTAACCCCTGCCAATGATGGTTTCAATTCTTTTTTTTCTACTCGACATGCTCTGTATGCTTTCTATATTTGACTATGATTATGTACCATTACTTTAAATGCCTTCAGACCGTGTAAAGGGAGTGTCTTTAGTATGTAAACTCCCTGGGGCTCGTACACTGAATAAAATAAAAAACCAACAAATAAATAATACATAGAAAATGCTCGTAATATTTAAAAACTGTCATTTTCAATGACTTCATTAATCTCTACCAGTTCAAGAGAACTTTCTATTTTTTTCCGGTTAAAGAAATATTTTCTAGCGATTCAAGATCGAGGATGAAAAGTTAGACCAGCGAATTTTAATTATTAAAAATCGTTTGTAAAGTCCCCAGAGCTTCGCGTTAGATCGAGCTCAACATGGAAGCTCTGTTCAGGTGAATAGAAAACGATTTCACTTGATAAAATGTAGCCAAAGAACTTGGACATCCTCAAATAAAAAATTTCGTCAGTGCTATTTAAATGAACTCATTCATTTCATTCGAATAAGCTTCACTTCATTTAAATAAATAATTCCTCTGGGTGTGAATAATAGACGAGACTTAAGGATGGCATTTTCACAAGCCCCTCTTCTCCCCGAAGGTACATCGTTTCAGAGGTACGAAGCCATAGGGACGAAGAAGGTGGGACCCAATGGCGCTGGATAAACCTCTTCATGACGGTCTCGTCAATGCGTTCGGAAAGTCAGGAAGGGGAACGACACGTGACCAATGACTTATATAAAGCCTGAAGACCGGCAGGGCGCCAACACAGAGTTCTCCTTAACCAGGGGATAACCAGTGCCCTGATAAAAAAAAAACTAAAAGTTCCTCCGAACAGTTTCATTATTTTTGTATTATATTTTACTTTAATTTAAAAATTAGTTATCAAGAAACAAAAAATATTAATCATGAAGACGTTCATCGTTGTTGCCGCTGTCCTCGTAGCTGGTACGTAGATAAAACCAGTGAATGTGCCACATTGTGTGTGATATATTTAATAAATCGATAATCATTATGTGACATCGCCGAAGACATCGACCATTTTTTCAATTGATATCAAGTGATCGATTTTTTTTTCATCTATTTCTTCATTCGTCGTGAAATGCGGAATAAAATCGTGATGAATTGAAAATGAAAATTGTGATTTTTTTTTCATTTATTAGTAGATTTTTCTCTTTTTTTTCAATCGAGGGGAGGTATTTTTGAGATGGATTAACAGTCAATGCATCATCGAGATCATTGATACCGCGGAGTGAACGGGATGCTGGGAAGAATCCGGTACCCCGTCGGTTTGGCGAGTGAAAGTACCTCGGCGAAAGTCTTTGTGCCCCTTACATAAGACCATCCATATTCTCGATTTTATTTCCATATATTGGACACTCCCGAATGCACCCCAAACATCATTCAAAAGCCAAAAAAAACGCAAAGTCACGAATGAAACTAAAAATTATGAATCATCAACTCATCAGTAATTAATTGAATTAATTTTACTTTCAGGGTCAAGTGCACAGGACTCGTTCAAATGTCCCGATGACTTTGGATTCTACCCCCATCATATATCATGCGACAAATACTGGAAATGTGACAACAACGTTGCTGAACTCAAGACTTGCGGAAATGGTCTGGCATTTGACGCATCAGATTCGAAATTTTTGACTGAAAATTGTGATTACATTCACAATGTTGAGTGCGGAGAGAGATCGCAGTTGGAGCCACCAATTTCAACCCCACACTGTGAACGACTCTATGGAATTTTCGCTGATGATAAGAAATGTGACACGTTCTGGAACTGCTGGAACGGCGAGGCCTCCAGGTACCAGTGCAGCCCTGGACTTGCATACGATCGGGAGGCAAGGGTGTGCATGTGGGCGGACCAAGTGCCAGAATGCAGAAATGAGGGTGAGTAATATAATTTATTCAAAGTGTTTCTGAAAAAATTAAAATTCTCCTGGAAACAATGGAATATTTGTTTTTATATTTTTTTCCGTTTTTGCAAGTCTTCATTCCGCGTTGCCATTTATTTTCGCGCAATCAGCGTATCCTATTCTTCCCTTCCCCCTCCACCCCTCCCCCACGATGATTACATCAATCTTGAGAACAAAAAAATAAGTTTACTTCTCCCAAAGGAATAATTGGTTCGACGAACGCCAAAACCGATTACATAATTTCCATTTTTGGAGAAAGAAACTCCTTCTGACATTATAAATTCACCGAATGTTCCCTTCAATACGTAACAAATTAGTATTCAGATCAGATAGCGGCGATAGTGTTATTTAACACGTTTAATTCACACTTATATCCCAGGGAATGGAAAATAAATGTCTGAGTGTCGTTAGAAAGCTGGCGAAATTGACTACAGCAAACATTTTAAATTATTTTATTCACTGGTTAAACCAGACACGTGAATTTCACTTGAGAAATTATGACCCTTCAAACGTTATCGCGGCATCCACCCAAGATTTCTACAAATCTATTTTCAGCTTCAAACAAAAACATTGTATCCACACAAACTGTTCAACACTAGGAATTCAGTAATTAAAAATCATTCCTACGATTTTTTCTGCAGAAGTTGCCGGAGGTTTCAGTTGTCCAGCAGCTGGTGAAGTGGCTGGGGCATCCGGAAGTTTCTCACGTCATGCTCACCCAGACGATTGCAGAAAATACTACATCTGTCTCGAGGGAATAGCCCGCGAATACGGTTGCCCCATCGGCACAGTATTCAAGATCGGTGACTCTGACGGCAGTGGTGCCTGCGAAGACCCCGAGGACGTTCCCGGATGGTGAGTTTCCCCCGCCCATAAATATTCAATTAATCAATTAACCGTTATCTCCCTTGGGTCTAACTGTCAGCCTGCCCCCATTTGTTCATTAAACAATTGTTCATGAATCGCACGTACGCACATACATTGTAGCACAAAAAATTATGCATGACCTCATCCTGACCCCCTGTCTCGTCTGATCCACAGTGAGGATTACTATGGTGACCTGGACCTGAAGAGCATCAGGAAGAGTGAACTTCTGGCCGGTATTCAGGGCTCTGGAGAGTCGAGGGTGGCTAAACCACAGGCTAAACCCAGGCCAACGCCAGTGCCAAGACCCTCACCCAATCAAGAATAAAAAACCATCTCCCATCCTAAAGATCAAAACAACAAATTCATTCACATTCCAAAAAAAAAACCATCTCCCGGATGAGTCGAGAATTAATAACACTGGAGTGCCAAAGCTGTGAAGATTTAATTAGAAGAAAAAAAAAAACGTTCATTCTCGACTCAACATTCTTCCCTCTCCCTCTCCCCCACTTCCTCCTCACTTTATGTTTAATTTGACGATAAAACAAGACAAAATTTCGTAAAATAAAATGACAAAAAGAATAAAACTAGAAAAAAAAAATTAACTCCTGGTGTCTTGCACTGCACTCATCCTTAATTCCAGATGATACATAATTATTTAATTGCATGCTGATCCTGATTGTTGTGTTAACGAGAGTTGAGGAGTTTTAGAATTTCAACGGACGAAAAATGCAAGGAAAAATGTCACTGAGTGATCTAACACTTGTCTGTGTTCAATCGTGCTTGACAAATCACTCGTTAATTACTTTCTGTTTCTTCTATTTTTATCAAACTGAAATTACCCCAGCGAGGATTACTACGGCGATGTGGACCTGAAGGCACTGCGCAAGCTCGGCTTCAGGAAGTAATGAGACAGTGGAAAATTGAAAAAAATGAGGAAGATGTAATCAACGGGATGGAAGTGCATCAGGAAGAGTGAACTCATTAGTATTCAGGGATCTGGAGAAGCGAGGGGGGCTACACCACAGGGTGAACCCAGACAACGTCTGGGACGAAAGCTTTACCCCTTTTAAAATAAAAATCATCTCCCATCGTAAAGATAAAAAGAGCAAAAATTTTAAAAGATAACGATCGAGTGCCAAAGCTTTGAAAATTTAATGAGGAGAAAAAAAAATTAATTCTGGACTCGACATTAGCCCCACTCGTTCTCTCCAAATCCTTCTCACTTTATTTTTAATTTATCGATAGAAAAAAACAAAATTTCGTAGAATAAAATGACAAAACGAATAAAACTGGAAAAAAATCAACTCCTGATGTCTCGTACTGCACTTTTCCTTAATTTCAGACAGTGTATAATTATTTAATTGCATGCTGGTCTAATTGATGTGTTAACGAGAGTTGAGGATATAGAAATTTTAACGGATGGAAATGGAAAGAAAAATGTCGCTCACTGGGTGATCTAACACTTGTCTGTGTTCAACCGTGCTTGACAAATCGCTCGTTAATTATTTCATTTCTCCGATTTTTCTCAACCTGACTGAAACTACTCCAGCGAGGATTACTACGGCAATGTGGACCTGAAAGCGCTGCGCAAGCTCGGCTACAGGAAGTAACGATATCCATGAGATCGAGGAAAAATCGGGAAAACGTAATCAGTCCGATGGAAATGTGTCTCATCGGCAACAGCAGTAGACTACCAATAGAAAGAGAAGTTGTTTTCGAGGAGATAAATCACTGCTTCGTGTATGTGGATTATCAGTCACGCTCTCTAATTCCCCTGAAGAGTTTTTTTTGTTGATTTCATTCAATGGTGAAGTGGTTAAACGAGAAAATTCAATTTCTCCCGGACTTTACATGTTATTTTTTAGGGGATATCTTAAATATTCATACGAGATAATAATAATTCCACCACTGGACTTCTATTTACGTTTCAATCATATCAATCCTTCAGTGTAAAATTGAACAAAAAGAAAAAAATAAATAAAACAAACAGAATTTTTTTTTCATGTTGAATATTTTTTTCCATTTTCGAAAATGTCGTTTGTTCATTTCAGGAAAAATGAGAAAATTACTAAGTTTCTAGAGAATTCTCTAATTTCCGGAACAATAAAAGAAAATCGTTTACGTTTCTAACGTTTCGGGTGAGCAAAACAAAAGGCTAGTTCAAGGCTCGTGTCCGCTTTAGTAATATCCTCACAAAGTGCTATCCCACCGATTTATCGTTCCCAGTCAATTCCACGCGTCGATGATTTGGCGAAAGCAACTAGAACCTCCATCTGACAAGACGCATTTTCCCCTGCGCTTGATGAAGTACCGTCGAAATCCGTGAATTCCGCTCCATGTTCGTTCCACACGTTAGAGCATTAAGATTTCACCATTCGATTTCACATGCAGACGTATTAGAGCAATTGATGAGCTTTCAGATTTAGTTTGAATCGATTGGGATAATAGACACGTGGATTAAATTTCCAGATATACGAAGATCGTTAACGCAAAACGATAAACCTTGAACTCTATTTTTAGGTACATTGTAACAATCAAGCGTCATTCATCAACTAGTGAAAATAATGATTAAAAATTGCTCATCACTTGAGAGGGACTGAACGCTGCTGGCGCCAGAATTCTTGGCGATTCTTCAGGAAGGATATGCCCTCCTCTGCATACTTTGTTATGTGCTGAGCTGATTCTTGATGAGCTGCTTTCACATCTGAAACGATCAATCAAATATTCCAATTTTCATAAAAGAAATTTCCCACAAGAAATCCGCAGTCTAGCGTATTTTTCTTGCTTCAAAAATTGTATTTTATATTTGGCTTTGATTAGAAATAATTAGCAGAGCGTTCTACGACCTCCTATGCCACCCTGAAGTATATTGTCCACAAATGCCAATGACCTCATGAAAAAATAAAATCCTAATGATGAAGCATCTCGAAAGCTCGAACCATATCCTCATAGATCCTCCCAAAAGCTTTACTAATCTTCTCCTCGCCGTCCTTGATCGGATCCATAAACTTCATATAACTCAGTCTATAAATGATCGGCCCCATCGTATCCTTGACCCCCTCCCAAGTGATCCTCTGCCCCGTCCTGTCGTTCCTCTTCACCGCTTCCATCGAGCAATCATGAAACTTCATGATATTCCTCAGCATTCCGAAGGTCTTATAAAACGGGCTGAACCTGTCATAAGCGGAGTAGCTATTCTGCTGAAGGAAGTCATCCTTAAGCATCTTCGAGACTTCCAGCACAACCTTATCACTCTCCGACAACGATCCCGTCCCCACCAGCTGCACAATCTCATTAAGCTCCTCCTCCTCCTGCAGGACTTCTTTGGTCTTCTTCCTGAGCTCCCCAAATCCTCGGAAATGTTCGTCATAGAAATCGTCCAGGGTCCTCAGATATTTGCTGTAGCTCATCAGCCAGTTGACAGCGGGAAAGTGTTTCCGTTGTGCCAATTTCTTGTCCAACGCCCAGAAGACCTGAGTGATCCCCAGAGTAGCGCTGGTCACGGGATCGGAGAAGTCGCCTCCTGGAGGTGATACTGCTCCCAAGATGCTGACAGAGCCCTCCCGCCTAGGGCTCCCAAGACAACGAGCCTTGCCAGCTCTCTCGTAGAAGCTAGAAAGTCTTGCCCCCAGGTAAGCCGGATACCCAGAGTCCGCTGGAAGCTCTCCAAGCCTTCCACTGATCTCTCGGAGAGCCTCTGCCCACCTGGACGTTGAATCCGCCATCATGGAGACGTTGTACCCCATGTCCCTGAAGTACTCGGCAATGGTGATGCCAGTATAGATTGACGCTTCTCTAGCAGCAACAGGCATGTTGGAGGTGTTGGCGACGAGGGTCGTACGCTTCATGATGGATTCGGTGGCGCCGTCAATCTCGACCGACAGCTCCGGAAAGTCTCGGAGGACCTCGGACATCTCGTTCCCGCGTTCTCCACAGCCGACGTAGACGATAACATCTGAGTTGGAGTATTTCGATAAGGATTGGGAGATCACTGTCTTCCCGCAGCCAAAGGCACCCGGAATGGCGGTGGTTCCACCCTGGACGCAGGGGAAGAGGGAGTCGAGGATTCTTTGGCCAGTCAGGAGGGGGTGGGAGGCTGCGAGCTTCTCGCAGGTGGGACGAGGAGTTCTTACGGGCCATGTCTGTTGCAGCGATGGAGATATTAATATTCAGTGAAGACCAATACCTGAATGCGTTCACCTGTATCACCTGATACAGGTGCACTGGATCGGTTAACATGCACTAGTCCATTTAGTACTTTAATGGGTACCTTAAGGACTAATGTTCTTAGTCCTTTGGATGACTGACCTGAAGCATGCAGTGCTCCGTGCATTCGTCGTCGAATTCCACCTCAAGAATTGTATCGTCAACGGTGTAGCTTCCTGGAGGGGCGAGGTAGGTGACCTGTCCCTGGCACTTGGGCGGGATCATCATGTAGTGCTTCACCAGGGTGTTCTCGAATACCACTCCGAAGATGTCGCCCCCCGTTACTGGGGATCCTACCCGGACGTTGAAGGGCTGAAAGTCCCAGAGGGATCCCCTGTTGATGGGGAGTACGTGGATGTCTTTGGGGATGAATATCTTACCCGACACTTCTGCTATGGTCTGCAGGGGTCTTTGGATGCCGTCGAATATACCTCCCAGGATCCCAGGAGCCAACTCCACCGATAGTGGGGAGCCTGTCTTGAGGACTGGCTCCCCGACGGTTATTCCACTTGTGTCCTCGTAGACTTGGATCGTCGCGGTGTCATTGTGGAGGCGTATGATCTCACCGACGAGCTTATTGTGACCTATTCGAACAATTTCGTACATCGCGGCACCCGACATTCTGTCGGCTGTCACTACTGGCCCCGAAACACCCATCACATAACCGTATTCGGTTTCGCGGATGCACTCGCGGTGGAAATGAGTTGAGGTGAACTTTCGACGTTTTTTGTGACTCCATTGACAACCGTCACAGGCGACCGCCATTTTTCAGGGGAAGATCCGTCGTTGATAAATGAAAAACGATTTGCTTTTTTTTTATATTCGTCCACTGTACGCTACTGTGTTCGATGTTCAAGAGATTCAAAAAATCTGTAGCCACTTCGATTGTAGATTAACCCGTTAATAAAGAAAAAAAATATTCATTCAAAATCTTCAGAAGAAATTCAAAAGAATTTTCTAGAAAATTCGCCAGGATAATTAAATTGCATAATTAAATTACCTGGACATTTCAACAAGTCCTGAAGGTACTTTTTATCCACATTGAGCTGTCCAAGGAGATTGGGACAGTTATTTTTTCGTTTACTCTGTGACGACAGTCTCCTTCTATCCCCCGAAGACTCACTCATCGTCTTATCAGCGCTCATTGATCTCTCCGGCTCTTTCGCAGCAGTCGGTGCAGGATCCTCTGGTATCTCCAAGTTGGCGGGAATTTTCGCCGCCTCAGTTTTGTTAATCTCCTCCACCCTCGCAGCGGGATCGATTTTAATAGGCACACTGTTGTCTGAAATAATTCACACTGAGGATTTATGGAGTAATAAAAATAAGCTACACACCTCCCAGAATGTTTTGAATGGCCTCCTTGGCCTTTTGCACACCCAGACGAAATTGATCAAACTCCGGTCTAATCCGCATACCACGGTAGTAATAAACCAGACTCAATTCAAAGTCTCCTAGGTGATAAAGGGCCTCCGCTTTGTAGTACATGGCCCGAGCGTTCCCAGGATCTTTGATTTTCTCATTCAACGCCGCCTCAGCGTCCTCCAGGGCCTTCTGCGGCTCTCCCAGGAGAAGATAGCACTTGCTCCTTGCTAGCAGTGCGTTCTTATCATTCGGACTCATTTCCAGGGCCTGGAAAAATTGTTAATCATGATTAAACACGATGGGCTCCATTATTTGACGTGATTGCAACATGAAATTGTGTGAGAAGGAAAAAATCTAATTCGATTCAACTTTAATAAGACTTTGGTTAAATGCTCTTCTTGATGAGTCATTAAATATCCCCCTAATAACCACCCCTCTCCTTCTGGCAACTCCACGATTCCTTAATCGTACTGGAGTCAGGCGGTACCGTGTTATTCCGAGACATCGTAAATCACGATAGATTATCGGAATACCCCGCCCAGTCCCTAAACCGGAATACCGCAACCGCATCCACAAATAAATAAAAAACAACCGTATTATCAACCTGTCCCCATCCGATTGCATGACCGAACCAAATTGCTATCATTCTATTTCCCGCTCCTTAATTTCCTTTTTCCACGATGTCACATTATTAAAACGGACACGCAGTTGGATAATTCGTAATTCAATGACCTCCAGAGGACATGTCAACAGGGAAACGATAAATCCACTTGAGTTGACTTTGATTGTTCCCCAGTTTTTGATAAATATTTCGGAATCTAAGAGCGATAGCAAAATTTTTCTCACCAACTTTTTTCTAGCCCTGACTTCGATCTACAGAAATGATTCAGACGAAAATTTTCCTATCTCCCATATGTTCCCAGATATTCATCAATAACTTATCACAGCTTCGTTACTGATGTGAACCTTGTGAATGCAGTTGATGGCGATATTGACGTCTCCGGATCGCATTTCGCGTGCGGCCAGCGCCAGGAAGGCTCCAGGCTCGGCCTCTTCAGGAGTCTGCAGTGCCTTTGATCGATCCTGACGTCGTTTGATCTTCAGCGATTGAATGATATCGCGACTCCCCATGTTGACAGCAGCGGCGCGATCCTTGTCGGTGTAGACCTCCTCCTGTTTCCTCTGCTCCCTGCTCCTCTTCTTCTTATTCTTCTTGGTCTTCTGCTCGGCTATTTCATACTCGGGTGATCCTTTGACAAGTCTACGTGTTCGTTTCGGTACCTGATCGGGCTTGGCCCTTGGCGACACCTGCTGAGTGTCTGATCTTGCCTGAACTTTCTCCTTACTCTCCTTTCTGGTGGGCTCCATCAGGGTGGATTTTTTCTTCGGCTCCGGGGCACCATCGTCCAGATCTATTCTCACGAAGCTCTGGAGGAAGTCGTTGTCCTGGAGCGTTGGCTTCAGAATGTCCGATACCTGGGATACCACCGCGTCACCAGTGAACACTTGCATGATGATAAAAACTTGAAAAATGACAGTTATGAAGTTGTTTAGGGAATTGTTTAATGACACTTCCGGGGATAGGAGAATATATTTGTCAAAATGTCGGAATTTTTTCACTTTTCGGTACGTGTGGATATCGACACCTCGGTCTAGGTGGCTGGTAACCTAGGGAACAGTCAACAATGCGCCACATTCCGTATCTAGCAGGTTTTTCGGCGTCGTTGGATAAACTCCTATATCGCTTCATCATATTCGTGTTTACACGTTGTTTTCGTATGTTTACGTCATGCGTATGTAACTGGGTCTACGAGATATGTAATGTCGTCTCGGGGAGGGTTATCGTGCCATTCGTGGTGCACGTGAGATTGTCAAAATCATGCACGGGTATCACCTGTTGCCATTATAAAGGTCATTTGTACATCCTGTTCTGGCTGTCACCTTGGTTATTTTCATTGGATGCTACTTGTTGATTGTTGGATTTCGAGCAGGCGTTAATATTTTATTCGCTGGTGGTCGTAGGGTGCGTAGAAGAGGGGCGCAACCGCAGGAAGAATTTATTAAATTTTTTTATCAGGGGTTTTCATGTGATTGGTAATGACATACGACTCGTGATGACTATTTTTGTTTATTTCAAAGTTTTAAATATTGTTATGGAACGGGATAGGACACTAATACCCCAGGAATTCAACTATTTCTTCCCTGATTCAATGGCTTTGAACTCTTGCCCTGTGAGACCCTATTTCCGAACGTGCTATGACAGAAAATATTTTAGGGGAATTTAAAAAACAGGAAGATGGAGGATGAGGAGAGCAATGAAATGTATATTTTTATCGGAATTTAATTAACAAAATGAACCTTTGAATGAGTTAATACTCGCCTTATTATACAACAGCAGAGCTTTGTTATAAAGTTTACTCTTAAGATGACCCCCAGCCTCATCGACGCGTAATTTCGTTTCGATTTGTGTCGCGCTCTTCTTGGTGTTGTTCCCATCCTTACCCTTATCCTTGTTCTTCTTCTTAGACTTCATGCCGAGTCCCTGAGACAGGACAAACAACGTGTGATGGTACCGTGAAAATATTGAGCCCGAAGACCACCTTGTATCGCCCGTGATTACATACCTTCAGTTATGTGCAGGTGAGAAACCACTGAAAATCATGAAAATCTATTTTTACGAAGGAATGTCGATTAGCCTCTGCCACAGCACTGGCTTCTACGTAAATTCAAAACTGGAGTAAATAACTACCAACAACAGTTATCAGCTTGCACGAAAATAACGATCCCTTCACTAGGAACCACTCAACACATCAATCTTCATTATGAACTTTACGGATAAACCTTCCACTAATTAAAATTCACATTCACTTAGTTATCGCCCGTCAACACGTGTTAAAAATCCGTGAGAGTTAATCCTGGGGTGATAAATAATTTAGTGAACAAAACTTGCTGGGCTTAATTACAATAATTAACGGACAGTGTTCATGATGTTTCCGTTGGGACTAGCGTTGCAGCGGCAACTGGCTGTTACGAAAAGTACAGAAGCTACTGAGAGGTAAAAAAAAGGGGGTGAGGATATTTAGGGGATGAAGAGCGCGCAAGCTCAGGATGTTTCCCTCGAACTCTGTCTCCTTCAAACAAACACAGGAGAGACCGCTTTCACCGATTAACTAATGCTCTTATGTGTGCTTTGAATACTAAAGCTGAGGGAGGAATATACTGATGGCATATTCATGAGCCTATCATATCGTGATATTGCAAGGGCGACACGAGGGGGTGAAGGGAGCTGGGGAAAAAATTGAGACGAAATACTGGGGGACGGAGTTATAAAGTCTCGAGGATTGCAGGTAATTAGGGGTTGCGTGCAATAAAAAATTTAGTTCTCAGAGAACGATCATCTTTCATCCCTTGTGAATTATTACTCATTATTGTTCTCTTTAAAATATTGACAATGTTGGAAGATAATTAGAGATAGGGTGGAATGAAAATTCCACTTCTTAAACAACGATCGTCTTTTGTAGCCCATGAATTATTATCCTTACTTGTTCCTTTCTTTACCATCAAGTTGGGTGAGGGAGGATTCGGGGGAATATCGTGAGGACACGCTTCAACCCCAGGCGGTTTCGACATAAATCAGTCAGAAGTTTTTGATTGTTTGAGGATGTAATGCCGGAATTTTCAGTGGCTTGACCCATACCCACGAGTACCTTACTTGTAATTACCAATCGATACTGGGAAGGGAAACCCGAGTGCTTACTTACACGTGATGGGGAGATTGAAGGAGGCCAAAGAGGAGTTTCAGCCCTTGCGTGATACGCTGTGTCTTCTGTATCTATTTTTTTTTAACGTCACAACTGAGTATCGAGGAGATTTCAACGAAAGTAGTATTGAGGTTTTTATTTCTTTATTATTCATGTAGCTCGTTGCATATCCAATGTATTAGAGTCACGTAAACCACTGCGGGAATGCACTTACTTCGATCGGATAATGAACATGATCTTTTAACTACTTTTTTTGGCTGGAGAATCGGAGATATTGCTCGTTGCGTGGATTGACATACGGTATATTTTATGATTTTCATGTTTAACACTGAGTTCAACTGTAACGAGGAAAATTCATGATTGCATCGTGTTATTTTCTTTCTCAGAATTCTTCCTTTCGCTTTGCCGGAGCGAAAAGTTAATTATTGAAGTTTTCCAACTAGTTGAAATTCAGTGGCGAAGCTATAAATTGCAAAAAATCGATTTTGAGTTCTGGAAATTGTTTAATGGATGTCTCGGAATCTAAGAGATACAATAGAACTTTTCCCATCATTTTTTTACTCTTTTTTTTTTTAATCTGAAGATAAAAGCTTTTATCAATTGAAGGGCGTGAGGTATTTTTAAAATTAAAAAAAATTTGATAATTACTAAATAATTAATTGTTTCAATACCTCATCATTTATTTTTTCTCTTGATGGCGATAAAATTTCTTTCCAATTGTTTTCAACATTTATGCGAGCGCTCTATCGTCTAACTCAGCTTCGAACCCACATCCTGACTTTACCGGCGGAGGCCCCTGCAGGTAGAAAACTCCCGATCCGGGTGAGCAGGACAAACCTGTTGAGTGAAAATCTCGTGCCACGTGTTCTGACATATAAAATGTTTATGTTTATTTTTCTGAAATTATTGTTTTTTAATCTCCAAATAATTTATTTACGAATCAAAATGGTTATCATTGATCAATCATTGCTTAATCAAATATTATTCGTGAGAATTTATTTAATTTTGTACGAATACCTTTTACAGACATCAGGGTTCCAGCGGTGGCACAGAGAGGTCACTACTCATATTGTTTATTTAAAAATAAATGAGAAACTAACGAAGCATTTAAACCTCTGTACAAACGGGTACAAACCTACCACCAACAACATAATCTGTTTATGTTGCAAAAATTAATCACCTGTTGGGTAAATTATCCACGGGGCTACAAATAAAATTAACACATGTACAATAATGTACTAACGATCTACAATCATGTGCATTCGTTAGTTTTAGTATTTGCAACTTCCCCATGGCTAAGTACATTGGGGTAAAGTATTTCCGAATAGCCCAGGGTGGAAGTGGGGGCTGCAATAATGAGGGGTACATCGTGGGTGGCCCGGAGACGTTCTAAACGCTTGTGTGGTCCTCTGGGTAGTTCTGTAAGCTGGATACGATGCTGCCAAGGCCCTAAAGACGATGTGTACGACGCTTTGTCGACAGGAAGAGGGGTATAGACGCTCGGCCGTGGCTTCACTACCTCATTCACGATTATTGCAAAATTCCCCGGCTGAACAATGACATTACTCCACACTAAGGTATGTAAATAAACAATCCTCATGACTTTCACAATTACTGTATTTTGATTTCTGTTTTTTTTTTGGATCCTAACCTTACAACACACCTGTTTGGAAATGTAAAAAAAATGTGTTGACATTTGATTTTGATTGCGAATTAAGTATGGTGCCCAATTATAAAAGGGGTGGGGCAAAAGGGGTACTTTTTAGATGATCATGACTCATAAATGGATTTGCGAAGCACAGCATGTGTCAAAACAAATAGATTTAATTTTGTATTCGTCTGTATTTTTGAGTCAGTTACAAAATTATAAATAGTTAAATTTTTTTTTAAACATTGCCACATGAAAAAATGACCCATGACTTCCATTCTCTCATTAATATTCGCAGACTGCTTTTTACTTCTGCATTTTAATAATCTCCAACGAAGTAGCATCCGAGTTATCCCGCAATTTCATCGTAACCGACAACAACGATAATGGAACCTGGAAGGAGTTAAGTCTGAGTCTGACGGACTCCAGCTGTCGGAGGCCATCAAAATGTGTTTCCCTGGAGTACAGGACATGTCTGGGGACCCCTCTGACCTACGAGCAGACATCCCTGGACCTTCTCCCCGATAATCACTCCCAGGACAAGATAAACGAGACTTTGACGATGCTGGAGAGCCTGAAGTACATTCCAAAATGTTGGACAGTGGTCCAGCCACTGTTATGCGCAGTCTTCATGCCCAAATGCTCGAATAATCTTCTGGATCTGCCCTCTCCAGACACCTGCAAGAAAATTCTGAAACCCTGTGGCATTGTCATGAACAGCACCGTTTGGCCGGACTTCCTAAGATGCGAGAATGAGAAAATTTTCTCCCCTCAGTGCAAGAATGACTTTAGGGATGTTAAATTTGGAACTCCTGGCAAGTGCTTGAGCCCTTTGGTGAGTGTCAGCTCATCGGTCAGTGGCACTGATGAGTCCTTCGATGGAATCGATGGCTGCAGAATCCCATGTAATGATCCCATGTTTCTACCTGACGAACTCGCCCAGATTCACTCGTTCATTGCTTGGGCTGCTGGCATATGCATATTTTTCAACATGTTCACGATGGTGACTTTCTTCATTGATTGGAGATCTGCCAGTAAGTACCCAGCAGCTATCATCTTCCATATCAATGGCTGCTTCTTGGTGTCTTGCATTGGTTGGCTTGTACAATTCACTCCTGGCAGCAGGGATGTCATTGTCTGCAGGAAGGATGGAACACCCAGGATCGGAGAGCCCAGGTAACTTTGTTTTAGAAAATAGCTGGATCTTTTTCACGGGAATTATGAAGATGAGAGCATTTTCGAACTGATAATTTCGAAGTTATCTTTATCAACTTAAAAATTAAATGTATCCTTGCAGTGGAGAAAATATCTCCTGTGCAGCAGTATTCATAATGGTCTACTACTTCTCAATGGCAGCACTCGTCTGGTTCGTCATTCTGACATACGCCTGGCACGTCAGTTTCCGAGCCCTCGGAAAAATTCGTGACAAAATCGACAAGAAGAATTCGTATTTTCATCTCCTCGCTTGGTCAATTCCATTCGTCCTGACTGTCCTCACTTTTGCATTTACCAAGATCGACGGTAACAGTGTCACAGGAATTTGTTATGTCACCCATGAACCCATGGCCAGAGGGTTGTTGGTGCTATTGCCACTGACATGTGGGTCACTAACTGCTGGGTACTTCATATCTCGAGGTAATCAACCAGGCAAAGTGATCAATTTCTTCTGATTCTAATACTCTTTCCTCAATTGTTTCATGCTCACGAAATACTTGGATGATTATTTGTAAGTTTAAATACTGCGAAAATATTTTCTAATAGGTTTTCCTTCCATTTTAAATTTATTGAAATATTTTCATATTCTCTCAATAATCAACTCAACGTCTCCACAGCGCTGATCACCCTGATCGGCATGAAGATAAGCAGCCAGGACATAGTTCATGAGCGCGCGAGTGCAAAAATTCGGGAGACAATAATCCGCATAGGTCTCTTCACCCTCTTCATCTACGTATCAGTGATAATAACAATCTACTGCCATATCCATGACTTCGTCAACTCCGATAAATGGTCCAAGAGTTTTCGTGACTACATGTGGTGTTCGATCTTGACAAAATACCAGGGTACCAATCAGTGTACCATGGATTCTCGTCCAAGCATCGCAAAACTCCAGCTCCACCTGTTGGCGCACTTCTTTGCTGGCATTCTGATGTCCTCGTGGGTGTGGACAGGCTCCACCGTGGACACCTGGACACGGTTCTTGAGGAGGACATTTCACAATGAGACCGAGGAGCCAGTTAAACTGAAGAAGCACAAAGTAATTGCTCAGGCTTTCGCCAAGAGGAAGACGTTTAATAATGCAGGACGTTTGTCCATCAGTTTCCATCACACCCACGAGGACCCAGTGGGTATGAACTTCGATCTTAATTCAGCGGCATCACA
Organism: Diachasmimorpha longicaudata; assembly: GCF_034640455.1. Lineage (NCBI taxonomy): Eukaryota > Metazoa > Arthropoda > Insecta > Hymenoptera > Braconidae > Diachasmimorpha > Diachasmimorpha longicaudata. Next base: position 9,953,434 of record NC_087227.1, read on the forward strand.
GGACTTCAGCTCGACGTGGGCAGCAGCCCTTCCTAAATTTGTAACTCGAAGGGGAGCTCTTGTTGGCAATAACACAGGATCATCATCGAGTTATAGGAGAAATTCTGTTGATTCAGAGATTAGCATAAGTGTGAGGAGATTCTCCGTCGAGTCCAGAAGAAACTCCCTGGACTCTCAGATATCTTATGGCGTGCAATTCGCGGAATTGAAGACGACGAGAAAGGTTGCATCATCGTCTGGGCATCGGTCGAGACGTGGAAAACGAAGGAGGGAATTCAGTAAGTCCAGATCAACGAAGTCAGGGCATTTGTTGAGGAGGGGCAGTACGACGTCACAGGAGAGTCAGTTGGGTGCCCAAATCCTGTCAGCATTGACTATCGGTGGGACTCACGTGCCCAATATGAAGAGAAGATCGGCGACAGTGGGATTGAATGGAGAGACACTGGGATCCAAGATCATAGACGGAAAGGAGATGGGGATGCTGATGCCTTTTTTGTTTGGGGGACAGAGTGCCAGTGACGACGAGGGGGCCAGCAGTGAGGAGAAGGGGGGCAATAATCGGGATGTGGAGGCTGGGGTCGTCGAGAAGAATCGTGAGAGTGAGAGTGAAGAGAGCGAGCCTGATGAGGGGACCAAGATGATTGAGCCTGAGGGGCAAGAGAGGAGCAAGAGCAGCGATAAATCCTCGAAGAGTTACTCTCACGACAGTGGAAGGAAGTGCAAGGAAAGCAGGAAGGGGAAATACGTGATTCAGGATGAGACGGTGCTCAAGCAGTTGATTCAGGAGTCCAAGGAGATCGTTAGGAGGGACAATGAGAAGGAGAGCCATAGTAAACCTGTGATTGGGGACTTGGCGTCGAGCTTGACGTCTCATTGCCCGGAGCTCGGACGACTCATGATTGGAGATGGCCAGAGTAATGCTAGGGAGATGGCAACCCAGACATCGTTGCCACTAGATGTGCTGGAGATGGAGGAGTTGAAGCAGAGTATTGATGAGATTATCAGCAGTAGGAATTGCAGTTCAAAGGGCACTCAGATCTCTCCGCAGTTGAATAAAGGCACTCGAAGGGTTGAAAAGGTCTCGGGGGTTAGTCCAATACCGGCACCGAGACCCTCGAAAGAGGGGAAGAAGAAGGAGTCGAAGAATGTTTAATGGTCCTATTTTATACGCAAAATACCCAGGGAAGTAGCGATTGGGTATGGGAAAAATGAGAAGTGGAAAAGAAGACGGATGTTTATGTTTTTTAACGTTTTTTGCAACGTTAAGGCTGCTCCTGAAACCAGTCAAGTATTTTACTATGGTTTCTAGATACCTCACAACAATTTTTGAGATTGAATAATTTTTTAACTCCCTTTGGGCAATATTTTCTACATATTTGTACTTAAGACTTACGAGAATACTCATTAATTCCATGACATATTTAATTGAAACTCTACTCGGCCAAATATTATTGTTCTATCGCACGTTAAGAACATTAGTTAATGAGAAGATATATTTTAAGACTGACATGTCAATGAATTCGTTTGATACGACAACGATACTGAAGAGTATATTTACATGTAGTTTGTAATTTTTATTATTTTTAAGACAATGCAATACATGACGTTTGTCAGAATAATTTTTTACCAATTTTCGATTCGACTTTTAAATATTTGTCGATTTGTGGAATGCACCTGGAATTCGTTAAATTTGTAACTGGAGATTCAAATAAACTATTCCATTAATCTCGCTTATTTCGTTATTGTTTCTTAAATTGTTTGACCAAATGATTTCAAAGTGGACAATTGTCCTGAAAAATTCATCACTAATTAAATAGTATTCATTAGTGGTGGCAGCATTCACCTAGGCACAGTAAGACTCCTATTAAGTAGAAAATCATCACATTCTCTGCATTATTACACCGTGAACACATTTTTTTTACTCTAACTAAGGCAACAATCTTTCCTAATACCCGAGGAAACTTTAATCTATTTTACTTTTCACATTATCTATATGCATCCTACTGTTATCATTAGTGTTTGATTTAACAATCTCCCTAATCATCGCTTAACGCTAGTTTCAGGATGAAAAATGGGTACAAAAAATTATAAAACTCTCTGGAATCTATCACTGATCGACTCCACTCGATCATGAAATTATAGTATTTAAAAAGAAATTGATTGATTTAATACTTCAACAAGTGAATTTCGCGGGCGAGTTGAAATTGCCAATTGACTTGTTTACTTGGTTTTCTTCTTCTTACTAGTCTTACTGGATGTTCTTTTGATGGCACCTGCAAACAAATTGTGAGAAACATTTCTTTTGTATTATGTAACATTGGAAAAGACACATGCGAGTTTAATGTACAGGTGTTTATTGACGAACAATGATGACAACATTGACTTAAGAATGTAGGAGTAAAATAATTAACGTTAAAGTGTGGCAGAAAGTACGCAGAACACAGATGTCAGAGTATTTGTTCAGCTAGGCAAACGAGAAAATTAATACTATTTACAAAAGTCATTGAGATTGGTCGGGAACAGAAGAATATGTTCAGAAAGTGGGACATGGGGATAATTTGGAAAGAAAGGTCAGAATGTTTTGTTGGTAATTTTCTGAGTTAAATAATCAGCCATTTTCTAAATATACGATTGAATATTAAGTGCTCTTTGCAATCGCAAGTCACTTACGATTCGCCACTTTACTAATGAATTAATTAAAATCCTAAAGCTAGAGCTGTGGATATCTATTACATATTCAAGTACTTGCAATTGTAAAACATTGATAAATGCATTAAAAGAATGCGAAAAAATGCACTTTATAAATCGGTAAAAGGCTAAAATGCAGCAGTACATCGTGCAGGACACTAAGTGATCCAACAATGAGTTCAATGACATGAGTTTGGCACTCGAGTGTGCACTCAATAAACTTTAAAGTGGCGCCTAATAGAATGCAAGTCCCTGATGACATTAAATTTTAAATCTCGTCTCTGCTAATAATTAGACTAGAGCCGGCAAAAATCCCTTAACGAAGCAGAGATTTATTGAACTGATTAAGGCAATTTCCTTGGCGAAGTTTTAAGCCGGTAGTTATCTCGAGTAAGCCATTTGGTTGCTCACCATCGGCGATTTTTTTGCGTTTTAAATTCCTCGTCACTATCCTCTGCTAGTTTTCTCTTCCCTACATCCCAAATATTGATGGATAAATTCTCTAGTTAATACCGATTTGTGCTTAGTAATGTGCCTTTGATTAATGCGCTTTCGTGCTCGCATTGAATTAAGTGAAATGAGATCGAGGAAATTTTCTAATCAACGCATGCTTTTTCTAGTAATGAAGCACTAATAAAGCAAATTGGAAGGAATTTTTTGTTAATTTTATGGTCGTCAGTTGTCAATGATTCACATGTTACTTCATCGCCGCCACGAGTTAATACGATTTTGAATAATTAAGCTGAGATAATTATTTTTATAAACTCATTAGTATTTATTTATTTGCATCGATAAAGCTGGAAGTCAGTGTTGGATATTTCGTTTTACTATTTAAACATTATTCCGTGGGAGGAAATTCATAGAATGCAAATATAATATAACTAATTTTAGAATCTGCTTCTCTATTTTGAATATTTAAATTGCATTCCATTCAAAGCGTTCAATTAGTAAAACGTGATAAAGACCAACTGAACGATGATATTAATTCATCGAAAGTTGAATGAGTGCTCGAGAACCATAAAATTATCACGATTTTTCAATATGAAAATAAAATCGATATTCACCACCACCAATTCCACCACCGATGAGAGGAGAGCCCACGTTGCCGTCACCTTTCGGTGATAACTGACGTGGCTACTTGGTTTTCGAATGGCTTTTCAGTTGTTTAGATTGTTCGTTACCCCAGAGAAGATGATCAAAGTACTCTCCGACGAAGTAGAGCAAACAACAGAAGAAGAACAAAGTGATGTGAAAAACGATCCTCAGGGGGATTGAGAGGACCTCCAGCACTGGGTACACCCAAATGCCACTCTTGTAGTAGATGAAGTGAAGCCTGAGCATACAAATAATATTTATGAGTATTAAAAAATTGCAAAAAATTTTAAAGCATTTTTTAAAGAATTCAAAAGACCATAGAAAATCACTGAAAATTCGGAAAAAAATCCAGGGAGTTTCTAGTGGACCTTAATTAAGTTTCCGTAGGTTCTATTGGAATTTCGCAATTAATATTTATTCTACGGAGTTTTATTATTAATCTAATTTTTGGGGAATCGTCTTACCAGACTAAATACGAAAGCATGAGAACTCCAAGTCCTCCGAGGCCGTGCGATCTCCTTGGGTACTGTCTCGGGGCAACAAGCATTTCAATAACTGTTGTAACCATAATCATGGTATGCATGAGATGATTCAACCACCATGGGAAGTACGGATCGAGGGCTTTTGGTAGCACTAATTCACGGTCAACGAACATCAGTGACCAGAACGTAACGCCTACAAACTGCAACATAATAACAAATATATTTTCCATCAAACTCCATTTTTTCTCACCACTTCAATTTTATATTTAGTATGAGAAGGTCAGCAAATGTTAATATTTATACTCAATTATCTGAAAATGGAACTTACCATAGCAAGTGGAAAGCTGAACGCTGCATGGAAATAATCTTTGATGCGTCTCAAGATCGGGGCTTTCTTCGGCTGAACTTTATGCGACCCATAGAGATCATTCAGGATGCAGAGGAAGAAGAACAAAGACTGCACTATCTGCAACACAAAGAATCACAGTAGAAGTACTATTATTTCGGAAAATCGTTTAGGTAATATCAGGAAATATCGCTGGGGAAGTTGAGTACTGATAAAAAAGGCACTGTCAATGTTTTTATTAAGGAAATTTTTTCATACGTGATAGTAGCCAATTGATTGACTCTGGTGGGCTTGGTGCACCCACTCTATTGAATAACTCTTGACATTACGCTTCAAAAAGGGGGAAATCGATATTTATCTTTGTTCGGAATAATCGTCTGGAAATAACTTCGCGCTCTCACGATGTAGTCGGACTTTGTAGAAAGTTTAAATTACTCGTTATTCAATCCCATCAGGATGTAGGATCCTACTGTTATGATCCTCTGACGTTGACAGAAATTACGGAATGGCCTCGGTCAAGGCATCGGGGATGCTGGGCAATAAAAATCATGTGGAAGGTGCCCGATAAATTTGATGTGTGAGGAATCGTTCGTTAATTTAGAATTAAAGAATTATTTTTCCCAGTAATTGGAGTAATTTCGTGCTCAGCATTAATTCTGACTATTCGCCTGGAAGTGCTGATAATTTCGATAACACAGGATTTAACTTTAGGTGGTATTATCCTGGGATACACCTCAAGAGAATGATTCCTCTGGCCATTAGTGCGGATTACAGAAACTCCATAAATTCAAACAACTTGCTGCTCGTATTTTATCATTAGAGTAATTGCTAGTGTTCTGTGTCTTCCCTTCACGTGAGTTTCGTTTGAGTTAAGTTTTCACTTCACTCGTTACATAAACTGGCAGTCCTTCTACATAAAATCGAAGTTGTCGAACCACCGACCTGAGCACCGGAATATGTGGAAAATTTGGTTGTTTTTTTACAACGATTGTCAATGAACTGAGTGATGGATTGGTTGGAGAGAATCGAGTAGAATCAAGTCTCCACATTATTTCATTAATATTTGGGGGAGAAATGGGTCTAACAAAAAAATAAAAATATGCAATGGCTACAAAAAATTTATATGGTACTTTTGGGTAAATCCAGTGGCACCAGAAAATTGACAACATACAGTCTTTGGACTGATTGCATTTTGTCAGACTGATAGGAAATTATTGGAACCGGTAATGGCCAGACCGAATCTGTTGGGAAATGTAGAGCGTGAGGGAAAATTCACGCGGTAAAAGGAATTCGGAGTGACCCATGTGTGACACATGTGCGAAGGTAATTAAATTTTTTTTGTCCCGACGTGATTGTGGAATTTGATTTTTATGGCAGGATTTTCAGAGAGAAATGGCGAAACTTCTCGCTTCCTGTTTTGAAAGTAATGTGACACAGTACACTATATGCAGTAAATGCTAAAAATCTGTCTTCCTTGCAAAATTCATTTTATGACAATAGAACCCATAGACAATCGTTATCTGACGCTATATTCCAACGTAAATAGAAATTTTCTTTACACACATGACTGCCCAACGAATTAGTGACACTCTTCAACCCTAGGTTGGTCACCTGGTATGCGGGAAATGCATCAGTCCGTGATTGTTCATACATTACTCTCCCAATTAAAGGGTCTAGAATATTACTTTGGCAAATATCGTCAGAAAATCTCTTCCAAAAATTTTTCCGAGCAAAAATTATCCCCCGAAAATGTTCCAAAGATTTTTTTTATCACCAAAAAGACTTTTTGAAGATCCTTCGATGATTCCTCTGAAGATCTCTAATCGATCTTTGGTGGAAAAAAATGTTTGTAAGTGGAGTTTGATTGACGCTTCATTGACATTCACCGAAACACGTTTCGCGCTTTCCTTGGCATTTACCCTATTCAATAAATTAAAAATCATTGAGGTACAAACCGCATCCCAGAACGTGAGGAATTTGAACTTCCCCCCGTAGGCTCCGTGCATCCTGGCGACGGTGATGGGTACATTGGTAAATGTGAAGTCATAATAAACAGCGAAGGCGAATTGTGCGCATGCTATAGCGTGAAATCCAATCAGTAGAGGCTGTCTCATGTTGCCGATTTTATTCGATTATTCGCCGTTGTGTCTTCTCTATTTTTATTTCACTCCGGTGTCTGCAATTAATCGATTGAGAATCGAAAAACGCGGGGAGTAATTGAGTAATCGATCTGGGAGATGCTCTGATTCATTTGACAGAGAGATAAAAAGGGTGACGGTGTGTGGGAAGAGATCGACCTAATGTATATCTGGACTCGGTCGAGTGGTCGATCGGTCGTTGGCTTCTGCAAATGTGTTCAACTTTCTCTCTAAACTTATCAGGCTGCTTCTGCCGGGATCGATTGGGTAAAAAGGGTCGACGGTTTGAGCTTTAAAAACACGGGGTATTTTTGGTTTCAAATGGAATGAGTCACCTGTACATGAGCCGTTGGGTGTAACCAGACAAAATAATTTTGAAAAGTTGAAAAAAATGATCAAAAGCCCTCACATTCTTTCTTCAATTGTGAGGTTAATTGGCTTCACTTCTTCCACAGGAGCTAATGAATTGCAATAATTGGATATAATTTTTTTTACTGAATTGAAAAGTAGTTGATAAAAGTTCTCGCCCTTTCCCGCTTGATCACTTAAAAGAAATTGAATTCCATTAATCGCTCGGCCGCGTGACCCAGACTCCAGGAATTTTTTTATCATTAGACTGACGACTAGCTCATCAGAAGAATTCGAATTAGAAATAAAGAGACTCGTCCACGAATATTAGAATTAGAGTCACCATTTTTTAAGGTGAATCGTGTGGCTAGAAAACCACGGATTGCGATGCACAAAAGGAAATTTACATTTTTCATGGACAACTCCTACTTTTGCATTGTTTCTATACACGAATGTCACAATCTAAGCACGTGAATCTAATCACTGGGAAAGTGGTTCCGCCCGTCGGGAACAAAAGAATACCACGAAGAGTGATAACATTAAGAAGACCTACTTCAAGAAAATTTATTCAATCACGACAAATAATTTGAAATTTGATTCTCAGAATGATATTGTGCCTTATGATTTTGCTTTGACAGGATTCCCCAGGTATTCGGTCTAAATCGATTATTCTAAAATCGTGAAGCCATCATTTAATTAGAGCTCGATTTTACAGTAACTTAATAAACAAAAAATCAATGTTGGGGGCTCATGTTGTGTCACAATAATTGAATAAACCTCGTAACTATTAGGTTTTCTGAAAGCATTTCATTGGCGTTGTTGCGAAAGAAAATGCGTCAGTTTCACCTGAGGTCGTTTCGAAAATATTTCGAAAGCTAAAAAGCGTCGCCTCGCTATCTCTTTCAATTTCTTGAAAGAAAATATTCCTAAAAAATCGCCTCCATAACATTTTTCAGGTTAAACATGTCAACTGAGTCGATTGGAAACTGCTAGAAACGTTCGATAAACAATTCACAAGGTCTTCCCACTGAATTATTCCATCCGCATACGTCGAGAACAATAAAAAAATTTATTATGGGTTTAAAAAAGTGCACCTAGTCGGTTACGACAAATTCTCGTTCTGTTAAAATGACATAGTCCTATATTTCTGACAACACTTCCAGAAATTTTTATGAAAATTTTACAAAAAGATGAAGAAAAACTGTCGTTTTTCGCAATGATGATCCCAGTGGTGACACTGCAGTCTTGTTCAGACAAAAAATTGTGTTGCGTGTGTTGGCGATCAGTAAATACACCAACAGAAAAATAATTATCTGAACAATTATGCGCCTGATCCGTAATTTTGACTGAATATTATTTTGACTGAAAGATTACGGAACAGACACGTAATTTTTCAAAAAAATTTCTCTCCGCGTACGGACATTATCGGTCAATCAAAGTGACATAACTCTCGTTCCCATTCAATATAAATGTTGAATATGAATGAAAACGTAAATTAAACTTGACAAAAACGCCCCAAAAAATTAATTCTCATTGAACTACCCCCTAGTTACATAATACTTCTGAATACTCTGGGTCTCCTGTGCTAGAAATCACCCACTAAAAACCACTGCACCAAAACACCCGAAAAAAAATCTATCAGAGCATCTCCTGTTCCCTACCAACGGCGCCTAATTCCCGTTACACATAACCTACTGAACCCTATGATTTTCGGGTAACCTGAGAGGACCGGCGTGAGTTTTTGTGGGCGTGTCCTCGCCTGATACAATTGTATCGCGTATGCTATGTGCTTCCGGGTTGGCGCGCGATGCTGACTATTAACCCAAATGCATTTCGCAAATATACCTATTTTTATTTAAAATTATCACTGCAAAAAACCGCGAACCGCACACACGATAAGCCCGATCGCGTTTTTTCCGGACTTTTCAGTGACAAAAGTCCAGGAGATGATTCGAAATCTCTCGGAGTATTGACGCGACTCGACTGAATACACTTGACTTACTGAAGAACCCGACGAGACGCGAGTGGCATGAGCACCAGCTGGAGACAGCTGACAGAGTACATAAACGTCTTCGGGTGGGGGATGAGATGCTGCGGCGTGCGCGGCAGCCTAATGACACTCACTAATGAATTTGGTCGAGAAATTAAGAAATTCCATAACTACTCAGCGGGCAATTTGTACCAGAAACTCCTTCATAAAAATTTATTAAGTTTTTGAATCTGATTATTTTTCACTTTCGCTATAAAAATTTAATTTCGTTGAAAATCGAGTACACAAATTTCTCAGACAATGAATTTTTATGTGGTTGTCATGGAAATTGTATCGACGAATCGAACAAGAAAAATGTTAAACTCGAAGAATTTTCATGGAAAATCAAATTGAATTTCGGGTACTATCGCTGTTCTCTATAGAATAATTGATTTTGTCCATTTTCATCGAGTTCGACATCTAGATAATCTGCGAATCTCATCCCTCCAATCCCCAGAACAAATCGAATTTAAAATAAAAGCTCAATAGGACCCCCCTTTATTACTCATGCTTTCAATCGCCGCTGAACTGTTTCTCTAATTACCCAGGAACGACGACATTTATTGACACTTATGTTTTATGCGCATATTTTATTGACGGGGGAATTCTTCGGGATCGAGAGAATTGGAGTGACACGACCTCGGGCTTATTCAATGCCGTGTATTGATTATCCAAGGGTTGACAATGGGCATCGCTCCTTTTGTTTGGAGTACTCGTTCAATATTGGGCTTGTGCTGGTCGTACATTGATTTATGACAACGATGAACCAACATGACGCTGGTGTGACAAGAGATGAAGACATTATCATTGCAATATTTTATTTTTAATTAGATACTCTCAACGAACATTAATCACTCGGCCGCGATCCCCTCAAAATTAAATTCTCAATAATCAAGATTTTCTCTTCAATTACTCCCCGAAGTTTCATGAAACTGAATGTACACTGTTACAGATAAATTACCCAGCCTCATGCGACTGTTATTATCACGTTATATAAGTCTGAATTTGTTGTTGCACAACGATCAAAGGGGGATTCATAATAATATACACCGGGCCCGGGTGGATGAGTCGGTGGGTCGTAGGGGAGAAAAGTCATTGCACAATTGATTACCCGTTACATGATATAAATTATGTTTTCAGGGATCTTTCGTTGAAAGTGGACACGTCCAAGTGTCAGGAAATGTACGGGAGTATTGAGAGATGATTTATTATTGGGTTAATGATTGGACAGTTGTACTCACCACTCCCCAGATCGTCAGGTACTTCAACTGGCCCGGGTCGAAGTCTTTGAACCGTTGGGCCAATATCGGTATGTTCAGATTGAACATTGCCTGGTACAATGTGAAACTGTAGGCCGTGAATGCCGTGAGGTGAAATAAATTCAATAGAATTCCCATTTTAATCTGCAATAAAATTACAAGTATTTTTTATTAATTTTAAACGTACTCTCTATAAAAAAATCATTAATTAAATGAGAAATATTCCTGGGTTTTTATATTGCTGAGTCGATATTGCTGACTCTGAGGCACATTTATTACTCGACATTGCAAATTTATTAGTAAAAAATTGTCTTCCGGCGAGTGCCAGAGCTCATCTCCCGTCTATTCATTTAAATAATTTTTTATCTCCTTTTATTCAGATCAGTTTTTATTTTCTGAGCTCTGATCTTGCCTTTTTATACCCCACTTATTGCGTAAATAAATAGAAACGGCGGTAAATATTTATCTGCGAGGGAATAGAACTCATAATCGGCCGTCTGATTACACACGATCTGCAACCACTTGCGTTTGAATGAACTTGTTCCTCTGAAACCTTGACGTTTGCCTCATGGGAAACCGGTTTTCAGTGCGAATATCTTGACTCTTCCTCCACCCAGCATATTACACGCATAGTAATGCCCCTCGAATGTTATAACGAGTCCCAATTTGATTCACCAGCTCCCATGGGCACTCACCAAACGTCTGCCACCCTTTGCGTTGGTTAGCGAACTGATGCGTTCGATTGCTCACTCGTCAGCCTCTGATAGGTCGCGTGCGTGTTCCAATCGCTTTATTTCTTCCATTTTTATACTTTTCGCGATTCACCTTCGCCCTCCAGACGGACAGTTCAGCGATTGGTTTAGGTCAATGAGACGTTGCGGGGATAACGGATTTTAGATAAGAAATTTCCAGAGGAAATTCACGTAACAAATTGGGTAATTTTATTGCAAGTCATTCCCTTGACAATCGATCTATTCTGTTTATTCTAAATATTTTTGAAAAATATTTCAATGAACTTTTTCTACACAAGTTGCACGTGGAAGTCTCGGTTAATGTTTTCTTAATGACTATCATTTGTGTGAGCAAGTTTGAAGAATTCCTGATCTAAAATTTTACATTCATTTTATATGAATTTTACATTTATTACTGTAATCAAACAATTTACAATTTATGCGTATTTCGTGTCATTCCAGGACTCTCATAGCGTGAATACTCCTGTCCGAGGAAATAATATTTAATCCTTCCGTTGAAAAAATTAATTAAATCCAGAAAAACAGCGAATTTTCAATATATTCAGCGCTAAATGCTCCCGTGTAATTACCATAACTAACGAATACGTTTTTAATCGTTATGTTGAATGAGTTGACAAGTGCTTCACCAGCATTGAACAAACACACTACAGATAAGCAAATCACGTCGCTGAGTAAACGATTAGGCCCAACACTGAGTAAAAATTAATAATAATTAAACCGCGACTGCGTGTTTTGGGAATCCATTTCCCTAATTACTGGGATGGTTGATGATGACTTTGAGTGCAGTCTCAGGTACTTCCTGAGCTTACGAAAAAAAAAATGACAGCCCCGGAGAGTCCCAGACTCCCCGAAATATGAAATGCCAGATAAAGTCAGCTCACCTTGAGATGCGGGAAGGGGTCACTGTATTTCAGCCAGAGGTAAATGGCTCCTCTGGATTTTAATTAATGACGAGGTAGACCGTTGTGATGCCGCAGGATCGACGAAACCGTGACGAGGCCGGAACGACAACTGAGCCAAGGCTGAAACTCCCCCATTTGTGGATGAATCTTGCCTTTATCGTGGTGGGTTTCAGCGCCCCGCTTCGGTATTCTACGGTGGCATTCCGCGTGTTATCACGAGCTTGTTCTTATCGACACGATATTTATCGCTGATGACAACGGAAGCGCGAATTGTCGGATTCTTTACATCTGCGGATAATCAGAGATGATCATCATAGATGTGGACGACGGGATAATCTACACGTGTGGGTGTGAAGAAGTCGGAATATTCATTTGATTTGAATTTAACAAATTTCGATAGATATTTTTGTTTTGGTGGTTTGGTGGGCAGATTTGAATGCAATTTTATGCAAAAATGGGAGCCTTGTTGGGGTCGATGATTTTAGGGGGTTTCTGTCAGGGTTTTTCAATATTCTCGAGAAGAAATTTCTATTTAATTTTGAGAAATAAATTTTTAGTGAATTTTTTTGGGAGCACGGGGGGAGTAATGGAGATTCCTTCGAGGAAATTCAGGAGACCTTTGAGTTCATGTTTGTAGATATTTTTTTAGGGGAAAATAGTCTAGTTTGATGCGCATGAGGAAGTGATATAGTTTGAGCGGCGATGGGTCCAAAAACTGATAGACTTGTCATTAGAAATACCAGTGAAATTTAATGGGAATTCTTAGTGGGGATTCGCGGGCTCTGGAATTCTCAGGGGGCCGAGAAAAATGCTGACTTTAAGCCAATTCCAAGGACGACAGGGAGTCAACCCACTGTGCGACGCGACTCCGCGATGCGAAGTTCAATGTCGAGTGTGGGGTGTCGCTGGTGGAAAATCAATTGTGACCATGAGATTACAATATTTCTAGTGCGATGGTCATAAGGATGACATGCAGAAACCAATGATGAGTCCGATTGCTTGAATCTGCAGCCGGAAATGAATTTGCAGAACGTGATGAAAGAAAAATAGTAAATCATTGTTTTGGGATCAGATATAATTGTTCCAGAATTTGGACGAAAATATTTTTTGCGGAGGCATTTTAAGTGCAAAAAAATTGAACCCTTTTCGTTGAGTTATAAAAATGCACTAGGAACATTCTTCACATGCCAATTCGTGCAAAAATAAAAGGATAATAATCACTCGAGTTGACATTGAACTATCATACCCGAGCTGAGACGAAGAAATCCGATTATGAAATATTATCTGCGGTTTCTATTCTTGAGCTGATGAGAACAAAACATCAATGCATGCGATCATTACATCATCAACTAGTCCCGAGCTCTGCATAGTTCTTGATAATATGAATTAAACAACAAAAGGACGTATGTAAAATATTCCGAAATTGAAGTGGCAGAATACGATAAATCAATTGAAAAAAAAAAATAATTTCTGTTCTTCAAATTTCAATTGCACTACAACCAGAATAAATAGATTGATGAATAAATTTCTAAGAACATCCAAAAATTAAGAAAATGCTGAAATTAATTTGATCAAATTGTCCTATTGATTATTGATTTTTTTATAAAGCTCTCCTCATGCAATAAATATTGCGATATTTTTTCCAAGGTCTTTCTTTACTCCATAATAATGTCCTTGTTCTCAAAAAAAATCATTCAGCAACTGAATTAAAGAAAACCTGAAAAAATTGCATTTTGTCCGCCCTGAATCGTCCTTACCTACTGCACCATTGACTCACCTCTCAATTTACCATCCCATCAACTTCTAAATGAATGGACCTGCAAAAATTCATAAAAAATAATTTTCTATCAACAATTATCTCACCTCTATCACCCGTCGTCTTCCGAATTTCCCAAAATGCAATAATTTTCACGATATTCGCAAAACAAACTTCAAACGTTTCCACTTCTTCTTCTTCACCACTTCACGCCACCAATTACGCCCCAATTGAATCAATTACCGCCTTAGAATTGCTCTCCCCATCCTCAGCCTTCACTCGCAATCTCGCAAAATGTTTATTCATCACTTCAGTACGAATAATAACCGAAAAAAATGAAGGAGCAACAAATGTCAAATTGCAGTACCTGCTCTCCCGATATAACAGCGTTGCCGACACCTGTGCAGGTACCATAGTTTCACTTTGCCGCGGATAGTTTTTAGAATCTCTAGCGTCCTCTGGTGGAGCCTCCAGGAACCCGAAACCACAGGATATTCGTGACCTGCAATCAACGATTGATTAAATCGACAATAAAAACATTCGTAATTAACTCCATCGATTTAATTCTGCTCCCTATCGTATTCAATTCAATGCAATAATCAATGTTCAAGTTATTATTATTTTTTTTTCAACTTTTGTAATGCAAACGACCGGAAATGTTGGTCAGAAAAATGTTGTGGATGTTCGATATAAATAAAAGTCTCCAGATGTTGATTTTTTATACGAATCGCAGCACTTACGCTCCTCTCGTTGATTTAATCATTAAAAAGCGGTAAAAATCCAACAATGAATAAAAAATTTATGCAAACAAGTGGAAATTGACTCTTGTATGGCATATGGGATAATTACTTTTGCTAATAAAGCAGCAATTTGCTTTCGAATGGTTGTTTTACACGTCATTTTCTCCTGTCATACGTAATTCTCGCTCAACTCCAGTTCAATAAATCGAACGAGATTTATTCAACTGATTTCATCGGGTTTTCAACTTAATTCCCTGGATTCATTAGTGAAGGATTGAAGGAGAATTTTGCAGCACACGTATATCGTAGGCTACCCTATGGAGTATCGTGATGAGGTGAATTAAGAAAAATCAAAAGTTGCAAAAATGCAAGTGGCTACAGCGCTGTCAGCGATTCCTCTGAGGGAACGGAAAAATCCGAAGAAAGCGACTTTTCCAATTAATATAATTTTCATCCATCAGCCATTATGTGCACATTTTCCTCGCATATTATGTTACGTTTTTATACAATGCACCGTCATGAATATAGTCCGTGGAAGTGGTGGTGGGTTTCGTGGCGGTCACTCCGCGCTACTCGCATCAGTCGCTGTAAACTTATGTGCGCGGACACAACTACTTGCAATGTGCCGGTGTTATATCTGATAAAACGTGAGGATAAAACTAAGTGCTGAAGTTATAACAGTTATCTAATACGGGATTCAAGCAATACAATACTTAGGTAATAGAACAACGCAGACGCACATCAGGACGAAGGGGAAAAATTAAAATTTTCAACTCTTCACTGGCGAACAACTGCGATTTTTCAATTTAATGGTCAGTTATTGTCTTGTTTTTGAAATCCGAATTAATGATTCATTCGCATCATTCGCTTTTACGTTTTGCGATTAAAAAATGATCGGTGACGTGTTTTTTTTTCTGTTTTTCCATGCCGCAATGTGAACGATTACGTTAATGTGTCATTGTTCGTTGCTGTTAATTGTCTTCCCTAAACATTTATTGTTAACGGGCGATGACAAAGGAAACAAATGTGCACGTAATGCAACAAAAAACCGGTGTGGGTTCGTGGTGAGCACTGGGGGGGTCACATGTTCAGGCCTTTTAATCCTCAAGGTCTTGCGCCAGAATAACTATTGAATTTTTATTTCCCCCACTGGTTGATAGCATTTTTAACGCTGGGGAATCAATAGTTTATCGAGGATAGAAATTGGGTTCTGTTTTTCAACTATCTTCGTGATTTATTTATAGCGGGAAATATCACTGGCGACTCTCATTTCCTGGTGCATTCATATTTATATTTCACTTGAATTACATATTTATCTACTATATTTTCTTCTAGTTCTGAAACTGAATTATGTTAGTATCGTAAAAATTCACGACGCAATTGCGTAAAAAAATTTAATTAAGCAACAAAACCCACTCACTTCAAGTGAAAAAAATGTTTTAAGTCGGACCTCGGCGATTCCCGCAGTAAAGAAATTAGAAGACAGGAAAATTCTGAATCATTTGAATATTAGTTAAACTGCAGCAGTGGATATATTGTTATTCCAAAGAAGTTCTATATCTTAATAAAAAAATGATACGGAACGTCAGGAGAAAGGAAAATCGTGAAAATGGATAAATCACCTTTACAACTGAATTCAAATAAAAATTCTAATGCAATTGGATTGTTCTGCCTCGACTAGCTGTAGGTTCTTTCCTTGACTGTCCTAATGATGAAGAATTAGTAACAAATAAAATAATTAAACAATCTAAGGACCTCGAAAAAAATTTCCCCAATTTTTTGTATTTCTCAAAAGTCCTCGGTTTCACCAGCAAATAAAAAACTCGTTTCTCCCCCAGGAACAAATATAACTCCCCAGAATTTTGCACTGACTCATGCAAGTCATTCCCGGAGTGGTAGAGGTGACAACAACCTGTCGATGATACCTGTACATGTCCATTTCATCCAACCATTCAAATAAACTCCACCAAGGTTGAAAATGTTTGTGGAACGATCAATACATCGTCACTTCCGTTTTCAAACATGGAACAGTGGCCACCAGTTGCCCCAAAGTATCAATTGCCGGGTTTTCTCCATTTATTATGAAATAAAATATTCTGCCCTCAATTTTTTTTCCCCCCGATTCCGCCACAATCGTTTCACTTCCCATTTTTAAATAATCGCGAAGTGTTCTTGGAAGGCGTTTCGCTGGTCGAATTATTATTTAATAATTCGTTGTGAATCCGGGGGCATTGGTTTGTGGAAACGAGAGCGTGCAGGTATAAATGTATAAATTATGTAATCAGGGGAATTGATAGCCGCAGGAGAGCGTAGAGGCATTGGGAAGGGCTTCGCCAGAAATGGTGTTGTAATAAATGCGCAAGTGGATATAACATTCGCGTTGCGGCTGAGTCACTCGGCGATCCTTTTTTTCATTTCGTTTATTTTTCAACGATAAGACCCACCGTATATGGCTTTCTCTTCGGTTCCTGCTGTTTTATTGTACTGCGGAGACAGGTTTGAGGGAAACGGATAGATATTATAGATATTAGTTTCGCGTTCAGGTTTTATTAGACAAAAAGTTCGCATCGGGGATAAAAAAAAAACCACATTATTGCAGGAAAGTGGGCAGGAAAAATTCAGATATCAGGACTGGAATTATTATTGTTGTGGATGTGAAAATTTTCCATGGATTTGGTGCGAAAGATGTGTAGATCTCACGTTAAAATTTTTACGACACGTTAATTTTGGTAGATTTATTAAAATAAATTCGTTTTCCCTTGTTAATATATTTTGATTTTTTTCCTTCGTGGGTAATGATTTTTTCCAGTGGTTTCCCACTGCTGTAGAATATAGTAGGAGCGTAGGAAACCACAGGAAATCTATGCCGGCATATCGGCAAAAAATTATGCGCCACTTGGGATCGAATTCGCAAACTTTCGTACACTAGATTCATATCCAGCCGACGCAAGAAATCCACCGACGTCGGTTTGCTACTTAAGTCTCACTAGAAATAAGCGTGAAAATACAGTGCCAAGAGAAAATTCTTGTTCTTATCAGTACTGCATCGTCGATGCAAAAATTAAATGACTTGAGGAGGTCAAGACCACGATCCGAGACTTCTAAGACTCATCTGAAGCCTCTTGACGTGAAATTTCAAACAAAATGGAATTTATTTTCCGCTGAAGACAGGAGCATCTCTCTGACATTGCAGATCCTTTGAGGATGATTTATCAGTCGCCACAAACACCACTACCGGAGACTCATTAATTTCCGACGCAATTGCCAAAGCGAATGGAGGAATTGAAAATAAAGTTCTACGCAATTAATTTATTGAGAATGCCTGGAGCCTCAAGAAAATTGTTTCGTTGAGGCGAATGGAAAAATCCAAAATGAAGTTGCATCCGCTTCCAACGCGTCGTTTAAAAATAATTTCCCAGAAAGAGAAAAAAAATCGAAAAGTACTCGACCTCGATAGTTGTTCAAGCGAATCGCCTAATAGTCCTTCCTGAATTTTTCTTTCCTCGAAATTTTTTCTCAACCATAAAATTCATTAAAAACAATAAGATGCCCTCCGACGTAATAACAGGCCCCGAGAGGCCCCTCGATTCTTCAAAATCCCGTGAAAAATATTCCACTCCATTCGAGAGAAGCGAAACTGTCGAAGCCTCGGAGTAACGGTTCTCTTTTTATTTCACTGAAAAAAAAATCTTTCTCATACCTCAGACTAGTTTTGAGATTCCGTTCGGACGAGTTGTGGTGACTCATCCGTGAACGTATTACCAGGATACCTTGAAGGTGCTTCGGAGGGGATATCTCGATCCCAAAGTGTGGACAATGAGAGGTATTCTACCGCACCGCTTCATTGAATCTCTTTGTTCTTCGTATCATAGCTTTCACCGAGTTTTCATGATTCATTCGCATAAAAAAAAAACAATGGACTCATCGATATAATTTTCCGCAATTCCTTTCTCTGATCTATTTGATAACAAGTGCATTGTCAGGAAAGCCATAAAATCATGTGGAAATGTTTGTCGAAGGAGATAAGTTTTTGGGGCGACGCTGTTTGCTTTATCATGTGCCGGATTTTCCCATTTTGCGTTCAACTTTTGCAATTGTTCATAGAGCGTTAAATAACTACAAAAATCAAATTGTTGCTCCTGAAATTCTCCAACTCAAACACCTCAGAATTTTCCAGTCTATAATATTTATTAGCGCAGGGTAAATGGTCTCCCCGTCGCTCCCCGAATTTCCATTGTTTTTTTTTAATTCCAGATAAAAAAATGTCGGAATATTGTGAATACATGTGGGACCCAACCCGGGGACATGGAAGCACAGAACTGGCCCGAAGTCTCTACCACGAAGAGGCTCGTCTCCAAGCAAAAGACAAAAAGCTCGCAATAAAAACCGTTCGCGCTATTCTCCGAGAAATGCCAGGTGTAGGTAAGCATTTCGTGTCGGAATAAAATTAATATCCCCAGCACGTTCATGATTTCTCAAGTGTGTATATCCTGCCTCCTGTACGTGAATCCTTTACCATTACCACTATCTGTATAATAATTTTATCATTGCCATGCGCTCAGACCTGAAGCAGTGTAACGACGAATACATAACGCGCTTCCTGTTGGCCCGGAAGTACCGGACTGAGCAGGCCGCTGCCCTGATTGGAGCTTATCAGGCGCAGGTGGCACATCGTCAAGATATTTTTGGAAACCTCACTGCTAGGGATCCAGCACTGCAGAGGGCTCTCAGGGCGGGAATTCCGGGGGTTCTTCCTGCTCGCGATAAGTGAGAATCATTTTTTTTTCCTTCAGTAATATTTATCGGCCTGAGATCACAATACAAGAATTATTTTTTAGACCGATGTTGAAAATCGGGCCCCAGGGGGCCAGCAAAGTGGCCCTGGGTTCGTTCATGACGAGGAAAAATTATTTATTGAATTATCTAAATTGATTTCACAAAGTCCCTGATTAAAGAACTTGAAATTCTAGTAAATTTCAAACAGTTCTGTCTCTGCGAATGAACAATTGCGATTCACAGTAGAAAATTATTATCTGCTTCCGGATTAATATAGCTTCCGCCCATAAAATTCCCCCCATCTCTGGAGTAATAAATTCTCCGCAGATTCTAAAGTCAAAATTTCATTAAATCAAATGATTGATCACAAGAATTACTTGACGTCCACGTCTCCTCGATTTAATACCTAATGAGAGCTCAATGACTTCCAGAAAGGGGAGGTGTGTTCTCGTTATGTTGGCTTCTCAATGGGACCCCATAGCAGTGCCC
The DNA here is from genome assembly GCF_034640455.1 of Diachasmimorpha longicaudata. Classification (NCBI taxonomy): domain Eukaryota; kingdom Metazoa; phylum Arthropoda; class Insecta; order Hymenoptera; family Braconidae; genus Diachasmimorpha; species Diachasmimorpha longicaudata. The sequence continues at coordinate 9,973,234 of NC_087227.1, forward strand.
GCACTGTCAGTACAACGTGCAATTTTCCTAGTTCTCGAAACTCTTATCCAAGACCCACGTAATCAGGTAATTGGCATTGTAAAGTGCGAGAACCTGTTATTTTCGTAATTAGAAAATTCATGGTGGAAATTATTTTATTATCCAGCAATGTGGATTTGTGATTGTGGTTGACTGGTGTAACTTCACACTACGTCAAGGAAGTGCACTTGGTGCAGCGGCTCTTCGTAATTTGATAGGAGCACTTCGGGGACGATTTCCAGCGAGATTCAAGGGCATTCATTTTCTCTCAGCCCCGCTCTATGTTCAAGCCACACTGGCGTTGGTGAAGCCCTTCCTCGATGAAAAAACACGTCACAAGGTAAATTTATTATTACCTGCCCCTTGTTTAATTAATTGTAAAACAATTATTTATTGTCCACCGACTTTATGGTACGGTAAAAATTTAAGTATGATCTTTCTCACAAATTTTCTAAAGTCATTAATGGGAAATTGGGGTATTATTCTTCGTCTTCAGATCTATCTTCATGGAAATAATTTGAGTACTCTTCACGAGCACCTGCCAACGGATATCCTACCAGCGGAGCTCGGTGGAACAGGCCCCTCGTTCAACCCTGGTCTCTGGGCAGAGCCGGTCATTCATTCTGCAATGAAAGAGGCCGAGTTGGCCGCTATAAAAAAAGACAAAGACTCAGCGGATAAACAAGGAGAGGTAAAAGAGAGACACAATGGGGACGCAATTAGAACCAAGGCCACCATCGAGGGAGAAAGTAAAAGTGACAGGGTGGAGATACCCCTCGATGCAATCCATAAATCCTCGAGCGTATCGGTAGACGATGAGAACAACAAAAATGTGGACAATCGCAGGGTAAATGTGCGAAGAGAAAAGAATCAAATGGACAGCGAGACAGAGACCATCCTGGACAACGACTCGAGGGTGAAAGTCTATCGTGATAGGGAGGACAATGTCACCACAAGGAGAATTCAGTCAGAATCCGACATCGAGTGTCTCGATCCACCTTCCGAAACAAATTCTAATGAGTTTGAAATGATCTCGAATAATTTGGATAGTGAGGAGAGCAGGGATAACTCCCTGGACAGTCTCAGGGGTGAGAGGGTTAGGGTAAAGGGTAGCAAGGACATATTGCCTGAGGAAACGAATCTGATTACTTGAGTTGAAGGAGAGGAGTGAGACAATCAATTCCTTTTTTTACTATTTAGATTATGAATCGCATGTTAAAATCTTGCAGTGCAGACGTGTGGAAAAATAAGTAGATAAAATTGACGTTTTTTAAGGAACAGACTGCGATAAATTGACAAAAAATGAAGTTTCTGACTTTTTCTAACGAAAAATATCCCTCCAGAAGCTCGTGGCCAAATTTCAATTCGGTGATTTTTTTTTTCTGAAAAACGTTGGATGTTCTATCGTATTTTTTCATACCTTTATAATTATTAATAATACAGACTATTATGGTATTCTTCTGTGATCAAAAACTGATGATACAACTGGAACTCATCCCACAAATTCCAAGGCTTCCTTCACGTGCAATTGAAGTAGTAAAACATAATGAGTTGCCTCATTCTCATCTGTCGATGACTCATGAATCTTGATCATGAGTCACTCCAGGACAAAATGTCAACCGCATTTTTACAGAGAGATTTCTTTAATGAATTTTTAATAAGGAATTTCCTCAGCTGTGAAAAGGCCTCTGACATTGCGTCTCATAACTTCAATGTTACAATCATTAACCAGCAGGAAAAGTACCCTCATATGAGTATGATTTTTCAATGAACAATTAAGCAGAATAAAAATTCCAATAAAACAACATTAGTGAGATAATTACCCTCTACGATCCATCCAAGGAATAAAAATCCTCGCTATAGATACAAAAATTGTATTTTCACATCGGCAAATTGACTCTTCACACAACAAACAGTATAAATTTTATAAATACTTCAACAATGAATTTTTAGAAATAGAATAATTCTAGATAAATTTATCGAAATAAATGGTAAAAAAAATATTCATCATCACGAACATGATAAGTTAGACAGGTGGCAAGATTTTTCCCCAGCAGAAAGAGTCTCATAAATTATCACGAAGACATGGATAAGTTTGGAATGAGTCACATACAATTTGTAAATAACTGTAATTGTGGAATCATTGTTTAACTGATGGCACTTGCCAACCACCAAAGGCACGTTCGATTTCCTCGGCAACGGCTAGGGTCAAATGATCCTGATAGAGACCTGCGACAACCTGAATTCCAATTGGTAGGCCATTGCTGAGTCCTAGGGGACAGGCGGTTGCTGGCAATCCGAGGACATTGATAATTGCTGTATAGGCGAAGTTGAAGGGTTTCAGAAGGGGCTCGTGATGGAATGGTGCAGGGGTTGGATGTGTTGGGTAGAGGAACACGCCATTTGTACCCAGTAAATCCTGAAAAAAAATCAGGGGAAATAAAAATATATTCGGGGGAAAATTTCATAGAAAAATTACGAATATTCACCGGAACTTATTGCAACAATTTAGCACAACTACATGACTAATTATTACCGAAAACTCTCTTCTGAGATCTTGACTCTCTTGCAGCAGTCGTGCCCTCTTGTCATCTTTGAATCTCATGCTCAATCCCTCAAAGGTTGCAGTAAATATAGCGACAAATGTGTGGGACCCGGTGCGTGTGAACCACTTGACAAATTCCCACCAAACACTGATACGTCCTTTCCTATTGGATAATTCCCAGGCGAAGTCCTTGGCCTCTGGGGATGTCATATTCGCGAACCACAGGGCTAGACTTTTCTTGAATTTTTTTATCTTGATTTTCTCGGCTTTGACGTTGTGGGCTATTTCCAGGGTGTAGAGCAGTTTAGCCATTGCCGATTTGATGTCCTTGGAGACTGGTGACACCAGAAATTGGCCTCCATCATCTTCCATGTAATAAAACTGTTGGAATTAGAAGATTAATGAGTTGATTAGTGCAGCAGAAAACGGGCTAAGGGATATAGGTCAATTCAAGAGAGACGTGAACTTCTTGCAACTTCAGTAACTTCAGGTTTTGCTAAGTGTTCATGAGATTGGAGTAGATATTGATGGAGGTGGAGACCATATCCAGGAATTCATTTTAAAAAGAAATGATTAATAATTATTCAGGATAAGTAATAAAATTGAAATGTACTTTGAGTTTCGAGAGATCAACTTTCGCATTGAGATCCAGCTTTCCTGCATTTTCAGCAGCCATTATCTTCAGCAATGGTTTCAGGTCAGTGGCAAAACGGCACATGGGTCCAATTCCCAATAAATCATTTTGCTCATCAGTTTGGGTACTCGGGTGTTGTCCGTCATTCGATACAATTCCTTTGGAGGGTTTGTGACCGAATATTCCATTGAAGAAAGCGGGCATTCGGATGGAGCCGCCGATGTCCGAGCCAACGCCAAAAGCAGCACCTGCTGCTGCCTGAATGCAACCCTCACCTCCAGAAGACCCACCGACAATGTGCCTGAAATTATAGGCAAATAATTGAGTATTTTATCATCTCAAAATAATCCTTACGAAACATTTTATCTTTAGAATTTTGCTACTCTACTCTCTCACCATGTGTTATAGGGATTCCTACTAGTTCCGTACACCAGATTACTCGACTCCCACCACATTGCAAGCTCGGAAACATTGGTCGTAGCGATAATAATCGCTCCAGCTTTTTTCATTAACGAAATAGCCTCAGCGTCACGTTCAGCACGAATATTTTTTCTCGCGAGTAATCCAGCGGTTTGTTTCATATTTTTAACGCCAATACAATCCTGAAAATTGTGTGAATACATTAACAAGTCTGGTCTCGAAGAAACTTCATGAATATTCAGTATGAGAGGATGTAAGTGTTCTCTTCTACCTTCGTTGTAAAGGGGACTCCGAAAAGGGGCTTATTTTTCTCTAGTTCCTCGGCAGACGGAGCGTCTGGGGAATTCAATAATTTATCGCACTCTTTGGCCTCTTCCAGTGCCCCTTTGAACCTGTCCTCAGCAACACAGTTCAATATCGGTTGAATTGTTTCAATCCTCTCTATGTAGGCATTCATCACGTCCACACACTTCAACTGCGATGACATAAATTTATTGACATCAGTTAGCGAGAGAAATTGTCTTCGTCACGTCATTGTCAACATATTTTTGCGGATAAAATAGAAAGTTGAATTTAATATAGCCCCGGGGTTGGCTGCCAACATTCCCCGACATTATCTCAATGTTAGCTGCCAACATTGTGTCATTGTGAATTTTTTTTTCCTCGGACTTTTGGTCAAAAATATTTTTTTATAACAAATAATAGAATCGACTAATGATGTTCTCCATTGACGTATCCTGGAACATTTAAACGATTTGAGAAACTCACTTTTTTCTGACGTATCATCATGGCTAATGCTTGGGTATTGTGCATCGTAATATTATTATTTATCGGTGGCATGACTTCCGGTTTGCCTGTGATTTCCGCTGCCGCAAGAAATAGCCATCGCGCTATGAATTCGATAAATCGATGGATAATGGAGGCGATTCTTCCCAGTTGTTTCAACATACTCTCATCCATTTTTCACTCTTCTTTTTTCCTCGGTTGACCTATTGAAACGTACAATTACGTTAATAATTCAGTAGGGAAATGGGAAATTGCACGTAAACATGAAGAGATTGATTTTTATGTGAGCACAATCATCAAAGGAAAAAAACCATTCCGAACCTAAATGAACGCGGAAAAACGTCGGGAAAATTAATTTTAGCTTTTCCGTATCTCTAACAATAATTTTCCAAGATTCATTGACTAGTAACTGTCCAAGGTCTAGTCTGGATGGGGTAAAGTAGACTCAGACGGTCGACGATATCAATACAGAGACGAAAAACGCTTGGAAATATGTAACATAAATGCAAATTGCAAAAATGTAAATGTAGAGTCTTTGTTATGCATTATTACTATACATTACTGTCCCAGTATTAACTGAGACTGGTGGATAATGACATTAACGAACGATTTGGAATATATATTGAGTAAAAATTGTTTGAGAATTGCACATGCGCGAGGCGGGAGATATAAATAAGCCAGCGCCACCTAGCTGAGGTGAGGGGTTCCTATTTGGGCCCGATGGACGTACCAATGGCAAATCCAGTGGATAATTTAATTATTTATAACTAGGTATAACTATTGGTAATCAATTTGGAACGCGCCGTCGAATAATTTATTGTCGGGCTATCACGGAAACTGGAACCGGAAGGTGGTAATACTTTATTTATTTAATTATAAATTATTAACATCCATGAACTGTATATTTGACGGGTCAATCAGATAATCTATAAATGTACAATGATTATTTCCCGGTGCGCAGAATAAAAAAATAACGCACACACGAATGGAGAAACCGCGAAATCCACACGGATGAATGTAAAACGAGTCTTGTTATTTTATTTACATAAGCATGGTGAGGTAATGAGGCAGTCTCGAATGACTTCGCGTGGATTTATTTGTCGTTGATTGACTTATTTGATTCGTCATCAGTCCAGGAGGCCCTCGTAATTATGAAAAATTGTTATTTTTTTTTTTGAGGGCATGAGCAATCGACATCGGCGAATCAAAAATTATTCTGTTACTTTATCGTCATTTTACCACTGTCCTTCCACTTTACATTCCACTATCTGATGCATCATCCATTATATGTGTGATACATTGGACAGCGGTGTTGGGAAAGGTCTGAGCAAAATAAACGTCAGCATCTCCCAAAGAAACGATTGTAATGCCATAATTTTTCCGTTTTTAAATATCAAAGGGGAGGTCACTTTTTAACATATTAATTTACATTAATTTAACATATTATCAATAATTCATGGAACTGGGGAATGAACAGAATGACATTTTTTTCGTGTAATTAAATTCAATAATTGTAATATTCAATAAATTCAACAATTATAATTAAGTCTCGAGACTCCCATTCGCTCTATTTAAAAAAAATCTGAGGCACAAAATATTATGGCTAAAAACCCCATCGTGAAATAGTGAAATTTAATGATTCTTCTATTAAAAAATTTCCCGTTTTCTCAACCTTAAAAATCCCACGATCGTTAAAGCACTCGATGGCAAAACAACTCCGAGAATTTCTCCTCAATGAAAATCGCAAAACGAAGAATTCCATTAAGTCATCAAAATTTCTCCCTCATCACTCGTATTTTCCCCATTAAACGAATTCATCCCACCCTGTCATTATCCCCCAGTCATTCCCAGGTGTTCGGTATCTGAAATAATCGCTTATCAGTCCCCACGAGACGCCGATAAGACGCCTCAATCGAACGCACCGAGAAATCTATGTCTGTTCACCGGGAAAGTTATGCGAAAGTGGATAACCCCGTACTAGTCAGACACAACGATTCCCTCAATAATATTCATCTGACATTCACAACTCGCTGATGTGCACGTGACGGCTCAATTAATTCATCGAGTACTCACTAATAATTATCCGACGAGATGAATTGTCACAATTTCCTTGTGGTATTGACACAATGAATTGTCACTCAGCGTTTTAGTTTAAATTATCACACGGAATCGGGAGATAGGGGAAATAGTAAAAGTACGTCGGATGTATGAGCGAGTGATTTTCGCACGTCCGTCGGCGACGAGACGATTCGCTACTGTGGCTTGTGGCCCTTGTGGCATTTGCCTGTGCTCGTATTCACGTACGATGAGAGGGGCGGTTTGATGATGCCGCCTGTAGAGCGCACTATGGTACAGTAAATTCCTTCATCTTTTTTGCAATATCCATTTCTCCCGACACCAGTGAATTCCCGAAAATTCCGTTCGATAAAATAATGGAATTGAAGCGTTTTAAAATTGAAAAATGTTAATACAAACATTTTTCATGAATAACTGATTGAATGAGCTAATTAATGCTTAATGAATGGATTTATAATCCTCTCTGGCTGGGAGAATAAAAGTATTCGGAAAATTGTATTGGAATAACAGATTGCAACGAGCCATGTCAAGCTATTATGATCAATTTAAAATCAATAAATGAAGCAATCACCGATGAATCGATGTATAATGTACTTTAAGATCGACTCGTCGGGCTGTAAAAAATTTCCACAATCACACTGGGGTAAAAAAGTGTAGCAAAAAAATATCGCATTGCAGATTTTATAAACAGTTTCTTATTCTCAAAGATCTTTACGTGGGATGAATAAATAACTCAACGACAAAGTGATGAGCAGCGGATCCATTTTTGATCACCCCTTGACATTATATCGAAATTCTCCGAATTTGATTCGAATAAAAAATTCAACTTCCGAAGTGTTGAAACGGTGCAAAAAAATTGCCATAAATATTTATTGTTATTTTTATGAGTGCGTCATGTCTGGATGGAGCGAGAGTCGACACTTTAAAATACTAGAAACGTCGGAAAAACCCGTAACTGCACGTGAGTGTGTAAATGTGTGAGTGGGGTGCGTTGGTGTTTAGCTAGTGATTGAACTCACGTTCGTGTGGACGAGGCAAGAAGTCTCACCGCCAATTGTTGACCACTTGTCACTGATTAATCCTGTGAAAGAGTCGGAGTTATTTTATTACCGAGCACTTGTCAGCGAGCAATCACCGACGACTCCTGTAAGTTATAACCAAGATGATTCTGTCTCAGATCATGTGTTTCGAGGTTATACCCCTCGATTCATATGTTATCTCGTGTTAGCGATAATTAATTTGACAATAGTACTGTCTCGTTGTGGTTATGCAGACAAAACTTTGGGGGTAACAGTGGGAAAATTAATTAACTGTCGAGTAAGGGTGGATAAACCCGTTAGGCTGAATGCAATTAGGTCAGCCCTGGAGATGTCACCCTATGGTGAACATTTCCAGTTCAGATTGGGTTCTGAACATAATGAAACAGGACCGAGAAAGCTACGGCAAAAGCACAAAACTTTGAATTTTGTCTATTAACTTGACGTGAGGGATGCTCGGAGTAGTTGCGAATTATTAATTAAATTGTTTCGGTACTTGAGGCATGCTTTAATGCATAACTATATGCAGTTGAAGTTGCGCCAAGTTAAATGAAAAGGGGGTCGTCTCATTTCGCGACAATTAGTTGAGTAATTAAACTATCACAAATGAGAATGTGATACGGGTACAGGAGTTATTTTCTATTGGTAATATCGTCTAGTCTAACAATTACAATTGAACAGCCAAAATTTCCGCTGAAATTTGAAAAAATATTTTGAATATGAAAAAATCTACGTGAACTCCACTCTGCCCTTTCTTAATTATTAAGAATGAAAGGGTTAATGATTTAGTTGAACTACAGTTACTGGAATTTATTTTATAAAGGAGTATTATTTGTAAATATCGGTTGACTGACACAATTGCTGAGATGTTTATGTTAATTTTTTGGTAGCTCTCATTTGGCTGTACAAACAGATGTCCATAATAATTTTTCTAAATCCTTTGGACTCGGAAATATTTATAAAAAATTCAGCCTCTGAAGAATAATTATTTCTTCGAAGTTTGAAATACCTTGGTTTCCCGCCCCGTCGATGGGAGCGCTGTTAAGCCTATGATAGAATACCGGGAAAGATAGGAATCCCCCTCAAAGGGCCCGCGCGAGATGCTGCCAGCTCGTGGATCGTATTACATCTATATTTTCCGGCGCGAAATTCAAAATTTCAAGAATAATTTTTCACCGACAAAAATTCGTATATAAAGGTCTTATGAATGTCCCCCAGGTTAGATGAGGACATTCTCTGGTGATGATGGAGGCCGCAGATAGTAATCAGCAGTCCGAGGGCTCAAGGTCAAAAGACAGTGACAAATTAACTGATATTAGGAGTAATTGCGTAACGGAGACGATGAAGCGAGTGGATATCAAGCCTTCGTCATCGCCAACGAGTTTCTTGGCGAAGAGTTCGGTGCTACTGCCAACCGGAGTTGCTCGAGTCAAACAAATATCCGCTATTGCATTGGAATCGAGTAAGAGTCTGACGGGAAGTGGATCTGCGACAGGCAAGTTCATTTTTAATAACAATTTGATTGATGTCATTTAGAATTTTCGTTGACCTTCCTCGAAGAAAATGTTTAGCCTCTAAATGGAACCATATCTCGATCACATCTGAAGTTTCTCTTCAATCCAATCTATAATAAATTCTGGCCTCATTTCGATTACGCAATTCAACGAATTTATTATCAGAAATCCATTGATTATATCGCAATCAACGATCAACGTAGTGAAATGATCGACTAGATTCAAATAACATTTTGCAAAAATTCTTCTCCCTCGGTTCTCGCTAATTATTCGACTCCAAGCGTTTGTTATAAAATTACGAAATTATACTTGAATATCGTCATTCCTCCCCTCACTCTCCTCATCGCTCGTCCACAATTTTCCCTTCAAATATTGATCCACTCGTTATCACCCGAGTCTAATTCCGCGGTATGAAATGAGAGCCCGAGTGTCTGATTCGAGTGGTCGGAAAAAGAATGAGAGACACAATAACGATTTACCAACACACTAGTCATTTCTCAAAACCTGTTGAGTTTGAAGGGGGGACAGAGGGGGCAACAAGTGTCTGACATTCTCCACGACATTCTCGTCCGTTTCAAGTTGATTTGAGACACTGCGAGATATTCCATGACAGCATGCCACGAAGTCCTGACACCGTTTCAAGTTTTTATCGTTTTCCGGGGATTTTCATGGGGATCCCTAAGGGTTTTGCATTATAGAACGCGGTACGGTATTATTTATGACTAAAAACAAATACTTTCCATTGAGAAAATGAAACATTTTTGTTAAAATAAATATTTTGAGAAGTATTTCCCAGTTTGGCATAAATAGTTAAAGCTTTATCAGGAGGAATTGCAATTGAGAACTTGTTCTGTGATTCCTTCTGTGATTTTTAAGGCTCATAATTCTCTCCAATTGATAGGAAACAGTAGTTCAATCATTTGTTTCTATCAACGCGATCCGAAGAATTCCGGAATAATTTGTGTGAGCGTTGATATTAACGACTATTCTCTCGTTATCGAGGTATGGAAATTTCAGGCTATTGTACCTCATCAATTTGAATTCAAACAGGAGAGTACAATGCACACATTCGTCGATCTCTCCATTCAAATTTCAAATCAATTTCCGGGGATGCTCGACTGTAGAAATAATACGATTAATCCCTTTTCAGTTTGAATCAACAGAATGAAATCAGTATCAACTTCAAATTGACTCTGTTCGACTTTATTCTCCTTCCGTATGTTGTTTGGGAAGGAAATATCGTTCTGATGGGCTGTTTCAGATGATTGCAATCATATTAAATTGACCCGAAGACTTTTCCCCATAAAATTACAGAGAAACTAAAAATCTCTTCATTAAATTCTCAGCGATCAATTAATAAATTTGAAGAAGTAGTTGAGAGATTTCGCTCTCCAGGTTCTCCTCAAAACACATGAATAAATCTCGTCCTCTGCATCTCTTCGCTCTAGTCTGGTACAGAAAAGCATTTGCCCATTTCATCTTCACCCATTATCTTCCATCCATCAAGAACTAAATCTCCAGTTGTTCGGTCTGACCCTAGCACTTCGCAACCCAATGGACATCACCCCATTCTTAATCCCCTAACAACATTTGTCCAGTAAATGTCATTTGGATGACTGTTCCCAGAAGATTGAAATAATTTCCGTGCCCGTAACATCGTTACCACCCCATTTCCCTCGCAATCCACCCCAGAAGTACAAGTCCAACTTCATTTTTCTCATTCACCCCATCGCCATCTTTCAAATTGTCAGAACAAATTCGTTGAGTACTGGGTATATTCGCATTCATTGTCAGCCCTCAACAATCAGATCGGAATTTGTTGACCCGTTGAAATACTGAAAATAAAATGTAGGCGTGTGAGTGAGAATGAAAGAGGTTGAGTGAGAAAGAGCGAGCTCGAAAGGTCCTGCGTGCTGAGCGAGTAAAGGCGGGCAACTATATTGATCTATCTGTCTCTCACTGGGGGTATATTGGTACCGCGTGCTCTACGACCCAGTGCCACACAGTACATTCACCAATTCTCGCGAGCGGAAGTGCCCGTGTAAACATTGTTTCATCAAACACCTTTTTTTAACGTCAATTTTGTCCCGCCAACACTTTGTGCCACAAAATCGGTTGTTAAGTGCAAAGCAAAATTTTTCTTGTGCGGTTCATTATCTCAAGACTCGAAAGGGGTAGGAAAATTTTTGCCATAATTTTGTTTGCCGTAAAAAAAATTGAAGGAATTTATTGGGTTTATTTCAAGATAATCAAGAGAGTGGGATTCAGGTGAACATTACAATTCAATTGCTAAACACAACTGTCCGACCAAACTAGCCGACTACATGTGATTTCAAATTCAATTGTGAAGTAGTTGAACGGTCAATGTCGCTTGGAATTAGAACAACAACGAATTCTCTCTCTGCTCTTAACTGAATTTAAATTGTTTTCACTAAAAATTAGATTTGAAAAATGTTGACTATTCACGAGAAATTTCGAAAATCTCTCCCATGAAAAATTCGCTGAAAAATCTCACAATATTTCATGACTTCAGGCGCATTCCTAAAAAAAGCTCAAATTGACTCATTCCATTTTAAAACTCCAGTTGCCCTCGATTCCCCAGAAATTCTCGTCTCTTCTGTTGAATCACGACTAAAGTTTTCCGTATCTGTATGTACCATTGGCTTTATTATCCCGCGATGCCGGGTAAATTCAAACAATAGAATTGCTCTATGTGTGCTCTCCAAATACTGTAGACGAAGTGAGGAAGATGAAAATTTTCACTCACAGAATTTCACATGCGCAAATGTTTCGATGAATCGTAGCTAACTCTCCCACCGTACACTATTCCCTTCTCACTCCGCCCTCACCTCGGTCACAGATCGGAGTAGGCCACGTGTACTATTACAGTGTGATAAAAACATTGCGATCGAATTCAGTGACATAATTGTGATGAGATGATGGTGATCAACAGCTGACGATGCCTCGTTGCTGCGGGGCATCGCCGGGCTCCGTAATGGACGGCGATGGATCACCGCAGAAGGTCGAACTTCACATTCGAGATGGTTTGTAAAATAATGGGTAAAACATTGTCATTAGTGGAGTCTCACCGATCGCATCCCCTCGGTCTCCCGACCTCAAGTTAATTTCGCTGAACGCAGGGGAAACAATCGATTTAAAATAACAGATCAAAATTACATGTAAATAAATAAATATATTCTGGTCTGGTTCACTAGAATTTCTCTGACAATTATTTCAAGCCCGACAGGACACACGATTACTACTGTGTAATTTTAGGGTGAATTTTAATTGATATATCGCTGCAGGTGTGGAATTGGGGTGGATTTTTTTCATGATCTATTTGGGGATTGTGTGTCATTAACTCGAAACATATTATTGTTGACGAGGGGTGTGTGAAGGACAAAGAATTATTAATATTTATCGGTGTTGATGGTATCATCACAATAGTTCCAGCCTACGACCCTTTCACCCCTCGAAGTCACGAATCTTTCACTCCACCGGAGCGCCTGACCATAATTTCCTCTTTCTCCTCAGGAAATCCGAGAAACAAAACGGCCCTGGCACCGGGCCACAGTCTGATGGACTGGATTCGCCTGGGCTCATCGGGAGTTGATCTTACTGGAGTTGGGGGTGTTCACCAAGTCATAACACTCACAGAACTCGCGAAACACAATCAGAGAAATGACGCCTGGATTGCTATCCGAGGTTTGCATGAATTAGAATGACAGACTTGTGTGGAAACTGTTGACAATGTGCCAGACTTATCAAAACAATGTTTATTATTCCAGGCATTGTGTTCAATGTTACCCGGTACATGGACTTTCACCCTGGTGGTGTGCCAGAGTTGATGAAGGGAGTGGGAAAAGATGCGACTAAACTGTTTGAAGACGTAAGTTTGTCACAACAACTGAGGTTTGAAAGTCGTTAAGTGGATTAATCAGAGGGTAAATGTGAACTCTTGTATCCGTAGATCGTTCATTCCAGGTGCACGCGTGGGTTAATTACCAGAGTATTCTGCAGAAGTGTGTGGTGGGAAGGTTAATTAGGGGAAATGGAGTTGAAGCGCCTACCAGTCCCTTTGGAAATGATAAAATTACGAAATTGTCGCCACTTGCTGCTGGAGGTGAGTTACAAAGTTCCTTTTTTCTCGCTCAACCATGTGGTTTCGAGAATTTTCGGCACAAAAAGCCACTTGGAGGTGATCCAGAGTCTTTTGAAATTAATTTTATATGCAGAGCTTTTGAACGATAAAGGGAAACAGGTCTGCTTGACCTTTTTCAGAATTTTTTTCAAGATCATAGTAGAAAAGACGAAAACATCTCGTCAAATATGAATTCAGAGTGTTGGCATTGGCTGACCAATTAAAAATATCTATCACTGTTAAACTTTAACAGTGAAATTTCTGTTCCACTCTCCTCCACTGAATTTTTTTTAAACAATCTAGCACAAGTTGTGTAATTTAAACATATTCCCGACTGCTGAAATCAATAAAAATCATCAATTACTCGTTGTGTTCAGCGAAAACTTCAGGAACTGACGGGAAGACCTCGACAACCCCTCAGACACTCAAAAGCGACTGGAAGCAAACGACCAACACAGTGACCTTCGTATACAAGCCATCGCGAAGCCAACAATCTCCCACTTTTCAACTAACACATCAGAGTCCGACCGAATTCACCCTAAAAATTCAATTTTCAAGCACTTCCATTCGTCACGAGTATGACCTAGACGAGGGGGTGCAGTGGCCACCCACATGGCGTCGAAATTACGAGTCAATGGAGGTCGAATTCACCTTTACAAAGACAACTGGAAAACTTTGGCACTCATTCGGAACCCGAACTGTCGCTTTTGACACGAAAAATGATAGATGTTACAGGGATTGGGAAGTCGTTAGTAACACATCACTTTGTGAATCCGTTAATCTCTTAGTTTTAAGATGTAGAGATTATATGGAGGTAACGCCAGTCGGTAGACACATAGACGTCAAGATGAGTTTACTAGGTAATTTATGATTGTACCTGTCCGGATGAGAAAATTTTATTGAAAAACCCCTGCGAACTCAGTGAAAAATTAAATTCTATATCCTATTACTTTTTTATTGAAGTATATTGCCAGCAATAAACCAGTAGTCTGGCCACATTCACTGATTCCGTTTTACATGAAAAATTGAATTTTAAATCTCGGAGAGTTTGACCCCAAACAAATCAATAGATGATACTGCACAGGAAATTAACTTGAATATCGCTGTTTTTCCATAAAATTTTTTCGTCCCTGATCTCTCAACAGAAATAATTCTCGTCGTTAATGCATCGCAAAACAATTAGGTATGGATGTCTCAAGGCCTTACACCCCAGTTCCACCTTCACTCCATCCCGATGACGAGGCACCTGGTTACAAACCGAACAGCCTGTGTCTGATGATAAAACGTTACGACGATGGCGCCCTTACTCCGTCCATAACAGCTCTGCAGCAAGGGCAATGCCTGAGTTTGAGTAATAGCCTGGGTACCTTTGTGGCTGAATCCTTTGATGACTGCACCGCCATTCACATGCTTGCCGCAGGCACTGGATTAACACCAATGCTGGGTATTATTCATCGGTCACTCGGCCGACGCAATGTGTAAGTGGAGCTCGTTATTGAGAGTTGAATAACGATCGTCATTCAGGATTCAGTGAATTGCGATAAAAATATTGGGATAATGAGAATTGTTTTTCACAGGAGTTCGATAAATCTCGTTAACTTCAACAGAGATGAGAAGAGTATTTTCTATCGAGAGCAGTTGGACAGGGTTTGCTCTGATAACAGGTGAGGGAATACTTTTCATTTCTTTTGTACGAAATATAACTTATGTGGAGATAATTCACTTTTGATCTCCCTTCCAGATTAAATGTTGTCCACGTGCTCTCGCAGGCTGATGAAAATTGGGAAGGCAGACGTGGAATTGTCTCCGAGGATTTAATTAAAGAAGTTATTGGCGCGTGTAACAAGCAGGCCTGTGTCTTTACGTGCGGACCCAGAGGATTTATGACTGCTGCAAAAACGTGAATTTTTCTTGATTAATTCAGTAGAAGAGAGAACAAAGTCTTTGGGGAATATCTGGAAATTTATTGAAGATGTGAACTGCACGGAAAGGGTTGTCGGTCCTTCCGTCGGTAGAGGGGGATAAACAAAGACAAATTTCAGAGCCCTTTCTCGAATTGCCGACGTCTCGGCTTATTCACGAGGTCCCCTTGAGCTTTTTTATTTGAAAAATCTGTGGGACAAGCATTCAAAAAGAGTACAGGATCTCAAAGGAACCGTAAATCTTTACCGAAATTGTTTGTCAAGATATTCATTAGATTTAAGTGGAAACAGATGAGAAGAACCGACAATTTTGCCTTCTCCTTCCGTAAATAGTCGTTCATTTCAAGATATTCATAATCAAAGTTATCAGAGAAACATCGTTCGATCCATTTGGAATTTCAGTGATTAATCAGTCTAATTAATTTTCAGGTCGTTATTGAAACTAGGTTGGCAACCCTCTCAGATGCACGAATTCGATGGATAGTTTTAGCCTCACCGAAAGTACTAATTGGTCCAAGTATAACCCATTTAAGGATTGAACGACTGAAACAATTAGTGATCCTGATCGATGAATTATCGATTACTAAGCTCCCGGTTGGCTGGGTCATACCTGCCTGAAACATATGAAGCTACTTCATCCTTCCAAATGGCCCGAGGAAAAAAAAATAGTGAAAGTAATTCAATTTTTTGGTTCTCAATGGCTTGATGAAAATTTTGCTGTAGAAGAAACAGAAACATTCACGATTGAAGAGTTCTTTGCCAGTTTCTCCATCTCTTTGATGTCTCCGTGATAAGTAGAGTACAAAGAATTTTATCATCTTTTTGCGCATAACGTGGTCAACTTTTAATTGTAAACATAGTTAAATATTAATGGGAATCACCACGGGTAACGTTCAACCATAATTCATTAATTTATAGATGAAATTTTAGAGAACACTTGTTATGATAAGACGTCGGTGGAATTTAGAGGTCAGATTAATGAAGAAAGTTGTACAGATGATGAAAATGTCTTTTTGAGAATTTTAAGTGGACTAAGTGCTGAAATGTTCCATGAGTCGTAGAATTATGTACATTAATTACATGTAAATAAGGAGGAGGGCTATATTTGTATGTGACTTGCACCTGAACTAAAAAAAACACATAATGTAACTGGAATAAATTGATGATATCGTTGACACAAATAATTTCTCTGAACTTTGGAGATGATTTCATGAATGAGATCACATCATTTTGGTCTTTTATTTATTCTCATTGCTCACCAACTCTGGTTTTTACATTCGACTAATGAAGCAGTAGATTGAAACCCGAGACTATTCTATCATAACCGACAACCCATCCGATTTCAAATTAACCCGGAACTGATTTCATAATTCTCATTGAATACACTAGTGAGTGTTTGTCAGTTGTTAATTTATCTGCCGCATCAAAAATGAAATTATGCAGCTCCAATTGCTGAATTTCAGCCCATATGAGTCTACCATTCTAGCAACACAACACACCCAATCGAGCAGGATTTGCACCCGAAACTTTTTCCACGTGAATCGAGTGTCCAAGCAAGAAAATTTTAACTGAATAGTGAATGAAGGATCACGAGTGGATTAATTCCTCATTGATACCCCCAGCGGAGAGCTCAGAAAATTCTGACTGAATACATCAGTGAATTAATCCCTCACTGACATCCTCCATTAATAATTCCCTTGCCACATGGACGTCAGCTCGGGTGAAGTTTGATAATGCAAACTGCGGCAAGAACTGGAGTCAATTTTCCTGTGACCCGTGTCATTCGAGGTGAGTCTATTGATCGATTCTAGACACTTTGTTAAGAACTTCCTTTCACTGACATGTCATTCTTCCTCATAAAATCAGACAAGCCAGTGTAGCGAATTCCTTTTGGCCATCGCCGGCTGACTTCTTACGGATAATTAATCGCCAGAGGTCCCACGTTTCTGCTCTGCTAAAACTATGTTCTTAAGACGTGTTGATTTATCACATCAAACATAAAACTATGTTATCGTTATAAATTAAGACGCTCCATAGATTTTTAAAAATTGTTTTAGGTCAATGATTTGTTAAAATTTACTATAAATCACATGCAAGGACAAACCTAAACCTTCATCACTCCTCCTAACTCGCATCTAGACTCATCATTACCCAAATTCCTAGTCAATCACTCACGAATGTATTCTATTTTTGTTAAAATAAAAATATTGGGGAGAATTGATCGGGGGTTGGGAAATTGACACTCGCGAGTCGCTGAAAAATTCAGGAACATGTCTCGTCTGAAGTGAAATGGAATGATAAAGCCCCGGGAGTTACCGGTTCTGGAATCGGATGCCACAAGCATTCTATTCTTGCAAAGGAATTGAATCGATTTGTCGGAGGTGTTGGAGAAAAGGAAAATGAAAGCTAAAATGGAAAACACAATTGATACGTATGAACGTGAGCTCTCACTCCCTCCGTCTGACGCCTTCGATCGCTCAACCCTGTGTCTGACCACACATAGGGAGCATTCACTTGGCGGGTTTTTCCCTTGATGTTGTTCATTTTTTATTCACTCCTTGCAGTGAGAGGGCTCTTGGTGACTTATCACGTGGTGAATTTTCCGTGGTTAAGCAAGGGTGATGCCGGGTCACGGAGATTCGACGCTCAACGGGTTCCGTCGTAGGATTTTGAGGTGCAGTATTAGAGATGAAAATTGTTTCTTCGTGGAGGGTTGGCCAGTAATTTGTAGGGGAGTGACATTGAGCTGGATTTGGGAAGAAAAAAAATAGAAAATTGCAGGGGAAATCTTAAAAATACTCTTCATCAAATTCTTGTGAAAATGGTCATCTGTGATATTCTCGACGTGGGGAACATCCCGTAAATACCAATAACATCTCACAATACAACCCTTATCATTTCGACGAGACGGATAGACACCAAAGGCTCTCTTCCTGCGCGTGAATATAAACGGTCGCTCGATATATCACAAAAGCCGATATAATCCATAAAATTCAGGCATTGGGGGTTGTACGGGGCTCTTTAACGGCGCCTCTGTGATATTACACAACCGACGTTTTACCATTAATGTATATCACGCGTTAATGCCTCCTTGGGTTGTAATCCGCAAATTAATTCCAATATTTACCCCTTCGTGTGCTGAACAAAGTAGTTAATGTGAAGTGTCAATAAATTGTAAGGGGTAGTGGGCGGGTAGACGTGTTGCACTTAGTCGTTGAGAAATTCGCTTCTCGGTTAGTGAACACGAGGAAAAATTTCACAAACAAATTTTAAATTCGAGTGACTATTGGGTTCAATATTTTTTTTTCTTTCCGTCTCCCACCTCCTTCAACTGTACCTTGGTAAGAAACATAATATAATGGGAATTGTTTTCAACCCTTGACAAGGGCATCCACGTGGATAAAGACGCCCGCTGGTATCCGCATACGTCAGAGCCCAACGAGAAGGTGAATTATTTTCTACGAGCCTGTGAATACGGATATTTTTATAGTTTCCCCGAGACAACAGGGAGATCTTTATGCGCAAAACAAAAACTGGAGGGCGGGGGATTTGGAAGGCACTCGTTTAAATAGTAGACATTCGTATGACAGAGGAAAATGCATGAGAAAAGCTCACCGGCGATCTGGGAAATTGCATACACCGAGAGAAAAAATATATTCGCAAGTGAGTTCAGTTTGACCAGAGAAAATCAAAATGAAAATTACCAAAATGGCGTTGGAATTTTTTTTTAAGCCCCAAATATCACTCTAAATTCAGTTTAAGGGTTAACGCAATAGTCCACATTTTTCCTGAGGGTCAACATTTCGATTGTCACGTTATGGGTTTTTTGGGGGAAAAAATATTAGTTTGAGGGCAGTTTTTGTCTACCGGTGTGTGACTGCCACTCAGGGATTGAAAAAAAGAAACTGCGGAGGGGCGAGATGTGACAAGGAAGGGGGTTGCAGCGCCTACACGGGGATATGATGGGGGAAGGAAGGTTAGGGATGCTGCGGGCATTCGTTCCTCGCTCAGTCGCGCGACGGCCCTCGCCCTGGCCAGTCGATCGAATCGTTAAATAAAAATTGCTCTCACAACTCGGTTGCGAGAGGCTCCCAGTGGATATCGAGATTCACTCGGAGTTACTGTGGATATTAATCCAAGAGCGTCAGGCTACTTCGCCCGGTTTAAATTCATGGTACCGCTATTTTTTATCCCTTCGATGAGAGCATATGTTTAGTGAACGCCGGAAGAAATTGAGGACTTCTGCTGGCGAGTATCCTCGAATTTCCATGCGATAAAATTCGCATTATTGGATACTGTGGGTACGGGGAGACCGACATTTATCGTTTATCTTGTGAGAAAAAAAATAAACACGAGGGGAAACTATCTGTACTGATATTGTCGACCTTCAAGTTTGATTCACTGAACTTGAAATGCATTGAAGAAAAATTTAGACATGTCGATACCAAGGCACCAAAACAATCAAATCACGAATATTCTAATTACATAAGGGCGACAATTTTTTACGTAAGTTCAGGAAATTATTATAATGTAGTAAAAAGTTGAGAAGAAATATGGACGAATCATGATAATTTTCAGTGTGGAACGTGCACTAAATTCGTCGGCAATTCGCTCGACTGTAATCACGATTTCCAAGTAATTTCCTCGGTTTTCTAAATTTCAGGGGCTGAATGGCTTCCTAAATTCCGGTTTATTTTGTCACACGAGGCTGGACAATTCGATGGGTTATTTTGCAATAGCGCGTGGCTTGCTCGATAAACCGTGTGCGGTTCGCAAAACTAAATGGGCAAAACTATCACTATCAGCCCGCTATTCCCGATTTCACGTTCAATATATTAAGAGAGTTTTATCTCTGTGTTATAAAATTCTCGAACATCTAAACGGCTTTTCATCAATTTTATGACTCTTCTCAGAATTTTATTGACCGTTTTCTCGGACCTCAGGATATATTCGGTGGAAAATTTTTATATTTATCCTGTGAATCAAATGTATGAAGCCAGGGATTGACGTTTAGAGACTTATATTGGCGAATGGGTAAAAAAGTGCACGTGAGGGAGGAACACATGGCGCTACAAACGTGAATTAAATCTGATTAATTACATCCGGTGATTTTACATTTCTCAATTCCACAAATAAATGTAAAAAAAAATCTCATACTTCTGTCTCCTTTCATCCCCCTATTTTGTCTTCTCTCGAGTCCATCAATGTTTCTACCCCGAGAATGTAGGGACGGGAATAAATGAGTTGAGCCTCTCGATCCCTCGACGTTTGAGAATTTTTTTAAAGCCCAAAATTATTTTCACTTCAGCGAAAACACTCGAATTCCCTCTCCCCATCCATCCATTCGTATTACCCCTCACACCCTCACTCCTCTCTCCCTTCCCCCCTCGAAACAGCCATTTCGGTTAATTTTGAAAAGTCAGTTTTTGTTCGATAACACCACTCTGGGGTGTCACGACCAGCGAATACTTGTGGCAAAAACCCTGGGGACATTTGTCCTCTGTAACACTTTTCTCGTGTCTCTCTTTTTCCATCTCTCTCTCCCTCCCATAATTCCATACCTCGTGCTCTCATTCTCGGGGTCGACACCGTACGTTGCGGGGGAAAAATACATACAGTATATGTATGGGTGAAAAAAATTGTAGTTGAGAAGTGTTGTAATTTCTCACCGCGATAACATTTTCGAGGCTAATCCTAGTTTACGATCTCATCCCTTCGGAAAACTTTCTCCTGTGAATTTATATTCTCGATGAAAGGTGTCAAAGGAGGGGGGGGAGGTGGAAAGAGAAGTTTAGTAATCAATGTCCTTTTGAATTTAATTAATATCGAGAACAACAGATTTTTGTTTATATTTCTTCCCATGAAATTTTCTATTAATTGTTCCAGGTGAATTAAAATAATATTTTTTTTAGTAATTTAAAAATATCGTATGGCAATTGATGGTGCCCCACCTCATCAGAATTTTTATTCGTTGTTCATTGAAATAAAAATTGCTGTGAGCGATACGATTCAATTAAATTGGAATTCTTTCCAAATTCCTTCATCACAAATCGATGCGTGGAAATGAATGAAAAAATTGAATTTCACTTTTTATTTATTCAACAGAAATCACCGATGTTTTTTTTACTCCTCATATACAGATAATTAAAAACGAACGGATATGGGAGTTTGTGTGTAGCCATCACCGCGGGTGTGAAATATGCGAGTGAGATAGGAAAAAAAGGAAGAGACGGGATGGATGGAAAATAGTGTCGACGTGGACTATATCAAGATTTAATGCATTTCCAATATATCGTGGATTTTACACAGTGAAGGCTGAAAGGACCGCCCGCGGACTGCATTCCACCACTTCCAAGGTAAATATATCGATAAAAATAATTCTATTCCCCGAAAACATCGTAAAACAAGTGATTGAAGTGGATCAATTGATGATAAAAATTGTTCGGACAAGTAATGAAACTAATTGATGGGATAAATGAGTGGACAATGGAATTTTTTTGGTAAATTACTGGATCGAGGGACTATTGTTAACAATTTTTAGGACATGACTCACTTATTTCAATTCTCGCTATTCCCATCACAAAAAATTGGAAACTTCACTTTCAGCGACTACAAAGCCCAAATTTGAAAGGAAAAAAAAACTATTCTTGAATGAGAAGGGGGTGGGGGTGGAGGGAGAATAAATGGACACGCAGAGAATACAAAAGTGGTGGAGAAATACACCGGGGGAAAAACTATGCCGTTTACGTAGCTTCGACACACAGGGGTGAGCTCGTTAGGGAGAGAGATGAGGCAAAACTGGGCGTCGGACAAATTGAATTACCGGTAGCTGCGTTTTGACTGTCCCATTCTGTACTAGTTAAATTCATGACCACCATGAAATAAAATTGTTATTGCCCGAGAGAGAGAGAGAGAGGCAAAGAGGAACCACTTGAATTTTTTTGACAATTCATCCACTGATACGCAGAAACGGTAATATTATTTTTATTGACATTCCTCGGGAACGGAATTGGCAATAGGAAGTATGTTTTGTTGAGCACTCGAAATTGTTGATTTTTATAGCCGGAGGGGTGAGTTATTCATCGTATGGTTACGGGATGATAAATTTATGATCGATTTATATTTCGTGATTTAATACGGCAAACTTCATTTTTTCATATTCGCTTCCTAGGAATTGAATAATTCATGGATAGGTCTATATACAAAAGGCCGGTAAATAAACATATACTTTTTGTTTTCGAGTCATTTTGACAGTTAAACGGATTAAACTCCACCATCGACACGAGATCGCTAATGTCCCCGAGAATGCTTCGCTCGATTTTTTTTTTAAATTTGTCCACTGATCCGGAGGAACGGTAAAATTATTTTTATTGACATTTCCCGGGAACAGAATTGATAATGAGGGGTACGCTTTATCGACCCCTCGAAGTGCTTAATTTCTGGGTGAATGGTTGATCGGTTGTTTATTGACGGTACGATAAATTCGCGATCATTACATTTTGCAAGTTCCAACCGACGAATTTGGTCCAAAGGTTCCCTCGCGCAGAAAATGATGAAAATCGAGGGTAATGTGGGTTCATTCTCCGTTAAAAATCACTACACATTTACTATTATTATTCAAACAACCCCTAATAGAACAAACAATACCCACATTCCGTTCCGAGCCCCGTGTTCGCTAAATCTCTGATGAATAAACTCGTTAAATTCCATCGTCCGTTATTCGAAAGAATCTGAACCATCAGGCGAGCCATTGATGTACCAGTCCATCAATCAAAGAGGAAAGCAGATCGATAATTCATCACGTGTCGGGCCCTCATCAGCTGTCACACGCGGTGGGAAAAATTACCCCGACTGAATTTCTCAATTTTCCGCAAAAAGTCAGCCACAAATGCGGCCACGATTGCGTCCTTCTGCTGCTCTGTATCCGCGAACAGCTGTTTTGTTGTCCGGGGGAGAGGGTGGAGGACTTGATGAAGAGATGGGAATGCGGTCGTCAGTTTTTGTCCGAGATAAAAAGCCTTATTGCACACTCCTAACCCACATGAATTCTTCTCTTTCCGCGTATGCTTTCACTGGACTTTTTTTTATCCACTCTCAGATTATGTTGCACTATCAAACCAGGATCAGAGCGGCTACATAAGACGAGCCGAGTCCTTTAAATCTCGAGTTTATCGTCGGCCCGATGATCTTGATGGGAATATTACGCGAGGTGAAACTTAATTAAATTGCTCCTTAGTGGTTGTTCTTTCCGGTTGCAGTCGGTTTCTTCAGTGAGATTATTTCCTACCGTTCCTTGAGATCAAAGGGATTCCCCCAAAAAAGCTTTAATAAAAAAAAACAAACTATGAGGGAGACACGAGTGCGAAGAGTGCGAATAGAACCGTCAAACCTCCAATTATCGATTCCAAGAGTTCGCAAGTAATTGGTTTTTCCATCAAGTGTCGAAACACTGTAGAATCGTAATTCCAACATCTGCAATTAAATCCCTGTTTAATTGTTTTCCACCATCTCAAAGATTTCTATCTGGAAAGGAAAGTCATTTTGCCCTCGGTCCAACTTGAAAACTGTAACAAAAAGATTTAACAACGGAAGTCGTTAGGAATGGAAATGGAAAAATAAAAACCCGTTTTTACAGCTGAATCTTCTCGTCGTTGAGTTTAAGTGTAAATGGAGTTTTTTTTCTCTTTATTGATCGTAATTAGTGGACGATTATGCTGAGTAAGTGTGGAAGTCACTTCCGTGTACGCAAATATTTCTTAATGAGACAGTTTTTGGTCTCAAATTACATGACAATGCTGTACATGACAGGATAAACGCGGTGGCGAATTTCCAGTGAATAAAAAATTGGTTGCGAATGGGATTTTCATGGTGGTCTGTTTCAAAGTTAATTAAATGGTTCATCGAACCCAGTTGGCAGCCACCATTGCCCCAATGTTTTAAAATAAAAAAATAAATAAAAAATGTAAAGCTCATGATCACAAAGCCTCCATATGCGGGATAAATTTCAACTGTATTTTTTTGTGAGGGGTAGATCGCTCGTATCGAGTTGTTTTCAAGGTACAATGGAGAACTGAAACGAAACTGATATAATATTCACGTTGGATGTCTATCGTGGGGGCTCCTGATGCAGTTGACGTGAAATGAGACGCGGGAGAATAATGGAACAATCGATTCGCAGTGACGTTTCTGACGACGTCCTCAAAACCAATGACACTTTACAATTTTTTTTTATTCCCTCTGTTCTCTGTCCGATGCGCTGCTATGCCTCAAGGGACTTTTGAGAGACTTTAAAGATGTCGGGGGGTGTCCTAGTGCTGGTGAAATAAAAGTTTTGTGGGATATTGCATAAAAAAGGTTATATTATCGCTGAATCTCGTTGGTCGTTTTCAATTCGCGAGAAAGATGATTTTTATATAGTTTTTTTATAACAAAATATGACGAGCGCTCTGCTCTTCATTGAAATTTAATATAAATTCACGTTTATAGAGTTATAAATGCATTATAAAAATCGTAATCATAATAAACAATATATTTTTACTGTTAAGTAGAAATTCGCCATCGAATGGAAATCCCATGACACGATATTTTAAATCGCTGTAAACAATTCATTGAAATTAACATTCATAATTGCCCCAGAATTTGAGAAGCGAGGAGGAACATCGATCACTAGACGAAGAGACTTGTTAAACTGTACCTGCTCTTCTTAGTTCATTAATAAACTGTCTGCCTCCGTTATCACTTAATTACATATCTGTCTGTATTTCTTCACGAAGGATAAAAATAGACAGGCGAATGATATATAGAATATCCTTTATTCACACTAATATATCGTCTGTCAATGGTGCTATATGTTTCGTAAAATTGCCGAAAAATTGCACCCTTCAAAAACAATATTGCTAATTCATCAGTGAACCAACAGCCGTGGATGACAAATGAAGCAATTATCCACTTGTTTCAACCGAGAAAATTCTTACGATGACAATCACTTCCGAACATTACACTTCTAAGGACATTATCGCCGTAGAAACTGGGTTCAGCCCTCCACCTGAGGAAAAAGTCGCTGGCCAAATTTTTTCGTGATGGATAGAATTAATGAAACTCACTCCGGGTCTTAATTGCCAGCTCGCTACCCCAGCAGGATATCAGGAGGAATTGAGCCACCTCACTCCTGAGCACTGCTGATCCTTTTTCCTTTATCCTTTTTTTTTACAAACAACGAAGTCCCACAAAGTTTTTCTCAGCATTCGCAAAAAAATTCAGCGACTCACATTCTCCATGATCTTCAGAATGAATCATTGTCAGGTATATCAGCCCCTAATGTCTTCTTGGATAAAATTTATTCTGAGAAAAGGAATGAGATCGAGGTAAAGAGGTGTCTAAAAGCCAATGGACTATTCTGTATATCACTTTGGTGGAAAATTCGTGAATATTTTTATGCATTGACGCCATCGCCAGGGGTACCCTGGACACCAGACCCTCCAAGACGTCCCAGTAATTAATTAAAATGACGATAAAATCGTCCAGACGAGTAAAATATAAAAATACCCTGGAAATAAATAGGAGCCCCACGTGGACACCAAGTGGAGCTAGGGAAATACAATCGCATTCCCGGAATCGTCTTCCCCTGCGGCCTCAGGGCTAGTCAGGGCGACTATCTCGAGGGTCTACTCTATTCAGAAAAGCTCCAAGAGAACGTCGTAAAATAAGACACGTCGTCCCTCGCAAACCGAGAAATTTCCGTAATTCGAGTTGAAAAATGAATGAACCCGAGGTACAAAGTTTCACGGGGGCCTTCATTAACCCCCATGCCATCTGGCTACCCCTTTTGTCAAACCACGAGCCGGCGGTTCGCGAACCCGTTGAGCCGAAACTTCGGCATTCGTCCTCTGACAAGTGTGACACTGCTAATAGAATAAACATACCAGTCTGGGCTCTCCATGGTTTACAGTACTTCTGCGGCTCCCTGATTAGGGTGCAAAGGTGGTAGGGGTGTAGAATACCCAGCCACGTGACTAGGAAAAAATTGAGGAGCCGGTGGGAGCTCTCACAGGGGCTGGAAGACGCGGAAAAAAATTATGACGAAGGCCCTGGAGCGTGATTTTTGCCTCCCACAAAACTCCTTACCTGAGTATAATCAAGTTTCCTCTTTAATTCAGAGAACCAATCAGTCTTCATTTTTTTTTTTCAATTCCCCAGGGCTAATTACTTTCTAGAGTACTTTTTTTACAGGGAAAAATTCACTCCCTCCAACATCACAGAGATTCCCTCCTTCCGATGAACTATGAAAGAAAAATCAGAGTTAATTGGAAAAAAAAAGGAGGTGAGTCGCGTGATCCTCAGGTGAGATGGTAAATATTTTGACACGATTCTTCTAGTCTACTTCATCGGAAGATCATTATACGCTTGGAATCCGTAGCTGTCTATCCACTCGATCTCGCCCTGGAGATCACAGAGAAACTGGCACCCTCGTTAATTGAACGCGAAGCACACATGACAGAGAGTGTGTGTGCGTGGTCGATTAAGGGATGTAGTCATCGCGTGACTGTCTCTGTTGAATTTGGGCACAGTAGCGTGCTTAGATAAACCATCGTTACACAAACTCATTGTTTGATAGACATCAATTGTCTCGTACTGTCGACGGGAATAAGTGGCGCATACAAATTCGTAATTAATACCGCAATCTGGTGGGGTGGGGTCGGTTGGGGTTGAATTGTTGTCGTGCTGAAGATGTTTGGGGGATGGAGAATGTCTGAAGTCTGTGGGCGATATTATTGAACTGTCGGGAAAGTCGCGACAGAATTTTTGCAGCTGACGGGGCTATTTGAGTTTTGAAGTTTTCCAAGTTTGATGCATCAATTCTATTGGTGTATCGCTTGGCAGCCGGTGGCTTTGGCGTCTCCTGGAGGTATCGTAAGTTTGGAGCAAAAAAAATCGGGAACAAAAGCAGATTATTCCTCTACGTGTGAAGTTACCCAGTGACAAATGACCGGGAATCTGATACTGCCCAGTAATGAACCACCAAAATCGCCCGAAATTGGGATCACCCGTTTTTCCCGGATATCTCGGAAAATAATAGAGATGAGGCACCACATGGACCACCAAAAGTACATTAGTATAGTTGCACAAAGCTCTATACATTGGGCGTTAACATCAGCTCCATTAGCATCGAGGATCAGCCAAATTAAATGGAATGCTATTGTTCTGAGGGATTAATTTACACGGAGATCGAGTGAAATGTCACGAGAATCGTCTGGACCTGGTATGCCCAATTACGACAATTATGACGAACTAGCCGCTCCAGGGGAATATTCCACCTCACTCAGACGGTATAATCCCTCCTCGACAAATCCAACTTTTCTCATTTTACTTCTGGAAAATCGTGAAATCTTCATCTCATCATACTTCTGCGCTTTTTCATTGCTTTCAGTCTGCTCGAGGGTCGGTCGATGGAGTTTATGAAATTCACCATCATTATTGGGGATGAGTATGCTCCGAATTTCTAGAGAATTAGATTAAAGAGGAGCACCGAATCTTTAAGCCTCAACGCTCGGAGAAGAGCCATAAGGAGATAGACCCCATCTCGAAATTTCGAGGAGTTGAATTGCGTATAATCGAAAGATAAGTGGCTGTTAAGGTGCCGGAATCTTTACGAATTGCTTCCAGTCGAGGGCTCCCTCGACGTGTTTTTAGAAAGAAGAATAACGGGAAATTGATGACGAAGGTGATCATCAGAAGCCCCCATGACCCTCGTCACCCTCCTCTTCCAACTGGAGACAAACGATGTTGAATGACTATTGGAATAAACTTATCGTATTATACTCCGTCGCTGGATCAATCCTTTTAACAGGATTCTCCAGCCATCCAATCACAACCTCCTGTATGAAGTCTTCATCTTATCACATCTCTGTACTTTGTCATTATTATGAAGGTACTGAAGGGTCAGTTGGTGGAGTTTATCGAGTTGGGAGTCATCATTGAGGATGAACATCTTGCCGATTTCCAGAAAATTTGATTAACGTGGAGCATCGAAGGTTAGGGCTCTACAATCAGCCAGGAACCGAGAGGATGGCGCCCATCACCAGACTCGAAGGAGTTGATTTTCACATAATCGAAAGGTAAGTGGCTTTCAAGGACCCGGAATCGTTCCGAATTACTTCGAGGGGTCATTGAACATGTCTTTAAGAAGAAGAATGATCTCAAATTGATGACGGAGGTGATCATCAGGAAGTCTTATGACCCTCATCACTCTGCGCTTCGTAGGGGTCCCCGGTATTATCCATCAGAAGACAAACGATGTTAAATGACCATAGAAACATACTTATCTCATTAGTCTTTCGCTAATGAATCTCCATTTCACGTCTTTCAACAAATACTATTATTTACTCTCATCCCCCAACGAAAATATTCTGAAATCATCATCTCATCGAATTTCCGGACATCTCCACTCCTTTGAATCTACTGAAGGATCGGTCGATGGAGTTCATGTAATTCGCAGTCATTATCGAGGATGAGCATGCTCCGAATTTCTAGGGAATTTGATTAAGCTCGAGGATCGAACGTTTAGGGTTCAACACTTGGGGGAGCTATCAAAAGGAGATGGAGCCCATCTCCAGATTCGAAGGAGGTGAATTTCGTATAATCGAAAGGTAAGTGACTGTTAAGGTCTCGCGATTTTCATGAAGTGCTTCCATTGGTCCTTCTCCATGGCCTCAGAAAGTTCAATAATTCCAGACTGATGACCGGGATCATCACAAATTCTAAAACAATGTGAAATGATTGTTGAAATCCACTCAGCTCATTATAGTCCTAGGATGCTCAATCGCCAATTCGATTGAGACTCGCAACAGTCTATTCTCATCCATCCAGTAAAAACCTCCTGGTTAAAACAATGGATGATTGTGCCTCATTGTTCCCCCAGAGCCACATCACTTGACAGACAACAGAACTGACAGTCTATACGTCCAAACTCTCTTTGAAGATGAATTCGTCCGATGTTGATGTGATACAAGCCTTCGAGTATCGATTTCAAGCGAGAGAGCGCTAACAATGAGTGCACGTCAGGCGCATGCATCTTGTCATCAACATCAACAGGACAAGCATAAATGCTGGATAATGAAGTCACTGGGAAATTGGGTCGTTGGAAATTTAGCTACTGCTGCTTATCGGTTTTTCCACCCTTTTTTTTTCGCTCCACAATTCATTCACTGATTGCGATGTGATGAATTATATCGGTGCATTAACAGACATGATGTTGGAGCATAATTCTCAATTATCCCTGGTCATTCCCCATGGGCTAACATCGAGCCCATTTCCGGTACATCTTGTCCAGCCTCCCCCATCGAGTATCGTGTGAAAATGAAATTTATACGATTCCAATATCAAACGGTAATTCGATGGGGGAACCGTCAGATATCTTCCTGGGTTTCAAGCGTATACAAACCATTTATGCCAGCCCCGATCCAGTGATCACTGGACAGTGTATACTGCTCACTGATGAGTCTCAATAAAATTCACTTGACGCTCATTTCCTGATTATTTTTTCGCTGTTATTTTGATCCCTTTTTCGGCGCCCCTCGATATTTATTACGCTCGCCCCTTCCAGAAGGTCAACAACCGAAGTTGATAAAAAAAAGAAATTGAACCGATCAATTAATTCGACTAATTTCCACCCCCTGATTCATTGTTTTTAATTTGATCCAAAGAAGATAAAGAAGGGTCAATCCCGGGATACACTTATAGCCCCGAATATTCGCCCGTAGTTGGCCGACACTCGTCTAAAATTGATCAGACTTGATTTTCGGGTTTCTAGACAGATTTACCAACACTAATAAATGATCAATGGGCCAATATTGATCATGGGCGGGTCCAGCAGTGGTCACCATTGAGCTCCCACTCCGTAATTTCATTAATTTCAAATGATTTATTTATTCTCCGATTATTCCCCCAACTTCCGGTCTACATCCCTCATTATGCTTCGCTTCATACCAATAGTTTATCCCCGGAAACGATGTGGAATGGTCAAGGCGACTGTGCGATTCCAACTTTAAAACCCGATTAGAAACTTTGCTCTGGGATTTTCTCCTCTCGTTACACATAACCATGTACACGAGTATTTCTACCGAGAAACTGCACATTCTGTCGTTACACTTGCAGAGGGATTTTGCCCCTGAACGAGATGGAGAAAAAAGATATTTGTAACTCCTGTTGTACGATAACTACTTGTGTATTCTGCATAAAACGCAGTATCAGCGTTGGAATATGAAACTACGAAAGAGGTCGAAAAATACTTCTGTCACAACAGCGATAGTATATTATCCCGAATAAATTAATAATTGCAGTAAAATTAATTTTTAATGACGATATATTTCAAGTTTAATTTGTTTTCGATCAAATTGAAGACTTGTAACGCCTCAACTCGGGGAGCAAACTTACCCTTAAGAGTTCGTCTTCCATTTGGAAGGGAAATGTCATAATTTACCCGACCCGCTGTCGCACCGGGGCCGCTATTGATGGTGTCGATGGCGGATTGAACTCTTATTGAAATATTTAGCGGGTATTCTCTAACCCTGACAACCTGTTGCACCCGTCGTGAAAAAGATTTCGTGTCGCACGACTTCCAGGGCACCGGCAACGGTAGATATACCTCACACCAATAATCATGATGGGAAATAAAAAGTTGAGGTTCACAATGAGATTTCAATGACTTCGGTTTCGGGGCATTTCCACTAGTCAGAAATTTCTTGTTGCCCGTAGTCCTTCTCAATTGGTTCGTCAATAGCAATTATAACTCCGGAGTAATTGAGATTCCGGGTAAAATTTACTTAGTTGTTGAAGCCTTTCGAAAGCATTAGCATTTCGGAGTTTGATATCAAGCGGAGTCTCGAGTTTTCACTTGGAACAACTGGAAGCTGTTATTATCCTCTTCTCTGCTTTGTCGTTGTCCTCGGGAAGGATACTGTGCAACTATTTTTCCCCGGGAAACGGCAGAGGTGTCGGGTGAGAGAAAGAGCTCTCTGACATTTGTAGGTACAAGGTGGGTTGGGCATGTACACATGGGTGGAGAGCAAGTCCCGTAGGATCAACTGGAATAGTTCGTGCTCTTTTACCACTCAGTGACGATGTTCAATTCACTGCATCGTATCTTGGAATTTTCCGTGACAGGCGCCTCGGAAGATATGTGAACTCTTTTGTACTGAATGCACCAGGTGTATAGGAGAATTTATTCTCTGTTGAGGACGAAGCAACAGGGATTGAAGGATCTGGAATTCGATCTTGTGATTTTCTGCATAATTCAGGAGTCTCTTATTATTCATCACGTGATGTGAAAAAATCTTGGCTCGATATAGCCATGAGAAGAAGATATTACCGTGCGCTGATAGATTCAGTAGTGGAAAAATTCAATAGTTCGGCACTTGCCCTGATTCCGGTGGGCGATATTTGGGGAGTGGGTTTAGTGCCAATAGTTGAAAGTATATTCTGATAATTTGGTAGCGCGATATTCACGTGGAGTTGGGCATTCCTTCCGGATACATACTCAAGTGAAAATGTGGTGGTGAATTATTGAAAGAAATTCCAACGTGATTTCTCATTTGCAACAGCCCAAAGCACTCTACAACACTGAATTATGGAGGAATGCCTTCAAACTCCACTGCATACCTGAGATACCCCGAAATATCCCAAAAATGTAATAACATTGAAGTTATTGCCTTCTGCACCGCAAAGTATGTCACGAATGTATGTTTCTTTCAATAGTTAACGATGATATGTATTCGTGTAGTTCTCTCATACCTCTCAATCCCTCCGGACAAAAAAATGGTAGTTCTTTCAAATCTCGGATCCATGCGCATGCACACTGTGTTGGCCACCTCGACCACATCTGGGGCAGAACAAATGCCTGGGGATCCCGTCTATTCGGTCTACATTCGACGCTTTGTTCCCTTTGTACCGTAAAATCCAGGGTAACGCCGGTATTTTCATTTTTCTTCGACCCACATTGCACTTCGACCATCGTTGAAGATTTCAAAAACAGAATGGGATGCAGAACAAGCCGAAGTGCGAGGGTAAAAAAATAAGACGAGTTGAGAAAATTGCCATCAACTCGGAGTGAAAGCTCTCTATTTCGTCGATGCAATTATTCCCGCCAACTGCAGAAATATGCAAAGCAGGGTGAGTACCTGACCGAGTGGCTACGGAGAAATAAAAAATTAAAACGAATCCATTGGGCTAATGAGTTGGAGCTGCAGACGCTCCCGATTAGAATTTCCCTCCCCAGACCTCATTAGTCATTTGAATTATTTTAATGCAAATCTCGGGCAGGCAATTGCATGTCTCCGTTATTCATTCACGGTATATAGCACACTGATGGTGGAAAAGTTTATCGATGAGTTTCCCTTTCGAGGCTTGAGAGAATTCACATGACCCCGGGCTGTTTTCCCGAACGATAATGCGCGCACAAGGAGAAGTTTCGAGGGTGGACTTAGTCGGGAGTTTCAAAGTTCACGGGGGGATGAATAAATGTCGATTCATCGGTTGTGGTGATTCCTTCAGAATTGGTGAATTTTTTCAGTGTATTTACCCCCATCGGGAGCTCTTTTTCTCCAGTCCCTCATCACCCTCGTCCCACGCCAGTGCGCTAAATAATAATTTGATTTATCACTTTTGAAACATCGCTTCACCTGACACTTTGTACACCCCCCTGCCTCTCTACCTCAACCCCCTGTCGCAATATTCGTGAACATTTAACTGCCACATCGCCCAAAGATAGTCATCCCTGAAATACGATCCGCTCGAACCTTTCGAGGGAACTAATTTCAGTCTGGAAAATTCGCGATTCCGCCGCAACAATTTTCAATGAAACCTCCCCGAAACATAAGCTAACGAGTGGTTCAACCACATGGCAAAACTCAGACTGGGTTTTAACGTTGGTACAATGGCCCGCAGTGTGCTCATACATTTCAAAAAGCGACCGTGGTTTTCGATCCGGTGGATGTTATACCGCGTCAGTTTCCATTGGCTGTTGGAAAACAGCAAAGGGACAAAGCTCTCACCCCTTTCACATTTACATTACCTTTTTGTATTTCACCCAATGTATTTGTAATCAATATGCATGAATCAATTAATATGCCGTATTATTTAACGGATATTGAATCCAGTCATCGCCGTGCGAGCATTACAGCTGCTGGCATAGCACATTGTTACGTACTTTGTCCCTTCGTTATTTTATTTTTGAAAATCCCCGGAGCAGGGTAAACCATCGATTTTCGATTTTCCGAGGGGTTTTTTTTGTGGTTCTGTGCCCCATTGTCTGCAGTCTTACACGGGCTTTTACTTTTAACTGGGTTAGAACAGGTGGTCTGTAAAGCTCTTATTTCCAGCTACGGTGCGCAAAGGAAGCGCATGGCGGAAAGTATATTACATTCACACTATAGCATCCTCTGGGACAGCTAAAAAGATGATGAAACCTCTCATTCTTTCACTTTGATGCGTCAAAGCACTCGCAGCATGCTACATTTACCCATTTCTCATGAGGTATTCTAAAAATACAGTTTGGTTTCACGAAATTTTGATACTCGCTTTTAATCTTCCGGCAAATTTAACTTGCAATTTCATTACCACGAACTACCACAAATTACCACGAACTGCAAGTCTTGGCTCAATATTGGTAACGAAGTTTCAATTGAATTAGACGAATGTCGTTCTGGAGGCAATCAAATTAGACATGATCCTTTCCACGAACTGTACAGTTATAATACTCCTGAAACTTCAATTAAACAATCTTCAACTTTTTGATAAAAAAAATCAATTGACCTCTCTGAATGTCCTCCATGTCCGCAATGAATTTGGAAATTTCCGGAGTCGTTGAAACGTAATTGATAATCAAATTTAAAAACCCAATTAGCCCGCATTTTCAAACTCAATGAGGATCCGTGACCAATTTTATTCGCACATTGACTTCAAATTCGCATATTGAAAATATGAGTGCAATTGCGGATGAATAAAAAATCGAATCATGTATCACTTAATCCCAACATCCGCCAAATTATTCGGTGGAACTTGGGAAAATTTCACAACTACTCGTGTCTACCTCAGTGTATCGCAAACCCAGACATAGTACTACATAATTACCAATTATAATGGTGAATCCACGTGAGCCAGTTCATGCTTCAGGTACTTTGATGTGCCCCACAATCTTGACTCAACCGTTGAACTCATCTATAAACTCGACGAATTAGCCATCATCCTCAGCTGGAAACTCCGAGCGAAAAGCTTAATTACCAGCTCCAGGCACCAATAATTCCGGACTAATTATTACCCGGAAAATTTACCGAACCAATATTTTCCAAACTATCACCAAAAACTTTAACCCAAGTTTATATCTTGTTTGAAATACTACGGAACTCTGACGTTGTGTTACAACTGGTGAGTATGTGTGACAGCTTTCATTGAAACTCCGATATGTCCCACGAAAACTCTTGGTCTACCAGGGTAGCCTGGAGGCAAGTCCGTGGGACTTGGTTATACATAAAGGTAGCACCGGTAATTGCGGGGATAGGAACACCAGCGAGTGGAAGCCTACTTGTGGCGCTTCTTGTGGTCCACCACATCGCTTCCTGATCCCCGTGAAACTTTACGGAGGGATTTCAATCCCCCCAACTCCATCTATTTCTCAGGCCCATACCACTTATCGCTGGAAGTTTCATGGAGACATTTGAAATCGTCTCAGCTGACTTGGCAAGAGATTAGGTGAGAAATTCTACGGCTGGTGAATTCATTATTCCGGAAACTAGAATTCAAGTTTGTTTATTCATTCTGTAACAATAGCCAACTGAACCTGGATTCTGTAACATCAATTTGTCATCCATCCACAAGGACAAGATGAATAAAAGAGAATGAGATCGATAGAGGATTGATCACAATTAACTACCTTATGTCACCCCAAAATCAATTTTCAAATAGCACATGGACTCAAACAGAAAATGGAGCTTCTCTACCTCGAAAAAGCTGCAATGAAGGCACTAAATCCCACAGATCCACCCTTGATGGTACAACTTTGAACACCAGAATCTTAGATATTGTAATCAACGTTCATGAACTCCGATAAGAACAATGAAGTGCTTCGTCTCAACTGTCTCAGGCAAAACAGATCCGTATCCACTTCAACAAGAGCACTCCACTCCCATTGAAATAAGCGAGACACTAGAAGGTAATTCAAACTCGGAATCATCTATTATTGAATGGAGATAACTCGGAATTACTCAGGAAAGGCGACGTGTACATTATTACCCTTGATATTATGCTTATCGTTGATATTATGCTGATCCTGTTTATGAGGGACACCTGAAAGTTCTCATCGCTTCTTATCAGTACCTCCTGCTCAATCAGCTTAAGCTTACCATCGAGGTTTGCTTATGCAGGCTCTGATTCCAGTTCCATTGAGTTGCTTGAAACGATTTGCAATTTATGGAAGAATCGAGGAAGATCCGGATATCAATTTCCGCTTTCTTGCGTTTTTCCTGAGCTCCAGTGCTCCCAGAACATAAAGGGCCCATTCACCGTTTCGTGGACATCTCGAAAATTAAATGGGCCAACGTCCTAATTCTAATTCTGGTCGATTCCCCGGGCGATTTACGATTGTTCTGAGGGGATGGTAATGACCAAAAGTCGATGTCTCAGCTCCTGTGCATCGTAAAACAAAAAGAACTCTATAATTCGTGATCGCACCGGTCTTTCGATTGATATTCTATGGCCTCTCATCCAGATCGTAAACTGTCGGAAGCGCTGGAGCATAGAAATTGTGTCTTCCAACGAAATCTGGGTTCTACAAAAATAGGAAGGCAGAGCTGGGTCGCTGAACGTGCTGAAGATGTTATTACCGAAGACCTTGCACTTCAACGTACTCATGGGATGGGGAATGACGCCATTCTGATGGAGATACTGATACTGCCTCCGTCGAGGACCGAACGATAATGAAGTCATGAACGATGCAAAAGTTTTTAACGAGATGATACCGTATAATTGATGGGTAACCAAGGTCATTAGGATTGACCGAGGGGTGATAATATTGGAGCGACCTTGGTGGCCAAAAATAGGCCACCACTTCCCCGTGAAACATTTATTCAAGATGATTATTGGGTTGGACCAAGGTTACGCCGTGATAATCACTTTAAAGGTAGACACTTCAAGTGAGAGCCAGACGAGGAGGTTCAACTCTGGCGCGCCGATATTCCGAAGGACTGGCTGTCGCTCGACGGGACTCGCTCATGTTCACCCAGTACTGAGTCAACACTGAGAACGCAACTGTCCAAGATGTCATTCCTTGAGGCCTCCGCTTTATCTGAATATGAGGGTTGACGTCAATTCTAAAAAATGTGGTAATTAACTCAGGGATAATCTAGAGCTCCATTGCGACATGCCACCGGCTACTTTATGGGTCAGGACGTTTGAAGGAATTTATCTTGATGATAAAAAAATTCGCAAATGTCAGATGTCATAAAAAGAGCGATTTCTCGAAGTTCACAGGAAGGATAATGTCTTCTAAATTTATTGCTCGGAGGTGATAAAAAAACAATTTCAATGAACTTTCCCAGGGCTTTGAACCGTAAAGATGATAAAATTATGTACTCACCGTTGGCTATCTCATCCATAAAATCCTCCGGCTGTCTGGTGATTCATAATTTTATGCACTTCCCTGGATTAAAAAAAATTCAAGTAATGCACTATTAATTAAAGGATAAATCTCCTAGAGAGATGATGCTGTATTACGTGAGTAGAAGATACATGTAAGTGTGAATAGTTGTGTACGTGTTCACGAGATTAGCCGGAGTATACAGTGTGTTTGGCCCGGCAGTCGTTACTCAACGGAAGTACCGATGTACATGCATACCATGGAAGCGAATAGAGACAGATTGTGCTAGCATATGCATCTACCCGGTATTAGAGCCCAATGTACTACTTCCGGATATAGCTGACGCTGGTGAGTCAATGGTGACAACTTGACACATTCTCATAACCAACTAGGGTTTCCGGAGTTAATTAGAATGTCTACAGCGAGTCATTCGAACAAGGGAGAACTCTCAAAGCCATCGAACTTCCTTGTCAGCCCTTTCTGCCCATCAATTTTGTCAATCTGGCGGGTGGCAACTGGAAAGTGACATTTTCCCCAGAATTTTTCAATCCTGGCTCACTCCACCCTTCCACCGTTAATTAAAATATTTACGAAGGGTCAATTGGCCGAGTGCGACTATTGTATTTTTAAGCATCAACGATACGATTGAAAGAGGGAAAGAGTGCACGATAAATGAGGGTAAATAGACGGTACAAAGGTCCGCAGAGGTGAACAAGGGAAATAAAAAAGTTTGTAATCTAAACTCAGCCGGATTGAGCTTGTTTTTTCTCTAATACTGAAAGCCATTTGTTTTTACGTTTTTCAAAGGCGATCGATTTATCGCTGAATCGTGTGCTCTCCACACTGACCGAGTAAAGCTTCGAATAACCTGTTACACCTTTCCCTTCTCCCTACCCAGCCCCCCCTCGCCCCCCTCGCGACCCTGTTGCCGCGTCGCTGACTGATCGCTGAAGGGTATTAACTACTTGCTGAGCCCTTGAACTGTGTAATAATCGATTTGATGAGGAAATCTATTGACGGATGTTAAGTAAAAAGTTACGGACTCTGATATATGTCAGGGGAGGGATTTTATTTTTCGTCCCATAAATGTCAGTCTGACGATGGGTATTGAGGAAGATTCATGGATGCGTTTAAATGAATATTTAATAAATCCGATGGAATATTTTATGAATGCAATATCGGAATGGATGGAAGGAATTTAATGAGATTGCAGGGACGGACGGCTTTGAGGAGACAGCAATGGCGGAAATCGACGTAATTTATTTTCCTTCCGTGTCGGGCTTCTACGGGAAACGCTTCTGGAAGTTGTATGAGAGAAAATTAGGCCAGTGTTTCACCAACATTGGCAAGCAGTGGTTTGTGAGTAATGAAGTTTGGTTATACTTAATTGTCAGCTTGGGAACTAAGTCTGAAGTCGCCAGTAGTGCGCCGATGCACTGCCGACATTTCACCATTAACGTGGAGGATTTACGAAGGGGGAAGGGTAGTTTCAGGTGTACAGTGAGGGATATCGCGGAGTGTCAATGTTAAAATAAGATCGATTTGCTGGTGATGGGCCGTAAAATTCAGCATAAATTTAATTTCAGGGCCAACATTGGACCGACCTTCTGCCAACATTGGGTGTTTGGCAGGTGCGATAATTTCTATCTGTTCCTCGACATTTCTGAGGTTCAGATAGTTCAAACATTTCGGTTCTCACCCCATGACGATTGCTCAAACTGAAATAACAGTTATACCACGACATTCTGGTGTCCAATTACGTTTGTCAAATTCATAGAGTGTGCTTCGGTCGACGAGAGTAAAAAGAGGTACGGGGGTATATAGAACATTGGTAACAGGGGTTTCCCGGTGCTGTGAGCTTCGGCAAACACTGCCGAGGTAGGTGAGAGAGACGCTGTGAACGGAGAAAGGGGGGAGAATGAACGCAACCGGAGCAGAGGGCAAGGGATGACGAGGGTGGTGGGTATATATACGGAGAGGAACATGTTGGGATGGGAGCACAAGTTGCGTGGGATGAAATCAATAATACACCTCCATTCAAAGCTTGTGCTGGTGTCTCCACGGCTTTACCAACTCCCCCGGATATCCGGTGTTGTTTCACGCACCATGAATGGACTTTTTTAAACTCATATTGTCTCGTTACACCTTTTTTCATATCTCCAGTCTGGGTGATTTTATTAAAATTGTCGGTTGTTATCCGGCGCAGTCCAATTCATTTAAATTGTTGATGTAAACTTTTTGAAACTGGCAGTTATGCTGGAGATAAACTGGAGATATTATTTTTTTGTTCAAGTAATTTATTTATCTCGAGACTCGTAATGCCTGGGAGACTTGGCGAGAAATGAATTTCATAAGAGAAGGATTTTTCTCCTGTCTCCTGACAACTGCTGGGTGAAATGAGGTGTTTAGTTATAATTTGGGGTAAAATGCAGGTCTTAAGGAAACGCATAATGGTCGTATTAATTTTCCAGATGAGAAGGTAGTGCTCGGGATTTATCAGGAACAGCACAACGAATGGTTAAGGTCATTAATTGAATTTTGAAAAAATCATATTGTCTCATTATGACTCTTTCTCTTCAGTCTGAATAACATTATTCATTTAAATTGTTCATTTCATTCTTAATATCAACTTGTGGAGAGTGAAGTTCAAGTTTCGGGCTAGTTAAAAATGTTTTTCTTTGTTCAACAATTATTCTCTTCATCTCGAGGCTCATCACGTCCTCTTGAAAACTTGACGTGAAATGAATTTCACAAAAGAAAAGTTTTTCTTGTGTCTCGTGACAGCTGCTGGGCGAAATAAATTCGTCAGTTATAATTTGGGATCAAATATCTCTCTTCAATGTCGCTCACAACAGCCGCATCAATTTTACGAATGAGAATTTAATTTTCGTCATTTATCAGGGACAAACGACCCTTTACAATATAAAAAATGATAAATGAGGCAATTATCCACTGACACAATTGTTTTTGTGCGAATGCTCAAGTCCATAAATTGGGTTTTTAAAAAGCTGTTTCGTCTCGTTACAGCTCTTTTTATCTTGCTCCTCTGAATAACTTGGTTCATTTAAATTGTTCATGACATTCTTAATATTAACTTGTGGAAAGTGATATTTATGTTTCGGACTTGTTAAAAATTTTCTTCTTTGTTCAGCAATTGTCCTCCGCCCCTCCACCTCATCCCGACGTCCCCAAAACTTGGCGAGGAATTAATTTCATTGAAGAAAAGTTTTTATTCTGTCTCTTGACAACTGTTGCGGGAGATAAATTATTCGGTTGTAATTTGGGACGAAACACCTGTTCTCCACAGAAAGTATGAAAAATGATGAATTAATGCGGGAATGCGGGAATGCGGGAACTCTCCGATTATTTTGCACGAATGGTTGAGGGAAAATGGTCCGGAACAGGAGTCGATTCGATTACTGAGAATTCCTCACGTCTCGTTCCACCGGGACATTGTTAAACTGAGGGAGTCTGGTGTCAACGCCAACACCTGTGGGCTGCAATCGTGCTCGAGTATAATAATTGGAGTCCCGTGGACAAGCACGATTTTACGTTATTCCTGGTGCCATTATAGGAAAACATTGGAAACTTTCGAGCTGGTGCGCGTGGCCGATGGCACAGGATCTCACCACTTCCACCGAGGACAACATTCTCCTATGTTAGAATTTCCAGGAGCACTAGGGCGAGAAAAACAGACTGAAGTCGACGTTGGATTTTTAAAATAATTTCACTGCTTTAATCATATATTTTTACCCTTCCGTAAGAAAAGCTTTTCAAGTATTTTTCGTTAAAAAAAAGGGGGAAAATCTTGAAAAGTTTAGTCCACTTTTCCCTCCGAACTTTCCTACTCTCATCTCTGTGACTCCATCTATGCTCCCGCGGAGATGAAAAATATTGAAGCGACGGTTTAGTCGGGTTTTCACACAATAAAAAAAAACTTCTAGCCAGAGGGGAAAGCGTTCGGGATCTAAACTTTTCATTTTTCAAGAGCTTCACCGAGGTTAAACCAACAATGTGTCTGTACGTACTTTTTCCTCGATAATTTCCCGATGACTTAATGTTTTTACCCCACCGGCCACTCCAAACAGATATTATTTATCGAAGCAGCTGACTTGTGAAGAGAACTTTCCAAGTGAACGATGCATTGGTTTTTATCGATATATTTGTGACAACAAGAGAACGAGAGCAACACGAATGAAGTTTCCCTGCGAATCAAGAATTATTAGAAAGTATTCTGTGGGGAAAAAAATCACATGGAGCACTCTATTTTTGGTATAATATTTGCCCAGTCAAATTGTCCCCTTTTTGTCATTCGAGATAATGTGGTGGAGAAGAAAAGCAGATTCTCGTGGGGCTTTCCAGTGACTATCCAACCGAGAAGAAAAAGAGCTAAAAGAACAAAAAAAAAATTGAGAAGAGAATCATTTCATCCGGAAGCTCGAAGTGACTGTCAGCCGCCAGATAGTGATTTTTTCCAGTTATTTTCATTCATCCTTGGGATCGACATCCCTCAAACCCCGCGAATGTGTTCACTCGAAAGGAAAAAAAGCCGATTTCGGGAGTACAGTAATCGCCGAATGAATCGATACCGTGAAAACTCTAGTGAAAATCCGCTCTAAAGTGAGCGACAAAAAGAAATTGGTAATTGCTTTGATCCTAAAATAGTTGACCGTGGGATTAAAGGTCATCGAGTACAAGAAATCCTGCCCTTAAAGGGACTATTATAGTGCTTATAAGGCGCCAAGATTTTTCTTCCTTTTCATTCTCAATAGAAATGAAAGAAAAAATGTTGAATTAAATCGAGCTTCTGAGCACAGCTCTCGAGAGATGTTTTCAGAGAGGAGTTCAACGCCAGAATAAAAAGACGAGAGAGAAAATAGGGAAAAAAGGAAGATGAGAGAAAGGATGAATCCAAGATCGGGTATGTGGCACCCTCACGGTTCGAGGGGTGGATTCAATCTAGTAGGATTACCCTCTATTCCCATTTCTTCGACACCGCAGACGGTCGTAGGCGACCTGGCCTATCGGCTTCACTCTTTTTTTTTCCTCAGCTTCTTTTTCCCACTGAGTGTGTACACGCGTCAAGGGCTCTCCTGGTTTGCAGCTTCATATCAGAGAAGATCTGAGTGCTGAGAAAAAAGGGAGTCCCGATATTGCCAGGACTGGCGATTCGATTTTTCATGATGATGGACACTATCGAAGCTGTCATTCTTCTTTGGGAAAATCTCCTCAATCTTGATGACGAGGAGATCTGCTGTCGTGGCGAATTTCAGTTTTGGATTTATCAAAATTTTTACTGAATAATACGAGCCTCGGACCCTTTATATGATCTTTATAAAATCTTCGTGTAGGTTCAACGCTTCCATCACATTTAGAGATTCAATCAAACATGTAATGACATTGTGCAAAAGTCAATTTATCTTGTCCAGTTCCTGTCTCCCTCGTCCGCAATACTGTTTTTGCAATCAAGCAGCACAACGTTACAGCAGAAAAGAAATTATCGTTTCTGGGAAATGGTTTTGCAAGGAGTAAAACAAAATGTAAAGAAGAAAATCACAAAGTATCTGAGGGAAGATTCAAGGGAGCGAGGAAAACCACTGGGGCCAAAGCACTAATTGGAAAAGCGACCGCGAGACGAGAAATACAACAGAAGGGCGACGAGTCGTTCTTCAATGTGAAGGAGAGGATGAAGGGAAAAAAAAAGTTGAGTTGAAAGTTTTTCCCCCGTGGATACTCTGCACTACTTCCGACTTCGTGTGACTGATATTGTTGGCTAGACGCTGGGGTAGAGATCTTTTCTGTTGACATTTCCAGCGATAAGAGAGAACGAAACAATTTTATTCAACTCGGTGAGAGACTAGCAATTGCTCAGCACTTACGGATATTTGGAGTCACTTGTTTTTTTGAGGATAAAAATTTGAAAACTTTGGTCTTACAAAAATTTATTCGGGCAACAACTCCCAGGAATCTCTTTCATCTCGAATTTTTCCGGCTGAACGATTGAGTTATAGAGGAGGGAAAATAACATCGAAAGAAATTGACGAGATATTTTTACAGAAGAATGATTCAAACATGAAAATTTACTGATGCGGGAAATGTTCATTTCCACACCAGTTAAATTTACCTATAGGCAATTTCCAATTTAAATTCATTCGTATAAGCTCTGTATTGACACGAATGACGTATGCGCAGTATTACTCCAATTATCGCAACCTGGGCGGCCGACGTACCGTTATTGTACAAACGCCTCGTGTGTTGAATAATAACCAAAATTTCTAAAACGCTTTGTGAGAGCAAGATGAAGAGAGTTACGCTGCGAGATATCTCGACGGCATACTAATAATGCAATCCACTTTGTATTTTTGTTAACGGGGGCCTTTCCCCACCGACACTATAAACAACTGTGGATTTACTTTTGCTCGTTACATCATAAATTCATGAATGCAAATTAGAAAATGGAGATCACTGGGAGAGGGTGAAACTAGTAAAATTGATTTTCTACGTAGAATGTGTTGGGAGGAGCGGAAATTAAATTGCAGATAAATTAATGGCTTTCTGCAATATTTTTTCCGCACACAATTTTTCCCATTTCCCAAAAGGAATTATATCAATGTCTTGACCTAATTCATCGA
Source organism: Diachasmimorpha longicaudata (assembly GCF_034640455.1). Taxonomy (NCBI): domain Eukaryota; kingdom Metazoa; phylum Arthropoda; class Insecta; order Hymenoptera; family Braconidae; genus Diachasmimorpha; species Diachasmimorpha longicaudata. The sequence goes on from NC_087227.1 coordinate 10,016,584, forward strand.
CGTCTCATTGACGTCTCCTAGTTATATTTCCCTAGAAGTTTCAAGTTAAAATTTCCCCACCAAATATTGGTGTATCGCAAAAATGAACGAGTTGAAACGAAGCAGAACTTTTTTTGACTTTTGAACGTTCGCCAGTCTCATACATTAAATCAATGAAAAAAAAATTGGCTGCCTCGGTTGTCTCTACATCTGACGCTTCCAACATGACAGGAGAAGGTGCGGGAGGGGGCGGGGGACAGAGTCGCTTCGCAAATGCATAAAACACATTCCCACGATAAATCTCAGTGACGTTTCTTGACTGCTCCCGGCGATGCTTGATTTTGTTTTCTGCAGTTGGTAGAACCTTCTCATACATATTAAATATTCCAGCGGCGGCTGACGCGCGAGACTGTCCAAAGCTTTTCGCGTTAAAGCTTACTTGCTACCTAGTTCTCTCGTAGGAGGGGAAGAGTAAAGATGACGTACAATTTTCCGTGATTTATGAGGAGAGAATCTGGCTAAATTCGAAAGTATAACAATGTCGGCCAGTTCAATGTTTACTATTCATATATCTCTCGTAGTTAGTTGAAGGCAAGAGTCCAGCGCTTGACTTTTCCTTTGTAGAGGGAAAGTTACAAATGTGATATATGATATTTTCCAGGCTGAATCACGATACCTCATACAATTTCATACATTGCGACCACGAGGGAATCCTTGCCCCATCAAACTTTGGCGTTTATTTACCGCGCCTAAAAAATCAAATTCCAAATTCCCAAGAGCTTCCCATCGGACCCGAGGTCATCAGGATTAAATGTTACCAACAAACTTAGACAGTCCTCTAATCAACTGTCGTTGTGCCTAAACTTAACCCGCTTCACACAGCAAAAACGAATGTCTGATAGATGTTTACAAAGTGCGGGGAATTTAGACCCTCGTTATTGCTGCATGCAGTGATCCTCGCATCCTCAGCCTAATTGCATGTGAAGCATAATGTCTTTCTGCTTGCATTGATTACAGATGTCATTACCGATCCTGCAACAAAACTAAGGATCAAATGAACTTCAGGATCACAGGAACAGTTAACCTGAGCAATGCGAATTCAATGAATCGTAGCATGCACTAACGATTGAATCGCTCTTCGTGCGTTATAAAATGATCGGAAATGATCGAGGAAGACAATTGCAATTGCCCAGAAACTTTTACGACGTTCGATTAGTGAACGCGTAAGTGCGAAACGGTTGAGACCGAGGGAAACTTGAAGGAAAAGGGATAAAAATCACTGGGAGCGAGTGAAAAACATTACCAGAGGCCCGTAAACTCGTTCTAATGTCCCGTTCAAACCAATAAAGATGTTGGTGGACGAGTGCGGGGGTGCGAGTGTGGGATGGGGTGGGCCACACGGGATGAGAGGGGGTTGGTCTACACCTGGTGGCTGCAGAAACTCGGCCATGAGCTTTACCGGCAGTGTACCTTCACTCCATCCAGCGGGATCGATGAGGTCCCTTCGATCCCAGCATTCTCAGGTAATTACCGGATATAAAATTCTCGTTGTGGTTTGATAAGGAGCATCCGGGTGCAGGAATGGGGGAAATACTGAGTGGGGATGATCAGGATGACAATTCTTTCATCGTGATGGAATAATATATATTTTTTTTCAATCTGAAAAATCTTTTTGACTCCGGAAAAAGATTTACCCGCGCGATATCAACTGTAGAAGGAATAAATCCAGGGGGTAACAATAAAATGAGGGTAATCCATTTAGATGGGGGAATATCAGGGGACTTTGAACGTTTGAAAGAACACACGGAACCTGCTGGATATATATCTCAACTGGGTTTCCTGCGAGAGCCGAGTTCACGCTAAGTTTACGATTTTCCGGGGTGAAAGGCCCCTGTGCATACAAACCCGTTGGTTCAGAGGGAAAGGTCTCGTTGGAGGGAAGGGGGTAGATTATTGCACACGTTTCATTTGTTTATATTCGTGGTGCTGATTGATGGAAGAGGGAAGACATGGGCTACGGCACGAAATATACATTCAACCTGAAAGATTTGTAGCCCATTAGCTCGGTTGGTAGTGAAGGATGGGGATTTAGCCATCGAAAATCTATCGCTGTACTGCTGAGGGATAATGGACTCGGGGAGGATTTTTCTTGTCGAACTGAATTACTAATTTTATCTATTCTCGAGGGGGTGCAGAGGCCTCTCCACTCACAAAGCCCTCATTGGTCAACACAATGAAAGTATTGTCACATTCTGGTCATTCATTTTTACCACTTTGCGACTAGAAAATTCCAAGAAAAGAATCTTTGGAATTTATTCCTCTACATGAGATTAAAAATTACCGTAAAAAATTCTCATTCTTCTGATTAAAATTTTCCACCCGCAACATTGGAATTTTTTCCCAGCCATAAATTTTCTGTCCGCGTACTACGGATTTTTTTTTAACAACATCGTAAGAACTGTTGTCTCATAAGATGGGAAATCGAGTTCCAGGGGGACCCATAACTGTGCACTGGAGGCAGTTGGGATTTTTTCCATAACTCGGAATGCCATAAACATTATTCATGGAAAACATGGGGACAATCGTAAAAAAAAAATGTGTTTGCTGGGAAAATATCCAAAGTATATTAATCAAATTCTCCCTCATTTGGCAAAAATATTTTCCTCTCAGTCATTCCAAACTCCCCCTCCATAATATTAAAATTAAACAGGTTCCAGAAACACCCCGACGATGTCACCACTGCCACCCGGTACACGTGGCTACACCAAATAATTACGTACCTCATACACCAGTGCAGTATTACACACCGAGTCACTGCATGGACGGTCACAATGGCACGTACACGCCGCACCGTGGCAACTCCTACCACGGGGGTGAGTTAAGTTCATTTTTCAATTAGCATAAATCTGGAAAATTTACGATGTTAACGCTTACTGCATCCCCATGCACATCCCCTTCCGTTGGTTCTCCCTCCCCTCCCCCTTGCAGATCTCCACCATTGTCTGTTTACCCAATCCGATATCGGGCGAGAGGTTTGATTGATTGAATGAGGCGAATTATTGTGTTCGGGAATACTGACAATTCCCCGCGGGCATTGGGGACGATTTTTACATCATCATAATATCATTCGTTGTGTCAGAGACTCCGTCTGTCTGAAAATAGTCTCCATAATCACCCTCTCCTTTCCCTGAAGCCAACAGGGCGACCAAATCCGGAGGGTTTTTATTTCGGTAATAATCAGGGTCGATCTTCGTTAAGTTTCAATGTTTTTGTTTAATTTAGTACCTGAGGGATAGCACCGGCACACTGACTCCTAAATAATAAAATAGTTTAACAAAATGTTCACGTAATAATTTAATTTTATATTCCCTCCGTGGGAGGCGTTACGATGTCAAACGAAATGGAGCAGCGGAGATTGTCAGGGGGTTGAGGGGGTAAGAAGAGATGGTGTGGGTCAAATCTACGAGATTTTATCGCGGTTAACCCAACAATATATCCTGCGGATTACCTATTTACAATGTGTCCTGTGCATACGTCGCGCTGGGTTTCTCGTTTACGCGTCAGAATTTACGCACAGTAGGAAAGTTTGAGCGGCCATTTGCTGGCCTCCGTCTCACTTTGGTCTATGGTGCTCCCTTGCTTTTCCCATTTGTATGTTTACACTGGGGGTGAGTTGCTGGAGAGCAGTCGTTCAGCTGAATTAATACGCTACCGGGAGTAACTCTCTGGCGTTGGCATCCTCCAGAGGAGACCAGTTGGAATTATACGGGGAATCGTAATATAATGGTCTGGTCGAGGTGGACGGGAAAATATGGGGATGAGAGAGGGGTTTCATGCGAGGTATAGATTTAATTTGATGTTATGGTAAACATAATTATTCAGCGGATGAAGAGGGAAAGGTATTTTTTTTATTTTTACAATTACGTTTTTTCATTTGGGACGAAAAATCGATAATACTCGGCCATTTTTGCAGTGGATGGAGGATAATTGACCGGACATAGGAAAAAATTGGTAATTCAATTTATGGAAAATAATATATAGATTGTCTGATGACATAAAGTATTGTTCCACTTGAATATTGAGCCAGGTCTGGCACGCACAGCGCGCGGGCAGTTTCTACTGAATTTTCAGGGGAAAATCCCGTGTCGTGAAGACAGAAAAAATTGGTGAAGTTCAAGAATTCATTTTTTTTCTGAAATATCTTTAATTTGAATATCGAGTCGCGTATTTGGTGTTCACATTACGGGGATTTTCCCATAGAATGGAAGTGGAAAACGCCTCTCTTCGATGGAAATCAAACCAGGGAGAGAATTCAGTGCAGATCAGTCTATAACTATAGATACGTAACACAAGTACATTTATCAATTATTCAAAACTCAGTTCGTCCAATTAATGGAAAATTAATTTAAGGATTAAATTAAATCAAGTCAATCAGCAATTCAATACACAAGTATTTATCGAATCGTTAAAAGAAATTATGGATAAATCAAATGAAGTGATAAACTGCTGTAAATTGGAATTCATTTTAGCCAACAATGAGTACTCTTGAATAAAATTGGAAATTTTCCTCTGACAGATTGCTATTTCCAGACTATTCAAATACACGATGCCTTCGCCCATCTCCCGTGGAATGTACGAATCATGAGTCCCATTTGTCAACGGCATCGAATGCCGTCACTTCGTCACGATCTCTCACACGAGATTGAAAGGACATTGACTCACTGGTTGACCATTCAATTCGTGAAACGCACGTCTCGCATAACTGTACTCTCTCCACAACCAAGACCTATCCACGACAATCAGCCAACTCTGAAGATCTATTTTCATCATCCAACTTCGCAATATAATTCCGCAATATAAATCAAACCGCAAATTCAAATAGAACTGCAATTTTCCAGAAAAAAATCATAATTCTAACAAATCCAATTTCCTATTGCCGTGAAAAAATACATTAACGAGAAATTAATTTCCAATTAATATAAGAAATCGTCCAATGGTCCTCATGACCTGTGTGACCCCTCGAAAAATCGTGAAATTTCTCTCAGAATTTCTTTTTCCTCTGAATGCAGGACATTTTCCGCTGGAAAATTTACACGTTACGAGTATCCCAACACAACCAAACAGATTCATCACAAAAACTTTATTTGCCTCACCGTACGAGGACCGAAACCTCGTTAAACCCCGTAAAACCCTCTCACCTCCCCCCACACTAGATCGCGAACTCTCGCACCGAGTGGTTATCGACTTAGTAATCTAGTTATCGACCATGGCATTGACCTCCGGCTATCAACCTTGACCACAGGAGGCGTGACAGTCGTAGAATAATGCCAATGGCTCACCAATGAAGCCCCGACAATCGGCACTCGCGCTGTACGATTGGCTGACACCAACAACTCGCGATCCTCCCAAAAGTGTTTTTTGGCAGCCGTCGCCTCAACTAAAAATAAACTCATGATTTTCAGTATTAGGTTTAACACGATCTGAAAACTAGGTCAAGTAATGTTGCATTAAGTTTTGTCACGGAGTCGCGATAGGAGAGCACTGGAGGCCCTTCGGGAACGTCTTGTAGGGACTGGACAGGTCATACGATACCATAAAAGGCGTTAATTCCAGTGAGTGAGTACTTGAACACTTTTTGCAGTGAAACGGATGGTGTTTCGCACAGTAGGTGGTCTCTCTCGGCCGTAAATAGAACAGTTCCAGTGGTATTTCGTGGTAAAAAATAGTGTGAAAGTACAAGTGCTAGAACCAGTGATCGACGATAATTAGTTTAAATATGCGGCTTGCGGCTGGAGCCGTTTGCTCTTGCGACATGCGCCATATTGGGATTATTCGATATCAAAGACATGGAGGGGAGGTGTGATGGTGCTTGAGAAGTGCAATTTTAATTTGTTCAGGATAATTAATGGAGTAGTGCAGCCCCGTAGCTCAACTTCTGAAGAAATCGTTTACCGTTCAGGTGAGATGTTATTGAGAGGCGATAATCATCACACGTGGAAATAATTACTTGAGGGGAAGTAGACGTGCTCTTTCATTACGTTTGTGTGCAGATGATAAATCGAAGTGATCCGATAATTTTTATTTTTTTAGATTGATTTACAGTCTCCATTGAATGGAAATTAATTAATGAAGTTGATAAAAATAGGTAGAATGAAATTGGGCATTTAATTAGCGAAAATAATTTCCAAAGGGAAAAGAATTTAGTCGATTATCTCTAGCAACGTTTCCATGCAGTACCGGGGAAAAAGTTAATCGAGAATTAAGAGACGTGAAGTAGAGCCTGGAGAAGAAAGAAAAATGTAATGGAATAGTTTCCACTTGCGTGAGTTTCATTCGAAATGTTTTCTATCGCATTCGGACGTCCATTAACCCATCGCTCTACTGATTTATGAACATTGAGGGGTAGGGGTTCAATTGAAGTTCACAAAAATTGAACATTTATTCATCGATACGCATACAACTGGTAATTGGATCGATTTGGGAAATTGAATATCCGCTGTGGGAATTGATGGCAGATACAAACAAGGGGTATTCATTGGCTTTGGGAATATCAGTGCGGAGTGTTTGATCTCTCTAGTATAGTAATGCTCATTATGCCAATTACCAGTGATGAACACGATGCAAATGATCTTGCCTAATGAAACGTACTCACATAATGTGGGATATTTCTTTTCATTCTGGGGAAAACTCCAGGGAAAATTATGGAGCGCATCATAGCAGTGATTTTATTGAACCGAGAAATCGTGTTGCAATTGCAAGGGATGGAATTTCATTGTTTAAATAATTTTTTTGTCTGCGGTGTCGTGATTTTTCGCAGACGATTTGAGAAAAAAATCACAGGAGGATATCGACGATTTTCGTGAGGACTCCATAAAATTTTCTCCAGTTCTCTTTTCGTCTGGAATTCCGGACAAAATTTTTTTAATCTACTGGTCAATTCCTGCGCGGGGGAAGCGGCAATTGCTGGTCTCAGAAAATTTACCTTGAATGCCAAAAAAACGGAGTGAAGTGTTAATTTAAAAAAACAAAGGACGCCCAAGGAATAAAATTCACACTTTATGGGAGCTGAGGTGGATGAGGCGACTGGGGATGAGGTTATTTAACATTTTTCTACGATAAAACTTTTCTTTCGTTAACGTAATAATGCACCAGAGTGAAAGGAACGAGTGGAGAAAGCGAGAGAGACGGGGCGCTAGGGAAATAAATAGATTGTGTTCTCAGTTCTCAGGAACAGAAACATAAAAAGGGTTGATGAGCTCGGTGGCCTTTTTGAGGGGATATCCTCCTGGACGAGTACAATGCGGAAATATTCACGAATCTGGGACTTTTACTTTATCCTGATAATCACTAAAGTTCCATTCAGAACTAAATAGACGATTTATCGTAACTACAACTGATGATAACGAGTTGTGTAATCGAATTATTATCATTTCCCGGACTGCGGAATTTTCACCAAATCCGTTTTCTCACATCAGTCTGATCCTGGGAAGGTCTTCGTTTCAGTCTCCTCATGTTTTTCAACGAGTTATTTTTTTACATGACACTTTGTAACAGAAGTATAAAAGCCCCGCACAACGAATCAGCGATGAAAAAGTTATATAAATGAATCAAGACTTAAATTGAAAGAAGAAGAAACGCTAAAGGAAGGAAGAAAACTTGGGCGGAGACGTCTTAATGGCTTGAAAGCTGCACTCGAGTAGTCGTGGCATAAACGGGCAATAGCCGCGAGATGAAAGATATTTCACAGTTGTACAAGGTGGGGCAGTAAAAAAAAAACTACACACACAGAAACTGTGAAAAAAGTTACAGACAAAAAACAAATAGAGGGAAAAAAAATTGAACACAAGTGGCTTTTTCTCGTGGAAGAGTCGATACTTGGTACACGGATCCTCGGGTTATCGAGTTGGTGGTGAGAAAAAGTAGATAGCTATTTTCACTTTGAGTAGAAAGACACGGGAATTCGCTGGTGATACAAAACCCTCCTGTGCGCCCCTTGATTTTTGCGACGACATGGGGAGGGAAAAAACGTGTGGAGGATTCGCAAAAGAAGAGAACAAAATCACCGGAAAAGTGGAGGTATGGGACAAAGCTCGTTGGAATGCTTGAGCAGACATCTTGTGAAGAGACAACAACATTTTTGGAGACGAAGAATTCCCGTCCAATTTGTGAGGGAGGAAAAATCGAGAATTTCGAACTCTACTGTCACCTTAGACTCGGATTACTCGACATATTCGCAACCCAAGTGTCTACCGCCGTCGCAAGTGGAAAAGTTTCGGTCCAAGGTGACTTCGAGAGCAAAGGGTAAAGTAGCAATTGGTACTGCTGAAGCTCGGAGCTACAGAATTGACCAAGAAGTATTTTTGCTGAAATTTCTTTCAAAAAAATTACGAGACAAACAATTCTTCAATTATTATTCAACTCATTCAAGAAAAGGTCATTGCCCCCGTGACATGCCCCCAGAAGATTTCTCCAGTAATGAAATTTGATATTTCATCACCTAATCTAATGAAGAAATTATCAAGAAAACTCGCCTCCACTTATCTTTACTCCAGGATAATTAAGAGGATTAGGTTTCTTCTTCACGTCGGTTGGAGTCAGTGTAGTTTGTCTTGTGGCCCGTCCACCGCAGCCGCTCCCACCAGCTTCCCATCCACCCAAGTGTAATGCATCCTCCCTTACTGTTACTACCCGTGTTCCTTTTATGTATTACACTAAAACACAGCATCTGCGAGAATCCCTGGACGTGGCCAGCCATAAGTCTGCTGTCCCAAGGGCTTTGAAAATGATGCTGGGGATGATTATTAGATCATTAAATCCTTCTGGAGTTATTCCGGAAAAGTAATTGCTTCCTTCGGATAATCTGGAAGATAGATTCCGCTGTCGGTTTGAATTCAAGTTACAGGGACGACATTATTAATTAATCGGAGGACTGATAATTAACGGGATTTCCCGAGCGCAGTTGTGTGATGATTTATCGCTTGATATATGAATATATTCTGTGTGAGTGTGTGACAATTACTAATCAATGCCTCGGTCTTAAAATCAAGATATTGAATCACGAAAATCAATAGAATCAACATCGAGGTCTGGGAAAGTCATTAGTAATTTTTTTAATTATCTGAACGCATTAGGGAACCAGTAAATCCTTCGATTCGCATGAAGATCATGTAATAATTATTCAGGAGGTTGTTAAGGTCCTGGTGACTCTGGAGGACCCTCATTAGGTTGCAGGGATGTCTTATGGCTCTCACAATGGTCAATACCAGCGCAATTGAAGTCGTAGTAATTGTTTACGAAGGTAAATCCTGGGAATTTCCATGTTATTATCAGTAGGATACCACGAAATGAAAATACTTGAGACAGTGAGTTACATTGGCAGTGGATCTCAGATACATGAGATAGGTATATCGGTTCCTGTTCAGAGAGAACAAGCACTAGTGTAGGGTTGAACCAACAGAGTGGAATTGAGGGGGAATCCACCTGGTATGGTACTGTCTCGTTTACTATAGGAAACCTATATCGAGTCTACTTACATCCTGTTATACCACTGAGAAAACAAGACGAGTTACTCGATTCGTTGAGCTGTGCAACAGATTTTATTCATTTCCCCAGGATGTGGAAACTCGGAAAATATTGTTCGTATCGTGGCAATGCAAACAATTAAAATCAGAGGTTTTTAGTTTAGGGAAATGGGAGATTACAAGACGATGAAGTTGTGTTCGCCTCATTGCTTCTTGGGAAAGTTCATTATTTCGACGGTAAAAGAATAAAGTTTTGTTGGAAATATCGTGGGGTAACAAGATTATACGGAAAAGGGAGCAGAGAGACACAATAGATTCAAACTTTTTCGTTTTGTCTGAAGTGGAAAGGAGGGAAAATTCTTGAATTTCATTAGGAGAGAAGGAAGAGCTTCGTTTCTCCTGGCTTTTCCCTGTTCTTTTGCGCTTTCCACGTGAGGCTTAATGTGACAGTGGAATTTTTCTATTGATTATTTTTCTTTGATTTGGAAAATTGAAAAGAGTTCTTTCTAATGCAGATTCAAGTGAAATAATTCTGATTTATTTCTTTTTATTGCACGTGGAAAGAAAATATTTCTCGTATTTTTCGACACCTTCACCCGTATATTCCCACAATTCTCCTGCACATCCGCAAGTCCGGAAATTAGACCGATTAATCGACTTTAATTAAATTCACAAATTCCCAGATTATTCACGAGAGACTTATTCATCCAGGGATTTTAATAACCCCAGTTTCGTTTTATTCCCCCGAAAGGAAATTAACCAATTACACTGAATCAAACTATTTCTATCCCCCATTCATATTCCGCCAGCATCTGCATGCAACGCGACTGAAAAAAGATTTTCAAGTGTTTTTTTTTTTTTTCATTCATTCCATTGCAGAACCTCGTGTGCGCTGCATGGATATGGACGAGAGTATGGCCGGGAACACAAATTGGGTTCTCGGCGACCTACGTAGCCTCCACCGTTGTGTACCAGCACTTCGACGAACAGGTGAGCGTGAATTTAAAAAAAAAAATCTTTTTTTTTTTCATGAGAATGTAACGAGGGCAGTGATCAACTGCCGCTAGTTCCCAGTTTGTTGCCAGTCAATTCCCAGGAGGCTGCAGCATATAACGCATCGTCTGTATTGATTTGCACATTCGTGTCATGATGCATTGATAACTCGTTATTAATCGAAAATTCGAGGGTGGGTTGAAATCGCGGTAGTCACCAAATAATACTACTGTTCCCTAATTAGAATAATGATCAACTTTTCAAAATTCAAAGTGAGTTCATCACCAGCGCCGGGAAAGAAATTTTTGATAAACATTAGCCCTCGAGGGCGAAACGTGGGAAGAAATGACGATAAACCACTGTTGTGATATAAATAATTGTAACCCTTCAAGGGTGAACAACCTTCCTCCCTCCTTTCGCCCCCTGGAGGTCTAATTTTTACCGAAATAATCTTTCCGTGCGGATTATTCAATTCCATTAATAAACGGAGCATTGATCACTACAATTCTGGCCCTTCTGTCGGTCCCAATAGATTTCAAATTACCATGAAAGCCTCTTCCGAAGATGAAGGGATCAGTTGAAATCCCTCACCCTCGAATCCACATTAGCAACGTCGTCATCAGAGTAGGAAGATACTATTGAATATTAATCAGTGAACTTTGCTGTACATCAGTAAAATCCACTCTGACATTCTGCCCAAGTCAAAGGTCCTGGAACTACAAGTGATGAGACACTCGTCTTTTCATAAAGTCGATAGAGATTACAGAGGATGAGCTCCTAAATATTTAATTTTTCATTCCCAAGTTGGATTAAGATACGAGTCTAAAAAATTATGTCGTCAATTATTAATGTTTTCGTCTTGGGTTTCCAGGACTCGATGTAACTACCATGCGAACACACTTCTACCCGGAGGGTGGCTGGGGGTGGCTGGTGTGCGCTGCTGGGTTTTTGGCCCTGTTGCTGACGACTGGAATGCAACTAGCTTTCGGCATGCTGCATCTGTATGCTATCCGTCATCTTGGAGAAGCTAATCTGATGAATATTGGTGAGTCACATGAATCTACATTACTATTATCCACTGACTGTTGCTAAATCTCCTTAAATCAATTTTTATTTACGGAAACCAATGACTTTCCCCCACCATAAATTTCAGCCTTCTATCCCTCTTTATACCCACACATATAAGTATCTATAAATCTCCAGTAGCATGTGTAGGTAGCTGTAGACATACGTCTAAAATTGAAAAAAAAAATTACGGGAAATAAAAGCTCTCTTTCCTAATCAGACAAAAGCTGCTGGATATCAGTGAAGAAATCCCGGTTTTTTTTTAATGCCGTCATGTATGAAGTATATATATGCCAATGGATACAGATAGGCAGTTTACCTATGACCCGTTCCATTTACCCAGCTGCATTCAGTACCTACATAAATGACAATGCTCAGCCCTATCCGTTTTCCGGGCTATGTGCCCCAGTAAAATGGGTTACAAACGGATCGTTCACGAAGTGAACATGCCTCATGCCACCACCAATCATCATGATGACACTAGACGTGGCACAAAGTGCTCCCCGTCCATTATGTAATACAATTATCTCCAGGAATTTCCCCAATCTCCCTTAAGCGGCAATTATTTTCCCAACAACTTGAGGGTGACATTTTGATTGTAAAAAAATCTTCTCGTGATGTACATCACCAGTACATCTTGACTTTTATTCTCCTGGTAAAATATTTGATAACAGAAAGCTCAAGCAATAGTTCTACTGTATTTTGTGCAAGCTCAGGCAACATGAGCACGCAACGACGATAAACTTTTCGTCGACTCCGACCAAACGATTTTCTTTCCAGGCTGAAACTTGCGAGGATAAATCTACTCTCGTGTCTACCTCCGTTACTCCACTCACTCCTCGTGGATAGCTGTCTTCGACCCACTCCCAGGCACAAATGGAGTCTTTACGCGAGTCAGTGGTTATTTTACTCAATACGATATTCCCCCCACTTGCAGTCCAACCGTGAAAAAATAGGGGATGTCAATTGAATTTATAAAAGGGTGAATTTTTTCGTGGAAACAAAGGTACGCGTGGAGACTACCCTCGATCTTCATGATTTATGGATGAAATAGGTACGACCCAACATCGTACATATGAGCATCTACATCTACTTCTAATTCCCTTTGAAGTTATTTGATGCCTCGGTGGGAGTTAAATTTCTGCTGTTCACGATACCGCAGTCGGGGAATTTCTCGACGATCGACAGTCCAGGGTCCGATTCCCGGATGCAGGAAGGACCTCGGTCCCTCCAGACTTCTCACGGCGATTAAAAGGGTCTCATAGAAGTCACAGACACCCCCTCGAGGTGTTATCAATGTCCTATACTAGATGAATGATTTTCTGGCGGTTGTTTTGATTGAGGTTTCTCGAGATCGCCAATCGTGACCTTCGCCAAAATCGATCACTCGTAGAGAGCACCTGATTCGAGGAGACAGGTCTAAAAAATTGATCCGAGCCATATGGCTGTACATGATTAATAGTCACACCCTGCAGGTCGCCAGGGGTGAGAGAGATGACTGAGCTCTAGGTGGAGTTCCCCAGTATGGAATATATTTCCACACAAAGAAAATTGGCTCATTTTTGTAGATGAGTCATATATAAGGATTATAAGATTCATACATCATCCGTATGTAGGACACATGTTTCCCTGCATATTGCTGCGATATATCAAATATATTGAATTTTTGGTTCATCTATTTTCACCCATTTCCTCCCACCACCTCTACCCCTCATTGATGCATTGCCGCAGAGGTCGCGGGGCCTTTTGCGAAATAAACCAGTACTTTTGTACTTGTGCATCGGAAGTTTACAGTGCCCATCGAGTTTTAGTCCCTCTTCAACGGCGGATTAATTACGGCTTTCAGCGGTATCTTGAGGATATCCTCGTCAACGATATTGCAGTAGATACGTCCCGAGTGAATACACACCACGCTGTATTATACAGGACGCCTCTAAAACCCTCTGTGCAGCTTAAACTCGGGGGGAATTGCACACCCGATGATAATGGCAGGACTCGAATTACTATTTTACGTTTGACGGTATTCAAAGGGTCAGGATTAACGGTGGCATTGGGCATCACCGCACTGATAAAAGAATTCCATTGATGTTAACGAGGTTTGATAACTATCCTCGAATGACCTTGTGGAGTTAGAACAAGGAGATATTTGTTAATAGCCACCGCATGGGGTATTTTAGCCCAAATAAATTGTTGGGGATAATTACCGATTACGAATTTACGAGGTTCATATTTTTGACGATATTTTTCCCTTCGTTATCCACCTGTCATATCACTGTCGACTGATCGCTGGCCCACGACCATTAGTGGATATCTCACCGGTGTCAGATCAATCATCAATCATTTTGGGGCTTCTCCTGGTGTTGTCGATGGCCTGGAATGGTCCCAGAACACGCTGGGAAAAGTTGGTGATTTTTCGAAACTCATCGCTTAGGGGAACTACGAGTTTTGATTACGTAAAACTTTTTTTCTCGAACTTTTTCATTTACTTGGGATGATTTACTGCGGGTGTTTTTTCTACGGTCAGAGTAGATATACCCAAGTCCTTCCCGTCCTTTTTCGAGTCATTGATTTCAGATTATTGGGAGTTAAATTTGAGTTTCGATAAGTAGTAATAACGCAGTAATGTCAGCCAGGAGTTTAGTCCCACGTTAAAATAACTGGAGGGGAATTTTACGTGGTAACATACCCTTCAAGACTGAAGGTCGCTTCACTCACATTTTTCTTGAGGTTCACGGGACTACCCCCGAGATGTGTGACACTGGCTTTTGCCTTGTTCGCCTTTAATTTCCTCGCGCCATGCTGGCGCGAATAAACAGAGGGAATGGGGAGAAAAAAAATGATGAGGTTGCATGTAACGCTCAGGAGCAGCTTTCGTGCTTACTGTGGGATGAAAATTGTGGAGGAAAAATCAGGGACAGTAGATTCTTCCGAGGGGAGGATTGATTAATACGAATTCATCGCTTCTACCTCTAAAAAAAATCGTATGACAAATTGAGACACTTTCCCACTCTTCTTAAGGGCGTCTCTGATTTCAAAATTTGACATTTTCAACGCAGCAACAATTATTTGTTATGAGGATTATTGAGGCAAGATGTTTAATGTTCAGTATCATATCGAGTTGAACTGCCTCGTCATAGGAAATTTAACGAAAGCAATTTCCCCGGAGCTTCCTCTGTTTTGACAGTCTTCATCGATCGCATTAGCAAACATCAAGATTCGTGAGCATTTCCCACGATTATTCAATGGCCACTTGTTACTTATGCAGACCACCCGATGGCCTCCATCCGATATAAACCATGACTGGTGATGTTCGCCCGCAGCATTGAGTGGAGCCAGATTGGATGGCCGAGGGTGACTATTCCACGCCAACAACCAGAATACCTAGGCAACTCCTCATCCCCACGGATTTGCCAGCGTCTGGGGATATGAAACCACGGCAATCCCTCGTAGCAATAAGACCACGTCGATATAATGTTCACGTGGATTAACCATGAAACATATATTGGTAACAAACCAGGGTGACATCGTTGCCAACAAAAATTGATGACCAACTACCCGAGATTTTTCTAAATGCAAGCTGAGCCACGGTGTACCTCGGGGGAGAAGACACTGCGAAGCTTTAGGGATCTATTCGTGATATACGAGAGTGACCCGAGCTTTAACCGCAGAAACGTGTGGCCGGCATTTAAGCGATTTTCGATGTAACCAGTGGAAAAAGTTCAGTGGTTCAAGGCAACCGAACAAAAAAACAATACAAATGGTCATGAGGAAGTGCCATCAATGTTTAACAACTCACAGCGGTTCTATTCCTGTCAGTCTATTGTTAGTAAAAAAAAAAACCTGCGATGTTTAAATTTTTTTATTTATAATTTTGCGGCGGTAATTAAAAGTTAATTAGATTAAAGTAAAACCAATGAATTATTGAGTCGGGGCACAGAAACAGCGTCACAGAGATGCCATTCAAAAGCTAATTGGTAATTAATTAGCGAATATCTATTGGTTATTTTATGAGAAAAGCAATTTCCCATTTGCCTTTAATTTATTTAGCTTGGAGCGTATATTTTTAATCCTATTACTGGCTTCGGATATTGAATTCAGTAGCGATGTGGTAAACCGAGATAAGCCGACTTATCTTTCAGTCGACTTTTTCAAAAATATTTCCGAATCCATGGGAGATAGTGGAGTTTATGTAATTACATTTGTTGGAACTGTGTAAAATACAATGAAGGGCGTAAATTACTTCGCTAAGTATTTAAATAATTCTACACCACGTGACTAAATGATACGCAGATAAATAGGACCTAAATTACGCACTCAATTCTGTTATCTAACTGTAAGAACTTCACTAACACCAGTGTCTCCATAATTTTTCTTGGACTTTTGTTCTCACTCAGGGAATTCTCACGTAATTTTTATTGAACGACTTCTCTCCGCATATCCGAAGAAGCCCGAAAATAGACCCCGAAAGCTTTAATAAAAAAACAAATGGACTTATCTCATACCGTTTCGCCACTAAACTGCTCTTTCAATGAAATAAATAACAGATTAATTTTATCAGTGTGTCTCACGGGAAAGCTCCCGTCCTCGAGTGAAAATGGTGAACTAGAACAACGTGGGCGGACAATTTTTGGTATTCTAGGGCTGCCTCGGAGATAACAAAATGTCAAGTGTGAGAATTGCTTCATAATGGTCTATCCGAACCCATTAAAGCGCGGACATCTCCCCACGTGCGTGACACGTCATCGTGACGGGATCCGGTCAATGCGATTTTCGATCAACCGGAAGGGAGATAAATAGTTAACCTTGTCTCTTGCGTCAGAACAATAAGTGAGTGGGAGGCTTTTTTTTATTAATAAAGATTGTATTGATTAGTTCGTGACGGGCTTATGGTGCACGTGATCCTCTATTTTCTTCACGGGGGAGTCTGTGTGCATCGCATCGTCTCCCCTTTTTCCGATGATATTCTCGGTGAGAGGCTCTCGGTGAACTTCCGGAGGGTCAAGAATAAATAGAAGAGATCGGGAAGCGCCTGGATAAATGGGAGAGTATAACCTGTCGAATCCTATCAAGGGACGATGGTATATGCGCTTCAAGGCTTTCAAACCTCTGCTGGAAAAATAACGAAAATATTTTCTGAAACACGTATTGTTGAAGAGACAATAAATATCGTACAATTAATTTGTTGGATAATCCTGTTCCCGGACGAAATGCGGAATTTTTTACTCTCAGTCGTTTTTAATTATCAATTGTTTTTATTTTTTTTAAATGTGTTTGAGAGGATGTTTTGTAATATCATTCCCGCCATCTTTCCAATCTATCCAGCTTTTTCCAACCCCGAGGCCATCGTGCGGCGCCAGTGAATAGAGTCGGTGTTGCGTCAGCCCGGAATAATGATATTCAGTATTAACCCCATTGTCTCCGCTGCACAATAACTCATGATCGGCTTTGATGCATCAGGGTTTTTCAGCTGATAGCAGTCCGTAAGGGCAACAAGTGGAATGCTGGAATATTATTCTAAGTGATTTATTCAATCTGCCTTCCTGCCGGAGGAGACGGATGACACCACTGGAATTGGACGACATCCGTCCGACGTTGAATCAAATCAACCCAAAATTTAAGGAAAATGTTTTGTGAGAGGAACGAGTGTCGCATGGAAGTGCGAAAGAGGATTGAGATGAGTGATAATGTGAGTGCCTGTTTAAAAATTTCTCTTGACATTTCTCATGAAAAAATATTTCTTTCGAGAAATTTTACCTGACGTTGATGGTATCGTGATATTTTTTTCAGGATAATTTCGAGGTTTTTCTTTTCTATGAGTCGGTATTAAATTTCTCTCAAATTGGGAGGGAAAAATATGAAGCGAATGAAAAGTCTCCCAATCGACTAATGGAGTATTAAATTACTTGAATTCTCGTTCAATTTCATCGCTTCATTGGCAAGAAAATTGAAAAAAATACAAGAAAAATCGCAACTTGGATTTCAACCATTACGATAGGTTGTTTCCTTCGGATCTAAAAATACCACCTGATTCTCTTTCGCACATAACGTTAGGATCATTCTGTCTGAGCAGTAAAAAAAATCCTGGCGAATGTATCTAAACTTAAAAAAATTGTTGCCTGTAAAGTCGGTTTTACGGGCGAAGATTTTACGTGACAACGTCTTTTTCTCGGTAGAATATTTATTGATATGAATATAATTAAATTGCACAATAGGAACAAGGAATTGAATGAAAATAAGAATTGCACAAATTTTAACTATAGAAATATATTTTGTTTACTAAAACATTGTACATGTAAACTTAAACTTAACTAACTCCTATTTGAGACCGATCATAGTTGAGTGGGAGAGAGACGCAAGGCATTCGGCGGGCCTCTCTCTCGTTCGGTGACTCATCGTAACGTTACCGGGCGTTACACTTTTTCATAAGTGACTCCCAGCCGCAACCTAATTTAAGACGTTGTCACGTCAAAAGACATGACGATGTCGTAAAACCCCTCATTCGCGTGAATTTAAATTTCCCCATGATGGCGTGAATTTTCCAGGGATTTTTCGAAGCACCGAGCTAGACATAAACAGCCTCGTTGCATATTTTCCCTGGAGTACCGAGGAAAGCCATGAACTTATTGATCGCGCCCTCAAACATCCCTCGGCCTTGATTCCCATCGAAATATCTCTCCTACCTGTTGAAACGTGCACCGACGAATGACGGGGGGATGCTTCTACCTGCTCACAAGTCACTACACGAACTGGACAATGCATATTCATTCAATGGGCAACTACAGTGCCTCCCCAACCCCATCAATCCCTCCCCCATCGCTCATCCACGCCCACCCCTGTTCCCTGTTTTCGATCCCATGATTCGCTGTTATTTGTTTTAATTATCTGCAGCTTCTTATTATTCATTTGAAAATTCTCAAATCTCAATCTCTCAAAAGCTTTTTAAACTTCTCTACCAATTTTATTGGCAGCGATCCAGAATTATCAATCAACATTGCAAAAAAAGTCGTCAAATTTTTCAGAGTAAAAACGAGGTCATCAATCGGAATCTAATATTTACGAAGCCATTAGTTTTATCTGCCTCGTTATTATTTCATCCCCACCAAACTGATATGTATTGCATCGAAAATTGGATTAAAAAAACACCGTCATCATTCTCGATGGAAAGCCGCATCGCTGGGGTTCATTGGACTGAAAACTATTCCTTGCGGGTCATTCGGTATTTAGTTTTCAGACCGGGGTGGGTTTATCCCCCGGACAGTCACTGGACACAACAAAAATTCGATAATTCGTAAATATTCAGTTTCGACCCAAATACGCTGAATACAATTTTTTAGATCAACGACCGAAATGGACTTTCAACCTGAACACCCGACGGAATGATGAGCACTTGGCTTTTATGATCTGAAACTCTACTATCGAAACGAATGAATCATACTCACACGCTATTCAATTTATTCTGATTTTTTTCATTCATTTTTATGAGGCGCTGATGGGAAAATATCGCCGGGGAATAGGCGATGGTCGTTAACAAAATCGAGGTTATTGTTGAAATTTTTGGTGCGGTAAATTCCGTGGTTGAGGCGCTATTCGGAAAATCCTATTTACCGGACGTTCGATTTTTTATTCTCATCGATTTCATCTTTGATTACTGTTGACGAAATCTTTAATGATATGGGATTTATTTATTTATAAGTACTTAAGTGAAGATGTCTAATCAATCGCACTAGTCGACAAAATAAACAATGGAAAACTCAAACAAATATAACATAAATAAACAAGTCAATAAAATTTGCAATTTTCATTTACATTGTCATAAAAGCGTGACTTTTAAGCGCCATAATTCCTGAGAATGGCAGTGAAGCTGTCGCCAGAAAATAATTTCCAAGAAGTTCACTGTAAATGTCAGCAAAAATTATTAATAGTTCGAGAAGCTATAGGTGATGTCATCCAGGGGTTCGGCTAACATTTATTGCCTCCCAGCAGGTTTAATCCCGAATAAGTACCGGCACTCGGTCCTTAATTCTCCAGGAGCGCATCAAATTCCCATGGGTATTTGTAATAACACTTTCAGACCATTATCCGGGCCCATCGGTACGTGAAATCTCGTTTTATTCAACTCGGTGAGAATTTATGATTACGCCTGCGGGACCGCGGAAGAAGAGACTGAAAAGACTTTACCATTGATATTCCGGGCAATCCGATTTGCCAGGAGTTAAATGCGACAAACTTGATAAAGTATTTCCAACAGAGGTGGAGTGGGGAGTCAACAGTGGAGAGAGAAAAAGTTGACTCAATACGTCAATAATTCTGGAATGGAAAAAACTTGGGGAGTGACAACTTGGCGAGAGGCATTGACGGAGAAGAAAGTTGAGGGATAAATCAGCCGACGAACATTTTCCTGATGTAAAAAAAAATCGTTATAATTTTGCAAGACGTCTCGGTGCTCGTTGTAGCAAATTATTACCAGATTATAATTCAGGAGCGAAGCACAGTTATCAAAGAATATCTTGTAATGAGTGAAAACTGAGAAATTATTAGCGATAATATTTTTTATAGAGAGAATTGACATTTGCAAAAAATCGTCAATTCAAAGATAATGATTATTAACTCAAATTTCAAAGTATCGAGGTTAGTCTTTACTTATTCCTTCACCACATCATAAACTCATTCACCTCCCAGACCTACCCCACCCTCAAAATCCCCCTCAGCCCCTCCCCACCCTATTAACCTCGGAATCCCCTCCATATCATTTATTTTACCCAACGAATTCATTCAGAGTTCGTTCAATCCCAGACGAATGGTTCACCACTTGAAACTGAAAATCGAAATGGAATATCCAATGAGAATGACCACATTGAGCATTCACCTCTCGTTTCAATGCTAAATCCCGGGCTGGTATCGTTGTCCCGGCCATAATAGCCACCTCTACTGAAACGGACCCCTCGATATTTGATGGAATCCGCTCTGACTTTTCCCCCCTCAATTATCCTGAACTTCTAAAGCCCTGATTTCTCTGTCCCCTGAATTATCAATTTTTATTCCACACTTGTCATCGGAAATAAGCGAAAGCCAGTAAATACAGAAGATACTGTTCCCCTATAAACCAAATCGAAGGGGTTTGGGTCAAGGGCTGATCAGGCTGACGTGACTGCTCGTTATATATTTTTCCTATTTCTTTTACCCCAAACGTTCGGTTTTTTAAAAAAAAGGGCATTGGTTTTTTCGATTTATTTTAGCCTGGGCTGGAGCTTTGAGTGCTGCTGTATCACGTGGTTCAGCTCCACTGGTAGTGGGTGCGTGCCGACGAGGAAGTACGAGGCTCACTGCTGTAATTGGCGGTTTCGTTTTTGCCCTCGCTTCGCTCTTCACTTCGTTTGCTCTTCACATGCATCAAGTGGTGATAAGGTATGTTGATGAGGAGAATCGTTGAGGCTATCTGATCAAAGCTTGCAGACCCAACCTGACAAATTCATTGAATAGATTTTCCCAGTCGAAAATATCTTAATCTAAAAAATCTTGACTTAATTATCCTGCGATTGAAACACATAATTAGCTGGATTTTTTTTCATTATCAAAGTATTAAACTCTTTCTCTCGAGAAATATTCCCAGCCCTGGGATAAATAATTTCGTGGAGTTGAGGTGGGCATTAAATAAATACAACGATAATTACGAAGACCCTGAATATTTAGATGAGGCCACAAGTTATAAACCCTCACGAGAATGAAATTCAAGGGAGACGAGAGATAGAGTTTATGCCGAGTTTTCCATAAAATATCTGCACGTCGTCCGCAGCGGTTGCAAATAAGCAGTCTCATTTTCAAAATATCACACACAATTTGGTTTCTCATTTATTTCCACTCGCGTAAACAGAGGCAATCTCTCGTGCCATAATTTAGTTCATGATTTATGCCAATCATTTTTGGCGTATCGCGAATGAGATAAACAGCCCCCATCAATACAAATGCCAGGACAGTATCGAGGGAAAAAAGCTGCTCCGGAGGTTACGAAAAGCTGATCGAAGAGGAAAATAAATAAATATGAAAATTCGGGGCAGAAGACAGCGAAAGATCGGGTCCGTTCGGGGACAGAAGAGTAACGAAAAAGCTCCAACAGCCGGTGACGCCAGGGTGTCGACTGTTTGCTTCAATACCGCACAGTGCTTTTACTACTCACCCTCTTCTCCTCCAGTTAAACCCCCGACACTCACAGTATTTACTTTTTGCAAAATGCAACAGCTATGGTCTTGTCCTCGGGGCTGGAGCTGGATTGGTGCGGGAAACTGCCGGCTTGATCCTCGGCCATTACTTCAAGAAACGACGGGAGTTCGTCGAGATGGTCTTGCAAGCTGGCACCGGGGTGGGAATAGCCCTCTTCAGCGTCTTCTACAAGGAAGCAGTCGGGTGAGTCTGCTTATCACTCTTTCCTACTTCTCGTCTTCCCTTTGTTCACCGCTTCAATTACGGGAATGTTTAATTAAACTGCGACGCCCCTTCAGCCGTCATCATCACTTGGGTCGTGCATCGTTCGCGTGACGAGTGAACTGCGAGATATTGTTCATTCGTCCTCAGGTAATTCGCCGACAATGAGGGAACACGGGTCTGGGGGAATTTCACTGCTGACCAATTTTCAATTAAATAAAATTTTCCAATTAGAGATCGGAAATTCACTCGGGAAATTAATGGCATAACTTGGCAGAAGGGTTTCTGCAGTTCTTTACAATTTTAATTTTGAAAATTAAAGGGACAACTTGTTCAATTTTTAGTTCCCAAATTAAGCTTCAGAATTATATTGAATTTCCATTTAGAGCTTCGAGCATTCGATTGATTAAGAAACATCGGGGTAAAAAGCTCAAAATTCAGGGGAAGTAGACACTGTTTTGGCAGGACCTTTTTTCCAGCCCTTAATTCGCTCTCCAAAGAAGGTTATCATGAAAATTTTGTTACCTTTCTAAGTTTCGTACATGTGCCTGGAAAAGTTGGCGCATTGTTAAGTCGGCTTAAAGTGATTTACCACGTCGCTTCTGAATTACTGAGGGGGTGAAGAATTTGTTGGAGAATGAAGGAGAACATTTTAAACAAGAAATTTAAAACTCGTGCTTTACTCATGATTGAATTTACCTAACAAAGCGAATATTTTCACCAATAACATTACGCGCGTCGCTCAATTAAATCAAGGGTGTTCTGCGATTAAAACAGAGACCACATTGCAACGCTCAGGGGGAATCAATCGAGCGTAGTATTTAAAAAACCTGAATAGTTATAAAAATTGATTGCAAAATGAAAATAAAAATAAACTGTTATAAAAATTTTTTACTCGCGGTCCGTTGCGCAAAAAACCCCTCGAGCTTTTTCATTTATTAAGTGTCTCTTGAAAGCATTAAGTTTATTTTTTGGGAACTCCCGGGGGGTTCTCTGCACACATTTTCACTCAGTGTATGTAAATACACAAGAGGATCAAACAGACATTTGCGAGTGGAAGGCAAATGGAGATTTATGAATTTAACTTTTACGAATTACTTTGCAGGGTTCATTTTATTCGGAATTAACATAGGATGGGTCGGGCATTTAAAATTAATCATGTGAAAAATTGGATAGGATGTGCAGGGATGTGAACTAGAAATATTAATTTTTCCTCGTTTTTCGAAAGCTGTCGGATTCCTCGATGCTTTCATTTCACAATTATGAACGTTGCAGAGTGATTGTTCCCTCAACGCCGCGAGCGAGTTTCATCTCATATCACTGACCTCATTGTTCCCGTTTTCGGAATTACATTCTCATTAAAATGGAAAGGTAATTCAACGGCTGATGAATTATCGTTTCTTGAAGTCTCATTAAAAATTGGAAATCCCATTTGATTGGAGTGGACGTCATAAATTGAGACATGAATTTTCTGACAGATTTTCCACTTCTCCCGTTAGATAAGCTAAAAATCCCTCAAGGTAAAAAATAGAAATTAATCATTCTCCCTCTCCCTCTCAAAAAATACAACAAGTCCTCCCTTGACATTCCATTTTATTACCAACAATGCGTCCGAATCGTAAAAAAAACTATTAAACTCCCCGAAAATCTCAAACGCCCTCGGTTCGAAAATCATAAAAACTCTGTGCGAATCCCTGAGCACTTTATACGATCAAACGTGGCAAGTTCTCTCTTCAATCCCGATTCGTCTTACGCTCTCCCCCAGCAAGTGGAAAAAAACTTCGACAGTCAGACACGTGCAGTAGCGAGCGCCCCTGGTGTGTTCACAAAGCGCCCTGACGTACAAAATAAAAACAAAAACTGGTGAATCTACCGGAGCGAAAGCCACTCGTGTACAGAGTGTGATCCGAGACTCACCTGGAACTCCCACGCGTTTCAACCCCCGCCCACATCCTCTAGTCTAGGATAAAAAAAATGGAAAAACTCGGGGGAGATTTTTCACGGATGAACGCGCGGAATAATATATTCCATCCGATGGGAGAATACAGTGAAAATGGGGCACCACCGGTGTTGCCGGGTGGACAATTTTACTCAAAATTAGAGGACAATTCGGGAGATTATCATTCTTACCCTTAATTGGCCCGGAATTACCCCAATTTTTCAGTTTTTTCGCCGACAATTTTTATCCCCTCACAATATCCCGAGACCTTCCAGGGACTTTTCCTTAAACGAAAATTCTCCAACCTTCGCATTAATATATTTGTTAGAGATAAATAAACTGATTTAATACAACAATAGCTTAATAATTAAATAACCCAATAGTAATTTATCTTTTGCTAATCGTGAAATTGTTCCCTCGATGCGAATAAACCGCAAATACAAGATAAGATTAAATTGGAACGAAAACACAGTAAAACACATTTGCAATAATGAAGAGAGAAGAATAAACACGAAATAAAATTAAAAAATATAATTGTAGAGGCCTTGGCTGGAGGCTGGGACTTCAGTCGGTGACTGGTGCACTGTCGTTGACATTTTTCCTCGGATTAATCTACAGAAGTGCATCGCTGTATCATCCACAGCGCAGGGCAATAGTTCACCTTAAAAATCAACGCACAAAAGTTAAGGAGAAAAAAAATAGTACTAATAAAATGCCACGACAACCATTTGTGGACTTGAGCCCCTTGGGGAGTCGACCTGTACGAATGCTCATGCTGGCTGCTGGCTCCGCAGCGTTTGGACTCTATACACCGGCCTTTTACATTGTAAGTTGAATACAAAAAGAAATATGATGGTAAAAAAAAATCGTGGTTAACTTTTTCATGCGAAATGGGGGAAAAGCAGTTTTTTTCCTGGGGGAGATGGAAATAATTCAGAGCGGTGGATGTAGGAAGCATGAATAGATGGAGGGGAATAAACTCAATTACAGCTTTGAACACTCGAATGGAATGTAGAGCAGAAAAGCGTAGGATAGAGTGGGAATAGAAGATTATTGTTGTACACAAAAAAGGGATTTATATCAATTTTCTGTTAAATAAACGAATGAAAAATCCTGATGGCGATATTGTGCTTGAGAACTTTTTAAGTCATTTTTACGCGGCAGAACCGGAAATGTAAAAATTAGAAAGTTGTACGAAAGGAATTTCATGTCGAAGAAATGGCCTTTTTACGAGGATCACGAACCCTTGAGAGAGCCGACACGTGTGCCATTGTCATCGTAGTTTGCCACCTCGCGTCGTATAACGTCACACAATCGAGAGCTTTACGATCCACCACGGGTGGTAGATTGGATGAGAACTGTGAGACCTAATCGACATAGGCTTCGCACCAATCACGTCAACTACAGTTTCATTTATTTTTTTCCAGTTTGTCCTGGAGGGAGGGTACAGAGTGACTGCAGTCGAGCATAAAATAAATAAACTCTCCCCCCCTCGCCTCCCATGAATTAAATTTTCCAATTTTCGTTTTTGATAAATCCCCATAGGCGAAAAAATGAATGAAAAAATTTAAAAAAAACACATCTGGAATTTTGAGGTACCCCAAGGGCTGGAATCATGATGTTGATGGAGGTCATATGAAGATTCGAAGGTTCATTGTTTCAGGTTCTCCAGGGAGTCCAGTGTGGGCTTGAGATAAGTTCCCTAGTCCTCCTCCAGTCGTGTTTAGGGCTTGCAGCAGCTCTCGGGTGCGCAGCATGGGGTACAGTAACAGCACGACCATCAGCCCAGTGTCTAGTATCGAGGCAATATCTGTGCCAAGCCGCACTAGTGGGAGTTGGTGAGTACCTACTTGTAATCCACACGTACCCATGAACCCTGGGGGAAGTCCGGTTATCCCCGGTTAACTATAAACTCAACGGAATATTTCCGCATCGTAAAGGGTATCGATAGCCAGTTTTCTCATCTCTTCCGGGATCTTCACGAGGGACGTCTTAAGGTTATTGGCAACGTTTCAGGTCTCAATATTCAAGTGTAAAGTTTGATACCTCCTGGATGCTCGTCGTAACGTTTTACCACCATTTTAGAATTTCCTTATTTCATTCGACGGAAATTCAAGAATGTGACGGGAGAAAAAATGAGTCGCGATTCAGCAAAAGTCGGATATTGCTTTCGTAACAACATAGTCCATATATTTTTCATAACAAATCATAAATTCCCTGTGTACGGACTTTCTACAATATATTGTAGATTGGATTGGGTGATTCGTAATTCTACGCTGCCCCAACGTTAGCAGCCAATATTTCCCTAGTGATCGAAGCCGAAATAAGTCCGACATTGGCCGCCCTTTTCGCATATCAATTCCACCTGAATTTTCTATTTAAAATTTGAGATAAAAAAATTAACTAAAAATTATTTTCTTCATTCAGACATAAACACTTCTGAAAATAATAATAATTTAAATAATAGCGTGCAATAAATTCATATTCGGAGTGGGCTTTTGGAAAACATTGACTTCGCTGAAGAATAGGGAATTCTGAATTTCGTGAAAGACCTTGAGGTGCGTTAACACAATGGCAGTCTACCGCAGAATCAGTGGAAGTTGGATTTCGAAGGATTGGGTGCACGTGAGCTCACTTCATGTACCTAAACACCGAGATTTAGGTCTTTTCCATTCCTAGCTGGGTATTTTAAGCCCCCGGGAAGCTTTGAGTGGAAAAAAATCGGGTTTATCGCTTGTAGGGGGAGTGAAAAGCACTGGAGAAGGTATGAAAGGGTTAAAACGAGATACGAGGCTCGTCTGGACGAGGGGATTTGCAATTTCCTGAGCGAGATACCTGCGTTAAAACGGAGATGATGCATTTTCGTGCTATTATGGAGACCCGTCACTCGCTTGAGTGTTGAACTGACGAGACAAAGTGCATTTGCAATTGAAAATCAAAGGGATTTTTTCTACGAAAAAATATAAATAAATTCGACGCTGCCCGTTTACCTTTTTTTCATCGTGATATTTTAAAATAAAAATACTACTGTGACCGTATTTAATTTAATTAAGGTTTATTCCAAAATGTAAAACATTGTCACGCTGTTATGGAGTTCCTTTCCCTTAAATTTCGAAGGGAGAAACCCTGGTGCATCTGAACTGGAAAATCAGGGAGATCCTGAAGATATTAAACCGAAAATTTCTCGTCACAAAACAGCAGAATTATCGAGGGGAGGTGGAGAAAGGGGAGAATTATTAATGGAAATACCTGAGTGCTGAGCATATTTCGGAGTTTCTATTTAACTCTCACCTGGGCTTTCTCATTCAATTTCCCCCAGTATTTGCTGAACAACTCTCCGAGCACTCAGATTCAAAGAGAACCACGAGGTACTTTGTTTAGTTGAGTAGAGGGAACGTTCATTTGAATTTTCCTGCACGCTTCAATTAAACTCCCCCTGGATTATCCAGGCGTCTTCATCAACTCAAACCAAAAATCCCAACGAGAATAAAATCAAAATTTACATTCTGTACTAAATGAGTTGTTACGATGCAAACAATACAAAGTGGCAAACGTTCGTTCGTTTAATTCCCCGAGTGGGAAAAGTTTTCACTGGGCTAAATGAAATACAGTCTTCGGGTGAAGGGAGGGAAAACTGAGGAAAAGCCCGATGGAATGAAGTTGTGCAGCAGTGAGAATCCACTGAGAGGAGGATGACAGAGTCCCGTGAGTGTGAAACGCGACAGATCGGGTTAGTCCCATCCCCGATCCTCCCTTCTCGTCAGGGAGTCACGGAGAATGCGCATGATATTATCAGTTGGCGATTTGTAAATTATCGAGATGAGAACAATCTTCCTGGGAACTCGTTCAATAATAACCCACCAACCGGCCAGAAAATTCTATAAAATCACCAGGACATGAACGCGAGAATTACGGTACGATGGATAGTCCAGGAAGGGGTGGAATTCAATAAAATTGTCAGCCGGAACTGATATTGTTCGGCTCGACAGGTACATTCTACGAATTATTTCGAAAATTTAACCACCTGTTTGGTGACTCGAATAGAATTTTTGGTTTCATAATTAGGAAAATTAATTTTACAGATTATTGTACTTGATAATAGTGTTATTGGATGTTCCAAGCGTTTGTTTACTTACTTATTCAGCCGGGACAGAGAGGTATTGAGCCAGAAAATAGTAAATCCCTCAAGTCCGAGGGAAAAAAGTTGAAAGGGGAGAATAAATGATAGTGCAGCATGTCTACACCTCCCAGTGGGAATTACGGATACGGAAAGCCAACTCATCTCTGTATCGTACGAGTGATAGGGAAAATTGTAAATTCAAAGTACCCAGCAGAGACAATATAACAGTGAAAAATATTTACCATGTTTTATGACAACGATGTGAGAACGAAGGGGAAAAGCCGGAGATATTCTCCCAGCAACAAAATTTCCATCTTCATTTTATCCGACACGTGCAAATGCCTGTTGGCAAGAAAATGCCTTTTGATTTTAACTGTTATAAATTGAGAGAGTGTTTGAGCCACAGATGTTTTTCTCTATTTCGGCACGTCTACAACTGGCACAGTTATGAATTGCAAATGAGTCAAGCGCAGGGACTTCTCCCCATATTCAACCTGTTCGGGATGCCATCCAATGGTTGTATTACCAATTGAATAATTATCGTGTCACGTTTAACGATCCCAGTATTAAATTCAATTCTAATTAGGGATAATTGGATGGTTGGGTTTATCCAATTATTCGTGGAGTGATAATTACGGGCTTTTAATTGAAAATATTATCAATAATTTTAACACGATTGTCTATTGATCTGCCAGGTCTTCGAAGGAAGCCTCTCAGGAGGCAAGTTAGACTTGACCTTTTCCCAGTGATAGCCCAAGATCTCAAACGATTTTTCATTCTAGAAATGAACTGATTTCAATTAGAATTATTTATCGAGTCGAAGAAACTCTCGTGTCAGTAGAAAATTCCGTACTCTGCAGACAGGGATGACCAGAAATTTCTATTTCTTTTTTTTATTTCTGAAGATAGACCAGACCTAAAATTAGGAGCAATATCCACCATTTAACGGAATTATTTTCTCCCCGCGGAAATCATGGAAATTGAAAATTCCGAAGGAAAGTGGAGCGAAAGTGCTAAAGTGCTTCGTTCACCGATTCCTGAGGAGATGAAATTTTGAAATGAAGTGGAATAGGGAGATAAGAGGACTCAGTTGTCTGGGACGTTAGCGAAAGTTTTCAGTTACATTCGGTGAACTTTCCGGGTAATAATGTCATCACTCACGTTAAAATTGAAGTACCGAGTTCACACAGAGGTGAAAAAAAATCAATTCAATTCCCTGTGCCGACTCAATCGAGCGAAAGTGGCAATTTCTAGTGTTACAAATCGCTAAATTCCACTGGCTATCCAATGGCAAATAGAACCGTAAAATTTGGATTATCTTGTCAGTGTTTATCGGTCAAACAAACATGACCGGGCGATTATCGTCATTGCGCTGGAAAATTAACGTCCAGTTTGTTGATTTTACAGCTCTAGCACAAATAGCACTTGGTAGTGTTGAGGGTTACCATGGTTTGGTATTAGCCTCTGGATTATACGGTGCATCACTTGGTGGTTCCCTCTACTCTCTGAAGATGCTAGCACTGGAGAGATTACGTGCACGACACTTTGCGAGATCTTGGGCACTTGTTCAAGCCGCTGAAGCGCTGCCAATTCTTCTTGGAGTTCCTCTCACTGGTGAGTATGATGAAAAAGCTGTTATCATTGAAGCCGATGCCATTGACAATTTCCCTCAATATTTTCCCCGTAAAAACCGACATTCGTGCGCCAAGAAATAAATTCTAATTAAATTCATTCATCAATTCTGAGAGTTTCACTCAATCAATCATTGGAACTCTTCTTGTTCAAGTTCTTGTCGCGGATCGATTGAACTTTTATTGGTCATTTGAAGAAAATAATTGCCGATTGTGGGGAATTTTAGCGGAACCTCGGGGACGTTCCCATTGCTCTTTAAAATTAATTCAGCGTAAACACCTAGAAAATTGCGACGGAACAGTCAATTAAATTCTCATAAATTAGTAACAATGCAGCGAAAGCCATCCACGAACTAATATTAAGACAAAGAATAATGTAAGTGAGATAGAGAGAGGTAACTTAGCTACCGTCATCACCATTGCTAACAATTGAAACTAATTACATCTGATCGTCTCTCATGAACGAAATTAAACCCAAGTGAGAGTGAGTAGATGGCCAGAGACGAGTCGAAAGTCACCCGAGAAAGTTCAAAACCTGGGAACATTTTTATGATTCTCTCCCGCGTCAGGATTATTTGCTCAATCAAACTGTGGAAGCCGTCGCTTGAGTGCGTCCGTGACTACTTAATGAATCGAATAAAATGACATAATTAACACCGGGAAAAATTTCGCCTCATCATTTTTTCTGGCGTATCTGATACCACTTTAATTACAGTAAAATTGACGGTGAGGGGACTCGATAAGAATTCGCGTTTCCCCCGGGATTTCCAAGGAGTTTTTCATTCAGAAACGGTAGGGAAATTACGCGCAAAAGGCCCATTCAATCGTGAATGATAAGACCATCAAAGGCTCAGTGAAATACCCCGTTCCATTACTTTGAATTTCTTCATCAATTAGTTTCAAGATAGTTGAGAAACAATTTTAATAAGTTTGACATCGTCTGGCGTGTCCCGCAAGCTCTCAAGTCACAAGAACTCCCGCCTGTTTTTGATGTCTCAGACTAGTTATTGTTGTCCAAATTATTTTTTCAAAAATTATGAGAATTTAATTAATGGAAACCATTAAATCAGAGATCAGCCAGAACTCCTCAGGAATTCCCAGATAATGATGACATATATTAGATAAATCATCTTCTACCTCTTCCCCTCGATGGACACATCGATAAATCCATAAACTTAAAGCACAAATCGATTGTTCATCCAATGTCTTCCAGGCGATTTCTCAAAATTTCATGCGGTAAATTGAATTTCCCTCAGGTTACATGAACGCAAGTATTCCACGTGTTGGTTACTACGCTTGCACATTAAGTTCCTTATGTGGTGCTGGGCTTCTATTTCTCGTTGGCTGGGGTAGACAGCCGTCGTCGCCAGTACTTCATGCATCGCAATTGTCCCACGTTAGCCAACAATTGCCACCGCCATGCGCTTGTCCACCACCTCCTAGGCAGCGTTTACCAAAATCCCAGTCACTCCATGTACCCCTAGATATTGAACAAGAGATGAGAGATCAGCCGCAGACACCGCTCCATCCCCAATATCACGAAATGCCGGAGCACAATTGTGTACACGTTGGAGAACACCACTACTGCCAATCTGTTCCTTATCATCATCACCATACCCTTAGGCCGAGCAAGAGTGTACCTGAAGGACTTCATGGCAATCATGATACGTATCGACCAAGACCCAGGCGTTATCGAGATGTCACTGTTATCGAACAAATCACCACCAGTGTCTAAATATTATTAACATTAAGAATTTTCGGGTGCGTCCTTGCAATGGAATGGGTCCTTGGAGAGTTATATTTCTGTCTGTTATTTTATACAACGACTGGGTGAATTTTATTTATCGAGAGAATCACTTTTATGTCCCATGAAAATAATAATTATCTTATTAAGCATTTTATTGATGAACTTTCGATATTTTAAAAGGAGGAGAGTGTTTATCGCGCCCCAATGCCTCCTTGACATGTGGAATCGTGAATTTCTTTTTTATGCTTTTTTTATGCAACGAATTGTCGGTTATTGTTCACGCGGTTATTTTTCATCATTGTTAGAGTGGAGGAAAAGCCGAATTGTAATCTCCCGGAAACCCATACCATTGCAAGACCTTTTCCCTTTAACATCCCGAATATTCTCATGGTCACAGGGGAATGAGCGAATTTTGAATGTAAAAACAGGGCTCATTCCCTTGTTTATGTTTAATGAGATTTTTTATTATTTCGTGTCGTTTGCACTGCAAAGCAGACAACATAACAGGGCCAAAGATAGAAAATAACCTCTGAAACAATTCTGCATTTACCACAAAACGTAATGAGCATTTCTGTTTATCTAGAGGAGATGGCCTTTTCGCTTATAATTTTTGAAATTGAATTTTAATGTACATAACGAAGAAATGTACTCATGTTTTTAATGCTGATGCCACTCTCCCCTGGTAGAGTTTTTTTTTCTCGGACAGATGTGTGGTTCTGTCTCCTGGGGGAATTAAAATTATGTACATGTGTTCACTGGATGAACACTTATGATACCCTTCAATCCAACTGAAACCAAAAAATAAACATAAACAAATAGATGCAATTTTTTCTCGATCATTCAATTTAGGTAAATACGCCAGAGAAATGTTGCGGAAAAATCGAGTGAATTGATTAGAAAATTTTATTGGATTTCTTCTTTCCAATAGGAATGCTCAATGGAATTCACTCTATAGAAAATGTAACTTAGAAAATTGCTGCTGACAATGAGTTGACGGGCTTTTTGACCAGGAATTCATCAAAAATCCAATAAAATCTTCTAAGGTAAATTGGTGTAAATGGGAGAGCTAGTGGAGGTCACGATTGAAGATGAATGAGATGGCGTGAGTAAACACAATTTATAGCCATTGAATACTGACATATACTATATTAGATATTTATAAATAAAATGCGTTGCTAGTTGATAAAAAATTTATAGAACATTGGCACAGATAATATGCCATGGACACATGGGAGAGACGAATTCTCAAGTTGATGATATTGTTTTTTATTCAAGATTTTATTCATGATTTTACTGCCAATGAGAATGTTGTAAAAACATTGGAAAATTCTATCAGAAGCGATTAATTATTGAAATAATTGATTATTAGAGGAGAAAAATACTGTTAAACTGCGAATTGTTCTCTTTTACTTCGTGTAATCAGTTTATTATTGTTATCAAATCAATGACAATATTGACAATTGATGAAATTTGTTCCTCCCGTTCCCGAAAAATACTTTGAGATCTGCCGGGACATCCCAGGATTGCAGTAGATCAGAGGAATTACCAGCGATTCCAGAATAAAAAATTGGAATTTAATATGGGGGATAGAGTCACGTTACATACGTGCCATGTCGAGAGTTTCGGAGGGCCTCCGGTGGGTGTTTATCGATCACAAAAGGGGAAGGTAAGGAAAGGAGGGTGGCTATTAGGGCGAGCCATCAGTTAAGAGGGGGAGGGCAAAGTACGATATCCGTGGCGTAAAAAAAAATTACAATTTTTTCAAGGTTTTTTATTGGAGAATATGGGGAGAATATCTTAAGGCTTTTGTTGGGGACTTCATTCTTGACGAATGGGTGTGCAGACAGAGTGTAAATTTCATAGTCAAGAATGGCATTGACAAAGTAGTGCATCGATGTCGTTTATTGCGAACTTTTTGTCTCATTTTTTAATCAGAAATTCGCTGGATTTTTTTTGTTTATTATTCTGCTGTGCAGCGATCAGTTGTCCCAGACTATTAATTTAAATCCAGTCTTACGATTCTGATGAGTGAATTGCTTTTGTCATAAGGTGAAAAATATATTTTGGTTTATCCCCGATAGTTCGCAGAATCAACAGATACTCGCATTCAATGAGAATGAGAATCAATGCAATTAGCACAGAAAATGAAAGTGATTATGAAACTGTACCGAGGCCATTGGCTGAAGGAAGCGATGAGTGAGACTCGAGAGAAGGGACAATCGCGATAGTTGTTTGGCCAGACGCGTCAGTGAATCCATTTTAAAATGAGAACAATGGATAAAGGAGTAAAACGTGTGAAAGAATTCCCCAGTCGTAGACTAGACTACTCAGGGATCGTTATCGGATTGTCTTGTCTCTTTCGTTTTTTTTTCTCTCTCGCTATCTCATAGCCCGTCTCTAATCTCAGCCTTCATCATATGAAACTCTTCAGTCGAGTCTGAACAGGGCTTTGAGCGTTGATTCAAAATAAAATTCATAAAAAAGTGCATTTTTGAAATTTCCTTTTAACTTTTTACAAATATCTCGTTTATTCAATGGAAATTATGAAATCTGCATTGAAACCTCTCTGGAGAGCTCTTGATTCCCTTACAAAATAAATCGTAATAGAAAAACTACTAGCGCCATTCATGAAAAAGCTCATGAGGATTCATTAAGGCTTTCATTAAATTCTGGATAACTGAAGGTTTCTTTTTTCCTCCAAAATATTCATCGCATTTCCCTCTACATAATGTCAATGAATAGGACGTTTCATTTGTTGAAAAGATAGCAACTGGATCGAGATGTCCCCTCGAACCAAATAAACGAAAAAACGTCGAAATTGAAGTTTCATTCAACAATTTACCCTGAAAGTGCAATTTTATTTCATTCGAGACTGGCAGACAAATTGTTTACATTGTACACGACATCCAAGGGGAGCTGGCACACGTATTTATTGTCAAACGGATGCAATCGATACTTGGCCGATGTTTGTCGACAAACGTCAAAGAAACAATTTTGCAAAATGAAAAAGTCTTGGAGCTGCACTGAATGCCTGAGGGGCTTTAAACTTTTGAGAAATGCCATCGATAATTAAATCGAAAAATTGTTCGCGAAACAGCCGGATTATTTGGGTGCATACGATACCCATGGCTTGACATTCCACATAAAAACAATTTTTGTACTCAATGCAAATAAAAAAAAATTTCCTTTAGTGGAGTTTGCTGATTTTAAAATTGGAAAAATTCTTCTCGAGAACGAAAAAACGAGATTTGAATTAAAATCAATGGAGTTACGACCAATCACACATTTGTAATCACTTCAATTTTCATATTGAAATAACTAAACGTTAATAAACAATAAGAAAGTAGCTAGGATTATCAATCAGCGTTTAAAAAATCATTAACGAAAGGTAAAAACTGAAAATAAAAATGTAAAACAATGACAAGGGATCAACGCACGCGATTTGAACCACGTTTTTTCGAGTGATTTTTTAATACAATTAACTAAAAGTAATGTGTCAATTCTTTGTTTGAACATGTGACGGACTCATGTAATCAGATAACTCAACGAATTTAAGCACTGAATGGGACGTGAAATTACACTTAGGTGCATGTGAGAATGTGTGCAATTGCGTTTTACAGTAATTTTATAAAATGTGATTCTATCGATGTAGTTATTCAGCAGGACCAATTGAACACAAATTATGTCTGTCGATTTGCACAATGTGATGATGATGTGTTATCCTAGAAAAACTTCATTCCAGTTTAGTCAAAATGGTGCGGAGGGTGAAATTCACTGTTGGGGGTGTGCGAGGGGGCAGCCCCTGCTTCAAAAATAATTAGAAAATATACCGGGATATTTATTCCTAGGAAAATTGTTTTTCCGAATTTTCCAATGTAGAATTTCAACTTTAAACTCCCAAAACCCAAAAAAATCTGTAGAACTGTCGATGCAAATTCTACTAGTGTTCGGTGTATTCTATTGAGGACTTCCACCAATTGACTACGCGTTTGTCAATAGCAAACGTCTAACGGAAAGCATTTTTCATGTCTCTACACATACAACCTGTTCTACTGAGACATTTTCGTGACATGAATTTTCCAATTTTTTCCAGCGCACGATTTTCTCTCTATTAATTCTCCTCTTTTCCATGTGAAGAGAAGAAATAAGCGGAGTTTCTCCGGAAAAGCCGTCAATAGACCGATTGGTACAGAAAAATTTAATGCTATCGATTTTTACCAAACACTAGGAGAAATTCAATGAATTTTCAATAGGACTGTTCCCACCCGATTAATCGGCAGGAATTAATTACTGGAAATATGATTGATAATGTGCGCTTTATGTCCATCAAACACGCTATTTCGAATGCTACATTTCCAGAAACGTTATAAACCCACATGAAATTAAATAAATGAATAATTAAATTGATGAACTCATTTGTCGCCTCTCCCAAACGTCCGAATATCCAGAAATTCGCCATTTCTTATCCCCATTAAATTCCGCGTGCTACCTCACTCGTATATCCTCGAAGTAATTCATCAAAGTGAAATTCATTTATCTGAAATGGTATCGTGCCAGCAAATTCTCGCGTTTGAATGACAGACTGTCGTGTCAGAATTATTCGTTTTGCTCCAATTCGTTCTCCACGTGTTGTGGTACCTGTGATACATTTTATTTCGTGTATTCTATTTTTTAATTTCTACCAGAAGTTTCTCACGCGAATCGCACTGATCAATGTGTTGGTGAATAAAAAAATATATATATAAACACAAACAGTGAGTCATTGAATTGTCAACAGATGATAGTGAGATTAATTCAGGTGTGTAATGAATGGGTTTGCAGACTGTGTGAAAGTCGAGATGTAGAAATAAACAGAAATGTAAATTGTCGAGTTATTTTATTGTCGTTAGGATCATTATTACAGAATTAGAATTTTTTTTGAGTAATTGTGTGAGTCGCAAGCATCCTAAATGTAGGAGTAAGTGTGAGAAATGAAATTTTTTAATCAACTAACTCACGTGCGAAGAAATTCAATAGAAAAACCTAGTGCATCCGCTTGAAAGTTCTAAGCACTTGTATCCTACCATTTTTTTTATAAAAACAATTTGCGTTTTACGAAATAAAAAATCGATGTCAATAAATTTCAACAGAATAAATTCCGCAGAAGGGCGAAATTCAAATGATGTTATTTACCCAAAAAAATAAGCAAATGCCCTAGTTTTTTCCAGAGAATTTTTTTGTCATTTCCTAAAAAAAAATAACTGTAAACGAATTTTTACTCATTAATGTCTTCATATCTAAAAATAATACACAAAAATGTCAATCTAAAAAATTAACGGATATTGTAGTTGTTCTTTTTTTTCGGCTCCTTTGCATAGGATAATTATCAATTTAATTTTTTTATATAAGGAAAACTGATGTTTAGAAATGATAATGTGATAAGTTGTGAAATTGCAAGAATTTCTGAGAGGATTGGTGGTGCGTCGTGATTATTCTTCTTTGTGAATACTTTCCCTCGGATGCATCCTTGAAGATCGGTCGAGCACACTCGCCATTCATAGACTTATCCTCATTTCCCCACCTCCCCCCCTTCCATAATACTTCCACAACGAGCGGTACGTAACAGTGCCGTGCGTGCATAGCGGTATTAATCTTGCAATTGTTAACAAAAATGTAAAAAAAATAGCATCCGGATCCGCTGATTTTCGTAATAAACCTGGTTCTACTATCCACTTTGTTATTGACTGAAAATTGTTTAAAATCAATGTACCAGATCCATTGTAACTATCCTGTAAATAAATTATTATTTTCAAGGTTGAAATTGCCTCTCATTTCAATTGACTCTCGAGGGATTCCATTAATTAATTAGCTTTTCAATTCTTTTTCATGAAAATTCTTTATATTTTTTTATTGTTTATCACGATATGTACTAGCATAAACTAATTTCAATTTATTTTCGTCGCAAGAAAATTATTTCACCGGAGTCTTAAGAATAATCCGATTGTAGATCAATAGAAGTTTAGCAGGTCGCAGCGACATTTGGTCAATCATCCCCTCGTCTATTTTTGATTGAACCTTACTTGTCTTCAATAATCATTAAATTGACAATGACTGTGGCATTAAAGATGTGGAAATTGATGATTCACTGTGCGGTTTAATCGATTACGCGCTTGTCCGCGGAATAAATTTCTCTTTATTATTTCCCACCGTTTACCAGATGGTTTTGCCAACAGGAAAAAAATTGAAGAACTGAATAAATTATGAGGCAATTAACAGGAATGACCAAATGGGAGAGAACATTATTTTTTCAAAGCAATAGAAATTCTAATTTTCCACATGATTAAACAGATTTTGAGATTGGGATTATTGGGACAATAAATAACTCGTCATTAGAAAATTGTGACTATCCAACGCGTTATTAGGAGCATAAATATTAATCACCTGTATTTTTGCGAGAATCCTGACTGATTGGGAATTCAAACGAATGCCCATTTCGATTGAATTTCAAACGAGTTCGTCAAGTTCACGAAAGATGGCACTAGTTGGTCGTGCCTATAATGACGGTGCGCAAACCCCAATGCGCTTATCATTGGGGTTCGCTACCCCAGCCGCCAGGATCGACGCTGGCGCCTCTCACCGCCGGGGTCGGTACTAACATCGACGTGAGCCTCTACATTAGTCTATCCTGTTTTCCAAAATAGTGTGCAAGTACCTCGGGACCCCGTGTACAGCGCTGTGTACTGTGTGTCTTCAGCAGGTGACAATTGTTTAATTATAAAAATGGATTTTTTATTTTTTTTTCCAGCCAATATCATGAGCAACATTAAGATGTTTACAATCATGGAGATTAGTTAATTATTCCGTTTGTATTTCCTCGTCTAAATACATTGGGGCTCACGACCCCGACACAATGGGGACATTCGGCGCCAAAACAGTCCTTCCTTTGAAAACCAAACAGAACTTTCCAAAATATTAACACTAACGCGTTGAGTCTTCAATCAATTTACCAGCTTTTGCATTAAATATCTCTCAGTTCACTTCACTAATTAGCCAGAAAGCCAAAATTCAGAGAAATTCAGGAAAATGGATGTATTCAAACCCAGAAGTTCCCCCGCTCTCCACGAGAGAGCACCACCAGTCATATTCCCGTTCCACCATTCCCCCCTGCTCTTCCCAAAATGGCGGTCACCGCAGCCTTGAAACATTCGGTTTTGAAGCTAGAGGCCCCGGAAAATCCTAAAATTCCCCCTGAACGGTGTCCAGAAATCCTGGAGATCCCCTTTAGAACGGAAAAGTCGTAACTATCACCCTGTGACAAGTGATTTACCGGTGCTGCCACTCACCCTGGCACAGGTGTCCCCACCTAAAGCTCCTCATTACCCCCAGAATAGTTGTTTTCGATCAAAACTGCAGTTGTGGGGAGGATCCCAGCGGTGTCGAGTGTATTGTGTCAGCTCCTCACCCAGTACAAGTTACCGAAGGCCTTCGCAATGTACACCTGCGAGGAATTTCATCGCCACTAGGTCATAGGTGTGTATACCGGTCCTTACAGCCTCATCGTATCAGTAAAAAAACATTATTTAAAAATTGTCACTCATGACAAAAATCAAAACGCTGTAACAAGTGCTCCAGTGTGACATTGGTTTTGGATTTTTTTACTCATCCGTTGAGATTATTTTGCATCACATCTCGTGCATGAGACTGTCCTGCATCCTCTCGTTTATCTCTCATCCACGCAGTCGAGAGAACATTTCCCCCTTCACGTCCTGATTCCAACGTCATGTGGATGGAACATTATTTCATCGAGTTGTAAATTAAGGGTGAGGTTAAAACAACTATCTTACGTTTACTGTATCTTGTGATTGAATGATGCGATTTTGATGAATTAAATTTGGTTTTGAAGATTGAGAAAATAAGATGGAGTGGATGAAAAATTGAGGAATTTCACTCCGCCGATATTGAGTAATGCGTGATTGCAGTTCAATCATTTCCAATTTCGCGTCTGACAGTTGAGTAAGTTGTCAATTAAATAGTTTACCTTAAATGAATCATCGAGAGCTCCGGGACTAATGATGCGATTTAGATAACTAAAATTGTTTTGTAAAGGTCTCACGAGGATCATGATAAGGATATAAAAAATCGAGAATTTGACTCTGCAAGTCCTGAGTAACCGAAAAGTTTATAATCGAGTCATTCTGCTATTTTCAGAAAGTAAGGATTAAACGAATAGCCTTTAATCAGTGGTCTATATTTGTAAACCCAATGATGCGATTTGAATGGATCCACAGTCTCTGGAACTCCAAGGATATCTCGGAAATAAAAAATAAACTGAAAAATTCCCTCTACTCGCTTTAAACAATCGTAAAGACCTTCAGACCCAATGACGTGATTTTCATCGCAGAGAATTTTACACCTTTGAAAACTACTGATAACGAGAAAAAAACTCGCAAATTTCACTCAGCCATTCTCAAGTTGTAAACGATAACACCAGAATTCGTTTTCTCCCGCAATATTTTTTTATTCACATTCAGCTATTCTCTCGTTCTTTTATCGCGCCAGTGATGTGGCCACTTGTGTAGCGGTGAGTTGGACCCAAACGGGCTATAACGATCGAATACAAGATAATAGATACGAGTACATATGGTTGTAAGGTTTCGGAATACCTGAAAAAATCACGGATATCCTGTGCATCGTAAAATCATTGATATTGGAAGAATTTATTCTCGCCAATGTTTTTTTGGATATTGAGTCCTAGAGAACGGGGCTTTTTCGGGTAAAACTACTCCTGCATATTGCTTTAACAGTGTGCTTATCGAAACTGAGGGTTTAACGCACTGGGCACGTTCAGTGTTGTGCCATGTGGCGTGGAGGTAACGGTCTCATGATTCCGAGGTACCTTCGTGTCAGAGATAGTCTCACACGTTTGACGTGTATGAGGTACGGTTGGCGTCGACAGAAGATTTTAAAATAAAATGAATGAATTAAATTGTGATTTTTCAACGATCATACGGTGATCATCTGTTATTCAGCATAACTCGGAGCATTGAAATGATTTTTTGAAGCAGTCGCCTCCAAGTGAAAGGGATTTATCATAACTTTTTGGTAGCGGGGGAAATTTCCATTAAAAAATTGTTTTTTCCATTTTTTCGTAACATGGATTTACGAGATTATTCAATATTTAACTTCCAGGATGAAATTTGGAAGCAACTGGGGGTTTTGCACAACAATTCCATTGCCAATTGACCACTGAATATAACTCGGTTTTTTTCTGTTCCCAGATGTAAAATCCCCCGGCGACTAACGTTTACATCAATCAATTACGATTGATAGAAATTTTTTATTCATCCGATTTTCTCTAACTCTATCTCTACCCCCACAAAAACGGCTCGGTAATGATATTGAATTTTAAAGTAAAAGTCTACATGTTTGCGCCGAGATTCGTGATTCCATTGAAGCCCCGTTGGTAGAGCCCGTACTATATTGGATTGCAGAATTAATGCGACGATGCGTTAAGAGGGTATCTCTCGTTCATTTGCTGCGGTATATTCCCCCCCTTCACTCCGCTGCACCTGGCTGACACACCATGACACCAGATTGCGGCTAACCAAAATGCCAAATGACCAATTTAATCTCCCATTAACTCCTCCAAAATTTCGATGACGTGTCGATTCTCCTTTAATTGGGTAATCAATCGGTGGAATAATTTTTTTATTAATAATTCGAATAATGATTCGTGCGAAGAGGCAATTGAGTGCGAAATGTACATACAGTAATTCCCCTAGTCGATCCATACTCAGATAATGGGAAAGTTCATCTTTTTTCCTCAAATAATTATACTAGAGGTGATTAATCGAATGTCCAGAGTAAAATCTCGCTCATTCGCTTATTTTTTAATTGAAATTTCCGTCATTTGGGAGGTGATACGTGATAACAGCGATTCATTTGCTGAGGAATTTCGGTAAGACTCGGTGGAATGCAGTCGTCCCCGTAGCTAAACTGTCGTCATTTGCTGACTAAGTAAAAGTTTTCTTCGTTCACGTTGAAATAAATATTCAAGTTAAATTTCCATTTTTAAAAGAGACTCTTACACAAAAAATATAATAAAAAATTCGGATACTTTCTCCATGCGATTTTATAGAATTCGTATTGAAATTCGATTTATTTC
Organism: Diachasmimorpha longicaudata; assembly: GCF_034640455.1. Classification (NCBI taxonomy): domain Eukaryota; kingdom Metazoa; phylum Arthropoda; class Insecta; order Hymenoptera; family Braconidae; genus Diachasmimorpha; species Diachasmimorpha longicaudata. The sequence continues at coordinate 10,058,142 of NC_087227.1, forward strand.
TTGTGCTGATTCCATTAAAAATTATGTGGATCTCCGGTTGCGTTTCTATTTCCATAAAAAAAATCGAGGATGCATTCATCGTACCCAGATGCATATAATATTGATTTGAAAAAACTCAAAGGGGCTTATTTCACTCGAAAACGTTAGTCCTCTTTCAGAGAAACCACAAAAAATAATTTCTACTATGTCATTTCCCTCAGTCTCAGAAATTCTCGTGAAATACTGGACAGCTCGGAAATTGACCTATTCTGTTTTACAGACAGCTCTGAAATTGACCTATTCTGTTTTACCTCTGCACTAGTGATGCGAAGAGCCTTGGGAAAGTGAGGGAAATTCTCGAATGAAGATTGACATTATCCAACGGATCGTAAAATCATTCGAGTGATCAATCATCCAGGCGCTTTTGACAATTTCCCCCCTTCACGAGTCGTTACCTTTATTAAGATCTTTCAATTTCCGGACACTTTTTCTATATCGGGAGAATATTATTTTATCAGAGGACCTGAACCATCAAATGCCCTGGTCTACAATCATGCTTCACTGGGCGACATGTCGGAATTGTTTGCCGATTCGATGTTATTGATTGTTTGGGTGGGCGTTGATTGCATCACAATGTAGGAACTCATTCAATTGATTTGGCATTAATTAAAAACGCATCAGGAGATTTATGGGGTACTAATTGGGGTCTCTTGTCGATGTCGGGGGGATCGAGCGAATTTTCAAGAGTCCTGTCATTTTTAACGATCTGAATCTACATGATTACGACGGAACGCGGGTGGAGGGAGGGATTTGGAATTTGGTTTCTGGAAATTTGTCTTTTTTTCCTCAGACGATAGATTGAATTTCACTGATCGCGTGACGCAATCGGTCATCCGACCTTTTGAGTGGTTTCCAAATACATTTGGAGGCGTTAAAGGTCATCGCAATTGAAGGTATCGAAATCAAACACCGGAAAATTGCCACAATTGTAACTTTAGAGGGTAAAAAATAGAATATCATTACTGGGAAGGAGAGGACATCAATGCGAATTCATGAAAATTAATAAAGACTGTGGTTTCAGGTAAATATATTCCTGAATTTTCTATTACCTCAACACTCAGCGTTTGATAATGAATATTCATATTTTCATGGGATTTCAGGTGGTCGAGGGAATTTCCGTCTGTGTGACGCTAAAAATCGCGAATATCTCTGGCTTTTATGGAAACTTCGAGCAAATAGATGTCCTCTCGCTTTGCTGGCGAAATCTGTCCATAAAATTTTGATTGAAATTCACTCTCCCAAATAATTACCAATTCAAAATTATAAGAATTGGAACGAATACAAGTTTAACTCCCGATTAACTGAAAGTTCTGCTTGAAACTTTTAAATGTTATAAAATTTTCATTCACCCGAAATTCCTGCTAATGGCTCCATGAAATTTTAATTGTTCACAACATAGTAGGTACTAAATAAAGAATATTCATTGTTTCTAACTCCACTTTTCCAAACAATTATCCTTGCAATAATAAACTTGCGCATTACGACTCCAAATGAAAGACTGATTGTGAGATGTAATTAATGGGGTTATCGTCGGACTTCCTGCCATTAAAAAAGTAATTTTTTTTTTGCTATTTCTTTTTGTTTCGAGTTAATGCGAATTTATACTACACGTATAGTTGCACACGCGTCGTTCACGCGGCTAACTCCCTTTCTGCTTGGTAAAATAACGGTTAACAATGGCACGCACGGTCAAGCCCGAATGCACTCTCCGAGAGATTGAGTGCGATAGACGCGTGCTCCGATACCGGAATGCACCAGCAGGCGTACGGTGGCCTATGTAAAATATGGATATCCATGGGTTACAGGAGGAATCAGGTTTTTTTGGAATCTATCAGATCCAGAGTGATATTCATGCGCACGTTGATGAGAAAAAAAAAAGTACGGTATCGTTGTTGTTGGAATTTTTTAATGCACTTTTATTACTGATGGAGTAATTTCCAGCCTCCAATGGAGTTGTTGATGGAGTTCATGATTTATGATGGAGATGGGCGATGATGAGGGACTTTGAAAATCACGAATTTCAGGGAAAACGTCGATTTTTATTTTAAATGTTAAAATGCAAGTTTAGAGTTGATTGAAGAGTGTTTATTGAACACTGAAAATAACCCATCGAGATGGAAATATTTTATCGGGTAATAAGAGTGGAAATTTTATCTTTATTGATTTACTTATTGTAAGAAAATATTTAAAATGTTTTGTGGGGTATTTAGACGCATGTCAATGCGCCAAAAGAATGGTATTACTGTTGTTGAAATTTTTTTAATGGAATTTTATTGCCGGTGAAGTAGTTTCCAGGCTCCAGTGGGTTCTAGAATGGAGTTGTTGATGGAGTTTATGATTTATGATCGAGATGCTTTCATCTCGCTAAAAAGCTTTGGAAGTCAAGAGTTTCAATGAAGACGTTAATTTTTATTCCTAGGACGAAAATTCAAGTTTAGACTTAATTCGAGATAGAAAAATAGTTATCAGCGAGTCTCCTGAAAGCATGAGTAGCCTTAATGGTTTTCCCAGTCGATATTTCAGGGGAAACCACTCTGAATACAAAGGAAAATGGCCCATAAAGTAGAATACAATTGAGGAAAAATCAATAATTCATGGGAACACATGAATAGTACTATTCATACTATTAAGAAACCGGATTATTTCCCTCCTAATGAGATTCACGGTGGTTTCATAAATACTTCACTTGAAGGAAATTGGTCAGAAAATTCCCTGTTAAAATACATTGATCAATCTACTCATACATTGAATTCAGAAGGTACCTCGCGTTAATTAATACTGTTAAACAATAATGTCAACTAAAAATAATGAGAATCATGGACCAACCTCTAATTACCTCCATAGGAGTGAAATTTCCGAGAACAACTTAACATACCAATTGGCAAACATATCTGAACGATACATCCGGTTGAAAATACCGGCAGAAGTTGTCTCTTCATGCCTCCATGATCTGACATATTTACCGGAGCGTAAATGCATAATATTAATTCACGTGGCGCTCCTTTGTCACGGTGAACTCTCCACAAACGCGTGAACCGTGAACCAAAGTATCAATGACCGTGTCAATGATTCCCCCATGTATATTTTCTTTGTTTTCATTTATTCGTGATAAAAGTTTCGTATGTTAAAAATAAACGGTACTTGTCCGGCCCGAGGAAGGGGAATATAATTCTTTCACGATAACGTGATACGGTGATAAGACCGATTGTTGTTATCGATGCATTTTCGTACATTAATCAGCAAAGGTTGTCGAGAGACAAATTGGATGATTTCATGACAATGTACAGCAGTTGTTTGCTAAATATTGATGCAGAAATTAAAATTTAATTCTCAATTTAATTGTATCTGAATGCCAATGAGTAGTTTATCGAGACTTATGTTCATAAAAATTCATGAAATTCAATCAATGGAATAAACTCGGTGAATGGTTACAAAGTGTTGATTCAGAAGCGGTAACAAAAATATTTATGAGCTTAAAAAAGCATTACAGAATAATCTAGTGACTTTCTTTATTCTTATCTTATCCTCCCACTCATATTCAATTGCCTCCGACACTCTATTTGATGGGGAAAAATGATTGTTAATCACTTCACCGACTTCACTCTGATCTAAATATCAGTCGATAAGGTCACGAGCCCATTCACTTATCATAATTAGACCTCCGGAAGAATGACAAAATGTCAAAGGATTCAATTGATTGGAATTCACTCAAAGCATTTCACCTTCTGTTGATAATACAACGCCTGAATAATTCCAAGGCAATAATAGGAGCAAACTTTTACCTGGTACTGCGTCAAAAAAACACTAGCTAACAAGTAAAACGTGAGAAGCTGAGGGGATTTTAATTTGTTTGCACAGAAAGAGAAAATTATCCTGTTTGTCTCATCTTTTTGCGCCCCAAGTGGGGCCTCCGGGCACAATTGAATTTCACGTAATTCAATTTCTGATAATCAGTATGGAAATGCATTGACATAATTCGGAGGATAAATGGAAAAAATAATGCTATTAACGTTGTTTGTTTGAAATATCATGCGAATAATAATTCTACGAAATTCCGGGGTTGAATATTCAAACTGTAGTTATTCATAACAGATCTCAATGATACGATAAATTTGAAACTGATGGGGCTGTATTTCCGGGTGAATTGATGCTCCATTTCACTGTCGCTTGTCAGTGCCATAGGAACAGGAATACTTTTAATTTAATGAATTCAATAATTCGGTTTATGCATCACTGCGGATTTCATATGATTGGTGGGAATATTCTGAATTGCATCAGGTGCACCAGGTTACGATTGAGTGACCCTAATAGAATTATTTTAGTTGAAATATATTTAAATGAAAATGTCAGCTCGAGATGAAAATATGGAGTTGTTAAAGTGTATTTTCTGATTTTGAGATTTTTGTTTCAAATGTCACTTAGTAAAAAATTAAGTACTGAAATTTTTTCCATAATCAAATGACTTGAATTATTCAGATTTTAGAGGGAGCTTGGTCCCCACCCCCTCGTACACCGCTCAATACTCAACGAGACATGAAGAATCGAGTCGTTCTGTTCTGTTTCATCCTTTTACTGCTCCATAACCCACGGAGTTGAGAAGTTTTTATTATTTACTAAACTGACGGCTACTTTTCGTAATAAATTAACACCAGGGGCTTGGCCCCCTGCGTGTTCAACTCGCTCACCATAATGTAACCCCGAGTTATCGGATCCTTTTTACATCATCCGTCTGACAGTCCTACATGAGACTCTTAAGTGACCCTTATCGAACGTCCATACGAACTTAGCAAGAGACCTAATGCTCTTACAGCCTCTGGGAGCGGTGGTCTTGGCCCTCCACTTGATTCACCCGTCGCGGGACATCCACAACCTGTAGATGGACAAATAATTATTCCCAAAAAATATCCTATGTTTCCTACACATTAAAATAACCTCGGACCAATGCAAAAACCTTTTGATGTTTCAGAAATTGCCGAAAAAACCTCCAAACGATGACAGGGGACAGTAGCAGCCCCTGAGGTCACGTGCAATCCTACGAGAAAAGTTAGCAGATCTCCGCGAAAGTCTCCCCCGCAGAAATCTCCAGCGAAATAGGAATATAAAAACCCAGACAATAGTGTCAGGTGATGAGCCGAGTATTACCCCTTGTGAAATATCAAGAAAGAAAAAAATGTTTCGCTCAAAGATCCGTATTCACACGTGCCAAGTGATACTGCTGACTTCTCTGGTATGGTTTCTGGTGGATGTCATAGTGATAATGCTGTACTCTGACTGCATACGGGGTACAGGATGGGGTTGTCCTGACAGCAAACAAATAACCGAAGAGATTGGAAATGCACCTCATTTACAATCACCAAAGAATGATATTGATATGTCAAAGGACACGAAACACAAGCTGATGAAGTTTAAACTGTGGCGGCCGGCTAAGGTCGTGAAGGAGAACAAGGGAAAGCCCGGGGAAATGGGCAATCCTGTGAGAATTGGACCGGAGGATGAGGCGAAGCAGCAAGAGCTCTTCAAACTTAATCAATTCAACTTGATGGCTAGTGACATGATAGCGTTGAATCGCTCGTTGAAGGATGTCAGGTTCAAAGGCTGTAAGGCCAAGACCTATCAGAAGACACTACCAGATACTAGTATTGTCATTGTGTTTCACAATGAAGCGTGGAGCACTTTGCTGAGAACAGTTTGGTCGGTGATCAATAGGTCGCCCAGTGCATTGCTCAAGGAGATCATCCTCGTCGATGACGCCAGCGAAAGAGGTAAATATTGTTGTTATTTGGTTATGTTCCCATGAAATCCCATTGACATCACTTGAAATAAGCCATCGGTGTCCGGATATTCAGCAGCGAATGACCCATTGCCTTTAGCGGTTTGCTGTTGAATCTCGCCACGATTTTTTTTTAATTATGTGAATAATTACGGGGCTGGACTGGCTCAGAGCGTCTACCCAACAGTAAATACATGAAAGCCAACAATTTATGTGCAGATCACCTCAAGCAAGACCTGGAGGACTACGTAAAAACATTACCGGTTCCAACGTACGTCTACCGCCAGGAGAAACGATCGGGGCTGATAAGAGCTAGACTCTTGGGGGCTGAAAAAGTAACAGGTCAAGTGATAACATTCCTCGATGCTCATTGCGAATGCACAGAGGGTTGGCTCGAGCCACTTCTAAGCAGAATAGCCAGCGATAGAAAAACAGTCGTCTGTCCCATAATCGATGTGATCAGCGACGAGACATTCGAGTACATAACAGCGAGTGATATGACCTGGGGTGGATTCAACTGGAAACTCAATTTTAGATGGTAATTTTCCAGGCTTCATTTTTACTTCCTCTGTCTTTTGTGGGGGGGTCCTTTTGCATTGAAATAGTGATGGTGATAATTGTGCCAATTAGGTATCGAGTAGCGCAGAGGGAAATGGACAGGCGTAATGGGGACAGGACAGCTCCATTAAGGACACCCACAATGGCCGGTGGATTATTCTCCATTGATAAAGACTACTTTTACGAACTTGGGGCTTATGACGAGGGTATGGACATCTGGGGTGGTGAAAATCTCGAAATGAGCTTCAGGGTGAGTTATTAGGGGTATATGCTTGAGTTATATGTTAATGAAGGGGGTCCAGGGATAATAGTCTAGACGAAATTCTCATGGGAATGTCTGAGGAGCTGAAAAAGTAATCCATGAATATTTTGATCTCCTAATGATTGAATGAAAAAATGGAAAATTACATTCCACAATTGCAGTTCCGACAGATATATAATTTCCGTTTCCATTAAATTTTTCCGATAATTGCAGTTCCCTCTCAATCAAAATTTTGAGTAATGCACTCAGCCAGACATTCCCACAATCATCTGTATAGAATATCTTCCCTTATCACCTTCCGCCACTTCTCGGAGGCCAGCTCGCTCCCTCCTCTTACGTCGGTCGAATAAAACTGTGATTTCAACTGCCTTAATTCCCAGGAGCACTAACGAATCATTACAGCTCTAATTTCCTTAAAACCGTGTGAATTATTCAAGGAGTTTCCAACTTAAATTTGTAGAACTTTTCTGTGAAACTTGGAGTTGAATTCTAGGTGTGGCAGTGCGGTGGAACATTAGAAATAGCCCCATGCTCCCATGTGGGCCATGTATTCCGTGACAAATCACCGTACACGTTCCCTGGTGGTGTCAGCAAGATTGTACTTCACAATGCTGCTAGAGTAGCCGAGGTCTGGATGGATGAGTGGAGAGACTTTTACTATGCCATGAACCCAGGTTAGCCATGATACAATACCTCAAATAATTTTATTTACCAACAATTTAATACAAATGCTATTTCTTTTGGCTCATCCGCGCTCTATGTGATAGTTTTCATTGTTAAAAAATATTTTATTTCTCCTTTACTGGAATTACTAATGCTCTTAACAATGTGGCTTTTGATGAACGTTGACAGAATAATAAAAATTGTCTCGTTGCACGAATTAAGTAAGTTTAATTATTTGTTAACCGAAGTTCCAGCGATTTTAATTGAATATCAAAATCAAACGGGTATCTGATATTTGTGTTGCTCATAAGAAGTCTTGGAGAATTCAATTTTAGACTGGTTATGAGTTCATTTCAGGTATTGTCACGTATATTTATCTCGTGAATTTGATTAATTAATACCGGATTTTACACGTCTTAATGTCCCACTCATCCATCCAAACGACTAACATGAAAACACATGTGTTTGACCAACTGCTGTTTCTTTTAATGGATTATTTAGGTCGTCCAGGAACCTGAAGCGGGGCGACAGCGATAATATCTTCGATTCCATAATGCTATTATTTCCGAGAAATTCATTGTAATGCTGGCACGTGCGATTGAATTTCATGGAAAAACCGAGGTTTTTAAATAAAAAATTCCACCGGAATTTTATTGAAAAATTTCACTGCTTTTATGAACTTTTTTGCATTAATAAAGTCATTTAAATTTATTCGCTTTTTAAGCGAGGATTAAAATTCTATTTAACGCACCTGTGACTATGGATAAAAATTAATGGCAACTGACAACATGGGAGATTCTGATTGAAATATACCATATATTTCTTGAAAATTTTTGTTGTATTGCCATTGCACTGAAATGTTGTAGAATTTCGTCACAAAAATTACTGCAGACCTTACAGGGTGAAGTTTTTCAATGAAATGAGATTCATAAAATTCTCTTTCGACGTCCCCTCCCGCCCAAACTTAACAATTATTTCTAACACACTAACCGAATTGAGTTGGTCAGATATGGATGTGTGGTGGGACATTGGAAATAGCAACGTGCTCACACGTTGGTCACGTCTTTCGTAAATCAACGCCGTATACATTTCCTGGTGGTACGAGCAAGATTGTCAATCACAACAATGCCCGTCTTGCTGAGGTGTGGTTGGACCAGTGGAAGTACTTCTATTACAACATTAATCCAGGTAGCAACTAACAGAAGGGAAGAGAAAAAAAACAGAGTAAACTGAAATTCATGGGGAGATTCTTCTGCACAAAACATGCACACAAAAATTAGGAGAGGGAGAAGGGATGGGGGAGAACAAGGGAATACAACAATGATTCAGTGCCTTTTTGCCTGTCTAGCATGTTCTTTCACATATCATTAAAACTGTGTTGGCATGCTCCCACGATACTATTTACCTACTGTCTTCCACCACCGCTAGGAGTTAACATCGATATGACGGTCTATCAGATACCCGTTGCATATTTTTTTCATTTGAGTGGAATAAAAAAATTAATAATTTAATGATTCTAGTAATTAAACCTTGCAGGCTAAGACGTTAGAGTTCACTAAAATTTAAAGATTCAACTGAATTTAATCGGAACGAATTTATTCATATGCAGAATTCTGTTTTATTTGCTTATTTGTTAAACACTTGTGATGTCATAACTCTTTGATTTTTAGAAATCTTCCTACTGTACGCCTCTTCACAGCTTTGAGCTAAAGAGGACAAAGAAATTTATAAGCAATTAAACATCTTAATGATACACCCTGATGTCACTAATTCCTATTATAAATATCTTTTTTGCCTAATAATTACGTTGTAAAAAATGCATTTTATTCCACTCGATTAATTTCTGTTGGCGTTCTCCTTGAAATTTATTTTTGTATTTATTTATAGGTGTTGTTTTACGTTTATGGCTGGATATTCGATGTCACGACACTTCACATGGACCTTAGCACATGATATCACATATTTTTTTATTCTCATTGCCTTCATTATTTTGCACATGAGCACTGCTGCATCAAATAACGGATTTCATGTCATTGATATATTTTTATTTTATGGCGTGGTATTATTTTGCAGGTGCCAGGAGTGTGCCAGTGGGCAATGTATCCGAGAGAGTGCAACTCCGAGAGAGATTGAACTGCAAAAGCTTCAGATGGTATCTTGAGAACATTTATCCTGAGTCTCCAATGCCCTTGGATTATTATTACCTGGGGGATGTTAAAAATGTGGAGATGAGAAATTGTCTGGATACTATGGGGAGGAGAACTGGGGAGGCTGTCGGCTTGAGTTACTGTCATGGACTTGGTGGTAATCAGGTGAGTATTCATTTTTCTCATTTTCCTACTGAATAACAGCTCTGCAGCCCTTCCTTTCTCCAGTGAATATTAATTATTAAACTTAATTTAATCCTCACGGTCTATGAATCAAATGGCTTTTCATAATGTACAAAACATTGATTCTCTCTTATAAATACCAGGGAATATTCATCACAATCAAATAATGTACTACCGGCACGCAACGCTCCTTCAGTCTCCTTCATCAAATTTTTTATTTCCAGGTGTTTGCATACACGAAGAGGCAGCAGATAATGTCCGACGACATGTGCCTCGACGCAGCGAGTCCTCAGGGTCCAGTTAAAATAGTCCGGTGTCACGGAATGGGGGGAAATCAGGCATGGGTATATAACGAAGACGTAAGTTTAACGGAGTTTTCAATAATTTACGATTTTTTTTGTTATGAGGGCATTAGATGACAAAAAAATCAAATTTCTTGGAACAATCCCAAGAGAATTACTATCTATTCTTTAATTAATCAGTTTAATTATTATTTATTAGTGGTAACACGTGAATCATTATAGCCTTAAATGAAATCTAATTCAATCAACAATTTCAGACAAACATGTTCAGACACACAAACACTGGACACTGTCTATCGATACCACCCCCAGGGGGTGCAGCCCAGCCAGTTTTATCCCCGTGTGATGTCCGCAATTCCGGACAACAATGGATAATGAAGAGTAAATTCAAGTGGCAGGCAAGCTAATACACACCGAAAAATGAATTAATCAGCAGGCAATACTTGTTAATGTATTTATCAAATTCTAATTTCAAAAATGACTCTCAGAGAGTTCTGGACGAGTGGTTGTGAATCAACATGAATTATCAAATTGATGGATATCAGTTAATGATCATCAATTGGCGAATAAATGAATGAGAATGTGAATGGAATAAAATGGAACAATTAACAAAAACTGGAGTGACGCAGTTTGCAAGTTAATGTTTCAATCTGAAAATCGTCTGAGATTTTTTATTATTAAGAAGAGTGTCTAGACAGAGCAGAATGGAGCATTTACTGCCATTTTTTATGGTATGCCTTGATACTAATTGCACCTGGGAGGAGATGAACAAATCGAATAAATACTTTTGTGAGTCTTGAGATATGAAAATCGATTTGCAAGGCATAATTAGAGTGATTGGGGCAATCATGAGAGAGTCTAAGCATATCAAACCAATGTTGAATAAATAATTGTTGATATAGAGAATAATTTACTTCGAGAAATATTTTTTTCTCCCAATTTTAATTACTTTGTTCTTTATCACATACACTGTTAGAAATTCCTTTGAAATTGTAGTTCACCATTTTCAACCCGAAATTTCAGGAGCAATTTTCTAACAGTATAAAATGAGTGCAATTCGGTTTGATATAAGTATGAAAGTGTCTTGACATTGAGACATTGTTTGAATGTAGGTCGCAATGATGAATTACTTAGAATAACGTAGAATTTATTTGGAAATGTACGGGGAAAGAGTCCTTTCAAGTTCCTCCATCACGTTCTTACGAAGATTGAAACATAATTAAAAATTATACTGACGAGAATATCGATCGTCAAGACTGTACTTATCATTCAGATCTGTCTTAGGGTTTTACTTACTTAGTTACCAGGTCTGTAGTTGAAGGAAATGAGGTGAGAAATTGCATTCTAGGGCGATATGGAAAGCCATTCATCTCAAGACCGAGTGATTTTACGATGAAAAGACTTAAAACTTTTTTCATGGGAAAATATCCAAGGACTTTTCGTCGTAAAGCCATTCACACTGCGGAGAATTGAATAGTTGAGATAAGCTTTATTCGTCTGAAAGTTGAAAAATACTTATCAACTCATTTTAATTAATTACTGAATCGATAAAATTCTCTGACGCTCTTCCCACTTGTTCAATTGCTCAGTGATGATTATTGAAGAAGGTATTAGTTATCCTTGCGACATTACCATGAGATTTCTTTTTTTTATTCTTCTAATTAGCTAACAATGAATATTTGGACAATACTATTTGCACTCGAGCCCCAACTGTTGAGGCTTCGAACATTTTAATAAAGTTTCAAGAGAAGAGATGAATGAAAATCATACATTAATGAGGTGGAAGTTCCATTTACCTGCAGCTTGGATTGTATTTAATGAATTTCCTTTAAGAATTGCAGTATTTATTTTTGTACAGATTCCAGAATCTCTTCTGTATGGTTGTTAGTAGAGAAAAATCACCGAACAAATAATTGTAATTTGATTCTCCCCCTTTTAAATGTACTCAAGAGGTGATTCAAGTGTTGTGACAGAACCAATCGTTCTAATTTCTTCGTTCTTCCATTGATTAGTTAAATTTTTTTGTAATTAAATTGGTCAGATTATCATCTTTTTCTGTATATTTTTGTGTACGAATTTTCTTGTTCATGTGATGAAGGACTGGATAATGTGTCTCGACAGTATTTTATCCTAATTCTCTGTTAGATTTAATTTTTACAATAATATTTAGGATATGTTGAAGAAATATCTTGCTCCATTCCATCAGCACATAGATGAACTTTTTAATGAACAGAGAAACTTTCCATCTTGCTTGTAGCTCTATAAATATCGATAAATACACAAATTTGTTACAAAACTGTCTTATGGTTTTATTTCCAAAGGTCGACTGGGGGATTCCCACCAAAGAAAGTGAAGGCTGAAGTACTTGTAAAAGTTTTTTATTGAGTTTATAATTTACTGTTCCTTAACTTCACGCAATCTTCGGACTGCTGATCTGACGGATGCTGCAGCTGTTGTGGCGTATACCCAGGCACCTCCAGCCACTGTCCTCTTGCAACGTTTGCAGGACCAGATTCCAACAACACTACGTTTCATGGCGTCCTGGGTGAACAAGAAAATTTAGCCATTTATATTTCTGCTAGAGCACACCATTTCAAATAAATTGAGACAAGCACATTACAAAAATAATTAGATTATCTTACGAGATATTCGGTAATCTTTGTCGATATTTTTTAATCTATGGATAGGGTGTTCTTACCTTGCCACAGAAGGTACAGGTGTATTTACTGTGTTGGGTTATTTCCATCTTCTTCACCATCTTCCTGAGGGAGGCACCATAACGGGTACCATACTTCCCGGTGATTCCAACCTTCTTTGTACGCTTGGCCTAATTATGAGAGGAATAAACAAACCATTAAAACCGCAATCACTACATTCCAATGCCATTCTCAATTATAAAATCCTTTTATAGCGGAATATCGATGACCAGTGCCACAGACTAGCTTCAAAACACTGAACATAACCAAGAATTGAATGACTGCTTCGTAAGAGTGAACATTTCTCCAAGACTTGGAAACCCATGAATTAATTAAATTAAACTATTGATGTGATTAGATTTGTTTCTGGTGAGATTTTCACCGTTTGTTGACAGCGAAAACATCATTCACATTTGTAATGCCTATCCACGGGTCACCATAACCTCACTCATCACAAAACCGAACTTTTTAATCACTCTGATAATGCCATTTTATAAATATCATGATGAAACAATAAAGATTTTTCTCCTGATAACACTGACATCGATTATTCCAATTATTCTTTTAGGATTAAATAATAAATTGACGATGACCGATCTTACCATTTTGGTAACAGTCCAATACACCCGACAAGAGGACCGGAAAAAGAAGTGCTAAGTGGGAATCAAATTTGAAATCAATTTTTGATTCTTAACTTAAAAAAACCAAAATGTTCAACTCTCACTGGAAAATTACAGTAAAAAATTTAATATGAATTTCTGGGATGATAAAAATTATTTATATTTACTGTAAAACTATATTTGGAAGATGATAAAATAGCCCTGATTATTGCTCAATTGACTCCAGTAGTCCGTGAGTTCCTACCCTTGCCGACCGAACAAATGGATTGTATGTCAGTCTTTGTGTCACAGGACGCAATAAAATTTTATATGAAAACAAATTAAGCGTTTGAACAGTTTATTGAATTGTGTGATTGATGAAGGACGATTAAGATGTCGAGATTTGTGCGCACTGGTGATCGAGGGGATAGACGCTTCCGTTTTGGGGAGGCAGGTAATTTCACTGGCGATTGTCAGGTTTTTTAGCCTCCAAAAATTGTTATTTGCCGCAGGGAAAGTAAACACAATCCAGTGCAGGAATGTAAAAATGAAAAAATGCACATATAAATTACTTTTACACTTAATAAACTCAAAAAATCACTGAAGGTATTTTTAAGGAATTTCCATGAAAGGCAGATATAATCTGATCGTCGAAATGAAATTACTCAATTTTTCCCATGTTCTACAAGAGCAGGGAAATCCTAAACTTTCATATAAGTTATTTTTCTGCCTTCAAATAAAATTATTTTCCCTATTTTTCGTATTTTAACGACAAATCCTTCGTCTGTCCCCTAGAAGACTCAGTGCCCAGCAGCTCCCATCATGGATATCAAAATGATGCCGGTCATTCTCGTGGTAGGGGTCGAGGTGGACGTCGGGGCCGAGGTCGAGGTGGTCACCCAGCCGGGCTAACAGGCAAGGAAATAGGTCTTTACTACCGCGAAAAATCCCTTCAAAAGGAACAAAAAGCGCACTACTTCTCCCTCGAGCCAATGGTCGAAGGAACCGTGAAGGCTCTTTTAACTCGGTTGAAAACCCCATACGTCCAAGAATCCGATTCGCCGGACGATGAGTACGATTATTTCAACGATAAATACAACCACATCAAAGACTCCCAGTTCAAGCGAAAATTTCTCGACATTGTATCTGGGAGTATTCAACAGAATTTATCTCGTGCGTTATTAATGAGTTCGAAACTGAGGAAAAACGCAGAAATCGACACACAATTAGTAAATGATTTCATGGTGGATTGTGATCGCGCTAATTATAAACAAATGAGTGCCTCTCGTTCGAAATTACCCGTCTACGAAATGAAGGAAGAAATTCTAGATCTGGTCCAGAACAATCAAATTGTTGTGATCAGCGGTGAAACGGGCTGCGGTAAAACAACACAAGTAGTTCAATATATTTTAGATCGTGAGATAGTTCGAGGTCGTGGAACGACAACGAAAATTGTCTGTACCCAACCGCGAAGGATATCAGCGATTTCGGTAGCTGAGAGAGTCGCTGCAGAACGCGCCGAACCACTAAGTAAATCCGTTGGTTATCAAATTCGATTGGAGAAGGTCATGTGCAGAGATTACGCTAGTATACTCTTCTGCACAACTGGTCTCCTTCTCCAATACATGCAGAGTGATCCAGCATTGAGGGATTTTTCCCACATAATCCTCGACGAAATACACGAGCGAAACACAGAGAGTGACTTCATAATCACTCTGTTGAAACAAGTCATCCCCAAGAGGCCGGACCTCAAGGTTATCCTGATGAGCGCTACTCTGAATGCTGACTCATTCGCCCATTACTACGACAACTGTCCCATCTTACATATCCCAGGGGTGACCTATCCCGTCAAGGAATTTTACCTCGAGGACGTCCTCGAATTCACGAGATTTAAATTTCCACCGGCCCAGAAGCTGCCTGAGAACTACAAGAGGCATTTGAAAAAGTTCAAGGACATGCAGGAAAAGGTGAATAGTTTTGAGGCTTTCATTGAGCCAGCTGTGAGGGAGATGGAGGCCCAGGGGACATATCGCCCTTACGTGACTAATGAATTGAGAAATCCCAACAGCGAAGTGTTGTCTTTGGACTTGATTCGGGAACTTTTATTATGGATTACGGCTACAAGAGAAATCGGGGCCATTCTCGTATTTCTACCGGGAATAATGGACATATCGAAGCTTCACCAAAGTCTCCTGGAGTGCGGTAAATTTCCCTCTCGCTCGTTTCGCATTTATCCCCTTCATTCGCGACTTCCAACAGTTGATCAGAAACAGATTTTCATACCATCCTGTACCTATAGAAAAATTATCCTAGCGACGTCTATCGCTGAGACGTCTATCACAATTGAGGATATTGTGTATGTCATCGATTGTGGGCGTACGAAATTAACCAGATTCGATATTACCAAAAACTTGGGGACGCTGGAGCCTGAGTGGATCTCTCTAGCGAATGCCAAGCAGAGGAAGGGAAGGGTTGGGAGGGTTCGGCAGGGGGAGGTCTTCAAGTTGTATACGAAAGCAAGGGAGATGACTTTCGATCAATACCCGACCCCAGAAATTTTAAGAACACCCCTGGAGCAAGTGATACTGCAAGCGAAGATATTGCAGTTGGGAAGTGTTGAGGTTTTTCTTGGAAGTCTCATGGATCCACCAGAGGAACGGGCGATTCATCTCGCTTTGGAGCACTTGAGAACCCTTAATGCTCTCGATAGTAATGAGCGTTTGACGCCACTAGGTTATCATCTCGCAAAGCTTCCACTTGACCCCAGAACAGGAAAGATGATACTGTGGGCATCAATATTCTCCTGTGTTGAGCCTGTCTTTGCCATTGCTGCTAGTCTAACTTTTAAGGATGCATTCTACTGCCCTCTTGGAAGGGAGGAAGAGGCAAATCGGGCCAAATTGGATCTGGGAATGGGACATTACAGCGATCACATCGCACTTGCTGAAGCTATAAGGCTGTACGAGAGGGCTTTGCGATCGGGTAATGCTGGCAGGTTTTGCTCGGAAAACTTCTTGTCGTCAAATACTCTGAGGCTGTTGGTGGATATGAAGCGACAGTTTGCGAGGCACTTGTACGAGATGAAGTTCCTGGAGAGTGAGGATCCTGGTGACGAGCGGTCTAACAGGAATTCTCATAATCTCGCGATGGTTAAGGCCATTATCTGTGCCGGATTGTTTCCAAATATTGCTACTGTCAAACAACATGGCAATTTTCCGAAGCTCAAAACTGCTGAGCATGGCCCAGTGGCGATTCATCCTAGTAGTATAAATGCAAGGGCGAAAAGCTTTCCCTCACCCTTCATTACGTACTTCCTCAAGCAAAAGTCTACGGCTATTCATTTGCACGATACAACGTGTGTTAATGAAGCAGCACTAATTTTTGCTTCCCCCAATAGCTCTATCAGGGCTGAAGGCAAGAGGTCTTTGATTGTATTGAATAAATCTACCTCGTTTCTGTGCAAACCCGAGACTGCGGGACTCATTCAGGAGCTCAAGGAGGAGATGGATAAATTGCTGGAGCACAAGATCACGCATCCTGGGACTATTAAGGAGCAATCGCAGGAGGATACTGTGATAAGGGCGATTATTGCACTTATTTCGGATGATGATGCTAGTGTGGATTTGGATATTGGGAGGTATCGTCGTACTGATTATTGATCTCGGACCCGTTCGATTGATGAGAACAGTAACGGGGAAGTGAGGGGTTGATTTCATGTGGAGATTAAGTGAAGAGAAAGTTTAAAGTGAATCTAATCGTTGAATGTCGAGTTGTCTCTGTGGCGAATGTTTCTTAGCGTAAATATAAGCCGAATTTCTATTGGGAAATGTCCTCCCAGAATTAATCGTTTCGAAGATAAAGAGATCGTTGATAGAGATGACAAAATTGATTGGTCAATTTCTAATTGGCGATTAGGGTATTACGTTTTTCGGAGGATATTTCACAATTTTGGCTCTCTCTTTTGAATGCCTGAATGTTTACGGAAAATTGAAATAGAAATTTTCCACGTAGGAAATGAAAAAATGAATAAGTGTAAAATCGTTATGTTGAAAAATAAATAAACAGTCGTTTAATATATATTTCATTCACTTCACTTATTAACTTTTATTTCATACGTAATTAATAAATTACGAATTAGAATTTTCAGTTTGATCGTTCTATCATTCACTTGGCCCTCTAGAAGTTCATCTTCTGATTGAAAATTCTAGTATAATTGCCGGCACTAGATAAATAAATCCTGTTGATATTAGACCGCATTCATTCACTTAATTTCTTTCTTTGACTTCAAGGTGAGAAGGGAAACTGGTTGAATCGAGTGTCTTCATGTTGACCCTGCAACCGTCAGTGTCAATTTACTCTTCCTCTCGACCCACTCCTTTTGTGTTGTGACCCATTAAAGTACTGAAATCGACGCATTGAAATCGGCAAATTGCAAATAAAAAAAATGACAATTTCCTGGGTCATCTTTTAAATAACAGCAGTGTGAGACATTGGAAAAAACATTGTTTATATTTGTTATTTTTTTCTGCTAAAGCCAGACTAAAATCATATTGGAATTGTTTCACTCCAAGTTCCAGCCTGAAAAATTAAAAAAATTCTACCAATGATGATAATTCAAAAGAAATAAAATCTTGGAAAAAAATTTAGTTGGACTCATTCCAACGAATTAAAATCTGCATTAAGTGTGAACAATAGTAGACGAATTGTTGACATTAAAAAATAAATTGTATCATTTTCGAATATTCAAGGTGAAAAGGGAAGCTACTTAAATCGAGTATTATCTTAATATTGATCCTGAAAGCATCCCTGTCAGTACTATTCCTTCCGACCCACTTCTTTTGTGTTCAATACGTACCCTTGTGCCGCTCAAACCCACCTGGAGGAGTATAGAAGTGAGAAGGAAAGCTCAAAAAATAATAAATGTCGGATATAATATACCCACCGACTGGATAAATAAACATTTTCCATAGCCATAAAAAAACGTGCGAGAATACTCGTGCGATTTATATGGGTTATATGCAATTCCATTCATTGGTACCGTTCGCGTCCCAATTGTGATCCATCTTCCTTTGTAAGCCCTCTACAAAACACTGTGCAACAATGTAGAAGTAGTTCAAGGGGCACAATCATTTAATTGTACGTTACACGGGACTTCGTAACGTTTTACATTGGTTTACTGCTGCTGATGGGGCAAAAAGGGGATCCTTGACTTCTTTTCTTATCCCCCTGCCCCGTTGAGGAACAGTCATTAATTATGGGTGTTTTAGTTCGAAAAAGACTTCCGGATGGAAGTCATGAGTTTCCTCTGGCATTTACATAATTGTTACTTCCGAATGGAGGTATTCTTATCGCAGAAATTAGCATATAAATTTCCGCGGAACTTTGATTTGACAAAAAATTGAAAAAAATGCTAAACGAGACAACATTTTTTTGCAACAATGATCAAGTATTTATGAAATAATTTTCCCCGTTAATTTTGTCCCATTGGGTAGCTCCAAGTTATTCAAAATTTTCGACTAATCAAAAATTGAGAAAGGATGAAACACCTGAAATTTCCAAATTTGTATCCACTCTCTTCCATTAATTTTTTCATTCGCTAAATTGCTGAAAAATTTAGTGAAATTGTCATTGAGCTGAAGCTCTTCAATCATTGATGGAGAAAAGCGATGTGACTGATGCAGTTCTCCCTTAGTAGATCCCCCCAGCAATTCAATAAACCAAACTGCATAAATCCTAGCCCAAGTTATTCGCGAACGAACGGATGTTTCCATTAAATAATGCCACATTGAAGAATGAGATAGCGATGTGGGACACACAGAGGCACGTTTTCGTGTGGATGAAGCGCGTGAGATGCACAGCGTGAAAGCGTGTGCACCAGGTCCACTGGCGGTTGGCAAAAGTCGTATGTTGCACTGGACTCTTCGTGGGGTAATGTCGGAAGGGGTATGAGGGGGGCAGAGGGGCCCGTGTTAAAGAACGTTTATCTTTATTCAACTAAGCGGCTGTATGTACTCATCCAAAGGCAAATGTGTCGTCGGTTTAAAGAAAAATAAAAAATTGAGAGAAAAAAGGGGCAACTTGCGAAATGACTTTTCATTCGAACGACTCTCTAATTAGTAGTCTTTATCGCTTGGTGCATACTGCGGTTGTCTGTTGAAACGGGTGCGCCATATTCTACGCAGTCTCGTCTCTTTTAATACGAAATGTCGTTTTCATGTATCTCAGACATTGGGATTTATAAACGCCTTGCATTCATCGGTGAAGTCTTTCAATTTCCTGTCGATCTAGATTGTAATATCCGGTTATTCAATTTTTTTCCCTCATTTTTTTCGGAGGACAATCTGTTGTTGAAGGCTCTGGAGGTGGAGTATTGGATTACTCGAGAGAGCTTGTGAGGATCCTGCCCTCGAATTTTTTGGTATTTTTTGAGTTGTGCTTGTGAATATGTCAGGTGTTTTTTCGTGTGTGTTTTATTAACTAGTCGTTTTGGTTGAAGTCTTAATATGAATTTCTGTATTTGTATGAAATTTTAGGGAACGATTCAGGTAAATTTTAGTGTCCGCTGATTTTTTCATTAAGTTGTGTTTTTTTACGGTGAAATTCCCTGAAATTTTGGCGTAAGCTTAAGAGCTAGTGCCCAACGATGGAAAAATATTTATTCAGGAGGCAGTTGACCAGATGGCTTCAAGAAAAAATAGTGCAGTTTCGAGAGTTAATGGAAATTTCATCGATTTTTAAATTTTTTAACAGGAGGTGGACGAGAATCTCCCAACTTTCTTGAGTGTTCATTAAAAGCATTATCACATCTGCTTATTCAATTTTATACCTCGTTTTTCATGGCAGTCTGTTGTTGAAAGCTCTGGAGCTCAGGTATTGAATTTCTCGAGAGAGCTTGCGAGAATCTTGCCCTCGAAGTTTTCATCATTTTCTTCGCTAGTACTAATTATTTTCTTCACTCGGATGTTCGATCTAAATTGTCAACATTTATCTTGCTTTTCACAGACTTATTAAACTGGAATTTACAGTCCCATTGGTCCCTTCATTAAATCGTGTATTTTTAATTTGAAAATACCCAGAAAAGGGAATCCTCCAAATTAAATGTACAGTTCGTTAGTCAATGCCTTTCAGAATCTTTCGAGTTGAATATCGCAGACTAGCAATGGGAATGCAATTTTTTTCTTGTAAATGTTTATAAAACCATTTGTGTTTTCAACTGACATGTTGACTGAGGGTCCACGAACTCTGAAAGAGCCCATGAGTGCAAACAACCGGTCGACGAGCATTCCAATTGTCGGGTGAAAGTTTTGGGGGGCATAAATCAGGCGCCCTCCACCACCGTCATTTTCAAAACTCTTTATTCCGTCAATTTTCTTCTCCATGAACAACAGTGTAATGTGACTCTGGGTGCGCCAGGAGTGCTGAGACACCTGTCTAGAATTACAGGAAATGGAATAATCATTAAGGATACGCAAGTGGAACAGACACTGCGTAAAAATTTATTTATTTTGAATTACCTTTTGATGTTTTTCTCGAAGGAGACGAGGTTGTTAAAATTTTTTACCTGAGATTTGCCTTGCCCTATTTAAACATTCCCAATACCATTGAATTCCACAGAAATTTTCTATCAAAAAGCCTGTAAGGCTTTAACGTCTCTAATCTTTAGTTCAATATTGAAAAATTATATCTAAATCACATAATTGACTTCAATAGAATCCTTTATTCGCTGTCAACCACCTGTGGCTTTTAAAACTTGCTCAACATGTACTTCCGGTAACAATGACTTCACGAATAGTTAAAATGATTTCCGATTGAAATGTCTGCATAAGTACCTATAAACTACGCACTTTTCGATTTGGCTGATCGATGTTGAGATTATTGCCTTCCAAAATGGAATGAACAATTCTCAATTTCAAGGGCAATAAGACAAAGAATCGAGAGTTGCTCGAACCCGAAAAAAAATTCTTACAAAACCTTCTACATACCATTCAGAGTGACAGTTTCTACCAGCTGTTAATTTCCCATGACTTTTCGTGTAAATATCGTAATGAAAAATGATGACTATCTATTCGAAGGCCCAGTGATTTCGTCATTGAAAATTCTCCTATGAACACAACCACAAAAGAATCAACACCAAATGACTGTTAATATTCATCAGACCAATGGGTTTCAATTGGATTACGTCTCACTGCTCTCAGTCACGTGAAATTCCTTACTATTGTGGTAAAAATTAGTTGAGAAACTCTGCATTCCAGTCAAACAAAGTATTCGGCAAATAAATACCAATTAATTACGTAAAATAGGAGAAGATAATGTGTGAACGTAATACCATATAAAGACGAAGTGGGGAATTTCCCACTCGTTAAATTCAAATTTATCTAATTCAATCAAATATTCATTCGGCCCATTTCCCATCCACCAAATCAAAAAATGTCGTTAAAAATGAATGAATCACTTCATCAGTAGCTTCTCAAACGTGAAATTAAAATAGTCATCACAATCCATTTAATACGCACTTTATTCCATTGTAGGCGAGAAAAACAAATGTTTCGTAATATTAGAATGTGTGTGCCTGTTGTTTTTAATTCCCCAACGTGCCAATGGATCCCTTCACCTCGGTCTCTTTTACGACCTCCATCCTTCCTCCTCCCTCCTCTGGATGCGAGGTCTAGGGGGCCCTTCCTCATCGCCTAAATCTCTACTCCATCATCGATACGACCTCAGGGACTCCATGGCGATTGCCTCGAATTTGTTTTTCTCGTAAACACACCAGCCAAATACCGGTCGACGTATGAGTTCGACGACCGTTAACGCAGTCTTTCGAATTGCCTGGCGCTCACTCACACACACACAGTCTGACGTCTGATAACTAGCGCCACCACTTAACTTAAACTTCACTGCGCCCTCTTCACTGACGCTTTCACATTAATATATCTTCAGTGATTTTTCGGATCGGTTTTTGCATTCATTCTTTTTGCAAAATTACGTATTGAGGGGGTTCTGCATTCGATATTTGTTCGCGGCATTACCTTTCGACTCTAGTGCTCTTTTATTTAAAAAATTAGGAATTATATTGAAGAAGAAAATTAGTGTTCGGAGAAATTTTGCATTACATTAAATCCATTAACTTTTGGGCAAAATGGTTCTACTCTAACCTGACAATTTTGGTGGTAATAATTGTTTTCGTGGGGCATTTGTGTATCTAGATATTCATAGTGACGATTTTTGCTCAATAATTTCGAACAAAGTCCATTGTTTATAAAAAAAAGTGTTAGTGACAACAAAGTGATATCGACGGAATAATTTTTACGTGAAAATATATTTTTTTCCTCATCCCTGTGCTTCTTCTATGGTATAAAAACATTCTTCGGACAATAGAGCGTAATTTTCTCTTGCTAATTGTTTGACTTCTTCCAGGATATTGAAGGGTCGCCTCCCAATGGCTAATCTGGCTCCAGTGAAGATGTTCTCCAGCATCAAATATTTTCAAGCAGAATATAGACTTCTTCAACAAAGTTAATTTCTCTCCCAGTACACCCTGGAACACCTGTGGCAAAATAAGTTGACCTGCCCCGAAAAACAGCAGATTTCGACATTGCCAAATCCAATCCTTCCACTCTGGAGCGAAAACCAAGTAAATCTCAGAAAACTACACCATCAAATCTATTTTTCCACTCACTCCACGAGTTCCCACATAAACCCCTCTAAGACCACTCAATCCCACACCACCGGGAACGATAAAAGAAAAATCATTCCAAGTGTAAAATTGAAAGGTAAAACTGGTAATAAAAATCATCAAAACGAGAGAGGAAAAAAAAAATTTCACAAGTGCGAGTTTAATTACATTATAAACAGGCATGTCGAGTAAACGTTAATTGCAGTGCACTTTGTGGGTAACCATGCAATTTCGTTAAAAGGAGGGATGGAAAAATATATACAATGCTGGGCAATTGGGTTAATGGAAGAATCTCCTTTTTGTTGAGAGTTTCAGAGGGATAATTGTTACGTGGCCATCGATGGTGGAATCATTAGGTGCAACTCAACGCCTCTCCCACATCCAAATTCCAGTTAATAATAATGGAAAACAAAAAGGTGAAAAAAAACTGTACTGCTCCAGTAAAGTCACTCAACAGCCGGAAACTTTCACGAAAATTACGAGTATCAGAAGGGTAACGATAAAGCATTTATTATATTACCCTTTATGTTAATAATATTCTTGTGACATTGGTGAGCTTCTCTTTGTATTTTCTACGAGGCAGTATGTTCCCATCGATTTCCTCTGGATTCGATGGCGTGCGGATAATGATCGATATCGCAAAGGGGAAAGGTGTACACCGGCACAACGATTGGCCCAATTTCGATTGGCCGAGTCATCTGTTGCATGAAAGGAAAGATCTGCAATGTATTTCTGCCCCTCCACAACTACCAATTCAATACCAAAATAATGAAGGAACGAGTGGATGTACGTTATACTTACAATGGATAAATTAAACAGGATGTGCTGGAGATTATGAAATACTTTCAATGAGGTATGATATTACGGTAATTGCGTCGTCCTTTAATTCTCGTTCTTTTCGATAGAAATTTTTGAGGAATCGGGTTCGATGGTGCACGCACAGGCCGGGCTGTCTAGACCTTTGTCGTTTAGTTTGTCGTGCGGAAATGAATTTATTTTTAGGTATTGAAGGGTTTGGCACAGTGGGAACAGATGATCAAATGGTAAACGGGTTTTTGACGAATACGAATTACGTGAAGTGGGGAAAAGGGGGGGGGGGTTCTTTCTAGGTTAGGAGAAAAAGAAATATCTCGATGCATGTAAGGAGGATTTTTCATTAATGATTTTAGTTACGTAAATTAATGGAGTAACAAGTTACCCTCAATTGAAACCTCCCCAGTTGACCCTAACTCAACACTATTCGTCAATTGCCATAAATCCTACATTAATAAATTCGCAATAAAAATCGTGGAGTCTCCTCCGTAAATAAACAATGTGCCAGCAGTCATCCCTTCTCCCCCAAATACGGAATCTCCCTTCCGCGAAGCGCTCGCCCCCTCCGTCGTCCGTAAGCTCCAACGAAAAAACCGCCCCCAAAAAAAAAAAAAAAAAAATCTCAGGTGTTCTGCACTTGAGCTCCGCCAGTAGTGACTCCCTCCGTCACTCAGTGTGTGGCGTGCGCTGTTGATAGCCGATACGAATAAAAGCCAAAAAAAGGGAGGACAGGCAAGCGGCGGTGGCGGCGCTCTGCTTCGCCTATAGACGCCGCACGGAGCGCACCGAACAACTCAGTCTACATCCGACCGTCGTGAGTGTCGCGCCGGTCTCGCTCTCGTTGGTGATATATCCTACTAAATAAAGCCGCACTCATCATCGCGCGACGAGACTCTCAGTCCAACCGATCGTAAGAGAAAACCAAAACAATAGACCTTTACATGGTGAATTTAAATGAATAAGTAAACAAAACAAGTGTTGTTGTGAATCATCTTGAAGACATTCGCGGTGAGGGAAAAAATAAAATATCCGGAAAACCTTCGTTGGGATATTATTGGAGACAAGGTCGTACGCACAACAGGGGGAGAACGAGAAGAACTTGAAGATTGGAATCGCGTGTGGAAACGATGAGAGCCAGTGTGGACCGTCTGATCGCGGTGGGGCGATAGCGCCCATAATTTTTGGTGCTCTCGTGTCAAATACAGCGGTGACAAGGGGTCAGTGTACGATAATATTGTGTTGACATTAAATCACATCATTTATCGCACTTTTTTCATTCAACTTTCATACGATTAGAATCATAAACACCATTGTTTTCACTCGAATTCTCACGCATGCGCTCGAGCCTGTTGCAATAGATACTAGTGTCGTTATTATTACGAGGATTTTTTCGCTGGGAATAATGTCTTAAATTGGCCATTGACACCCTACTAGTTTTAGATATTTGTTTAGAAGGGCGTCAGACAAGGGGGAGAGAGTGGTTTATTTTGTGTTTTTGAGTACCAATTTGTCAGTTTATATTTTTCTTTTGGGAAGAGGAGGGCGATGAGGTCTGACTCCAGACGTCCTGATCTACTTCATCTCCAATTCCCCCTTTCCGATTTTTTCTGGGGGTTGAGGGGGTCTTTGGGGGGGAGGGAGAAGCGCTTAAAAAACTTTGTTAAAAGCATGCGGGTTCATTGACTGCGACTGCGTGCCCGCAATGGCCGTGTGTTTCTCCCTCTGTCTTCGTTTTTAGTCCCGGCTTATTCTTGTTTCTCTCTGTGTCGCCCCGATCTCTGGCGCAGTTGCATCGGTGACGGACAGACCCTTCTGAATTTCTCACTGCCATTGCCAATTAATTTTCATCATACTTGGTGTTTAAATAGATGGGGTGAGGGTTGAAGAGGGACTGACCTTTTTGAGAGGTTTTTCTTTTGAGTGGTTGAGGGTGAAGCTGAAACCGGGAAATGATTTGCCAGGGGAAGATCCGATTTAGAGGGGTGTAGCAATGCCTTTGAGGGATGAGCAGAGTTGTTAGGAGGGTTCGAGTTTTATTGACAATGACGTGAGAATGGCTCAGTGAAATTCGATGATTTTTACTCCACTTGACAGGTATTTTTATAGACTTTCTAATGAGATTTGAATCGTTTTAATTGAATCAGAGAACCAGGAAGAATTGGTGATTCCTCATGCTCTCATTTTTTATGAAGACAGGAAGTTTCATGGAAAATTAAATAAAGATTGAGTGAAATGTAAAGATTTTTTTGGCGACGAAATGAGCGCCTGACAGATCATATCCGAATCCACTGAGTACCACAGATTAATGAAATAATTCCCAACTGTGTGACTTGATACAAAAATCATGTTTTCCACTAGAATTTTTCCTCGAAAAGGACATAAAATGACTCCCCTACAACCTTCTGTAACTCAGGTTGCGCAGCATGAATTCAGGCCATTTTTTTTTCATTTCCAAGACATTTTCCCCTTCTTTAAAATGAGATGTCACTCCTGCAAATGGCCTGAGTGACTCCTATGATATTCACCATTGAATGAATGTTATATTTTTCCAGAGAATTTTGCTCTGAAAGTCACGGAAGGTTTTCTTTATTCACAAGTAAAAAAAACAATCTTTCATTTTATCTCCACCAACAATCTATTTATTATTATCAGTAGCAAGATATCATCGAAAGATCATTCACATCAGTCCAGCGAGACGAGCCCCTCCCCCCGTAGTGCATTTGCGCTTCTCTTTTTATTTTCTTTCCTGACACAGATTGTTGAACCGTTTCAGCTAAAAATTACCTCAGTGACACTAACGGGTTAATCTCCCATTTCTTTATTTTCCTTTCCCGTTTAAATACGAGTGTTGGATCACAGCAAATACCCACTATTATTACCACCCAACAAACACGCCACGAGACGTTATTTATTTAATCATCTCGAATTGCTTTATTTTCAGATTAGAGAGGAGTTGGGGGAGCTAAACCCCGGGGGTGTGCTTCCACCAGACACTGGAGTTGAAAATTATAGTCGAAAAATTATCGACAAAGGCGCGATTAAATGAAGTGAATGAAAAATGACAAGTGCAGTCGCGAATAATTTTCCAGTTGAAACTAAAAAATTGTGATTTTTCAGTTTAGTCCTAATTTAATTATATTTTTTTTTGTTCGTTTCGGGGCGCGGAGTGCAGTGCTTTTAATTCGTGTCGGAAAAGTGGGGGGATATAAATCGGGAATTGAGTTCCGTGATTGCAAGAAAAAAAAAACAACGGAATAAGTGCCGGAGGGCAAGGTGGAGGCGTCAGCTAGGCGGTTGACATGATTATTTCAAAGGATTTGTTCCTCCTCGGCGACCAAGATTATCTTCGCCTGCCAAGCAACGAGAAGCGCCAGCAGCGGGCAATGGGACGTCCGATCATCAATGCCCCCAGGTGAGTGTCTCATTTATTAAGCTTCACTTTCACTGAAACAACGGAAAAAACGAGGAGAAGAGATACGGCGAAAGATCTTCTTTTTTTCTTCATTTGGGTTTTTTTTTTTTTCGGGGGGAAAATATCACGTTTTTCCCTGAGGCAGATGGAGGTTCGCATGCACCCGGCGCTCATAAACTCTTCCACTGTATCTTGTCGGTGAGAAAGCGCTTGCCAGTCTTCCAAATGTGAATTCGTACGAAAATGTCCCTTGTCGAGAGTTACGAGGTCTGGGGAGGATTTGAGATAGACGAGGTTGGGAATTTTGGATTGGGTCGTTAGTCGCGTTTATGGGTTTAGAAGTGAAACAAAAGACTTGGCGAATGGGGAAGTGGGGGATTGGAATAATGAGGGAAATTATGAACGGAGAATTTAATTGAATTAATATTTTATGATTGTACCATTCCAGAGATTTATTTAAATCAACAGAAATGAGTTACGTTATAGCAGAAATTATCAGAACTGTGAATGGAATAGTTAGAATAGTTTGATTTTCACGATCACTCGTCGTCATAGTAATTCAACACTCGATTCCGATTCCCCTCTGAATTCCATCCTTTGAATTCCTTTCTCATTCTCTACAGCTTCTAGGAAAATCCGTGCAAATAGGCCACACGCCTGTGATTCCCGGCAGACAACGCGAAAATTATAAAAAAATACGAACAATACCACGTCTTGGGAAAAATCAAATTTCACTTTCTTCCGATCGATGAATGTCAGGGCCTAAATCAAATAGTTTCATTGTCGTCTAGTTTTCATCCCCATTCTCCACAGCTTTATAAAAATACGTCCAAGTAGGTCATGCGTCTCTGATTCCCAGTAAACAACAGGAGCATTACAGCAAAACAAACGAAAAAGAAAAAAAAAACAACGTGGTGTGGAAAAATCAAGTTTTCACTTTTCATCAGACCGAGTAAAATTCCCTTTTACCTTTTATTTTCTTTTATTTAAAACGAAAACTATTCTCGTGTTCCAGTTTTAATCGTCGTCTCTTTGATAACGCGTTTCATTCCTTCTCATCTTGTACGAATGAAAAAGAAAGAGGCTATGGTAGGGGGCCCAGGGGGGTGATGATGGTGGTGGCGGTGGGAGGGGTGGGAAAGGGGGTATATACGGCAAGTGTCTGCTAAGGAGTGGACGCAAAGAGATTGCGGCCTGTTCACTCGTGAAAATACAAAAACCGGTTCGACTCGTGGCAATTCTCCTCTCGATGCCAGGCGCACACACGTGATTTTTGCTCTCCTCCCGTGTGGTGCACCTTCCAGTCCTAAAAACTCATTTCACTGCTGTGTGTATGCAGCATTTTTGACTGTCTCACACGCATGTGTGATGGTTAAAATACATTTTATTTGGTAGTGAGTCCGTTATTCCAGCCTGGGTTGAGTAAAAATCGGTAGCCACTCGGCAATTAATTATTAATGCTGGTGGAATACATTAATGTATCGGTGTTATTAAAATTATTCAACGGTCCACGATTACGACGTAGGAAATGGAGAATAATAAATGTGGATAATGGCCAGTGAATTTTTAGTTTAAAAATTCACGGAAAAGTCACAATCACGATATTCAGGTCAATTATATTTGGAAAATCAATAGGTGGGAAGACTTTGCGTAATTTGATTGCGATCAATGACGTGGAATTTAAAAATTTAAAGCAATAAACCACTGACTTATGGCTCGCATTTTATCATTTGGGATTTCATACAATTTTCAGAAAAACTCGCAATATTGCCATTCGAAATTGTTCCAGTGATATTTCTGACTTTTCTCGGCTGAATTTTTTTACCTGAACTCAAAAAAATGGTTGCACACGGAAAATTTTATTGCTTTGTCAAAACTTTCTGCTGTAATCCCTCGTAGATTTTTATCGTCTCGTAAAAAAATAGTGTCTCTTATTGCATTGTAGTTTTTAACGACAAGGGAAAAATTCTCTTTTGAAAAATTATAATCACAATAAAATACATGAATATTTTAGGTAAATTATTTGGCCTTAAAAAATTCGCATTATTTTCCATTAATATTTTAGCTACTAATATCGCTCATTAGAGTTTGGATAAATTGAAATGAATTCTAGAACAACTTGAAAAAATCACAACGCAGTAAAATTTTACTATTTTTCACGATTGTTTGCAGTAATCCCTCGTAAATTTAGTAATGCTATCCCATAAAAAATAGCTTCCCTTATGGCACTGGATTTTTTTAACGACGGGTAGACAATTCCCTTCGGCTATAAAATTAAACAGTTTAATATTCCAGAAGTAGATTAATTTGGTGAAAATAAAACGCATGGACCTTTCCCATAAATTGCCGGCCCTTAAAATTTTCCGAATCGTTTAATTCGTCATTTTACGAGGAATCTGTTGACATAAAATTTTCCGAAAATTCTTAAACGCTGCCGTAAAAAATAATCAAATTGGATAATGTTAGTTTCGCAATAGAAATCGTAATTACCCTGAAGGATATAGGAAATTACGTCGGTTTTATCGCTTGAAAATGGGAGAAGTTCTTTAAATATTCATTAGAATTAGAATGTTGCACTTAAAAATAATTTTAAAGCTCTTGATTTTTATTTCACATGAATACAAAAAATTCAATTCAAATTAAATGAGCCAATTAAAGACCAAGATCAACTTCCTTCACTGCATTTTATTTTTCAACGGCAGGTGCAACATTCTCTTCAGCAACAAAAGTAAACATTATCATATAAATTTCATCGCACATCATTCATCCAGACAGGCCTGTACATATCACACTATGAAATGCACATCAGAAATGAAAGGGGAGTGAATCGGAAAATATGCAGACACGAAAATTCTGCCCGAGTTAACGTTCAGTACAGACAAGAAACATTTAGTCGTTTTAGCGTCTCACAGTGCGAAAAAACATATAGACGCATGTTTGCACGTTTCTTCTCCCTCTAAACCAAGAACTAGTGTACCTAGACGCTACCATAAACAGTAGACGAGTTTATTTTTAAACTGGCGATTAAAAAAGAAAAAAAAAAGAAAAATCTCCTTAGGAATAATATGGTTTTTTTATTCGCTTCACGGAGAAAAGAAAAAGAGAATTGTAATTATTGAGGGACGTGACGTGATGCTATGGAAATTGAGGACAGGTGGTCGGGGATAAAAGCTATTAAACAGATTGAATATTACCCTATTTTACCTGAGAATGCAATCAATACACCGGGTGAAACAAAAAAAAAATATTTCAGCCTCTATTTTTATAGGTGTTGGTGGTTGAGGTATTATTCCATCTTTCTCGCGATTATCTAATCCAAACCGCTGACTTGGGCACGCGCTCTAACCGCAGTAGCACCTGCACACGCTAGTCTTACCTCTTCTCTTCGCCGTCTTAAAGGGCAAATACCAGTGTCTAACATGCACAAACTAAGATGAATGGTAAAAATTAGATTAATGTCTACCGCGAGTTTCTCATTCGAGTTTTATTGATTACTCGACGTTCTTATTCAATTATCGAATGGTAAACAATCGTGGGCGTTAACCACAGAATATTACCTGGAGATAATGAGTAATTTTGGTTGAACATATTTGAGAAAATGAAATTTTCAATTAGCCCAGTACTTAATGACGAGTTGTTAAATTTCTTGATCTTGCAAAAATGTTTATAATGGTTTTACTGTTGGAATTAAACGGAGATAGATCTTAAAGAAGTGGGATTTCCTTAATTGTTTTTAATTATTAATTACTCAAGATTGACAGGGGGAATATGATCGATTTATTTTTCATTTTGGAAGTAATTTGATCTAATTTAGTTGAATCGTATAGTTCGTTCAGGGAATGGGAAAATTGCAAAATTTTTTCCTCGAAATTTCATGACTAATTATCGAACAGTGAAATTAACACTCGATTCGGCTAATCGCTGTGCGATGTTAAATGCATTGCCGTGTATATACAAAGTCCATTATTGGTAGACGCGCGAAAGATCAACGTACGGAGTCCTCCCAAGGTCCGGTGAAGTAGAAAATTACCCGGAGCCAGCTATGGCTAGTCGCGACGACGCGTAGCACACGCATCTCCGTGAGGTATATTGGACACTCGCCAAGGGATCTCCTTTCCCTCTCCCTCACAGTTTGTCTCCCTGTTGACGGTGTATGTGTCGTCCTGGTCTCTCTGGTACGCACTTCATGTATCTCATCGGCCCGGGCTGTCTTCATCACAAACAATAGATTCTGAAGATTTTTCTTTTTGTTTGCGATTGAAATGAGGGAAAATAAGTCTTTGCTGTATTAGCGAGAGAATTTTAATTCTCATTAATGCAGAGTGTCCTGTAGATTTCTTGGCTCATGTCACTCGGTAACAGGTCATTCGTCTGGTGCATAGGCGGAAGAAACTCGGTGTGGAATTAGAGAAAGAAAGAGTCAAGCGGAAATTCAATTTCCCGAGCAGACGACAATACCAAAGAGCGTCGAAGAAATTCATCCCTCGATGAATTATTGAGATTGCAATGGAGTAATAAAAAATTCATATGCGTGGAAAGGGAGGGGGTGGGAGGGGGGAGGACGGAATTCGATAAATTTATGGAAATGATGAATTTTAATGTTAAACCTTCGGGGGAAAATTCGTGTTGTGGAAGGATTCACGAGACTAGATTGGGGGGTTTCAAACGCATTTGGAGATTAAAATCCATAAGTAAAATTGAGGAAAAATGATATGAGTGATCGGAGGCTTTTCAATATCGTTTGGATTATTCTAAAAAAAAATATGTGGTTATATGGAAAATCATTTGGGGGGTTTCAAAGAACTTTGTGAATGCAATATTATGTAGGAAATTGAGATAATGACCTGAATAATCGGAGATGCTTGAATTATTATGTTGAAATGATATTTCCCCGAAACATGTATTTATTTGGAAAATAATTTTTGAGGGATTTTTGTTGTGAAAGGATCGGTGAAACTCGATTCCAGATTTGGAACGCACTTGTGGTTTCAAATGCATGAGTAAAATTAAATAGAAATGATCCGAATAATCCGAGACCTTTGAATTTTGGTCGGATTATATTTCACAGAACATACGTATTTATTTAGTGAATAATTTTTGGGGAATTTACGTTGTGGAAAAATTGATGAGACTGAATTGGGGGTTTCAAGCGCATTTGTGGATTGAAATGCATGGATAAAATTGCGATAAAAATGACCTGGATAATCACAAATGGTTGAATTATTTCGTTGGGATTATATTGGGAAAAAAAAATATTCATTTATTTAGTAAATAAATGCTGGGGTTTTTAACTGCATGAGAGGATTTGCTGGAAAATGTCAGGAAAAATCAGTGGTTTTTGGATGATGTTCAGTAAAAAATATCCAATAAAGCATTATTGACATTTTCAACCGTCAATCTCAACCGTAAAATTTACATTTCAAGCATTTCGAGATTTTTTACAGTGCATTTTATAAATTAAAATTGCATGAGATGAATTGAAGGGATATGCCATGAATAATTGGTCGGATTGAAATTATATTCCACGAACAATGCTCATTTATTTAATAAATAAGTATTGGCATTTCAAAATGTATTTGTAAATTAATACGCATGAGGTAAATTGAGTGGAAATGACGTGAAGGATTCGTATTATCTCGTTTTTAAATTATTCAATCAATAATTTCCCACAATTATTAATTATTTACGTGACCACAAATATTGATAAGTACGAAGGGAGCAAGGGAATCCCACGTCACTGACCTGCCTCCCAAAAGGCCGTTGCACCTCCGTAAAGTTGCGTCCTTGGGAACGAGAGCGACGATACCTTTCCCCTTGTCTGCGTTAAAGAGAAGATAACTCAAACTCCTGATAAAAACAGTGCATAGACACGTTGAAGAACGTGACGCTGACCCACCTCATGGAACAGGGCCCATGGGAATTCATTGTGATGAATATTGTCTCAGCATTCAAACCCATCAAACGTATTATTTTCACATTATTAAATTTTTTATTTTTGTTTATTTTTTTTACCCCTTATTCCCTTCTCTTGTGAAAAACACTCGGAGGTAAAGAGTTTTAACACTCGGCATTTGTGATGACTCGATCCGCCCACAGTCACGGATATATAACCCGTGCATTACGGGGTACAATGGGTGCAAACTGCGTTACAGTGACTCCTTTGTTATCGCTCTTGTCGACGTCCCAGTTTCTTCGCTCCGACACACGCGAGAGACCCACCGAGCACTCACTCATCGTTTATACCACTCACCGGCTATCATCGTAATATATACGTTGGAGGTGCCTCGCATCACATGGGGATACCGTTTTACTTTTTTATTTTTATTTTTCTTTATTTTCCTTCAGGTACTGCGGGTCATTCATTCATTACTCGCGGGCATTTAATTTCAGGCCGTTCAGATCACGCGCTGCAACAACTTGCGATCCTCAGTCGATCAATTATTTTGGTTTAGGCAGGGGGGGGGGGTTATAGAGAATTTGGAATGAATAATAGGTGGGCCTGAAGGAAGAAATTTGAAAAATTTAAGGAGTCAAAAATTCAACGCATATTCTTCGGTGAATATCTCTGAAACTAATGGAGTTGGAAAAAAATGTGAAGAGACAAGTTTTGTAGGTCACGAATATCTGTAAGAAAAATGTCTCTTGTCATTTTTGTCTAAGTGTTCTTGCTTCAGAGATATTTCCGATGTAATATGCAAGTCTATTTGAATTTATTTTCTATGAGAAATCAAAGTCTACAGATTATTTTTAAAATACTTTAGAAATGAGTGGTTCTAGAGAAAAATGACAGGAGAACTTTTTTGTAGGTCATGACAATCTCTACAGAAAATGTCTTTTGATACTTTTCTCTAATTTCTTTCCCTCCATAAAGATATTCGCAATATCACGAGTAACTCTAGTCCAACAAATCTTGATTCATAAATAACTATTTCTCTCTGGGTCGGGAGGTCAATTAAACAGCCCAGATTACTTGCGAAATATCTTTCGAGTTAGTAGATTTGAAGAAAAATATTGAGAAAACTTTTTTTGCGTTTCATAAAAAAATTCAGATTAAAAATATTCCATCATATTTTTTTCCTCAACTTCATCACTCGCCTATTGGCAATAATCATTCCAAACTAATGTCATCAGAGTTGGTTTCATCCAGACAAATCTTCCTCATTCCAACTCACCTACATATATACACTACCCCACATTATTCGGCAAAGACCTCGTGTGCTACATGAAAAAACATCAGACAGCAATTCCCCGAGTTAATAAAATCCTTTACTAAATTTGTCTCTTCGCGCTTGTAAATGTCTGCAACTCAATCCCAACCTCACCTTAAATTTCCCAACAGCATTATAACCCACGAGTACGTAAAACCAAACGAAAAAAAAAAAATAATTCAAAAGAATGGAAGCCACCGGAAGGACCACGGTCATTAATTCAGTCGTCAGTTGAAAATTTTACGATGACCAGTCACTCTAAATTCTCACCAGGCATTCAAACTTTACGGGTCTTCTAATACCAAGGTCTGCCCTCCATACATATGCAGAACCACTTGACCATATAATCCCTCAACCCCCCTCAAATTTACCCAGCAATATCCCATCCCCCTATTTTTCCCGTCTACCCTTTCAAAAAATAAAAATAAAGAAAGAATGATTACCGGTGAAGACAATTAGCCCTGATTTGATTGATGCCCTCGCCAAAAATACCAAGAAAAGATGATTATTTATCGTTGGACGAGTGTTTTGCCTCACAAGTTCTCACATCCCCCCTTCCACCTCCTCATCCTCCTCCCCCCTCCCGCCATCAACATTTCACAAGCCCAGGGCAAATGAAAAATTACTATTGCCCTGTTCTTGTCACTTTGAGACATTTTCGCGTTGCAGTAGAGAGGGTACGAGGTTGGTAAGGCATGCGTGTTACGTACCCTCCTGTGAGGCCATCGCCACAAGCACCAAGATGCGCCTCCAAGTGTTTGTTGATTGGTACGCATTAAACCCGAAGGGGGTTGGTGTGGGGAGGGGGGGGGGCGGAGGGAGGAGGTAGACTCCTATGTATACCAGAGGCTTCTCGCGTTTGCAAATGCCAAAATAGCATCCCAACCCGTTGGAAAGATGTGCATTTGTATCGTCTGGCACACGCAGTCTCACTAGTCAATCGTTTCATGCGATGTTTTACATCATACGAAAGATATTGAATACATTTTTCGAGACGTTTACACATGATAAATAATTTTGTTGTTGAAAAAATTTGTTTGGAAGATATCGATGTTTTGGATATTTAGGGATTGAAATTTTGAATGTTGGGATTTAATCGGGGGGTTGGAATGTATTAATTGACTGAATGGATGGATCGAAGTGAAGGGTTAACATATAGATCTAGCAGATGGATTTATTGATCCGGTATATCGATACATTCATTTTGCGGATGGATATAGGTATTTAATGGATGACTGCATTGAAATATTTGATTAATTATGGGAGTTAATTGATATCGTGGATGAGTGGTGTGGGAATGGATGTTTCGAGCTGGTGGAACTATACTGATTCGAGATATTTGAATAATCGGGTGATATATCTTCATGTTCTCGCAAACAATCGAGATATTTTCGGTAGTTGTAGGTTGAATAATTTATCAGTAATGTTTTCACCTTTTTATCGGTTGTAATTCCCTTTCTCATTCAACAATATCTTCAGAAAAAAATAGTCACATGATCCATTGTCAATAATTACCAATAATCAGCTAATTGGGGAATAAATCGTTTCATCACTTGAACAAAGTACAGATATAGTTGACATGATACAATGTTTTCGATCGTTTAACATTGATTTAATACTCAAGCCGTAAGATCGGTATCATATTTATCGAGTAGTAGCCAAGTCATTTGTCGCACTGACCTCCGAGTATGTCGAGGTTAATTCCACTGTAACTCTGAACGACACGTTAGGACTATGTTACTCTCTATACCTAGGTTACGATCCAATTGTGAGTTAATTCATCACTCTAAATTAATCAGTTATTTTTTGCAGCCCCTTTTAATTATCTCGCGTTGTTGTTTTTTTTTTCTCGTCGTTTTTTTTAGTTCATCTTTTTTTTTTTTTCGCTCTCGCCTCTGATGAATGACCACTGGGTTCAACGAGGGATATGAAAGATAACACCGAGACCCTAGTGCAGTTTCACTGCAGCTGAAAAACAGGAGAAAAAAAAATGAGGGGGGAAATGTTAACGCATATCCATGCACCAATGACTCTCCAGTCCTCTGTCGATTATGACTGTTTGAGACGCGCTAATGACTCCATATTTACACTTATTGCCTCGGCTTTAATGAAACAGAAAGCAAACGTTGGAGGGAGAAAAAAATGAAATATTCGTCTAGACAGATTCAACTTTATTAAGAATTAATTGGGGAGAAAATTGAATTTTCCGTATGATTCGGAATTTAAATGGCAATTTTTCATCTTTTTCTTGGGTTTGTTTCACTCTTTTCGGTTGTTTTTTTTTTATGGGGCACATTATACGGACAGGACCTTGAGGCGGACGGACTGGTTACGAGCCTCGCACGCACCTCTTCTACCGTCCATTTTTTTTATTCATCCTCTTGGCTCTCTTTTGGTCGTTTTTTCCTCCAGTCACCCCAATCTCATCGGTTCAGGCAGCTGGAGAGGTGGAATCGTAAAATTTTTTAGGGTTTGTTTTAGGGGGAAAATGGGGAGTGTTTGCTCAGGGGAGGATTAATTGAACTCAAGTTGTTCAGGTATTTTTCCTTTCTTTATTGTGACTTTTTTTTATGGTAAACTAATTGGGGATTTAATAGCGAAAATTCAAACTTCATTATTGTTTCCGATGGAATTAGGTTTAATATTGATCTTTATTATTGATAACAGTCATTCAAACTATTTCAAGTTTATAAATTGGGGAATTCTGGCCACACAATTTTTTGCGGCCGAAGTTCTATTTAATATTGCTTCCCTCAAAATTGTTTCCAAACTTTCCTTCAATTGTAGTCCCACCACCGCTTATCTAAACAATTTGCCAAAGTTTTGCTCATATTATCAACTATCATTCTGGTCGTCCACTTCAATCCCCTAGGAATCTGCATCTAGCAGTTTGAATATTGAAATTTTCATCACAGTGAATAGAAACCAGGAAAATTCATGGAAATACTCTATTGAATTTTCATGTAATTATCAATTCACAGGGGTATTTTGTGATAAATATTTGATCTCTTTTTCTTCAATCAAATAGCCGAGTTATCAGCTTGCTATTGTCAAAAACTTTCCTTCCCATAAAATCCCAAAATTCATAATTTCTGTCTCCCAACGTCAATTTAATATGACTCCTCGGAAAATTGCCTCCAAACTTTCCTCCCATTTTATTCATATCATCGTCTATCTAAACTAGGTCCCAAAGTTTCATGCAACTCACCTCTCATCAGCAACCCCAACTTCCCCAGGAATCTAGATCGGAAACTTTAAAAATTGAAATTTTCCATTTAATATTCCAAGAAATTTCACCCCAGGCAATACACTCTTGAACCCTCCGTTCTATCTATTTAAATTAATTATAAAATTTGCAATTGTCAAAATCAGGCAAACGTCTTCCTGAATTCACCCCCAGGGGTAGTCCTAGTGAAACTCTGACAATTAAAATTTCCCAAAAATCTTGAAATGTTATTAATTTTCCCCTGAATCTCACTGCAACATTGCACCCCTGAAAATCACATCCAACCGTTCATCTAAACAATATCTCAAAGTTTCGTTCATATCATCAACTCTCACTCTCATCGCCCACTCCCTCCCCCTCCTACTCTCAGCGCATGTGAGCCTCGTCTGCATCTGGAAGGAAAAGACGATTTAGCGATGGTGGCGAGGGGTCTGTCGAGGCGAGAAATGAGAATCGACGGCGATGAAGAAGGAGAAGAAGTCCAGTGGATGAGAGAGAATCGATGGTGAAAATACGCCTGCGCCCAGCCAGTGGAAGCAGGAGGGACTGAGAATGAAAGTAGCGGGGTGGTAGGGGGGGGAGGGGCGGAGGAGGGGTGGCAGAGGCGGACAGAGGAGACCTGGCAATACACGGGATCATTGAACTCTAGAGCGGGTACCAGTGTGACGGTGTGCGTTGGTGCGGCATTTGCGAACGGTGCATCGTGCACCGCCTCGAGGGGGGTGGGGGGGGGGATAAAGAGAAACGATACGGGGAGAGAGAATGAGGGAGTGAGGGAGAGAGGGCAGTGCAGGGGAGAGTATAAGGCCAGGCCAGTCAGTAACGATGTCATTAGTTTAGTCAGTCAGCGAGTCAACAACTGGCGCTGCATCGTCCTCTGCTTCACCGGACACTCATCTCCCTCTCGGTCTACCGATCGTTCCCCCATTCCCTTGGACTCTTGACTTTTTTTCCAAAATGGTGGTGGGAAAATTGGTGAGGTATATGGGGGGAAGGGAAAATAATCCCCGAGACTTTGAGATGACCGAAAATAATTGATGACAGGGGAATTATAATTTGTCGGTTGAAGATATTCGGAGTGAGGCGACATGCCTCGTTACTAATTTGGCAGAGATGTCGGATATGTGATGCTTGCGAGTCGCCGAAACTATTAGGACATGACACTTGTGATTTTTGGGATTTGTTGGATTCCAGGGGGACATTTGATTTATTTTTGGCGAGAGGGGGTAAACAGGGGAATTGTTGTAAATGAGGCATTGAGTGCTCTGGGGGTAGGTTATTAGTTTATTAGGTGGTGAGAGAGGTTGTAAATGGTGAATGGATTTTTCATGTTTTTATGCCTTTCACAGGTCAATCCAAAACTTCCCAATCTTTTCATCTGTGAAATTCATTCCAGGAACATTATTTATTTAACTCCCGGGAATACATGCAAACAAATGAATGATAATTAAATGAGGCTGTTGTTTGCCAAACAGCTGAGGAAATGTTTCGTACTCTAACAAGTCGGAAAAAAAAAATTATAAGAATTATGAATCAAGAACGAGTGCTTAATTCCACTCTAATTGTAATTCATTCGGGCACGTAATGTCTCGTGAGGGAATGCGATAGATGTGGAAACGTGAGTGTGAATCGTTGAACGTTATATTCTCAAAGGCAATTGTACTCCGGGGAAATTCAATAGTTCACACCTTTCTCGTTTCAACTTTTTTGATAAAGCATAGGGGGAGAGGGAGAGGGGTGACGTAACCGCTTGCACTTTAATGTTGAATCGATTGAATAGAAAGTACTATCGTACACCGAGTAACCTAATGAATTTGGATTCATTGTTTTATTGTTTATTTATCGGGTGAATTTAGTCCTGAATTTTTCAGGGAATGTGAGAGTCTTGAAATGAAAGTAATGCATCAATTTCTTTTTGTTTGTCTGTTTTGACTTGGTGTAACGAGTGAGAATGTGGATTGATGCCCGGGTACGTTGATACGCGGGCCAACGATCTTTTCCATCGTCAAGTCGGTCAGTCGTTGAGAGGCATTTGGCGTGAGGAGGAATAGAAGCCCGACATTTTACGACCCTTAGCGACCTTAGTTCTTCCATGAGGTTTTGTTTAGTCGAGAGTTACTCAGGGTCAATAGACGAATTTTTTTCGTCTACATTATTCCACACGAACAGCAATGTACAGTAAAAATTACGGTGAGATAAAAATTCACTGCAATTTTAAATATTTTCACTGCAGCTGAAGAACAACTGGAGTAATCATCACTCTCCTCTTCACAGTCCCAACTAAAATTACCATATAAAAAAAAATCTCCAATAAAATAATTTTAACACGCAGACAAACATCTGAAAATCCTCCAACCTCTTCATCATAAATTCCTCACTCCACGCAGATTATTAAGATAACTAGAAAGGTAACCAGTGTGAATTACCCAATGAGATGATTTCAAAATTCCCAACGTCGAGGAAAACAGAAAAATAAGAAATAGAGAGTGAGTGAGAGAGAGAGAGGGGGAACTGTCTCTCGGGCACACGACTATCGTAATAATAACTACCGGTGGAGCACAATCCCCTCTTGATACACAAAGTTTAATAAGAGAGACGGAATAAGCGCATCAAGTGCTCCCCCCCCCCAGGGGGTGGTGAGGAGGTATGGATGGGGAGGGGGAGGTGTGCCGTGTGGGTGCCTCTTGCGGGGTCGGTGGCGAGAAAAAGCGTTTCATGCATCAGGCGGGTCAACGATCTCCCTCTTTCGCTTCGCAATGTGTCTCCTTTCCAGTGCGTTTATGTATCAAAGCGATTGCGTGACGACACGCGTGTACATATGAAATACAGTATATACCACTGTGACCGACGACTCGACGCCTCCAGAGCATCGCTGGTATCCGTTCGATATTAAATGTATGGTAATGAGGCTTTTTGTCTTTAGTGGGGAAGGGAGAACAATAAATATTGTTTAATTAGATTTTTCGGGACCATTTTTACTGCAATTCTCGGTTTATCGGTCTGACATTTGAATTTTATTTTGCGATGGGCTTTCAGTTGACTCGTGGTGAATGTTTATGCGTCTATTTATTTGTTTAAATTATTTTTTTATACGTGGAATGCGCGGTAAGGATTTAGTCTGATGTGAGAAAGCCAGAAAATTCTTTCACTTTATTTGTGAGGTTTTTTTTCGGGGATATTTATTCGGTGATGAGCTTTGGGGTAAATCTTGGGGGAAGTTTATCCATTTGTTTAACCATTTATGTTATTTATTTGAGGCATTCGTTTATTTGAATGGTTTTCGATATTCCGATGGGGGAATAAGGCTTAAAGTCTTTGTGCTGCAGCCAGAAAGCTCAGTTTTATTCATTTTTTCGTTGATATTTCCGATCCAATGGCCATTTACCAGTTGACATTTGAAATTTATTCGATGATAACCTTTGGGTTGAGTCTTTATGAGAGTTTATGGATGAGTTTAATTATTTTATTTCATTGCAGACTATTTTTATTTTTCCATGATTTCGAAATGAAAAGTTTATTGATTAGTTATGAAGAAAGGTTGGGATTAATAAATAAAATGATATTTTTATTCGGAAAAGTTGTCAATTTAACATTTCACGGGAATTCCTTTATTTATCATTCAGTTATAAAATTAAAAATATATAATTAATATTTCAATATTGATTTTTATCATTTGTTTGAAAAATTCATATCAACGTAATGATAATTCACGTAACAAGATCGTAATAGTCCAGGTGTTGCACCTGGCAAAATACATCCACCTGAATTGTGGGCAAAGTGTTTGACTACGTAACCACAAAGTGCCCTAAAAAATTAAAATCCCTCTCCAACTATTTTTATTCTCATTTCGCAGTATTTCTTTTTCTTCGTCTACTTGGCTTTATTTTGCTGAATTAAATGAGGCAATTTGTTATTGCGTTGATGACGTGATACACTGATGTCATTTTAACGTAGGTTTTTCACAGCAGGTAGTTATTTAGTTGTTGTTATTATCGATTTCCAACAGATTACACTCATCATGCGCAAGACCAATCGAACACAATATTTTCAATTCATTAAATTCAACATCGCTCCAATATTGGCAGTTAATCTGGCCCCCAATATCTTCCTCCCATGATTACTAAATATTTTCCACCATTGAACAATTCGCCGAGTAATTAATGCCCTATCGCTGAGCTGGAACTAATTGTCCTCGTTACTTATCAACCAAAACAAATTCGAAACAATGATGTTGATGGAATGAAAAGGAGAAAAACAAAAAGCTTCGACCTGACAACAAAAAAAATTTCCATTGTCCAATATCGATAGAGTCATAATGGTAGGCTCAGTGCGTCAGACGTGTGGTCGCCAGTAACGATTACATGGTTAATTAATTTACCGTTTGTCTAATGTCAATGTACGACCCGATTCACATGATGTTGCACGTCGTATTTTTAAATTTTTTTTTAAGCTCTTTGCGTTGAAATTGAATTGACGATTTTTAACGGAATTATAAATCGTGAAAAATTACTTCCTCGTGGGAGGAAATGATATTAATGTAATGAGCCCGTTATCGCGGATCTCAAAGACAATAATAAAACGAGTCAATGCCAATGACCCGGAGAATCTCGACGAAAGCCTTGATGCAGATTTATGACCCGGCTTTATAATGTCATACTCATTATGTGCAGTCGACGATTTTCCTTCGCATTAAATTGATGTTACTTTAAATAATTGGAACGATTTGCCAATCAATTTCTTCTTTGTTTTTGATGAAAATTGATTTGTAAAAAACGATCCGACTAGTCAATGAAAAATAACAGTACAACTCATACTTTATTTTTAGAAGCCGAATCATTTCGTTGTTAATCAATCGTTTAATTCAAGAATTCCCTATCCGACAAATATTTCCAATGTTTAACAATTAAAATGACCAACTTAATCAAAAGTTATTCGGTAAATTAACCATTTTTTTCATTTTATGTTTCAGGTAAGAGCCATTTTCAAGTAAATAAGCCCATGAGAATTAGTTCCACAAGTTCAAGGTAGGATTTATCAACAAGAAACGATCTTTAAGTCAACGATTATATTCTTTTATTTATATGTTTCATTAATTTGAAAATCATCTGAAATTCTAATCCTCGCTTTAGAGATTTCTTTGATCCTCAAATTAATGTCTACTTCTCTCATTAACACAGGGAATTTTCCAATCACGATTGTAATTAAAAATGGCGGATGATATTTATTAAATTCGGTACCTTTAATTCAATAGATTTTATTTGAATGCTTGTTGCGGGGTATTTTTCTCAGACGAGTGCGAGTATTTACGGGTGGCGCGTGTGTCCGCCAAGTACAAACTGGTTTTCACGAATGGTATCGGTTTCCGTTGGAATCCGGGAGCAGTTGAGTGCACATATGCAGGGGTAACGAATCCAACACGTGAAAAAGACAAG
Source organism: Diachasmimorpha longicaudata (assembly GCF_034640455.1). Taxonomy (NCBI): domain Eukaryota; kingdom Metazoa; phylum Arthropoda; class Insecta; order Hymenoptera; family Braconidae; genus Diachasmimorpha; species Diachasmimorpha longicaudata. Next base: position 10,101,125 of record NC_087227.1, read on the forward strand.
GACCAATATTCAATACAACATTCAGTGATTATAACGATTGGAATTGTCGAGGTGCAATTATCCGCGTGCTAGGTAGCAATTTTTTTTATTGACAAAGTGATTGATTATTAGTACAGCTGATTGGATGGGAGTGGTAAATAGATGGGCCATTTATTTGTCAATTTTTGCAAGAATGATTGACAGAATTAAGGGGGAGACGAGGTGGGGTGGGGTAAATATTTTTGCTGGATCGAAAATAACGCGAAGGCCAGAAGGGGATTATTTCACGTGAGGTCAGACACGAGGGGTTAACGGTTGACATCTAAAGGTTTCGCCGTAGAATGCCTTAATAAGGAAATCACTCCCTTGACGGACAATCGGTGCAACAAGTCCAGACGGCGATGGAGATGTGTTAAGACAGAGCGGGAATGTTGTTTTTGCATTCGAATTGACGCACTGAATTCGTTTAATTTGCAATTTGCAATTTTTCTGGGCGGGATAACTTATTTTGACCGAAATAGTGTCAATCGATTTTGTTCAGGTCATATGCGGATGTGTGTGTGTGAAAGTCACTGATTGCCTGCCTACGATAGTTGAAAAAATCCCTTTTTAAATAATTTCAATTCACTTTCTTCAATTGGTGAATGAAAAAATCCTGAAATTCCTCGAGACTTGAATGAATTTCCCTGTCGTAGTTTACCCATTTCTCTGAATTCAAGTGCCTCGGTAATTTTTCACACCACGATCACGCAATCCTTGACCTTCCCCTTCGCATTGTCCCTCCCCCTCCCACAAATTGGCGCCGGTATTTCCTCCATTCGTATTTTTTTTTTTCTCCTCATTTATTCCTTAGCACAGTTTACCGACGGGTTCACTGACTCCTCCTGGAATTTCGCACTGTATTTTATTCAGTACTTCTTTTTGGGAGGGGGGCCACAAATTCAATTGTGCAAGTTGCGAAGAATAAGTTCAGTGGTGCCATCACCCTGGGGGCCTCTTCGTGACGTGGCTTGAGTGCATGAAAAAACATACCAAGGGAGAGTCGAAAATCTCTCTCCGGGTTAGGACACGCGATTCGTGACCGTCGCAAATCACTTACTCTCATTAACGTTAATTTCACACACTCGTTTCGTCCTTTTATTGTCTTTTTTTCATGGTTGGAGATTAAATGAGAGATGAGGATAGGCTTATTTATTATTTTATTTCTGCATCGGGTTAATTTTTTTAATTGAGGAGTAGATTATTTCTCGGTTTGCATTTTTTTGTCTTATCAAGGAACATTTGATATGCGTTAATGTCAAAATTAGTCCATATAGTCCACACATTCGATTCACCTTGAAAAAATTTTACATAATTAATAACTGGAAAGAAACAGGAGAAAATTCTTTCGTATTCGAATTATCTCGTGTCATTATGAGCTTTTCAACATCTTCAAGTGAAGTGGAAGTCTTGTGTTATAGATAAATGCAATGGGGCTCAGAAAATTTTATCAAAAAGAATATCCAATTCTCACGAATATTCAGCTGCTCATTAATTTGCATTGGGGTGACACTACTGTCCAGTAATAATAATTTTAGTAATATTAATTAATGTCAATTATACTTATTACCATTATTTGTCTAATGATTGGTTGACCGAGGGACAGTTATACTATTTCATTGGGTAAGAGGGATCGTTGGCTCTTGAGTGAAATCTAATTATTATTAAAAATTCAGGGTTTTGAACAGTTGAATTTTATGAACACCAGAGACTGAGTCCTTCACTCTCTGAAGACTCCAGGTATACCCAGACTGACATTTTGACGTATCGAGGACACGCGATACCCGCTGTCTACTATATATAATTTTTGCATTAATAATTATCCCGAGAAAAACGTCTCGTGTTATCAAAAAATACTGGGGTGTCAGTTTGTTAATATGAGAGAAAGGGGGATTTGGGGGAACTGCTGCCCGTTAAGGTGATCCAAGGCGTTATAATCGAGTCACATCAATCGAGAGATAACGAGTTTTTTTTTTCAATCATCGGAGAATGACGATTTTTGATGCAAGCATTCATTCAGATGAAAAAAAGCCAGTTTTTTTTTTCAAATAAATTTATTTTATATTGCTGTTGAACATTATTTGGTCCAGAAGGTCTTTTAAAAAACGGGAAACTGCCCCCCGGGTCAATCTATCGTTGCTAATAAATTTCCGATTCACTTTTGAATTATGACAGAGTAAAATGATAAAAAGATAAAGACAAATTTTTTTCAATGAGATTTCTCTTCGAATCTTTATAAACTCCCGGCTGAACCTCGGAAAAATCAAACTAATAAATATAATTCTCCATCTATACCCCATCCATTAGGCCCCTATGTGCCCCCTCTTAATCACTCGCAATTACCCGAGCAAATTGTAGATCGATTTCCGTCGGTTAAGTATCCCCGTACCGTCCCCAGAAACACCCCCAGCAAAAAAAAAGTTGAATGAATATACCAATGAAGAAGGGGATGCACTCATCGGCGTAACGATCCTATTTTACCCTGACTGATTTCACAAAACATCATCTCAGTATCAACCATCCACACTACCATACCACCATGAATAACTACCGAGGTTTTAATGAAGCCGTTAAACTGCCCGAGTTCGTAATACGAATAACGTGAATGACGATAATGCAAATTTTGTGGACGATGGATGCGTTTTATAACTGGACGTCAGTTGTCCGGACAAAAGGTGGATGAGTGGGGGAGGGAATGTACAGGATATTACATGGTAATGAAGCAATTGGTGAGCGCTGGTGGGGTACCAGGGGAGGGCCCCCGGGTTGCATCTTTAAAAGCCATGAGTCTCTCAGTGACCTCGACGCCACATGCTAATGCCGTTGGCAATGCACAGTAGCCACCCTCAGGTGAATGAAACTACTGATTATGGATTGGTCATGGATCGTTTTTCAAATTATTGGTAATTGTCAGGTATTAATCGAAGCGAGTGGATTTATGCGGTGATTTTTAGAAATCTTAATGGACTTGTTTTGATAGTGTCTCTTGGTTTATGAAGTGGAATTGATATGGCTTGTTGACTTGGATGTTGAAATATTTGATAAGAGGATCATTATTTTATTGTGGATACGGAGGGAATGAAATTTCACAATTGTTTTTTTTTTTTTTGGATCAAATTAAACCTTTTTTTTCTGAGTCATTAAGTTGTTTTTGGTGTTGGACAGTTCTCTGTCGAGATAATTACACTATTTTTTGAAACGATGGGGAACATAAAATTTGGGGCGGTGAAGGGTCTTCCGGCACCCGACGTTGCCGAAAACTTGATACACGTGTTCAAGTGGTGTAGGGTGAATTTGGCAATGGTGGCGACCGATTACCGAAGCGGGGGGTCCCACCGGGGGTAACGGACGGGGCACACAAATTATGTGCAGTGTAAACAGCCGTAAAGATACTTGTAATTTATTAGTAAAAATAAGTGAACTATATCTGGTATAAAAGAAATTCCTCAGCTCATTAAATTCATATTTGAACGTCTAATTTGAATACATAAGAAAAATAACAAACAAAACAAATGAAAAAACCATCAATTACCGTGAAAACGACGTGCAAATGACATTTCGATTGTCATGATTGAATCTTCAACATTCATCAGTGTTCAAGGTGAAGGAAATATTGCTGGTGGCCCGGCTGTCGAAACATTTGATAAGAAAATGTCATTATTTTATAATTGAAATCATAAAAATGTGAATGTTTTGGGTAATGTGATGACTTTTCGTAATATTTTTTATCAGAAAATTCATCTAGAATATTAACCGTTGGTCTTTGATTGGAAAAATGTGAACATATTTAAGATCACCACCTGGATAAAATAATTGAGCTGTTCTCCATAAAACTAATTTGTAAAATTTAACTAAACGTGTTCAGGGGAGGGTAAAATGAATTTGGCAAATTCACAGCTGCTCACACTGACGGAAGTGGATTTAAAATCCATTTCGATATTTATATTTGGCTACGAAAATAAACAACTAAAGGATGAAAAAAAAAACCGATTAATTGTCCTGAAAATCCGACGCAAATAACATTTCGTCCGTCATAACTAAATCTCCAACATCAATCAGTGCTCAAGACGAGGAAAATATCGTGCAAATTTATGATATCGTTACGCACGTTCCCCTCGGGGTTTTGAAATTTGATCATGAGATTCCGGGGGTGACGGAGTTGATCGCCCCACGGGACTTGTCCCGGATACAACGTTAGGTCGTTCGGTACCTAAGGAGTCGAGACCCCTCGACGTACCTCGTTCACTCAGCTCCACCCTCTTTTCCCCTCTTGGAATATTGGAAGAGTAGTGAGAAGAGACACCTGGCATTGCTGGGTGATGGTGGAATACATGTGGTGTTTCTTCTCGCACACGCAGGCGTCGTCCAATCCCCCTGCACCGACGGAAGAATGCGGCCAAGCGAGAAAAATTGACAGAGATATTTTTGTGGGCAATTTCAGTCGTTGTAACTTATATCTGTGGGTATTTGAGACTGGAATAACAGCAATTCGTTGGTTGATAAAATTCTTTATTTTCCCCACATTTTTCAATGGGAAAAATTTTGAATGTGCTATGACGAGACAAAACTATCACTGTCATTATGACAGTGGAAAGTCTCTTACTCTGTCAAGAGAATTTTCGTTGTCAAGTGCTTGGTTCGACACGCAACTCCGGAACATGACCAACAGAAATTATGATCCTCTGAAAGCCATGAGAAAAGGGGTAAATAAAGACAAATGAAATTATAAGATCCAAGAGCCAATGGGACTCAATCAGTCAGACATCCATGGCACGCCAGTATTCAACCATTGCCACACACCATTATCTCTGATTTACCAGCTGTCCATTCTCCTCACCGATAAATAGTCTGAAGGAAGAAGAGACACGTAAGCAAAAGCACTGTGTCCTTGCATTTGCTTTGCAATATACAGCTTTGGGCATGGTCAACCATTCGATACACGAGAAATGCAGGAGTGAAACTCACCTAGCCTTGAAGATACCCCATGGTACGGGTGTAAAACAGGACCCGGAGGCACCTCTACACTTCATTTTATCTTCCCAACTTCTTTCAAAAGGAGAATTAAATCAAAAAAATAAATAAATAACAAACAAAAGGACAAAATCAATTTATCTCGAGACTAATTTGCCTCGGACCTAATTCTACCAAAAATCGTGACTCAGCTGCGTCACCTTCAGAGTGCTAAATCTTGGTCAGTCGGGCTTGTAATTTAGTAGGCGATGTATTCTGACAAAAGCCCGTCGAGACTGAAAGTGTGAATTTTAGCACCTCATGGGCTGCAAGGCCACCGAAATATTCACCAAGTGCAAATAAATTACCCTGAGGAATCATCAATACATTGACATTCGGCTGTTCCTGTCAGTGATGCGTGCTGCGGTATGAGACCAAGTAGGAATGAAAAAAAATTCACATCCGCGCCTGTGTGGCCTTGAGGCCCAGGTGACCCGGCCAAGGTGGCGGTATTTTGGAAAGGGAAAGGATTTTTTCGGTGGTGTGACTGTACCCCTGTGAATTTCTTCATTTATTTCGAGGAACCATCGACTGGTGGAAGATTGAGTGAACGCAAATTCATATTTTCTCAAGGAAACATATCACCAATTATCCAGACTTGAGTACATACCCTAATAGCCCATCAATTTAATTGAAGGGATGATTCAGGAGATCAGTGGATACGGGTCAGTTGCGAAAGGACAACCACCTGAAATTTGTTGATGGATTTCAGAGAAGCGTTGGAGTTGCGACATCAGGGAAAAAGGTTCCAATGCTTGTGATGTCAGTGGTGCCAGTATTTTATTACGGTTTCGAGAGCTATGAGATTTTACGATGGTTAGGGCAGGACCCAGAGGATTCATTAAGACCTGAAAAATCACCGAAGGTTTTTATAACATCACGAGAGAATCTAGGTTTCGATATTACTGTCATCAGGTTCATGATTAATCATGTTAAAGAGGATTAAACATCAGTGGAAAATAACTGATTGGTAAATTGTGTAAAGAGAACTTACTATTCACTCAATCATTAATTCAGTCAGGTTTGATGATGATTGGAATTTATGTTGTGACAATTTGATATTTATTTGCGAATACATGAAGACTTTCGCAACGTTGATAATAGTCTGTGGATTCAAATAAACGTGCGATTCAGGAGAATAGATGATCTCGGTTAGTTGCAAAATGATAACTCACTGAAATTGCCGATGTCCTTGGGTTTTACGTACCCGAGGGTGTAAGGAAAGTAGAAGACGTGGGGATTTCGGAGACAGATTGAAATTGTTACGTCATAGGTAACTGGTTCCAGGATTTGGTTCCGGCTGGGACAAGACCCAGATAATTCATCAGGATCTGGAAAATAGCTGAAGAGTCTTACCCACCTCTGTGACAGTCGACATTTTGCTATTATTCCAGAGGATTAAACATACATTCCTGCTACACTTCTATCCCACGTTCTCATGGAAATGAACAAGCGCGTGCAGTTGAACGTGAAGATATGACATCTACAGTTTAAATACTTCGATAATTTTTGAAGTGTGTAATTCGATGAATTCAGATATGTATCAGGTTCTCAAAGAGATATTAGCTCACTCGATATCGTATTTTCATGATGATTTCGAGAATTTCAACGTCCACACGAGTGAATATCCGTTAGTCCACACTGTATTGGTACCTCTCACCAAGATACGAGAGAAGACCTCGATGAAAACCGTTAGATGGTACGAAACTGGTCCAATGATCTCTTGGGTACTCCTGGGTGTCTTGTCATCATTGGTACTTTTCAACTGGTGATACCTGTGCAAGGCTCGTCTCTATCTCTTTCTCGCTCACAACGAGGAGATCGATAATGAGCGATTAATCCAGCGTTTTACCAGGGCGAGACGTCCAAGAGCTCCTTTGCCAATTCTAACGGGAGAATCGCGTGTTACGGATTTTGTTTTTTCTCTTTTATTTTTTCACTGACATTTTTTTTTTTAACAGCATCGCGTCTCCTGGATTAATTACGGAGCCCGCGATTAAACATCTAATTTGTAATTACTAGGTTGGCTAGAGTATTGAAAAAAAAAATGAACATTATAAATGTTTCAACGTTGTCTGATGGGTTTATTTATTCAAGAAAAAAAATGATATATGGCTTTCATAAGTTTAGAACGCTCACGGTGGTTTCGTTTATTTGCATGTTTTTGTTTCACCGGATTTCGTTTGGTGGATGACTAATGTGGCGGGTGGCGAGGGGAAGAGAGAAAGCAAAGAAAGCCGCGTTGTATCGAGCCCTGTCTAGTGTATTTTTAATAATATTATTTTTTATTTCTATCTAATGGGATTAATATCGGTGAAGCGATTAGAGTGCTGAGGACTTGCAGTTATCTAATCTCGATAAATGCTGAAGGCACTCAACATTCCGAATCTAATTGACATTGAATTGCCTTCGCAATCAATAAAATTAAAGTGGCGAAGAAAATATCTTCATTTTGTGATGCTCTCTTATCAAATTGAGAATATCCAGGTGATGCGATCGAAGGTTTTAAATGATGTCAGTCGCAAGCCAGATTAATTTAATCACAAGTTCATAAATTACGACTGTTAGAATTTTCAACTGCAGATGAAATTTTGTAAACTAATTTCAATCATGTCATGTTGGGGTGAGTGTTTTCCAGAAGATGAGACTTGATGATTTCAAATTACCACATGGCCCCTCACCAAAGTCACCTACCAGCCTCCAGACGTCGTTTGGACTTTTTTTTTTTTGAAATAATCAGTTGTTCGAGACTATGGGCTTGAAAAATTCACGTTGATGTATTTTTGTCGATTTTCCTTTTTTCAAATATCAGGAAAGACTCTTTCGAGAAACGATTTTAGTCTTTACGATGGTTATTCTCGTCCGTACGAACTTTTGTATACCACATATTTTAGCTATTCTTGGTTAGTCTTGATCCTCTCTGGTATCAGTTAGTTGTCATCTCCCAATTTGACATGAAATATCAATTCTCGTAAATCATGCGTTCGTCTGAATCGATGGGGTATTATCAGAGTTGCTTCAGTGTTCATACACAATTGTGAATACATATTTTCGTAGATACGTATCGGCTTATCATGATGCAAATCACACTCGATAATAATCACCCTCTTTACCCAGAGTGCACATCAAACAGAAGCCTGAAAGACGCGTCGTCATCGTATCGATTCTCGAGATTTCTTTCCAACCCAGTTGGAGAAGGAAGTGTAAAGGTTCATTATCCGTGCCAATAATTCATGAGAGCACACAAAAGAAAGATAAACGCCGGAGAGTTGCAGAAGTATGGCAAGATCCAAAAGGGTTGAACCCTTTCTTTTTTGCATCATGATATCCTCTTGAGACCAAAAGGGTGCACGTTGTGACGCACATCGTACCGGGGGGGGGAGGGGGGTTGAACACGCTTGTCCCCTTCAATGGACCATGTAATTACTAAGGAGAAAAGCAAGGAAAGTCACCCTCCACTTGTCAACCCTCGGTATCCTACCAGTACCGTGGTTTTTCATACCGTACGAATGTTGGGTGAAACGAGAGGCCTATTTTAGTGGTGTCTTTATATCGCTATCAATCTTGATCGTCTGTTCTCATCCCATTTCACTGCAGATGTATCCTTGGTGTCAGGGCCAAGTTTAAGGTCACAAGTCGAATCGATCTGTCAACCGTCAGCAGACACTCATCATGCAATAACCATTCACAAAAGAATCAAAATGAAAGATTTTAAAATAAAAGGAGAGGGGAAAAAAAATATATGAACCCTTCAGGATCCTCGTGGCTTCCAAGAACTTCTTCACCGTCTCTCAATGAAACATCAGGATGAAAGGATTGCAAACCATTGCCTCTCTGGCTTTTCAGTTCCAATATTTTATTTGTCTTCAACTGCCCCTGGAAGAGACTTTGTGATTACAGTATTAGCTACATGCGAAGTGAAATACACCTGATGGTAAGGCGATCAATTTGCCACTGTTGCAGCATTTACGATCTCCAGACCGATTATTATCCTTACTTCGTGAAAAAAAAAAAATCTGCGGGCCGAAAAAAAAAAAAGTGACGCAGTGGAGAAGAAAAAGGTAGAAGACAACTTGCAACTGTCATTACTCGATTTGGTATTATGTATTACTGGCAATTACCTCTACCTTTAGCAAGCTTCGGCCTCAATTATCCGGTTATCATTCCTCAAAACTATCATCATGATGTCTGTGTACCATCTTTATATGCTCAATGGACGGATGTTCAACACGTGGACGTTTGGAATTAATGGATACCTTGGAGGGGGAGCAGTGAACATTGTCGTAGGTCTCTTTGTTCTGGTGAACTACCTTGCGCTAATCTATCAGCATTCATGTCTTGTCTTGTGTATAGTCCATAGAATGCAGGTGCATCAGTGCTGATAGAGCATTCAAAGTGAATTCTATCGTCTCTTTGTCTCTTGTTGATTTTAGTTTATGGAAATGGAGATGATTTTAGTCTTCCTGGAGATGGTTGGAATTGTATTTAATTTTGGTGAGATGAAGGGCGACCTGGACAGACTTTAATTGATTAATCTTTCGGGATTAAATCATTCGGCACAGATAATTGACTCAGGTTGGGGATGTCATTGATTTTGATGTAGCTAGGAGTGCGATGACAAGTGTGAAAGGGGGAGTAAATGATGGCGCTAGGGGTTTTTACACTATTGTAGCGATGAGGCCCATCATCATCTAGGATCAGGAGTGGAAAACTACGCGAATTATGAGTAATGTGGATGAATAAAAATAGTTGATAGTGACGTATACGTTGATTCTGGGTAAAGATTGATGGATTTTATCATCTTACCATAACTGGTTATTTCGGTTAATTGAGGTTATTAATCCGGGAATGTTTGTCAGTGTCGTCTAGAGATTACAGTCTAGAAAGAACGGATCAACTGATGATTCAGCAAAGGGGCAAAAGGATGGAGGAGGTTAACACGAAGTATCATCAAGATCCTTTCCGGGGGACCTAGGGTCTCAAGAAAAATGGTAGGGGCCTCACATTACCCAACGAGAAACATCAGAAGGATGCGTCGCACACGAGGCCCTACAGTCCCCCCCTCCACCCATTATAGCCCCGAACAATGTAACAAATACCCTCATCAGACTATCTCAGACGCCATTGTGCCTCACATTCTACCTCACCTCTCGTCCCAACTGCGGAATGCAATTTTTGTTTTTCCATTTTTTAATCGGTGAGGGGAAAAGAGGAATCAAGAAATTGAAAGAATGAAAATAAAAGGAGCTGAGGGGTGTGAGAAAGGATGAGATGACCTGCTGCTTTTGGGTTTAGGCCGCTGGGATGTAGTGGTAGGAATGCAATAATTCGGGAAATTAATGGATATGGGAATATATTAGGAGAAGTTTCCGGAAGGCGGTCTCGGTCAGACGAGAAATTTCATCTTTTCGGGGAAAATAACGAAATTCGAGGCATTTGAAAAAGATTGTCATCGAGATTTTGATGATAATCTTGTCCGACTTGTAGTTACAAATTCATGAGGAAGCTTTTCCCATGGGCTTTGGGATAGTTATGATCCTTGGGATATGGGAATATGTCAGACGGAAAAGTTTCCGGAAGACGTCTTATCGGGCGGAGATGTTTTTTTATTTTTCAAGGAAACAATTGAATTTAAGACATTCGGAGAAGATTATCGGGGAATTTTTTATGATAATCTTATCCGAGTTGTCATTGCAACTTTGTGAGAGGGAATTTATCATGAATTTTTTTCTGGGTTATGCCCCTTTCATCAACCCTTATCCGTCAGATTAGTGTGGGATGATTGGCTCTCTCATGGGGAAAATTGCTTGTATTTGTGCATTTTTTTTTATTGTTCTCTGGAAACATCAATGTCATGTTGAGGGCACAGACGCGCCATTGATCTTGACGAGTATATCCAAAGGAAAAAAAGAAAAAAAAAAGAGTCACCATACAGTATATCTTTACGACTGTTTGAACTCTACGTCATTCATCGTCTTTTGACGTTTCAGTGAGGATTGCGTGCAGTGTCTTTCACGTAACCTTCACCAACGAAATTCACGCATACGTACGATGAGAGAAGAAATAAAAAGTGATCCGCCCTCTTTTTTTTTCTCTCACTTGTTTCACTTTTTTTTTCATTCAAATAATCATGACTCGGTGTAAACCGACAGTGAAAATAATCCCCAAAATCTATTCTTCTCTGGATTTTTACATTCTTACTTCTCGAAGTGCTTCTTGTATTGATGCTCATCTCCGATATCATCTGGCATAAATTTTTATTAAGGAGTCACGACAAGCGTGGGGCCTTGACCTCGCCCGAAAATGTATACCACGCGCCTCTGTGCAGTGTTTCGTAATTTCTTTTTTTTTTTCTTTTTCGCGACCTCAATGTGAAATCGTCATGGTGGAACGAGGACTTCTTCGCCTGCCCAAAATGCTTTCGTGTGTAATTTCGATGCATCGCGAGGTGTTCCTCAATGACAATCGACTTATCTTGGGCGAAATAATTATATGATTGACTTTTCATCGTGTGGAGGGGTCAGTGTTTGGAAATTTTGGCTGTGAAACCTTCGTCGTCTGTTTGAAATTCAGTAGCGGAGCGGTGAATTCGATGATTCCAAAATGTTCACTTGAAACCATTTGATTTCTACGAAATTTTATTGAGAAATTCAACGGAAATCGATAACCGGCACGGTTTTCTCATTAATTCAATATCCCCACTGACGTAATTCTCTCGAAATTCCAGTGAAGCTATAACTTGATAAGGATTTCCAATGCGCCAAAATTTTCGAGCAGAAAGGCCTTCGCCACTATCTCTTAAAAAAAAAAATATCCCGATGTTTTTTTGCGGGCAAATGTTTCAGTGGGTTACGAAGTCCCAAAATCAAACTCAAAAATTTCATCGATGAGGAAAGAAACATTTCTACGATTCCCAGGGCGATCCCAGGGTGGTCTAAAAAGTGATACTTAAAACGAATCTTTACGACGCACCAGCCGGGTGGTGTTTTTTCAAATGCGTTTGTATTCTTTTGTGAATTCGCACGGTCAAAAGCACACATGCATGGGTACAACATCGCGTCACGCATTGAGGGCGAGTGAGAGAGGGGGAAAAAAAAAGAATGAGTGAGGGAGAGAGGATGCAAGGAGATGCTATCATCCATGCTAAATTGGATATTACTCGGGCACACCGAAAAAAAAAAAAAAAAAAATTCGCGCTGTGTTCGTACGAGTTTTACTGTTTTTTTCTTCTTTCTCTGGATGAGAGAAAAAAATGTACACCTCCCCCTCGAGGTAGCCTTGGACGTACGAGAATCCCCATTCGTGGGATTAAGCGCCTTGATATCGTCGAGTGCCCCTTTCTGATGCGATAAATATGGTAATCGGGAAGGTCAACCGGACGGTAAGAAGTAAAGTGTCACGATCAACCGAAACCCACGCGTTTCAAAAAATTGTGAAAAATCTATTGTTGGGAACGAAACGATAACACCGAAATCTCCAATAGAGGTTTTGTTTTATTGCCGAGCCGGAATGTATTATTTATTGATGTTGGCGTGGTATTTGTATTGGTTAATTCATGAGTGGAGGTGTAGGCATGAATATTTATTATGAAAAAAAATATCTGAAAAAATATTGAGAAAATTCATTGACAATTAGCGATATGCAAATTAAATTCTGCAACAAGTTTATTCTTAACGCCATTTTTGAGGTTTTTGAATTTTAGATATGAACATTGTCGTCGTTAGGTTCTCCTGAAACAGAGAAAATAAAAAATCGATATAATAACAACAATAAGGCGAGCATCGAAATAATTAAACAAATCAATAGAGCCCAGGAAGGATAAAGAATTGTTTATTTCAGGAGTGAGAAGGCTTTTTCCCTGCAAAATTTCCGTTGGAAAAAAAAAATTAATGCTTGAATGAATTGTCAAACAACAAGTCCTAATAGAAAAACCTCCATTGAATAGAAACCACTAGTCTCAGCCGCCCGTTATTCAGATTAATTGTCTTTTAACGGGTCGTTCCCCGTATTAAATGGACGTGCGTATTGCCTACGAAGAGAGAAACAAACCGGTGACATTGCCCATGTCACGGTGTCATACCCATTAACACCCTTACGTACTTGCATACACACATTATAAGCCACTGCGTCATTAATATCCATCTACTCCGATAGTTGCATCACGTCAAATTCATGCAACAAAGTCTTTATCCCCCGTTGAAATCGGCTAAACAACAGAGCAAAAAAATTATTCGTGTCAAACGCTGAATTTCGAAGCTCTTTGAGTTGCACATTAGACCTAATTGTGGCAGTCAGGAATTATTGATAACATAATGAATAGAAATTTCACTGAAAGAAGAATCCTCCGGACAAGAGTCGAGCTTCAAAATTAATCCGATATTTCTCTCCAGATTTCCTGCATAAAAATGAGCCTTTCAACTTTTCCAGATAAATCTCTCACGCTTCGGGCTCGTGATTTTTAATCTGGACAGCTTGACTATTGGAAAATGTGGAAGCTATAGCCAATATAATTTGGAAGCTCTACTATCCCACCCAAAAATTCCCTGCAATTCAATAGCGAATGTTGATATTCGGTTGTAAATTTCAATACACCGAGCAATTCTCCTCCTACCGCTCCTTAAAATTCTGGAATTTTACTAAATTGCCAGTAAAACCTGAAATTTCATGATTTTAAAATCCTCAAAACCTCCTCAATCCCCTCAAAACGTTGAAAAACTGATTTTTGAAAACATCTCTCCCAAATCCACACTGAAACCGACGCTCGTGCCCACTCCACTGATAGAACAGTCATCACACTTTTATCGAGTTTTTAAAATAACTGAAAATAAAAAAAGTCGGCTGAGCGTCGATAATCGATTGCCCCCAAGACGATACCCACCAAGCACACACCCAGACAACTGCATCGCCCCCAAGTGTCAACGGTTTTTCTTACGCAAGAAGTCTCGATGCAAGATCTATGTATAAATTTTTATATATACCCACAGAGCCGTATGTACACATCAACACAATGACCAGAAACGATAGAATTATCTTCCGGTAAGCGGGTGTGCACATCAGCCACATGGGCTCTTGTATTTTCTCGACCTAGAAATAAATAAATAAATAATAAAAATCATGCGTTGCAAGTCAATCGGCCACTTTCACCGTGGAAAATAACTCAAAGTTCATCGTTCCCTGGCATGCAATAAACAAATAAAAATGAGCGGAGAAAATTTGTCTTCATCCATTTTATCTAATATTTTCCATTTCATCGTATGTGTGTATGCATACATATATATATATGTGTGTGTGTATGTGTGGACATGTGCAACATGTTTTGACGTGTAGCTGCCCACACGCACTGAGCCCTTGTCGATGTGTGGAGGTATTTTAATGCACACGTACGAGTGACTGCGATCTCTGAGACGTATGTGTGTGTGTATGTGTGTTTGTGATACGCAAGTACTTTCACACGAAGAGGTGAACAACACAGTGCGGTATCCAGGCCAGGGGTGGCCAACCACTCCTCTGGCGATTCACTGGGGGAGAAGTTGCGGTGTCTTCACTCAAACGTCCTAATTATACGGTAATTAATCGGTATTGATGGGTAGGAAGATACTGTGATGTTGAAAAATTATATTTCAGGGACGATTGAATACACTGACGTGAAAAATTGCTCTTGTCAACGCAGGAAAAACTAGTGGAGAATTGGGGGTGGGTTAAAATGGTTAGGGGGGTTGTTAGCCTGGGGGCAAGATCTCACTGATTACTAAATTAATGAATGAATTAGTCATTAAGAAGAGTCGGAAAATATTTTCTATATTTTTTCACTGAACTAAATATTTTTTTATTTTATGTTTCAGGTAAAAATCCGTTTCATGTGAATAATCGAATGGGAATTGGTTGCACGTAGTCAAGGTAGGATTTATCCGCAAGGAAACAAATTGTTAATCTGATTGAAAGTCAGTGAATGCGTCCAATCAATCCTTCTAATTGAATTTAACGTGACGGTTTTCCACACGCCCGCAAATATTGGATTCTCTCGATTGCAAACCTTTTCAGAGGGGAATGTTAAAAGACCATTTTGGCTCACAATTTGCTGTGCCGCAAAAAATTGAGTTTCCTATTGTTACGTGAAATCGAGAAAAATTCTAGAACTACTCAATTAATATTTCATATTTCAATTAATTGAATACAAAACGTCTGACGTAATTCCCATATCTCCCTTTAATGATTTTTATCCCGTAGAATTTTTCATTCTCATAAATTATTAGGCAAGAGAAATTAATTGATAGTTGATTATCATGAAGTCAATTATCGTTTTTCTCCATCAAATGAATAGGAAATTTCCGGCGGTTGATTTCATAGGCATTTTTCTCATTTTTCCGTTAATGAAAGACAAAGTTTTATTCTTTATAAATATTTCCGGTCAATATTTTTTTAGTAAATCAAATACCCGACCCTTTGACCCTCCTAAAGGTCGAAAAATTATTTAAAAATTGCTATCAATCCCCCGACACTTATGAGTTGTTTTTTTTTCTGTTTAAAATTCTCGTAAAAAAATTACTCCATCGCTGAGCGTTTTAATTACAACTTTACATCCCCGAGGAGTTGGAAACAGGCTCTCAAGCGCCCTTCCCCCAGCCCATAAATTCACTATTAGGTGGATAATTGAAGGTTCTGGTACATTAAATCAAATATACCGTTTTCCCCTTTCGCCTGCGGTAGAAAAATAGCCCAACACGCATTACATGGCCCACTCGGTGATTTTTCCCTTACGTCCGTGCGAGAATACGTGAGAATATATGTTGGCAAGTTCATGTTCCCCCGGTGTCGGTGGGTGAAGGCAATTGTGATTTTTTTTTTCCGCTCTAGTTTAAGTAAATAATTCGATAAATAATTGCTTCACTCGTTTCTCACTGACTTGTCATGACTTTTATGGTAGCAATGTGAACCTACATCAACTTGTTGAAGTTTAGTTTTTCCACTTGCACTTCACACTTCAAGTTTACACTTGAAATTTGACGTGGAAGCGCGATGATTGAGAGTGAAACGTGCGGTACGTGGCGGAAGCGACACAGAGCATTTAATTTTGTGGCGTTTGAGGTGTTTCCTATTTTTAGAGAATTTTCGGGTTTTAGAAATATTGAATTTCGTCAGTATTCTGGGGTTTTATTTTCTGGGGCTCCAGGGCGGAAGATGAATGATATTTTCACACGAGATTATCATTTTTTTGCGGGAGAAAATAATTTAATAAACACAAGTAACTAAAAAATTATTTTCTCATAACATTTAGCGTAGGTTTGGGAAGCTCCTGGGGCACATTCACACGAGAGAAATTTTTCAAAAAGCCTTTCAAAGAGACGAGTACTACCCTCGGAATAAATAAAAAAATCACTCGGTGTAGATAAAAAATCAACAAAACATTGCACAAGACCCAACGAAATCCGATGACGTCAGTCTCTCATTTCACTCCCTCTACAAATTAAACGCTGTAATCTCAGATTATTCACGTCTGATCACGGTGGACAGGGACTTAGGGACATTGTAAAATGATCCTTACAGGATCGACTTCTTAACGTTGGAATTATGATCTGTATGGTGAAGTGTAACGAGAATGTCAGTTGGTCAGCGAAATAGTATTGCATAAACAAGCCTGAAATGATCCTATCAGCCTCAATCTCTACTACCTTTTTCCTTTTGCATTGTATTGGTTAAGACTTGGAATCGAAGAGAGCAGTGAGCCACCTCTCGCATCAAGAGGCCGGTGAACTCGTCTGATATCCGGTTTTTTTCAATCCCCTTTGGTTGGCTTCTGGACTAACCTGTGCCATCTTAGTTCGTTTGAAAATTTAATGAATCTTTGGCATTCTTAATAACCCATCCGGAAGGTCATTCCGCACTGCGGGAACACTTCAGGATTTTCTTGGATGGAAAATCCCCTTTTCTCATTGTCACAATCTCTACGTCGCTGTCATTATTTTGAAAATTATTTGTTAATAACTGAACAATCCTCGTCCTTTGCCGCTTCACAAATTGAAATTTTATTTTAAATTACATTTCTGCGGTCACTCAAGTCCGTAAAATTTTCCTAAAATGTCACTGTTGTCCTGACAATTCACCTACGCTGTCCACAATCATTAAATAAATTTTCCACCGATCTCCTCTTATCAATCCGCAGCTGATTGCATCTCAATATCCTGATGCGGTGTTATAAATCACTTCCCTGGATGAATACTTATCACCATCAGAATGATAAATGACAATTTCCCCATGGCCTTTCCGTTAGGAGGTAAAGGACATCGATTTCTCTCTTTCAACCAATGAATTCATTGGAAATCGTTCAGTACCGTCGGCGAGCTGCATCAGCTTGCACCACTGGATTTCATTAAAAATACAGTGAATAATCGGATATCATTGTTTTTCCTATTAAAATCACGACAATGAAACTGAAAGTGAAATTTTCCAGACAGCCTCTCGAGTATTCCTATTCTTCTCATCTCGTTGAATTGAAAATGGGGAAACATGAGACGAGTCGGGGGTTGAGAAGGAGTGGGGGGGGGGGGTCGGTGGGGGGATGACGAAGTTTCCCTTGACGATGAGACAACCAGGAACCAGACAGGTTGAGAGACGGGGGTATAATTGAGCGGACAGAAAATTTAATAGCACTCGACCGCGCGGGCGAATGACGATGCATCGATTAGTTCGTGTCTGTCGTTTATTCCGTACTTACCCCCACCCCATCGTCACGATTTTCTGATGTCTGGAGGGCGAAATATAGGCATTCATTATTCACAAACAAACGTGTGATGTCTGAATGCCCATGGGAAATCGATGAATATTAGGGGAATGGGTATTGCAAAATTTTTATGACCAGAAAAACTAGCGGGTGTTGTAATAGGGAGATCTAATTTGTCTATTTGACTGTAATTTTGGATAATCAATGTAAATAATTGGTGATAATGCATCGGGAGATCGGAATTTATCAGTTTTATTCAATTTGAAGCAAAATCCGATTGTAATTAAAAATTCAGCGCTAGACTGATCACTTTATTTCGATTTTCCGATGTCTGGAGGGCAAAATATTGTTATTCATTATTCATAAATGGACGTGTGATATCTGAATGCCAGAGGGCATCGATGGAATTGAGAGGATATTGTGAAATTGGTTAAATAATTTTATTTTCGATTATCGCGAGGGAAAAAATGTTATGTTAATGTCGGATTTTCGAGGGCTTTCCCACTATTTCTAAGCCATTCAATTGCTAATTCCATGGATAGTGCAATCAAATTGAGGAATTTTTTTTTCCTGTGAAATGAAAAATATTCAACATTCCGAAGGTGCATTCAGAATGTGAAATTCTGCAAAATATCTCCCTCAATTTTCATCATGTTTATTAATTATCATGGAATAATTGAACTGAAATTCAAAGCTCCAGTGGATTTTTATAAAATTCCAATGTTTGAATGAAAAAATTCTTGAAAATTAATAGAACTATCACATTCCCCAAATTTTCCTATCTCCCCCACCTGCTGTCATGCATTCTCCACGCATTCCAAAATCATCGCCTCTGCATTATTCAAATAATTGTTCACTCCACCAACCAATCAGCTAATTACCAGCTTCACCAGCCCCACCTCCCCAACCGAAATAACGAAACACGCGAGTTAACCCGGGACGCACCATTAAAAAACCAATTTTTCAACGCATGACCTCATTGTCAAGCCCCAATGATATTTTCTGGTAATTCATTTCTTTTTGTTTCACGAAAATGCCCCCCACTGGTAACATCAACCGCAGATGTTCCGTTATAGTTACAGTGAGTTTTTGAGGGGCAAAGGAGGTGGATGGGAAAGGGAGGGAGGGGAATTCAGTTTTCGGTAATTACACGGTGAATTATTGCGGTTCGGTGCACTGCAATGCGACCCCACTGTAAATCATCAAATATAATTGTCTCTTCTTCGAAAGAAAGTCAATCATTTTTTTTCACGATTATTTTACAATGTTTATCGTTTTATTTTCTCCCTCACTCACTTCTGAAGACAATTTTCAGTGGAAAGTTGACCCCTCTCTCGATCCCTATCTCCTGCTATCTTCCTCGAATTCAGCACGATTTCGTGGAGAATTATTGAAGTGATGAACAGGAAGGGGAAATGACAAGTAACTGGAGAAATGACCACAATTTTGATCGAACTTCCGAGGGTGGAAAAAAACAAATTTTTTTTTTTTTTGCGAATGTCTGGGGTGAATGGGGCGCATGTGCAAGGTGCATGTGTCGGGACGTTGGTTTGCCTCGGCGATCGATACAGGCAAGCCAGACTAGGAAGTAAACCCGGGCATCAACCTCCGACCCACCCACACTCCAGCGACAGTTTCACCTGTCTCACCCCTCTTCCTTCCTTCGTATTTTTTTTTTTTCGGGTGCAAAAAGGCATTTAACAACCTGTCTTCATCACGAATGACATCTTTACACTTTCTTAATCTAATAAAAGGGGTCTGGTGACTCGGCACGTCGATTCTTTTTCATTTGTTCGTGGCTGAGAAAATTATTCGCTAGGAAATTTAAACCGGAATTGCTCGAAGGGATTTTTTTTTTCTCATTTCACTTTCGCGGTAAATTGGTGAAATTTTTTCACTGAAATTTCCGGTGAGGGTCTTGGCAATCTCTAACAAGTGACGTGACCACTGGAATGTCAAGGAAGTGGCTGAGCGACTTTAGTTGACTTTAGTCTTAGCTGAGCTTTCGAGGAATATCTCTGAGTGTGAGGGAGATAGCGCGATTTAAATAACTATTTTTCACAGTCCACAATTCAATTTATGAAAAATGATCGTCAGGGGAATTTCGTTCTCTGTTGAATGGCGGAGAACACCGGATTTAACTTTTTTATTGCCTGGCTACTGCATCACTCCATGAAGACTGGAGAATAGTCAAGATGTTAAATTTATTAGTCAATTTGTGGAAATGCTCCGGAGGAAATTCGTTAGATTGAGTTAAGAAATAGGAGGGGCGTGAGAAAATGGTCTGCAGTCTGGTTAGATCTTGAGGGAGCCGGGAAACCGACCTATCGCACTTCATTTGAGCCACGGCACGTCCCTTATAAGGGCGTTGAAAGGTCAGGGAAGTGTTTCGATGGTCAGGCCTGTAAGACAACCGTCGACACGTGTGACGTAATGGGTTTTCCCTCGTGCATCAGTAATTTTCGGTGCTCCTGTGAATTTCTACAGGCATCAGTAATCATGATGTCTCCTACCAGAGTTCTCATTATATTTTTTTGAAAGGCCAATATTCCTCTTGATCACTGTCATTCACCGATCATACTTTTTCATGGCCCTGGAAAAATTTCCCGCTTCTTCCAATCACGGTAATCACAATCCCAAGTGGCACTGGGTCTACTAAGGAAAAATGTCACCGCCTAAATTAACCTCAATATTTTCAATGCTTTGAGAAAACTAATCTACCCCAGAGTTTTTCCATCCCCTCCGACAAATCTCTCTAGCCAAATAATCTTCCCAGTGTCGGTACAGATTACCTGTTCATCCCCGAGAAATGAAGATACACCGACCACAAGGAACAAAAAAAATTGATAAGAAAGATAAGACCAAAAAAAAACTTATTACGATAAATTGATTTCATGCATTTCCCCCCAAGTTCCCAGATATTTTGAAATAATTTTATTATTGAATCTCTGCGTATATCATTTAGAATTATTTATTTATAAAGACAATCTGCACTAAATATCATTCGGACGACTTTAACTTCTCAATATTTTTGATGCTTTGCTAATCTTTTTCAATCCACTTCAATTAAAAATAATCGTAACATTTTCTAATCATTTTAGCACACCACAGCCCTCCCTCCCCCTTCCCCCGCAATATCATCAACTCGAAAATCTCCTAAATGTCTCTTCCCCGTTATTCTCCAATTTCCTTCCATCCCAAGGACACTACAAAGTCATCGAATTGATCATTTGAATCTCAATGAGTCTTCAAACGCTCGTGATTTGATTTTTAAAAAACGTTTGATATACTCAGCGGGACGTTGGGGATGGCCGGGGGGAGAGGAGAGCTACGTGTGAGGGCTCTTCATCCATAATTTGGCATAGTTATCAAAAAACCCTTCACGTGTAATTTCCAAGATTCTCCTTTTTATTCAATCGCAATGAATTTCAATGAGTGACTGATGGGCCACGAGATGAAGATCAGCTGGAGTCTGCGGGCTTTGAGCGTAACACGGGTGTCAGCTATCGACCCCGAGTTCACTGACCTCTTCTCACTACCTTCTCTCCCGTCGACCTCTCACTCCCTCGTAATACGACACAACCCCCTTCGTGCAACCCGCTGCCAACGACCTCTCTCTGCCGCCCTCTCCTGCACCTCATGCACTTCTACTCCCCCACTTGCCGAACACACCGCATACTCCCGTCTGGCTTTCAACTGTGTGCAATCCCCTCCTCAGTACTTCGTCTCACCCCCTCATCACCCTTTTCGCTGTCGCCACCCGCCTCTTGTGCTCGCCATCCTCATCTTCATTTTGCCCCTGAAGCCCTCGCTTTTCAGTTTCGCATGTTTTTTTTTTTTGTCAACTTTTTTTGTTTCTTATCGTCTGTATATCTTCATTTCACGGGTATGAACGGGGGTGTAATCTGCCCCGACACCGGGCAGTTCATTTAGGGGGTGTAGGTAAGGGGGAGAGGGAGATATGGGGGGGAAAATGATTTTACTTGAATCGTGGGAGGGAGAAATTTTTTAGAGACGTTGAGTAATTGTTACCCCGTTTAGCATAATTTTTTGCAACAACAATTGTCTCCCCCCGAGTCAGTAACAATTCTGCAACTCGAGGAATAATAATTCTCCGTGAATTGAGAGCCACATTCGAGGTCTAATTAACCATTTGGCAAATTGAAGTGTCTCTCCCTCGAATTTATGAGGTACAATGTTTTTCTGAATAACAAATAGGTTTCTCTGACAAGAGGGAGCATTATCCTCAAATTAGGAGCAATATAGCGCCCTCAATATCCCAGCACTTGCCAATAAAACTCGTGCTCTCAGTACAAAGTCAGTCAGCAGCAGTAATTGATGTTTAATTATACCCATCGATTGTAACCGAGACCCAGGGTTGGCTTATCAACCCCCTGGTACAAGCCAGAGTTACCCGATCCCCCTGGCATCACAATGCCTACAACTCAAAAGGTCCCTGAACTCAAGCTCAGAGTGCAACTACCATCATTTCTCGTTCATGTATACACTCATCTGCGATACTCGCGTGTCTTAGTTATCTATCGCTCACTGGCCATATACCACCGTCAACCGATCGCGTGCACGCGCCGACGCGTTGGAATTTGAGTTGAGAGAAAATGAAGGGGTGGGGGGGGGGGTGAGAAAAAAAGAATGAAGAATAACATAAACGACATGAAGAGGCGCAAAAAAATGGCTGAAAATAAATGTGGGTCTCGATACAACTCGTCCCCGTCTTCCGGGAGTCAGAGCACGAATTCGGTCTTTTCGGGCACTGGTGAGAGCCCGGTAGGGTGGGAGGTGGCCCTGGGCCTAACGCTTCTCTAACGGTCGTTTCTTTTCTGTGAAAATATGCGGGGTCAAAGGCCCTTTCAATCGAAACTGAGAGAAGGAACCCTCGTGCGTAACGGCATTGTCACGCGAGAAACCGGCCACCAAAAAAGAAACAGTTACGGGGGCCTTTTCGACATGTTCAAACCGTCTTTGAGTTTTTTTTTTCGCCTTTTTAATTTCTAAGCTCGTCCTTCAACTCCAAATTCTAGTTTTTAAGGTTTATATTTTATTCATGAAGTTGAACCCCTGGGAAGTATTTTTTTGGTATTAAAAAATTTCAGTGTTTAGTCTTGGAGGAAGATTTGAAAAGATTCCTTTCAATTTAATTGATTCATCGATATTAATTGTTTGAGAGTAATATTTTATCTTCTCCTTCCAACTGTTTGGTTAGACAACATTTTCCGGACATCGTTTTATGGAGTAAAATGGGATTAAATGTTTGAGCCCTTTCCGTTATTAATTTCCACGGATTAAATTGAAAAATGGTAATCTCATCGTATCAAGAATATTACAAAGTGGACGATTGACAAGGTCTTATATTAAATCGCTCTGAAAAAATATTTCCCTCACAATTTGCAATAATCTGGATTCTAGTATAACCAATGCATGTTGATTCATGTGGTTTTAATATTCTCCTTCCAACGATTTTTGATCCTCTACTCATTCATTTTTCCGTCCACGTGATGAATGGGAGATACGATGTCTGTGATACTTGAGAGTAGGCGTTCCACGTTCCACGTGTTCTAGCGATTACACGACAATTTTTGTTAGACACGTGATCCCCCAGTGTGGATTTATACCCAAGTTTAGATTTACTCTGAATCAAGTGCTTATCTGAATCCCGAGGGGATTTTATTATGCCAGGGCTCACTCCCTTCCCTGGAAATGGAAAATTCAATCTTCGCATATTGAAATTCATCGAATTGTTCGGTGAACTGAATGTTTCAGGTAAGCATTCGAGTTTCGAGTGAATAGTCGAGTGAAAATTGTTCTCATGGGTTTAAGGTTGGATTTATCCGCAGGGAAATAATTTGCTGGAGTTATTGAACATGAAGGACGAGTCCGATTGACACTGAGGGATGTTTATCACAAATGAATGGATAGGAAAATATCATTTCCCATCAAAGACTCTTTCGATAAAAAATTCAGTTTCTCTGTCGCTAAAAATGGGGCTTCGCTTCAATACGAGAAGAAATTCCATTGACCTTTTCCCTTTGAACCCAATTGAAGGTTTTTTTTTTTCTTCACAGAGCTCACCCAATTTTTCTTCAACGGTCCGCTAGTTCTTCCATACAACCCCATTCCCAACAAACCCCGATATCAAGCCCAACCCATGCAAACTAGAACCCGAGTTGGGCAAGAAACCGTCGGAGAAAACGAAATTGTGGCCTCGCACTCCCGCAGAAGCAAAGCAAAAACGATGAAAAAAAAAAAAATAAAAAAATAGTAGAATCTAGAAACAGTGAACCACGAGAATCGAGCAATCGCACGCTCGGTCGAACAGCCTCGTACGCCTCCCCCCCTTCAGCCCCCCTCCCGTTCAGTGAACGGTTCGAAAAGGCACAGGCCACACTTTTTAATATTTTCGTGGGTGTGCCACAACCTCCTCCGGGCATTGAACCTCGCGAATAAAAAAAAAAGCGGAAATGACAAAAACGTAACACGAACTTTATTTCGATTTTTATTTATTTATTTATTTATTTATTTATTTTTTTCGGCACCCGTTGATTTCTTTTTTTTCACTCCTCTCTGTGCCAAGTGATGCGCATACGATGGACAAATCCACCTCAGCAACAAGATTTCCTCGATAAGGAGGTCAAGGCCATGACCTAGTGGTAGGTTGTTGCACCGAGGCATTCTCTCGTCCCCAACTTGCCATTCTGGGCCCCTTTAGCCCCTCCATTCTACCCTGAAATTAATTTTCACATTTGCACATGAATAAAAATAACGAGAAAGGATAATTAAATGGTTGAGGTGATTGAAAATTCATAATTCTGAGGTTATTTTTTTTTTTTTCGTCCACTTTTCTCTTTCCGTCGGGAGAAAGGCGAAGACCCGTGTGTGGCTTTCCCAACGGCTCATCACTGAACCCCCCCTTTGCTCGAACCCCCCTTCGTGCAATTGCGATTGGCGATAAGCGCTCGAAGGTAAACTAGGATTTTGCTGCTTCGAAAAAAAAAAAAGATAAAAGAGACAGAGAGGGGGTGAGGAGGGGGGAAATTGAGGGAAAAAATTCAGGAGAAAGGCGAGAAATCTAACGCGTGGGCCTCCTTGCTGCGGTACTTCCACACCAGAGTGTCTCTCCAGGACTTGAAAGCTGGGCAAAGTCGTAATTATATTTTCGCCTACGTTCTATTTCGACTCGATGACAGGCGGGATTTGTAAGCGCTATTTATTGATGTGAGGAACAACTTCTTGAAATAGTAGGAGAAATTGCAGGGCTTGATGGGTTTGGGGGATTCGCTGGGGAATAGTGAATGGCAGGAGAGGATTGGGAGTTCTTTGTCTTAAATTTCTTCGATTGTAGCGAACCTAATTATTTTTTCATATTTATCCTGCAGCAAATATTGAACAAAATTCATACTGTCGTGCAAAAAAAAATTAATAATTTCGTGAACATCCAATTTAAAATACCACAGGGTGATGTTGTCTATCCACGAATTGATTAGAATGTTTCTCACGAAATTTTATCATGATACTCGCTAATAGAAACTCCCCAAATGGACATGTTCAATCGTTAGATCCATCTCTAATTCTCGTATCGATTTCGAATACGCCCTCCTTCCCCATCGCCCACTCATTTCCTCGCCAATCTAACTGATTATTAATTCCAGTAGCACTTCAACATTAAATTTTCAAAACCCGTCAAATTCACCGCTAATGCTTCCCGCCGGATAGATCTCCAATTCACCCGTTGCTTCCCAATAGCGCCATTACTCATACCCTCGAAGGACACCAATGGCGATATTTGCCTTTTGTGTCGAGGGGTCATTCACCCTGCAGAAAAATAGAAAGGTCCTCGTGGTGAAAGGGCTCCTAGATTTCAGGAGAAGCCTTCTGATCTCAGGATCTGATTTTGTCAAGACGTGAGAAGCGAAGAATCGTGAAAGACTATAACGATCTCCAAAGCCCCCACTCACCTCAAGATTCCCTCGAAACCAACGGGAGCTTCATCTTCAGTAATTTGTTCCTGCATTAATCACGATAAATCTCCCCTTTGCATTCTAAAATCTGGGACTTCTAAGACCCAATTTACCAACCACCTCACCCAATAATCCCCCAACTACTCCAGGTGCTCCTGCTGACCAAAAAAAACCTGGAATTGGAGGCCAACCCCACCAGACCATCTCCTGCACTACAGCACCCCAATCTCACCCCTTAAAAATCGCTTCTCAACCTATCACCCAGGGATATCACCATCACTCACCCATCCGAAGGACAATAATCGCGATGTTAGCCTTTTGTGTACCGAGGTTATTCACCCAGAAACAATGACACATCCTTCTTAGAATAGTCCAATCGTTTGAATCCCTCCACCTATCATCACTATACAAATCCCCCCAACAATGACAATCGAATAAAAAAAAAACAAAAAGAACCGAGTTAATAATCAGCAGGATGGGATTGCATAGGTGGGCTTCCGGTATTTTTTCCCCATGAATTATTGAAATGAAAAACCGTAAGAAGAGAAACTGCATTAAACAAATGACAAGTGAATCGTCTAGATAACTTCATTGGTGAATAAACACGTCCTCTCCTCATTCTTTCTTCTTCACCATCCAATGTCATTGCGCCCGCAGTAGGGAACGGGTCGCATACAGATCAGGGCCAGGCACAAACGTTGGTTGGAGACATGCTGCGGGGGAGAGTGAGATGGAAGTGAAGCGAGAAAACGGCTTGAATACAACGCGTACATACTGCCAACCCTTGTGCACGCATTCACAATGCCCAGGGTGCAACAACCTCCACCTTGAGTAAGGGGGGGGAGGAGGGGGAGGGGGGGGGGGGAAAGGAAGAGTGAAAAAAAAATAACAGAAGTAAAATGAGATAAAATAAAAGTGAAGTAAAAAAGGGATACTCGCAGAGTCGGCCCCGCTTTGCTTGTCTGCAAATAATTTACGACAGTCTAGGAAAACTCGTGGATTGCGAATATACACTTGGAAAGAGGCAACAGGCACGATGAAACTCGCCAGGGTCACAGAACAAGAGTCTTCTGTGGGTGGAGTGAAAATTGTTATGGCTTGTCTTGGAACCGTCAAAAAAAATTAAACGAGGGCTTGAAGGTGAGGGATTGGCGCAGTTGGAACGCCGAGGGTTTGGTTGTATGGATCCAGGAATGAGGATTTTTATGAATATTCGGTAAGTCAATAGACGTGGAGATGGATAACGAGTTTCACGAGTGACGAGATGCAAAAGCTGGGATTAAATAATATCTTCTGGTTTTAAAACGCTTTTGCTTTGACTTCACTAAAATAATTGCGTTGGCAATTACAGCCGCGGGCTTGCTGAGTTTATTAGGATAGGAGAGCTAACAGGATGAGTAGCTGAGGAAGAATTTTCATAATATCCTTGTAGAGAAGGGGATCCTCCCCTTATCAGTGTACACGACAAAGAACCTCAAGTATCTTCATTACACGTTCAAGACAACGGCAGCTCGCTAACTCGTTTGAAGTTCATATTTCGATGTCAGTTCCTCGAATATCACACCTCCCTCCAAGTCATTGTTCGTAAAACGTAACTGGAAACCAAATCGATGATATTGATTGTGCAATTCACAAAGAACTGAACTAAAACTATGGAAATGCTCCTTCAAACGAATTCTCTCTCAACAAGTGTATGAACTCCAAACTTTTAATGACAATCGTCCAGATCTGATGTCCAACTCCATGACTTCATCATGTCCCTAAACAGTCCCATCTCACGAATAAAAAAAAAATCTAGGGAATAAGAAGTCAGATGGTTTGCGAATAAAGTTTCTCTGTACATGTCATCAATGAAACTTCAACGAACGTCTGAAAGGGCGTCGCACTTGTAAATGGGCGCAAGGACCTTCAGTTCTCTCTGTCCAACCTTCAATACAAGCCATCTAGCTAAGATGAGCTAGAGACTCAACTCCCTTCCCTATTCTGAAGGCTAAAGGCCCCGGGAGTGTTGCTCCGACGTTCAAGTCGAGACAGAAGTCGTAAAACGCTTTATACTCCTTTCCATGGCGTGAGTACGCTTCTTCTGTACCTAGAGATACTTCTTGCATGGGTAGATGGGTAAGGGGGGAGGAGGAGGAAGGAAAAAAATAAAACGACGGTGGTAAAAAATTAAAAAGAAAATTGAAAATGGAGAGGGTGCCACCCGGATGCGTGGAAATATACTGCGTGACGATGACCTTTGCAAATAGCAATCTCAATACTGAAATAAATAGAATTTGGAAATGCAAACAAATCAAGCTGATAATTTTATTTTCAATGGTACTTTGAATAAACTGAAGTGCTAGATATTTATACTACTAGACCGGATGTCAATCTATCACTTCGTTTATTTGCAAAAAGTTGTCTTTCTTCATTCAAATATGAAGTGTTTTGAATTTAATACTGAAAAAATTATGTTCCGGGGTGGGGGTTGTGACGTCTCGCGGGGTCGTTGCACCAGCATAATTTGTAAAATCTCCTCCCCCCCTTCTCCCTTCACCCACGTAGTGGAGTCATGAAACCCTTTATCCAAAAATAGGGTGAGTCGAAATATCGCTGTTAGAGCGCTGTGATGAGCCTTCGTACTCATGAAATTGTCTCGGTCCAGACAATTCGAGGAGTATGAATCCTCGACTTCCCACGCTGAGGGAAAACTACGGGGAAAATTGCAGTAGTTGATGTGAGTAACGAAACGCAAACCGTATCATTCCGGATTATTTTGCGAAAAAGTAATCAGATTAGAGAGGAAAATTCTTTGAGATTGACGTCTTTCAAATGGCATCTCCAGAATTATGTTTTGTCAGTAGTTGAGGAGGGGTAAGAAATAATGACGTTGGGGCTGTAAATGGTAAATTTAAGGCAGAAATATTCAGCAGTACATAATTATCGATAAATGTAGAAATAACAAAACAGCTGGAAAGGAGATTGCGAGGGCTTGACTCTAACCCATCGGTATTATTTTTTCTCTCGTTTTTCCCATCCATTTGTTCCCTCTTCGGTTGTTTGTGGGGCCGGATGGCACCGGGATTTACGATGCAGTGGTGGCCCAGGGGTGGTTGGCGGGTGGCTGAGGCTTCCCACGGAAGACAAGAGGATTCTTCAAGGGCTCATCCGGCTCACCCAGTCGAATGCCCATGTCGACCGTTAATGTCAACACTGAAACAAAATAAAAAAAAAACTAAAAAAAAAAATTATATATGTTTATGATGACGTTTTGAATGTTTGTGGAGAGAAATAAAAGAGAATGAGAATAAAGTGTTGGGGGAATGTTCGTGAAAAAATGAGGAAGAGGAACTGGTGAATTTTTGACGCCACTTATGTCCTCGAGGAGTAATTCTTGTCTTTAAACGTACCGTTAATCCTCCTCCTCAAGGCTTCACTGGGAAACGGGGGAATCACTCGGTACGATCTATCTTGATATGAGTAGTTTTTGACCTGTAGGCGTATTAGGTGATACGTTAGAAAGCTGTGATAATGTGGCATTTGAATGTAGGGGGAAAAATTGATTGTGTTGATGAAATATCGGATTTCGCAGAGTCAATGGCCTCGGGTACACATATCCGGGAATTATCATGGAATTACGGATGTTGTTTTTGGAATTGAGACTATCAGAGTGATACGGTAATTTCGTTGAAAGTCATTGAAATAAAGAAGGGAAAACCAGTAGGAATTCGCTCATTTCCAAATGCAATTTCTGTGACGATCAATTTCGAATTTAATTCAATGATTTTTTTAATTTAATTCATTACTCCAGCATTAGTCAGTGTTAGAGAGCGTATTGGTGTTTTACCTGTTCCAGACTATCGGTTTCTAAATATATTATTCTTGTCTAAATTGCTAGCATAGAAAATTGGGAATTAGTGTCGCCAATTACGTCTTCAAAATGTAAATTAATAAGTAGATTCAGTCTCCCAAGTTGAAAATCGTCAATCGATTCCGCAAAATAATTAGCTCCAACAGTTCTTCGCTCTCAACTCATTTCGCGATTATTATCTCTCATAGAAACGTGCAGACTTGCATAAATCTATGTACCCCAGATTTTCTCTAAGACTGTTAGAAAACTCCATGGGATATTCAATTCTCCCCTTAAAAATCAAACCGGTAAAACCGATTTTTCCCCCTCATTTCCCCCTCTGGGCAGTCTTATCAGATAGAACTTGTTCTCCAGTATGAAAAATAAAAAAAATAAAACATATCACATCAGCTATCGCAAATTTTCCCTGACCCTGGGTTATACCTAGGCCGCCCACGATGGAAAATTTCTTTCGTCTCCCGAACGAGGACGAAAAAGGCATCTCGTGCGGTAAATACCACCCACTCAGCCGGCAATTCTCTGTCCTGTTCTACCCCAGTTCTATCTCCGTCACCAGTGTTGTTTATTTTATCCTGGTCTCCAATCCCCCTTTCGCCGCTATCTGCTCTCCATTGTGCAAAAGTGTTCGACTCGTGATTACTCTGGTCGGCAAGAGACCAGCATCAAGTCGGCCCACAAACCCGTGCAAATTCTCCGTCACCCGGGGAATATCGAGGTATTCAGGACTCTACACCCACGCGAAGGACTTTTTCTGGGCCGAAAAATTCAAACCGGGGTCGGTTACTTCCGTGTTGCCGATGCCAGTGGAGCTAAACCTCTTCTCCATCAGATGAGGCTCCGGTTACAGCGCCAGGAAAATTTCCAAAAAAATTTTCCACTGGAAATTTTGATACTTTGATTAATTATTGCAAGGTAATTCCTCAGACGCGAAAATAATTAGCAGAAATTTCAGTTTTATTGGTAAAATATCGGATTAAAACGGAAATTGTCATGGACTTCCTTCTCATTTAGGAATATCGAGGTATTCAGGCCTACACACCCACACGAAGGACTTTTTCTGGGCCGAAAAATTCGAATCCGTCCGTTCACTTCCGCGTGGCATTCGCCGAAGGCTCATGTTTCTACTCGTCAATAGAAGAGGTCGCGATTGCCTTATTTATTCCGAATTAATTACAATTTTTTCATTTTTGTACGCATGTTAATTGGTTCTCCGATTAAATCACCCGTTTATTCATCAATTTTTGAGGCCATCCAATGATTCGCGGTGTGGGGTAGGGGAGAATGGGGGTCTGGGGCGTGGCTGGAGTGAGAGCCAGCGGGGAAAATGTAAAATTGAATGATGTTGTTTTTCAAGTGACGAGATAAT
Organism: Diachasmimorpha longicaudata; assembly: GCF_034640455.1. NCBI lineage: Eukaryota > Metazoa > Arthropoda > Insecta > Hymenoptera > Braconidae > Diachasmimorpha > Diachasmimorpha longicaudata. Next base: position 10,132,063 of record NC_087227.1, read on the forward strand.
CGATCATTTTCCTTCCTGCTGCATGAGATAACCCCGATTCAACATTTCTCCGGGATTTTTTTTACCTCTGTATCTAGCTCCCGGGGAAAATCGGCTTTTTATCCCTCATTTTTGCCCTCCCATTGCCGATACTCCATTGTGGTTCATTTTTTTTTTTACTAAAATTTTTTATGGAGAGAGGGGAGTGAGTGAAGGGGTGGGATGCTGCAACGCGAAATGCAGAATTCATTCGTTTACTATTTTCCCTTGTTGCTAGTGATAACCAGGTTTTCCTTTGTTTTCACAATAAAACAATTCACTTTTCATACTCAATTGCCCGGAGTTTCCAATTATTCAGGGGAAATTTCATTGGGCTTCGAGGCATAATTGAACCAATTTCAATTTTCAACCCCATGGGCTGTGGAATAGTTTTTTTTACTTTGATTTTAGTTCAATTAGACGATAACTGTCCGACCGAATTTCGACTTCTGTATATTTTTTTTTTCGTAACATGATATGAAAAAGCTCTGGTTTCCTCTCATCGTGCCCTCTCGAGAGTAAAAATTTATGAACCCTCAACAATTTATATGGAGCTTGTGAGTTATTTCTACACTTCGCTCCGCAAAAATTTCTCAATCGTGAAAAGTTACGGAACGACTTATTGTCTCCACAGCGATGAGTCACCAGACAAACGGTTAAATTTTACGGAATAATTCGCACAATTTGAGTTCCGACGGTTACATTTTCTCTCTCGTAATTTTCACTGAACTTCCTCTCCGCGTTAATTTTTGCAAATTAAAATTTCTCCGAGATAAATATTCGATTGACAGAATGATATTTTTTTTGTGGGTGTGCGAGTCCCTGGAAATATAAAAAGGGGGGAAAGTCTCTGGGAACATTCTCTCATCATCCCCAAGTCTCGCTCGACTCTTCCGGGGTAACTTCCCTTTATCCTCGATTTTCACCCTTTCAACGCTGGTACCATTGCATTGTCTTGAATTTTCATGCTCTCTGGTGAGATAGAATAAATGAATGAAAGATGCTCAACCGGGAAAGGCACAACTCACTCGGTTACAATTTTCTCTTGTTACCGGGGATAACCTCGATTTGATATTTTTTTCCATCAAGGTCCCGGTTGCAGGCCCATCTCCTTGTCACTATACCCATGCCAGTGGGCATTCAGTGTTCTTCTATTCGACTGGCATCGGGTCGGCTCGTTTGCGGTTTGTGAAAGGTAGCTCTTCGAGATCATTTTCTCCAACAGGGCTCGGGGGTGGGAGGAATGGCGGGCATTCATGGGGTAACCTCGATTTTATACTATTTTTTCCGTAATTTTTTGCATTTTTTTACCGCTCCACAGATTCACATCCTTCTCTCTCACTCTTTCGATTTATTTATTTACCCGTTTGTGGAATTTTTTTTTTTTCTACTTCACCAGCAAGTTGAGGTTAGACGCCCCGAGATACTGACGATTGCGATGACACTAAGACTCCTCGTGAAAGGCACACTCAGCATCCTCGTGAAATCCAGAACCCGGTTTCACGTTAGTCCTTTCTCAAACGTTTTACCTAGATCTTGCTGGGGAGTACTTATGTTTATTACAACATGATAATCATTAAGCATAATTGGTGAGACGTTCTCACGCTGGGGAAAAGAATTTTATGAATTGTGATTGGAGGAGGAGGGAGAAATGGAGACGATCTTGTTTCGAATTCTTTGATCATTTTTTATTGGAATTCCTGGTACAATTTGCTAGAAATTTTTGTCCCACTTTCCCGGGAATTTTGAGGAATTTCATAGCTCTGAACGCAATTTTATCAACAATGCAGAATAAATTCTAAAAAAATCAAGGGAATTGAGAGGGAGACATTGTAATTGTTACTATTTAATTCATGAAATTCCCAACACAATTCGATTGTGAACACCCGGTTCAATCGAAAATTCCTCACAATTTCCTGGTGTCGTGATTTCACCCTGAAGTACCCAATTTCATCTGAAGCCATCCCTCAAAAACAACAGCTCATACCCCATTTTTAGCAAATTAATTCCCCGAAAACTAGGAACAACATTCGTGCTTTCTCAACGCAGTTTCCAGAATACTAGAACTTAACAACGAAATTAAAAAAAAAACTAATTCCCAGAAATTACATACCAAATCACCAATGTCTGACTAAACATTGAGAGGCCCTAAAAATTAACGGGTAAAATTCCGAAAAGACCGGAAGCAAAAACATCCAGAAAACATGCCGGGGCCATCGACACGTTCACCGCTCAAGACACGACGACTAAGGGAACAAACAATCGTGCCCGTTGTTTGTTCCAGCTGTTATATCACTGACGTCACACAGCCAGGGGGAGAGAACTCTCGGCGCCGATGGAATTAGGCCAACTCTACCCTCCCTAGTTTACACGAGGCGACTCTTTCTTTTTCTCCTATTCTTCAATTTTTATTTCTTCCATCACTTTTTTTTTTCCTCTCCTCCCCCTCCGCCCCTCGTGCACGCCGATAGGAGGGACAGTCATACCCAGCACAAGGTAGTCATTGAACTCAGCAAAGTGCACAGATAGATGTAACGCATTCACTCCTCCTTTGCTAAAAGCCCATATCTGTATTTTGTGACTACGTGTGTTATCAAGACGCCTGTAGTTGAAAATCTCGTTAGTCGGAATAAATGATGGGGGTGGTGAGGGGGCTCAGAGGAGGGGGGTTGATATGGTGGGGAAGAAGAGGAGGTATGAGCGATCGTTTTAACCAGTGACTTGCAATGTACATGAATTACCACCCGAATGGCCCCCCCGGCTATCTCAGGCGGATTGTTGTCTCCTGCGTGTTTCATTGCTGATGACAGTACTGTATTGCTGGACAACATTGACGACTATTGTTCAGAGTTGGGTTAATGATTCACCGGTGCATGAAGTTTACCTTTTCCAGCCTAGTTATAGGGAATTGTCTGGTCAGTGATGCGAGTGACGGCTCAATGACATCTGGAATTGAGTTAATCTCGTGGAATGAGCTGCCAGTGAGAATATGGGAATTAATGGTATTGGTGTTATCCTGTGATGATTTGCACTTGTTGGACGTTGTGGTGGATAGGTTGAAGTAGCAAAAGGGGTATTATTTTAATAACAATATCTCGTGGTATTCTGGGGGATTTATCAATGTCCAATTATCAGATTTATTGCGATTTCAAAGGAGGAGTTTTTATTAATTTTTTTTTTGGGTAAATCAAGTCATTTTCTCCGTCGGAAATTTTCCACTCACCTGATTGCAGTCAACCACGAAAATTATCAACGAGAAATAAAGGGACCATCAGTTTTTTTTTTGTGCATGATCGAGTTTTGAAGTTATTTCGATACCGCAGACACCGTTCAGTCGGCGTTTTACGAACCCGCACAGCAATAAAGGGCTTTTTATAGTCAGAGGTAATGTGTTGTACTTGAAGGAGAAAAAAAAAATGGTCCCTCCTCGTCCCTCGTCTCACCACCTCCTTTATTCTCCATTTCGGAGCCACGAGAGAGGGAACCCAGGGGTTTTTAACCACCACAGCTGCAACAGTATGCACAGAGCCGAGTGCATCGTACCAATCTGAAAGGAGCGGCCGGGTGCTGCGAAATTGGGCCAGTTGGTCAGTCCAAGTGAATGGGCGCGTCTTTGAGGCCCGCCGAGGACAAGATGTGCAATTAAAAATTCTTTTTTTTTTCCTCCTTCCTCTCCATTTTTTTTCCTCACTTTTTTTTTTCTACTCGTTCAATGACTCACTCGATCCCCTCTAGATAACGAAGAATTTATTATCAGTAGCGTCGGCTTTGTCCAGATTAAATTCTCATTAATCTTTTGTTTATTTAAATTACCCGCGGGAGGGAGGGATTTTATTATTTAAATAAGGAGGTACATTGATTTGAATTTTTAATCATGAACACCGTCGATTGAATGTGCGAGAACATTTTGACGAAATTTATAGTTGTGGAGGAGAAAATAACTTGGAAAAATTTTGATAATTAAAATTCCGTTTTTCCAAAATTCAATTAACAAAATTACACCCACGCTATTTTCAATTTAAGAGGTAATCCGTTACCTGGAACACGGAGAATGCATTTAATTTTCCATTGCGTGGAGAAGCTCGTTTGTTAATTAAAAAATTCCCCCTTGTTTGATAAAAAAAAAACTGTGACATCACCGAGATTAAAAAATACTCTCGCCCTCGAAAATAATTGTAGAGCCAAAGGGCTGTAAGTACGTTTACTCACACTCCTTACTTACGCCCATTTAGCGGCACAACTACGGCACAGCCTCGGTGCATTGTAAACCCTCATGGAATATCAAATGTAAATTCATGAAAATTTTCATCGGCGCAAAATTCCCAGCAATTTTTCGATATGAAAAGAAATAATTTCTGGTGATGGCAATCTGCGTCACTGGCTTCCTCCGTGAAACCCGTTTTCAAACGTCCTCGAACTGCTGCAGCGAGTTTGGAGTGCATCGGAGAAGCGTTTCTCCACATGCATTGAACATACATCTACATATATATAAACACACGGTGAAAAGACGCATTCCATCGGCACTTTCCTCGCTGCCTCGAGTCTTGTACCTTTTTTCAAATATTATTTTTCTTATTTTTGTTGTAACCATCACGAGGACGTGTCTATGGTTCTCCGTATCTGAGAAAAACAGTATTATTTAATTACAAGGTGGGAAGAAAGTGACTGATGTGCGGTGGGATTTACGCTGCTGCTGGGAGAGAGGTGAAAATGTCTAACTGGCAAATAACTAGGTGAATGTAAAATTTATTGGAGCTCTTACTGAGGAAGCAAATTTTGTCTGATGAAGAATCATCTGTTCCGGGACATGTTTTGCATTGATTTAACGATATCGAAGTACTCGGTATATTTTATGTCAGGTGAAAGTTTTATTCCATTTTTTTAATGCAAATTCAGAGCTTTCAGTTGAGCCCAATTTTACCGGGAGCTTCCGGCTATTTTACAATTATTCTATCACCTGAATTTTTTGTATCAGTATTACACTGTTGGAAAAGAATTTGAAAATGTTAAAAAATTAGAAAGTTTACGGTTGGAGGAAGATTAATGGAGTAATTAAAAAATTACGATCGTCAAATATTACAAGGATTTTCTATACACAGTTTCTAGATAATAAATGGGTAAATAATAATAATTGGCTTCGATCGGGGAATTTCGTCAAGTTTTCTTCACATTTTTGGACAGGGTCAATTAATAGATTATTTGACTGATCGCATTTATATAAGAATAAAAAATTCTGGTAATGAATCAGCATAACAGAATTTTCAAGCAAATACTCGATTATCGTCAACAATGTCAGTGTGTCTATGATTATTTATACTTCATTTTTTTTATCTCGGTTAAAAGGCACACGAGAAACTCGAGATATCGTATCAAATTGAAACGACCAACACCAGGAAGCCAACGGCGCAGTTGGGGTCAATGGCCAATGAGTAAAAGGCGAAAAGTTATTCATTAATTTTCCGCTTAAGTTTTTTCGCCTATCGGTGCCTTCTTGTGCACCTTTTTTTGTCTGAGGTATGAGTAATCGGTGGTGAATGGAGTTTTGTCGGAGTTCAATGGGGAAATGGGATTAGTTAAACAGAACTAATTCATTAGAATTTTTTATGCAACCGTTTGGACGACTACTTAACGGTTAATTTTAGAATTTAAGGAAATCCAAATCGTAAAGTTTTCCATTTTATTTCTTATTATTTCGTTGAGTTATTTGGCGATTCGGTCTATCTCGATTTAAATTGTCCAGTGAAGTCGATTCTGTCTGCATTTTTCCGAAATTCCGTAGTTCCAGTCACTTCAATCTCGAAATATCCGGGCAAAAAAAACAAAAATAATGTTCACCATATTAGCACCAAATTTACGGAATATTTATGCGAGCATATGGCTGAAGCTGCGGGTCATCGGACTCTCGGATATTCTTAGCCCCTACTTTTACCTCTTTTTCCACCTCCCACTCAATGTCCCCCTCCGAACCGAAAAACTCACCCGAAATTTTAAAAGGGAAAACTTCTCGAAACTGTAACACACGTGCAATGATCCTGGTGCACTCATTTTTTTCACATCGCATAAAGTTTTACTGCATTATTTTTTTTTTTTTTCATTCGCTTCTCTAAAAGCTTTCGCAATGATGCAAGAAGCCAGCGCCGACGCCCGAGAGCGGAGGCGAACAAGTGGCAAATAAATGCCACTTTGTGTTAATCAAATTGAAATATTGCCGAGTGCATTACCCTCCTACTGAAACTTTTTCCATTAAATTGCTGAATTTTTATTATTTCAGTTTTCCAGAAATTGTGATGTAATGGATTTCCTGAATCCTATGACATTAAGCGGAACATAAACAAAATATTACATAATTGTATAATACCGACAATAATGTAATAATAATTATCACAGCAATTTCTAAAACCCATTGCAATTTTACAATAAATTTCGTGAGGGCAATTCCTCGCCCTTTAAATTATTCATAAATGAATCAACAATTTTCAGTGGACAACGAGGATGCTTTTAATCATGAAAATCATTTTTAAAAAATGAAGAAAAGCTCAATTAAAATATGATACAAAGCTCAGTATCAAAAAAATCCTGAAATGAGGAACGTTTATTCCTCACGTTATTGCCATTATGATTATCACCCGAAGTAGTTCTTCCACGAATTCATTTCAAACCGTCTGAAACCACTTGAAGCGAAAAATTGAAACCGCCAGTATTGATTACAATTTTATCCTCTGATATGCCCCGAGACACGTTAGGGGTGTTCTCTTGGAAGGCTTCACTCGTTGCTTGCCGCAGTTATGGCGTAGTAGAACCGACAGCCACTGAAACGAGGTTGCTATGGCCTCGGTGCCCAAAACTCATCGACTGTCTCACTCGATATTCTACGATTTTTCTGCCTCCGAGTCCCAGTCCCTCCGCAAAAAATGGAAATTTACCGATTTCACAACATAGTCCCCCACAATAACTTAATAACTATTTAAAATTTAATTTAATATTTCGTCAACTGCGAAGTCAATATGATACGATGCCCAACATCGGATCCACCTTTGGTCCATGATTACCTCGTTATCCTGACCCAAATAGGTGGGAATTTTCGATTTAATGAATACAATACGTCCATTCGGAAGCAAAAAACTGAACGCAGCAGAACAATATTTTCTATTGCGTGACAGAACGTAAGAAAAAAATTGAGAGGGAAAAAAAGGATTGATAGAGTCGAGTGCATCGGACGCTCACAAGTAGGTACGGCTAGTGACCAGTCAGACGAATCGAGGTTAGCGCGGCCTCGAGGGTTCAAGCTCGCAGCTGCGACACGCCGCAGTTCCGATGACTACGCGGGGGATTGCATTTGTGGAATATCAAAGTGCATCATTGAGGTACTACTTACAATTCACCTTTTGTTCGGAGGCAGTAAGAGAATTCAACGAATAGTGGTTGTTCATCCGAAACGCTCACTTTTTTCGTGCACAACATGGCAAATCTCCCCCACAAATAAATAACTCCTTATCCTTCGAATTAAACATTCAGAGAAATTAGTTTCAACTCTAATTTCATTCCACTGACACTCAATGAACTTTGTAACTAAATGAACTTTTTTTTTTCTACTGTGACACGTCATCTTTTGCGAATTATTTTCTTCTGTCGAAGAACTTTATTCGAATCGAAAAAATTCCGTGCATTTACGGTTTAAAAAAATAAATAAACAAGAGACCACATACCTGTCATTAAATATTTCATGTTCACATTGTTTAAGCCACATTTGGTTACTCCAACAGAAAAAAAAATTGAAAACTCAAAGTGTGAAGCTTTCACTCGGAACTAAAACCAACGATTTGTTTACCCACTGCCACAAATATTACTATTATTTCCTCTGCAAACAGCGTCGAACCCTCTTACCCCACCCCCCCCCCCCGATGAAAAAAAAAAAACGATCAATTTTCACATGTCACACCTTTCACAAAAAATTCACCTCGACCACGCAATTAATTTCGGTTGAACAAATAAAAAATAGTAAACGCAGCAATGACGAAACTGTTTCGAGCCATGATTTCGATCAGTTGATTTCACAACGTCAGATATATGTCCACAAGAACATGATCCCTTGGTGCATAATATCGTTTGGTACGTGGGTGAACCGGAGGACTAGTTTCCCTGATAATTTGTCCGCGACAATAATGACCTCGAGAGGGGGGAGGAGGGAGGGTGAGAGGGGAAGGGGAGGGGCTTACATAATTCAAGCAAACTCGACTGTACCGCGAGCAGTTTATGCTAATGGTATTGTTGCTGAATGCAAGCTGGACCATAAAAACCCAGTGCATGAAGACTTTTAATCAAATTTCTCTTACCTGTCATCAGCGCAAGTTCTCACACATTAATCTCCAGTGGAAAGGTCACGCAATGATCAGACGCCGGGAACAGATAGTGCGATATTGCGAGGTTAATTCAGAGGATAATTATACACAAATCATCAATTCAAGATGTTGAGTGATAGTTGCTTTGGAGGGAGAATCCAGGAATTTTTTTATTTAATTCAGGTGAGATATGTCGCTCTAATAAACTAACAGACGTTAACTCAGAACATTCTCGAGATATGTATTTGCGTATTTATGGAGACAATGTGGGAGCTGAGGTTAATTTAACAAGTCAGGAGATCGTTGTCGCGGTGAATATGAGTTAATTAATTTTAGAAAATCGTTGACTATTAACTTTATAACGAGGATCAGATTGAAAGTTTCATGAGATTGAGTCAAGCGCGATCAAGTGTTTTTTCTTGAATTAATACTATCTATGAATTTTTAAATTTTGTAAATAAATAGCTGGTGAGTTGTTTTTTCAATCGCACTCAGTCATTCTTGTATTCCTCACTTTATTTTTAAAACAATGAACAATGAAAAATGTACCGTACGAAATTTGCATTTTTCTAGTCTTGCAAAATCACTTTTGAATTATTACTTTTCGATCCACTGTTGCAATATTCTATACCCCACACCCACCTGTCATAAATTTTCAAAATTTATCCTCAATTACTGCGATTTTCCCGTCTCTACAAAAAAAAAATATCAAAGAAACCTTTCCCCCTAATTCACAATAAAATTTCGTCCCCTTATGGCACAATTGAATCTCTCGTTGCTCCCAACAAAAGAAATCTGGCGTATCCCCTCTCCTTTACAAAATCGCAATTTCCCCTTTGAATAATCGACAAGATATCACAATCTCCCTGTTATCTCTCGTCGCGTTTCTCCCTCTCCCTCCTGACATCTCACTCCCCCATTTCCCGAAATTTCCATGCAACAACGAGCCAACGAAACCTTCGATTTATCCCACAAATGCCATCATTACCGTCATCCCCTAAATTCCCCGGAAATGAATTCCCCCAGATACTTATCGACGCAAAAAGGTTAGAGATCAGCGAAGAGAATGCATGCATGTGTACATGCGCCGAGGCGTCGTAACGATAAATCTTAGACTCGTGCAGTGTCGGTTGTATGTACATGACCGGCCTCGTAAAGCCAATGTCGTTGGGAGGCCTGTCTTTGCTGGCCATAAACGATTTGTCTAGGTGGATTTACAACAATTCACGAGACCAGACGCGATTAGATTTAAACACTCGGGCTTCTGTCTCCAGTACAATGAACTCGAGTAAAAAAAAAAACGAGAGCGAGGAGTGACAGAATCGTGGGACAATTGAGATGTTAATTTTTTGTGCCAGTGTTGGTGCAACAAAATGGAGGGTATTGGTTATTTGTACCAGAACCGTGAGAAAGAGAAGGAGGCAGCAGTAGAGAAATCAGGGATTAAGTAGAACACATCAAATTGTTTTCATTGAATATCTTGAAATCTAGGGGAGATAGTAAAATTTTTGTCATGACATCTTTTGTAGTACTTAGTTTGCTCTGTAGAAAAGGATTCTATGAAATTTTTTGTATCTCTCTCAGATTCGAAGATATTCGTGAAAAAGGGAAGTGAGGTCTGGGGAGATCTGGACACTGCGTTGGTGAATGTTAGGATTGAGATTAAAAAATGATTGGCCTATCAGGAGTTCTGAGGGCATGACAGGGAAGGTTGACAACAGAAGGGAAGGATTAGGATTGGAAGTGGCACGTAAATCACGAATAGTGATATTTTTTGAAAATCAAGACTAATTAGTGTGTGGGGTCGAGGTAATAGAATTTCACTATTGCTTGAACTACTCTGCACTCCAGAGAAAGTACGAGAATTTAAGAGGATTAAGGATTAGGGAACTAGGATTACTGAGTTATCCACTGTTTAAGCTCATTTAAAAAGACTATTTAAACGAACTGGCTCCTATCCCCAGTACAATGAACTCGAATAAAAAATACACGAGAACGAGGAGTGACAGTATCGTGGAACAATTAAGATGTCAATTTTTTTCTGCCAGCGTTTGGTTCGAGAAAATGCAACGAGTGAAGCGAGAGAATGACTTTAGTGAAGTAATTTGGTCATTGCACTCTGTCCGTCCAGACGTTTCAGTGGTGTTTGCTGGAGATAATGATAATCCTCAATCAAACAAGGTCGAATATCGCGAGCCGCCTCAACAGTCAGAGAAAAAAAAAATGTGATGGTTGGGAGATTAATTACTAAGCTGTTATTTTCTCCAATAAAGAAATATTGTAATTGGGATAAATTTGTGTTTATCTGCGTTGGCGATGGAGATGTTACGATGTGGATGATGATAGGGTGATAACAGATCTGGATTAATCAGTGATACGACGTGAGAAAAGTTTGTGGGAAATGTTTTTGTTCGAAGTCTGGAAGGATTAGGACATTAGAATATTTGGGGAGAATTCAGGGAATTCAGGGAATGCAGGGGGATGAGATGGGTAGAGGATTAGAATATTAGGATTCGGATCTTTCTTATCGGCTGTGGTAATGGGGGAAGCGTTTGATAATTGTGGAATATTAATTTTGAAAATTGGGAGTTTCCATTGTAAAAAATAGTTTATTTAAATTACATATCATTTGAGCCTCCAGTGCTCTTGTTTCATTCCCTGGTTGGCAGCCGAATATGCGGCTCCCACCGCTGGACGAGAGTTCAACGAACCTCCCGGACTTTTAATTGCGCGAGAGAGGCGTGTGTGCTTTTTTATTATTTTTTTTTCTACTCCAGCAACTACGAAAGCGTTTTATTAGCGATTCTGGACGTTTCGCTGTTCCAATAAGCTTTAGGTGATATTTTCGTTGGTGCGACGAGTGCCAAAAGGCCCTTTCATCCTCCCCCCCAGTGGTGTTCCAATATTGGTAAAAGACTAGGGAAAACTTTGTAATTAAAATTTGCCAGTGGTGCGGTCTTGTTTAACCGCTTTGATTACAATAATTAAAACATCTTTCAGTATTAATATTTTCTGCAATTTCATATCTGGTAATATAACCGCAATCAACCCTTTTGGGTTTTAATGTTGTTCTCAAAATTAAACACGAGAGGATAACCTTCTAAATAGACAATTTTACTATTGAAACGATTAACAGATTATTTTAATTGCCGCGTGGATTAACCGTAAATTGATAACAGTGTGTGCCCACACTTTTATCAGAGTATCATTGAAATCCGGAAATTGACACTCCAAAGTGTGTTCTAGAAAAAATTGAGTGGTAATTAACATTGAAATTACATTCAGCGAACATAGGAATTAGAACACGATGAAATCATTTGTTGTGATATGAGAATTTAACAGCCGATAAATTGGGACATAACTCTCAGCCGTTGTATCAATGTTTGCAATGGGAGAATTAAAAAAAAAATTTTTCAAAATGACTCGACTTAACATTTCTTTAATATTATGCAGCTTTTAAAAAATTTCGCCCCGAAGAGGAGTGCATTTAGCACTCGAAGCGTCGGCAAGAAGTCTCGAATTAAAGATAAACTTTGCATATTATGAGCTCATAATGGCCTCAGGGGGATATTTTTTTATTAAAATTCACCAGTGCTAATGCTGAACTAACGATCGTTGTTAAAGTCGAACGAATCTCGCTGTAGGCACTGAGTTCACTGAACCCAACACAATACATCGTGATACGACAAGCTGTCGGGAATTTATTATCCGTCGAGAAATGGCGTTTCGGTTCTTTCCCGTTCTTCATTTTGCTTCCACATTAATTCTCGTTTCTTTTTACTACATTTGTCTTCACTCCATTTGTGGGTCTCGTGAGTAATAGTTCCGGCTATTTCATTAGTTTGATGACACAATCCACGACTGCTTGTCATTTTATCGAGTGTTAATGTGTTCTCACAGGTGAAATGAGGGTTTTGGCGCCCAACGAAAATTGCAGGTACGTCTTGTCGATCGGGGGGGATGGGGGAGGGGGATGGAGAAGAGGCAGTGGTTCGTGATAATCAGGGTCTATTTATCTATCACACAATATCTGTCTAAATTTATTAGTTTACCTGTGCAGATTTTTTTAAACTCATTAATAGATGAAGAGTAAAGCGGGAGATAAAGAGCGAGTCCACATTGTTATCAATTTTTACTTGGTTCACACGGTAATTCAATTAATCTGTTGACCATCTCACCAATCAGTTATAGAATCTCTCGTTGAGATTGGAAATTTAGGACAAGTGATGATGCCGGTCTAGATTATTCACTGATGTAATTTTAATTTTTTTCCGCTAATTGAACTTAACATGAATCTCGATGTTTCAGGGGAAGACTCGCTTGAATTTATAAATTATTTAATAATCTCCCGTCGCGTTCACCCGAAAACTGACGAAAATCGGTGACTCAATGCGAAATCGAGTAATAATATCCGATGTTGAACCGGAATTGTCAAACGCAAGTGCAAGTGATAATTCTTTTTTTTTTTGTTTGTCCAGTGGGAAAAAGGTTAATTGAGAAACAAGTTTCGATGATGATTCATTAGGTACTGATTTCAACGTGAGAATCATTTCCCTCTTTCTGAAACAGGTCTTTGTGTATTCTCGGGAATTTGTTAGAAAGTTGAGTACTCGCGAGTACGATGACAAAAATGGACGTAAGTGCGCGCCGATGAGTCCAGATGGTCTTCTTGTTACTCATAAAATGCATAAGATGTTCTGAACATTTTTTTTGACGTGAACGAGGTCAGGTGGGAGGGGGGGGAGCAAATGCTGAACATTTTCCTGTTCATTCATTATCCACACAAGTTCACAAACTTGGGAATTTAAAATCGGTTACAGATTATTTATATTGGGACAATGATGAAGGGAAAATTAAAGGCGATTACCATTTTGGAGTGGAATTGTCGTCGATTTTCGTGACCCAGATACTTGGGTTAGGAATCCGAGGTCTCAAAATAATACTTACAAATTATTGATCGCCCCAAATATTTTAATGATGACAGAATCCAATCGGGTGATGGAAGAGCTTTTCGCGAAAGCGAAAAATATATTTTAAGTGATCCTCCTCGAATTTTTCCGCCTGAAAAAAATTCATTCAGATCCCCAAAGATGCGGAAAATTATCATTAATGATAAACTGACAATTTCCCAAAAATAGACAATAAGTTAATTGACACCTCTGGAACACGCATGCGAATTTCACACAAAGTACTGCTGCTAAAAATTCATAAAATATTTTTATCCGAAACTTCACCCGTAATTTTACAACTGTGTAATGATAATTACAATTCATTGACATCATATAATTAAGAAAAAATGTTCCCTTTAATTTGCAGAGTGGAAAGCTCAGCCCTGCAGTTAGTATGCCCGTTGGATTCTCGTCCAGTGCAGCTGGTCTTCCGGGGATTGCAGGTGTTCAAGGAGAAGCGCGCCCTCCTTCGCGATGTTTCCGGGGTGGTAAAACCTGGCGAATTGTTGGCCGTTATGGGACCCTCAGGTGATTGTTTGGTTTCGGCTATTATTTTCATTCCCTACTCCACAATCATAACATTTGTGTTGCCCCTCCCAGTCTCGCTGAGTGAAGTAAATCATTTGGGAATGACGAGGGCATGAACTCCACGGGGAACACACACCAGAGAGTTTCTAATTTCTACTCCACCTTAACGTGACATAAGTGAAACTGTTACTTTCCAGGGGAAATTTTGGAATTTTTAATAAAATTTATCGTTTCCCTCTTCGATTTCAATTTATGTCTGACCGTACGTTGAGTAAAACTTAGAATTACACTCCTCTGTGTGCACCCTCCGAGGCAATTTTTCATGTATTTTTCCATCCTCTCAACTCTTTTATGTCCCTCCAGGATGCGGAAAAACGACACTATTGAATTGCCTATCCGGCCGAGTGGGCACGGATGGCGGAGAAATCTGGCTAAATCGCGAAAGACTGACAAAAAGATCGCGTCGAAGGATCTGTTATGTACAACAGCAGGACGTCTTTTTTCCCGATCTCACACTGCGTCAGACCCTCGAGGTAAGCAACAAAATTTCTTGGTATACGTTTTATTTCATCGTAAAGATAAACCTTGAAAGATAAACGTATAAACATATCCTTGATCAATGTGAAAAAATGTATTATTCGTTGAAAAAAATATTGTTAATTTGAGAAAGTGAGCCTTGCCCCCAGAGCAGGGATTTTTCCACTTAATGGAGGAACTGTCTTTGACCTCCATCACTGAAAGTCATTACATACTGGTGGAACGTTTTATTTATTAAAAAGACCAAAGTTTTTCAGCTGAAAATATTTTTCAAAAACAACATTTCGAAATGAAGTACGTACGTGTTTCATAAGATCTTTATTGCTAGAAATATAAATCAATTCCGAGAGAGCAATATTCATATCAAAATAAACAAAAGTATCACTTAATCTAAACCCTAATTGCAGTATAAATTACTGAAGATTAGAACTTTATCTTCTGATTCTATGGAAATTCTCTTAAGATTGAATTAAATCATTTGTGGCTCTCATTTGTAAGGACTGACTCGTAGCTCATCCCCGAGAGATGATTCTTGGTCCTCAAAAATCATCAATTTTGCAAAAAAAAAATCTGGACGTAGTTTTCCCTTTCCAACATACGCTAAACGATTTTAAAACAAATAGCCACTTTCCGCACGTATACAATCAATCTCAATTATGCTTAAACGTTTCTTATCGCGTCACGATATCTCCCGCGTTAACATATGAGGGCATTAGAAACCCAACAAATCGGCCCCAACCGCCAAACCGAAATGCTCCGAAACTCTAAAGCTACCAATAAATCAATTATCCCCAAAAAAAATTTTTCCGCACAAATAAAAATATAATATAAACAAATATAAAAGTTATCAACAAACGACCTATCGAATCAACTTACCGTACCACCACGATTACATCAAAATAAACAAAAATATCAGTTGAACTAAATACTTTTTCTGACGTAAATTACTGAAGATTAGAACTTTATCTTCTGATTCGATGGAAAATTTTCTTAACAATGAATCAAGACAAGAAATTAAGAAGAATAAATCATGTCCCGTTGGCCACGAGTGATCTGAACTGCTTAAAAAATATATTCTCAGGATAATTAAAAAAATTGCGAAGTAATTTTTCCCTTTCAAAACAATCTACGTAAATTTAAAACAAATTGTCACTTTCCGTGCGTGTACAATGAGTCCCAATTATGCCTAAACGTTTCTTATCACATCACGATATCTCCCGCGTTGACGTTTATCATCGTCAGAAACTCAGGAAGTCAATAGAAAAAACTTTAAAACCTGTCGATATTGCTCATAAATAAATTATTTATTAAAGAGAAGAATCTTAACTCGATGCAGGGCGCGGATCAAAATAAATGAGAAAACAATTAATTAAAATGCTACTGGAGTCATAAATACCCAAGACCAGAATTTTATTTTCCACTCCTCTAAAAAATTGAAAACAAATTAAGATTAAATAATATATCGTTCCGTGAAAGTGCTCTGACTCGTCCAGACCATGAAAAATATGCAGGAAATAACCGGAAAAATGGTGATGAATTTTTCCCCTCCAAAAGCATCAAAATAAATTCAAAATAAATTACCACTTTGCGCGTGTACAATCAATCTCAATTATGGTTAAACGTTTCTTATCGCGTCACGATATCTCTCGCGTTAACGTACGAAAGCATTAGAAACCCCGGAAGTGGGGCCCAACAACACCCGTCAAATTCCACCGGAACCGGAAAAAAAACCGTAAAAACTCTCGATAAATCACTTATTACGGAGAAAGATCTCTCCGCGCAGATCTATCAGCCACACGTTTATGCGCATGCGCAAATATGCTCGGTGGGTAACCGTTACGCGTTGTTTCACTACCTCTTATCGTCCACAACAGGGAGAAACGATCACTCCATGCTGTGTGACGTCATAACTCGGTCAGTGAACCGTGTGTCTTACGTATTTGAAAAAGCATTCGGCGCCTGGGTTCTACACGCGTATCATGTGCGGTATTTATTTGGCCCCCACACTCACATAACCTCCGAAATTGGAGAACGGCACTAGGGGGAGCTGTCAACTGAAAAAAAAAATATGGAGAGGGCTTTTTGAATTACTCCGGAGTCGCTGAACACTTGGAGGAGAGAAAGGAAAGGCCAAGTCGATGGAATAATTTCAAGGGTCTCACATATTTCATCTAAAACAGCACCAGGAAGTACTGGAGGGTACGTCCATCGAAAACTCAAGGGGATTTTTGAGGTTTATGTACTTACGAAAACCTCTCAATTTCCGGACTTCGTTTTATTCTCAATACAAACGTTTTATCAACTTGCAGACAATATTCCTCGTTCACAGTTTGATTTTTTTATCATCTCTTCTGCAGTATAAATTGCGAAAATATTCACAGAAAGAGAATTCACGGTTTGTCTCGTCTGCAAATGAACAAAAATTAATTATAAAAATGGAACAACGTCGAACTGTTTTTTTTTATAAAAAAAATATTGTCCCTCATATTTCCATGTTTCCATCATCTCTTTTGGAAAATAAACTGTCCAAAATTGGACCGGTGGAGAACTCACAGTTTCACTCGTCTCCAAATGAACAAAAAAATCACAAAAATGTCAACGCGACACTCGTTTTTTTTAATTAAAAAAATCACTCATCCATACCTCCATTTTCCATTATCTCTTGTATAAAGTACAGCATGATACCAATATCATCGAATTACTGAGGACAAATGATAGTATTGAATTCGTAATTTAATACCTCATAAAAGAGACGAGGGGTTTATTTTTTCCGGTTGACAAAAAAAATACAATCATCTCTCTGGCAAACTAAAATATGCAAAAATAATTCACAAGAGAAATCCGAGTTATCTGCCTCCCCCCCAAACAGGAAGAAAAAAAAATCGATTACGAAAGACTAGAAATGAAAGAGATATAGAGTTAAAGTGAATAGGAGCCATCCAATTGTATCTGGCACGTGCGTGTAATGCGTCGAAGAAAGTCCAGCGCGAGGATATCGTACGTGCAGAACGACACGTGAACGATAAAACAGTTTGAGGTGTCGCAATTCCCTCGGCTTTTATTCCCTTTTTAAAAATCCACCCGAGAGAGAGAGAGGGAATGAAATTGGATTAACGGTACAAGGGGCTCTTTTATGGGTTAGAGAGGCAAAAGGTCTGTTCCACCGAAACAGAACTCGAAAATGTTAATTCTCGAGACACAAAGCAAAGAGAAAGTTAGCCATTAGTGTAGGTGCTCACCAGAACCCTCTCAAGACGCTAAAAAGGGCCCCCTGGATGATTAGCTGGAGCTAGTTTTATGTGAGATGAGGTGGAGGGGAGAATTTTAATCCAATCGTAACAACTGCAGTGCAGATACACTCAACAAGGGGAAATGGACTGTAGTGGTCGGACTTGCTGAACTCGTTTCGTGTTCCATTCTCGACAAATCGAATCATTCGATGCATTTTGTAATCTCTTATTCTACTTCTTTAATGCAACGATCCATAATAATAAAGTGTATGCTGGTTAAATATAAGGGAATTAAATTGTGACAAGTTTGACGGGTTGAAATGAATATAAAATTAATTTTGATTAATATTGATTCATGCTCCATTTATCACTGCTGCTACCATTATTCATATCATTTTATTATTCCTATTATAAATTCCCTTTACAAATATATCGTTATTGATAAGAAAAATATTTCAATCGACGAAAAGGAATTTAATGGACATTGAAAAATCAAATTAGCGAATCAAAAATTTTATCTCGGAAGTAAAAAATAAAAATACCTGGTGAATTCCAGCGCAAGGTCATCCCAAGATTTACCGGTACAAAGTTGTCCCAATTTTTTTCGTTTTAACACGTAAACATTTTATTTATTTTTTTTTTCGGCTCTTACTATGAAATACAACGCCGGTTTTAAACGGGACATCACGTAGAAGACACACGGCATAACGGCACCTACCTTTTCGCCTCGCGTATACCCCACGAAGACGAAGAGGGAGATGGGAAACAAGAAGAGTAGATCACAGGAGAGAATCCCTCCTGTGTCCCTCCTCCCAACCCCCCTTTTCTCCTTTGTCTCTTGCTCTGTCTCTTTATCTTTTTCCCTGTGGACTTTTGTTGCTTTGTCTTGCTCTCTCGTGCACATGATGGAGGGATTATACGGGGCCTTACGATGACTATCGCGGTGTAACTGTTGTTTCTTTAGCTACGGTGCGGTAGGTAACGAAAGGGCAAGTGAATATCAGCGAAGAATCTATTTTAATTCTTCTGGAAGTATTTTTTTTGAGCTGCAATTTATTTTGATTATGAGGAGGGGAATTGGGTCCGGTTGGTTTCCGAGTATTGGAGACAATAATTCAAAATGACTGGGCAATTTTTAATTCAATAAAATGATGAAGCCAGAAATCAATTGACCAATTAAGCTCATTCGGGACTGATCGCAGGGAAGAAAACCTGTGCTTAAAGGAGATGAAAAATTATCCCCTTCAAATAACCGTTCAGTGAATTATCAACATTTTTAAAAAACCAGAGGGTCCAATCCCTAGGGCCCCAATCTCTCCTGTAATTATTAATGAAATCACTGAAGTCAATTTTTTCCCTCAATGTTTTCAGGCACTATCTCCAAGTAGGTTAATCCTTTATGAGATGATGTTTAAAATTTTGCACGTAAGATGTAACGTGCTAACGATACATGTTTTAATTTTAGTACCAGGCACGTCTGAGGCTTCCGGATACACTTTCGCACGCCCAGAAGATGCAGTGCGTGGATCATATCATCGAGGTTCTCGACCTCACCGGCTGTCAGGATACAAGTGAGTATATAGCTCTTAGGTACCCCAAATGTCGTACGTTGGATCACCAAAATGTGTATATATTTATTATTGACAAATAGATGACATAATATTAATTTTTTTATTCTTCATCAATAGTTATTGGCGACTACACAAAACGTGGACTCTCTGGAGGTGAGAAGAAGCGAACCAGTATAGCCTGCGAATTACTCACGAATCCATCTTTAATGCTTCTCGATGTACGTTCGATAATTCAAATTAACTGAGTATTTAAAACATTATCTGATTAATTCCATAATCAATTAATAGCAGAATAAAATCAATTTTACTCAATCAGTGGGTTCCAAAGATATAATGTTCAGGAGAAAAGAGGTCTCCAGTAAATTTCCTCCTTGATTCAAACATTCATTAAAAGCCCGTTTGATTTAGAAGTTCAGTTGATTTAACTCTGCACGCTATCACTGCCCAATTCCAGTAACAATTCGTAATTAATGGATTTTGTGATTGATGAATCAGGAACCAACGAGTGGTTTGGACTCGCACTCAGCCCAGGCACTGATATCCCGGTTGAAAAAGTACGCTGAACAGGAGGGTAAAAGTATCGTGGTTACCGTGCACCAGCCGAGTTCCCGCATGTTTCACAGTTTCAGTAAACTACTATTACTCAGTCGTGGACAAGTGGCGTATTACGGCTCCACAGCTAATATTGGTAGATTTTTTGCTACTATTGGACTGACTTTACTACCACATTACAATCCTGCTGACTTCATTCGTAAGTGTTGAATGTTTGAAATTAATTTTTTTGGAGAACCCTAACATATTTATAATGCCCTTTGATACAGTTGGGGCATGTCCCCCCCAAATCAACCCCTTTCCCCATTTATTCCCAGATATCATTCGTGAAATTCTTCTGTAGGGAACCCCCCGTGATTTATTTCCATTTGCAATATTTCCAGTGGAACAAATAAAGGGGCCGGAAGAGGTTCGAGAGCGGATTGTAGCTGCAGCGCGAACTGCAAGACAGGGACCGGACTGTCCACCGGAACTACGTCCCGAGTATAATCCCAGCCAACATCCGCTCTGTGACCATCTCATCCATTATCACGAGCATCACATTACCCACAACGGTATAGTATGCATACTCATCCACTCCACCGATACCCCACCTATTTTCAATGACGTTCAGACTACCGCATAATACCGACTGACCCAACACACTGACAGTTTTATCCATTACCGGAAATGCTACCCCGGTTTAACCAATGTTCGACCCAGGTTCGACGGTGGTGAAATCAATAGTTGACTCCAATAGGAGAATTTATTTGCTGAAATTGCGATTGATAAGCCGATTAGAGAGATTCCCATTGCATTGCGGCATGTTGGAGTGATTCCTGCGGTGCAGTCCAACATTTTTAACGGGCAATATTGACCACAGCAGGACAGAAATGTTGGAAATAGCGTAGATATGTTTGATCTGATGAAACTCCACTCAAATTGAATTAAGACTTTTATTTGCGCTTTTGTCTGCTTCGATACGATTTTAGTCGAGTCAAATGCGGTAACCATGGCTCTTCAACGTTGGGAAATCTCTTTTATATTTTCACAAATTTACTTGTAAACAAAATAGTGAATAAATACTAGATGTCTCCATTCATTACCCTATTAGACTAAATAATAATGTACATTAACCGCAGAAACAATTGCCTTTGAAAATCTAATAATCTCTAAACAGGTATAACAAATCGATTACCCGAAGCCCTATTCGAAATAAATTGCATAGTACAAAGTGAGTCTATCATTACTATAACGTAATAACCGAGGTACAACGAGCCAATTGCTTATCGCTCAATTTTAAACCCCCTTACCCCCACAAAACCATAAACGCCTCGTGAATTCCCTGTGTTTACGATCGCCCATAGTTCCACACTCGTGCACATTTCTCATTCATCATTTTTTTTCGTGAAAACTCATTGCACGATTTTTACGGTTTGCAGTGAAAGAGGATGAAGGTCGTACACTCTGGCTGGACACACAGAGTCACGCAAGCAGCAGCGCAAGCTCGACAGACGACGATTATTCCTGGCAGTGGCCCACGAGCTTTTGGTCCCAGTTCAAAGTGAGACGTTCAGAAATTTTTTTTTTCAACAATTAGAGAAGACAATGTCTAGGCAATTTGCTAATTTTAGCTTTCAAATATGGGTGAAACCCCTGACAAAGAAAAATCCGAAGATTAAATTCCCTAGAAATAAAATCATTTTTTTCAATATCCTCAACATAATAAATTATTTCATTTGTATCGAAATATTACCTAAAAATGTATTTTCGTGAGTATTTTCTCTTCACAAAAGAGTTCGATAACTTTCGAAAAAACAATAAGTCCTTTCTCCCCAAAAATATGCAATTACCCACTTGTTTTCAGGTATTATCAGAGAGAAACTTCCAAGAGGCGAAATCCCGAATGTTGTCTCGACTGAATTGGCTCCAGACAATAGGCCTGGGAATACTCGCAGGACTCTTGTGGCTGAGATTACCCAGAACTGAAGCAGCACTCCACGATATCCAAGGATGGATGTTCTTCAGTACGACTTATTGGATGTTATTCGCGCATTTCGGTACACTGTCCAGTTGTAAGTGCTCCAACAATTCTTCCCTTCCTTCAGCCATAATTTACGATCTTGAAATTGCATTTTCGACGTTTACAGTTCCTCCAGAGCGTGAAGTCATCAACAAGGAGCGGCTGTCAGGCTCGTATCGTCTGTCTGCCTATTATTTAGCCAAAATGGTGGGTGAACTGCCACTCACGATAACTCTACCAGCAGTTTATCACATCATCAGTTACCCAATGCTTGGATTCCACAATCCGGCTGTATTTATCGCACTTCTCGCATTTCTTCTACTCAATACTGTTGTTGCACAAGTGAGTTTTTTATGACATCGGTAGGGAATACATCTGGGGGACTTTAATGGGACATGCAATGGATTCGATTGAAAATTCCATTGCACATTTATTAAAACCAAAAAAGATGAATGGAATTTTTACTGCAATTGAATAAAAAAGAATTCTATCGAATTATTTCGTACGTGAAATGACAGAAATGGAAATTCTGAATAACATTTATTTTGCAGAGTGCTGGATTCTTCGTTGGTGCATGCTGTCTGGACCTGCAGGTCAGCATAACAGCGTCCGCACTTTATACTTTAGCAACACAACTACTTGGTGGATATTTGGCAACGGCTGTACCACCGTGGCTGGCGTGGGCACGATATGCCAGCATGGTACACTATGCTTACCAAAATATGCAGATACTCGAGTTTGGTGTCGGTGATCCAATAACGTGAGTCTACGACAATTTATCATTTTGTGAAAACTACTCTTTATTGTCCCGGTTAAATTAAATAACGTAATTAAATAAACTTGTAGAGTGAATTTCATACAAACATTATTCTTTGAATTCTCTTCGAAGTCAACTTATTCAGGAAAAAAATTCAAAAGATAATTAAAAATGTATATAGAAATGACTATGGAAATGAATAAATAACGTCAAAAATACAATAGCAGGTGCTTATAACCGAGTTGTATTCCGGGAGAGAATATCAAAGCGAATTTTTTGTACCAAATGTTAGCAATGAGTCAACATAAAGCTTTGATATTAATTTCTCTCGGCTCCCCCCAACCCCCTCCCTCAAGCCCTAATTAAATTCCTTCTTCAAGTCCGAGCCCCCTAATTAAATTGAATAATTAAAAATAATTAATTTTGATGTATGTTGAACAGGTGCTCACAACCGAGTAAATTCCCAGAGTGCAGAAATGGGACAACGATACCAGTCTCAGCAATTCTCGAGAGTCAAGGTGGTCGTGGCTCGGGTCTACCCCTTTGGGCAAACACCGCTGTTCTCCTAGCTTTCCTCGTTGTGTTCAGGACCCTCGGTTATCTCGTACTACGCTACTACCGGGTTCCCAAGTGAACGACAAAAAAAAATTAAATTAAAAATCGACCACATAGTATGAAAAGAAGAAATGTTTATATGTTTTTTTTTTCTACGACTTTTCATGAATCTTTTCACTATCAATTAATTACCGATTAATTCATTTATTACGACTACGGTTTTAATGCGTTACGATGGGTGATATTGAGTGGATTAATCGACAGAATTTTGTTTTTTTTTAACGCGAGCATTGGAAAGTCGTCACTGTGGGGAAACACGCACACGTCCATTCATCGGAAGTTGGGGAGAGGTGAGATGAGTTGAATTAATTTTTGGATGGAATAACTGTTTATTGGTGTCTTAGGATCTAAGAGATTTTTTTGGAGAAATGCTTGGGTTTTTTAAATTCAGATCAATCTTGAGATGTTTCCCTCAATCTTTAATCAGTGAAAATTTAGTTGACAATTTATGTGAATTTTCTTCTTAATATCCATCCAGTTGAGAAAAATTCAAGACAGTTAATTTTTTACATGCCCTTCCACTTTCGTCTTGAAACTTCCGAAATGACAATTCTTCTCCCGTTCCACAATCCCAATTCCCCTTGAAAACAAAAATAGTGGATGCATTCACAATTTTTCTTATCGTGAGCATTGGAATGTCATCCCTCTAATGAAATACGCGCACAACTCATCGACGCTTATCATTCTCATCAGTCGTAATCCACCCTCAATACTACTCATCGATACGAGAAACTAAATAAAATAAATAACGCGAGACTAAGAGACTTGGCGAATGAAACCTACATGTAGATATTTTGTACGAAAAAACCACAAAAATTGAAAAAAAAAGGTTTAATGATAGTGCGTTCGAATGATAAATCCATGTGACGAATAAAAAAAGTTTAATATTAGTGTGTGTGAGTGATATCCGCGGCAAGAAAGGGTATAATAAAAAATATAAATTGATCACGATACTGCCGATAATGAGAGGAAACCAATTGACTGAACTTTTTACGGGCGATGAACATTTTTACGAGTACGAGAGAAAGCAAAAAAAAATACTACCGACATTTGTATTTAAGAACGTTTGATTTTTACGTTAATTAAGCTTTTAGTTATGCTCCCTTTAACGTTATTAATTATTCGATCAATCGTTTCATTAATTTTAAACCCATTTTTTTCGTAAATACATTTATTATCCTATTCTTAGATAGATTATCTAGTTTACTATGACAATTGGATAATAAAGAAGTGTGTGAAGTGATGAAACATTGTGCTGCCAACAAATTAGGGAAGAATGAAGTCAGGGACAAGTGCGAAAAAAAAATTCATAGAAAATTCTATTGGATTGTTATTAATTTTTGACCGATTTTTTTTTTCAATAACATTCTATTGAATTCATTATTTCTGTACGGTTTATTTTACTGAGATAACATTCAGTATTTGTCCTATTTGTTTTTGTACCGTAAAAAATCGAATGAGAAAAAAATATTGTATTGAAAGAAAAAACTGTACGAAGTTAGAAATCGGATGAAATTTTCTATGAAATTCTCTAGATTAAACTCTAAAATTTCTTCGTGCATGTCTGTTCATTGTGAAAATTATTTCGATATTAACCGTGTATTTAACATTAATGATATTCAATCATCGTCTTTGTCGGACGTTTGGTGAATACGTTAAAACAGTCGCAAGCCTGCCTCCAAACTATGTAAAACCCGGACAAGAGTTCCATGTATAGGAACAAAGTATTTATAATTACAAATCGATAATCGATAATGTCGAGACATCCACTAGACAGTTTGAGGTACGTGATGATGAAGGGAATAATACAGAGATAAAACTTTATGAAATGAATATTGTAATTACTCATCTGAGTCTACTCTGTTATTGCGAATTAGCAAATTGAGTGGGTGAAAAAAAAGTGCGATATTATCATTTTACTTTCTACCATGTACATAGAAAAACACAATTATTATTAACCACGCATGTACCATGCCTAACGGACTGAACGATAAATGGAGGGGATTACACCTCCTCTACTACATTATGTGCATGTATTTTATAAATATATGAATACATTCGTGTTAATCGACGAATATTTACGGCTAAAGTCCCTTAAAAAACTGAGAACGTTTTTAATATCAAAGTGTTTTGGAATCCTTTCCTCGTGGAAAGTTCGTAACAGTCGTCATGAACAAAAATAATATGAAAATGCCAGTGTTTGTTAAAATAATATATTGATAGTTATATTATTCCTATATTATAGGCGGATGTTGTAATGCATTTTTAGGGTGCGTCGGGAGAACTCGAATTTCAATCGATTTGTGGTTTTTTGATGAATGCTCCAGTTGCAGAGGGACAGGTGAGGGAACAATTCTTTGGGGAATAGGTTTTGGTGAATTGTCTTGGAGATTGTAGTGAATTGGAATATCAAGTCAATTTCGTAGTGTATTTTTTAATACTTGCACATGGGTTTTTAATTGACAAAACCGGACTTCATCGTCAGGTTCAGTTTTGTAAGATTCACTGTTCTTTACTAAAAATTTCCAAATTTTAAGAACTTCTCCAAAAACTTAAAATTTGCTTACTCCATCACTGAATTCAACCAGTGAAAAATAACTGGCTCACCCATTCTCGCCCTCACGACTGATCTCTCATCAAACCACAAACAAAATTGACAAAAAAAATTGATAAATTTCGCTGAGCGAAATATTTTGTTTTGTTTATCATCATCTGAAATATTTGCTTTTTCGTTTATATAAAATGCAAGATCCACCAAGTGTTCAATGTGTTTCTGATTGAATTTGCGAAAATGGGGAGAAACATTAAAAGTGGAGATACCGTCTTCTTGTGGATTAGACCAATAAAATGAATGTGTGGCTAACAGTTTGATTTCCTCACTTGAACAATAAACTGTAAACGGGATAACGAAAGATAAAAAAAAATACTGTTTTTCAAACAAAGATTTGGCTGTGTTGTCGGCATCGTAAACGTTGTTTATTAATTTGTACCATTTTTCTCCATTTTTTACTTAAACCAGACAAACCTTTATGAACATTTTAATGAATGAGCGAGTGAATGGTGTGCGTTAGAGTGACTATTGAGGGGGGTAATACACCGAAGAGAGGAAGAAAATTAACGACGAGAGCAGTACCACAATTTTCAACGTCGAAAAAAAATCTATGATACTGGAAATAAATGTTTTATTTCTGTGATCCACGTGGGTCCAAAAATATTTCGGGTCTATATACCTATTGAACTCATACTTCCCTCAGACGTTTGATAACACAACATTGAACGTTGACTTCTTCGTTCTATACAAAGTAGTTTTACTCCAAAAAAAAATGGAACGAGTCCTTTATTTAAAACTTTTATACGTATATTTGTATTTCATACCTTGTAAAAAAAAAAAGAACGAATTTTTACGCTTTTACAGTAACAATTTTACAACACCGCAAATTCGGTCGTTTTGCGGAATGAGCAGAGAAAAAGTTTTAAAAAATGATAAATGAAAAATATACAATTTCTGTCGAAATGGCCCACAGGTGTAATTCAATCAATAATTGTTATTATTTTTCATCTACTCGCTTTTATTCCATTCTCCATTAAACCCACAAATTGATCATCAAACGCACGGCTTTTGTGCTCTCACAAGGGGATTATTCTATTCACATGAGCCATTCAATTCATTTCATCATTTATTCATCCCGAGGCGATTGTTACCCTCGATTTCAAAGCAGTGCCTTTTTTATTGAAATGAAAAATCTAACAGCAACAAAACGAGATAAATCGTGCCAACCGAAATCGGAAGATTGGGTCTTTATAAAATACGAGGTGATTTTTTTTTCAGATTATTCCAGTTACTGAGTGAGTGATAAGACAGAAGATAACAGCCGGAAGTGACTCGTCTGAATGATTTTCAAAAGTGCGAGGTGAATTGTGGGTGAATGAGCTGAATGGACTCCAGATTTATGTATGTGGGACTGACTAAGGGACATTTTAGACTGAATGACGTGAGAATTTAGGATACGTAACATACGTTGAGGGGGAACTCACATATGAGAAAAATTTCATGGAAAAAATTGCGAATTCATAACGCGACTCTATTGGAGTGGTAGAGAGATTCATAAATTACAATTATTGTTGACTATTGAAATGGTTAATTCGTTCATATCGCTTTAAAATTATTCAATTAATCATAAATTTAATGGGTCGACAGTACGTGCTATCAATTCTGTGAATTATCATCAGTTATATAAATTTCAAAAGAAGGCCGATAGAATTGTCTAGCAGCTTCGTTAATTTCCCATTAAATTTTTTTCATGTGTGATTAATTGGAGGCATAGGGGAGTTAGAGTGATTGAGGGTCAGGATTTTTTTGTTGTTCCCACAGGATTATTTTCTTGTCATGTAGGGGAATTTGAAGATGTGGGGCGAGAGGATGAGATTGGAAATTAATTTTCTGTGGTATTTTCGATGGTTTCTGGGACGAAAAAATCTAGAAAATCATGAAAAAATTTACCTTGTAGAAAATTTCACGACTTATGAGGGAAGTATCTTGTAACTTGTTTCCTAGATCCATTAATTTCAGACATTTCCACAATAATCTATACAAATTAACTTCTTGAACTTTTCTCATTCCTCCCACTACCACTAGACCATTCTTTACATCAAATGAATTTCTCCCCTCACGCCTCACCCCAATAGACATGAGAAAAATGAATAGCAAAAACCCAACGCTTTCTCTAAAAGATTTTTTTGATTTCCTAATAGCATTTGATCAGAATTCTATCAAAAAATTCTATTCGTTTTCATGACTGTACAATATTAAATTATAATGTTGTTAATATTCGATTTTTAAAAGTCTCTATATGTGTGTTCTTCTGTAGCAACTTTTGACTTTTTTTCCTTTATTTATCACACTTCTTTTTATTGTAAAAGGCCCGAATACTGCAGAACTTTTAATTCAAATAGTGGAATAGAACAAGTCATATAAAACAACAATCATCAGACTGTTTTGTAAACAGATGTCTCTTTAACTCAAGAAGAACTATAATACTCAACGGAATTCGCCCAAAAGCGAATAGAACTTTTCAATAGATTTCCATTAAAACTTCACTGGAATTCCCCAGAGAAAATTCAGGTTTTCCATGCGAAAAAATTATATAAAAGAAACTTGATTTTGACTTGATTTTTCTGTTGCAACTTATTCCATTATGAGATTTGAAATCTTTTCTCTAATATTTCCTCAGCTCAAATTTGTCAAACTTTTGGTTTGATTTTCGACAGGAATTTCCAAAATGCTTTCCTTTCCTCTTTTTTATTAAAAAAACATCAATAGAAGTTCAACAAGTTTGTTGATTAAATTCGCTAGGTATTTCACCCAAGATTATTCCTGCGTGTGTTCCATTACCTTTTCTCACTCGTGAACACCTCATACCCCGCCCTCAATAATATCATACCCCATATATCACACCTGTAAATAACGACACAACCCGATGTTGTCAACCCTAATGCTAAAAAACCTAAAGACAAAGTGTTCTCGTTAAACTTTCCAAAAGATTAATCGGAGTACTAAGGATGCCAAAAAGTGTTCCGTTTGACTCGTGTACCACTGGCCAATCAGTGGACAATCGACATTACCTAACATATGAAGAACCGCAAATAATAATCAATCTCATGAGTTAATTATTGCATGAACAAGGAGAAAGGGCCGTCTAAAGTGTTAAATGCGACGAGGAAAGGGGCGTTCACATCTGAATATTTCAAATAGCTCTCGTTCCAACAAAAAAAAAACAATTCAACAACAGACAAACTAAATTCATCGAACAATGCACAACACACACTGAACTGTAAATACTATAATTCCCCAGATCACATCCCTTTCCTCCCAATCAATGTACATATATGTCCAATTAACACTAACAAAAATTCAGCATAAAAAAATCTAATAAACCTATCACTATACATAGACGATATAAATTAACCAATAGTATTATTCCTGTTGTCTGAACTTGCGAAATAATTTTTTCGCCGAATTGTATACTTAGTACGTGAGAATGAAATTTTTCAAGCATCATTTGTTCACCTATTTCTACTCATTACCCAGAAACTGGGGAAACTGAATTTTTATCCCTTCCCACCACTGTATTTTTTTTTAATTTTTATGCGTTGTTATCTCACTCGCAATTCTACTATTACAAAACTCACTTTAATTTTCTTCCGATCAAAATTATTGAGAGACGTGCACATACCCAATTTTAAGAATTAAATAGACGAATAAATACGAGAAAATAATGTGAGTGGGTGCGCGAGAGAGTGACAATGTTGTGTCAAATTATGTCTCCCAAACTTTATTCATCGGCATTTCCACTCCCTCAGGCACCCCTCGGCCCCTAGGTAATTACGATAAATAAACGTTAGAGAATCATGTCGCATTTTAAAAGTATTCGCTTCTGCAATTTATTGTAGCCGTTAATGACCAAATTGAGGTGAAATCTGTTGGAAACAAAAAATTTATATTAAGAAAATGTAGCTCTTCCTGAATAAATTACACCATGATGTTGAGAAATTGCACAAATACGTGAATTAATGGAGTTGATGGAGGAGAATAAAAAAAAATTTTGATCGTAATGTGAGAGAAATGGCAAGGCACTTTGTTCATTAAATCAATGTGGTCGCTGGCTGTGCTGTGTAATTGTTAATTGCAATGTGATATATCGAAGTTGCGATCTGGACTGTCTCCTTTAAGAGCCATTGCATTAAAAAAATAATAGAAAGGTATTTGTGGACTTAAGGGGAAATTAGTAATTCAATAAAACGATTGAGATAATAATGAATGGAAAAATAAACTGAGTGTGATTGTACGTGTGAATTCTGTTACCGTTTTCGGATCGAAAAATATCCATCATACTGATAAATATACTATTTAATATATCGTTTATATATATCTTCAATATATACCTGTATATATTAAATTCTATTAGTAAATGAAAATGGAAAACAACATAACGAGTTATTTATATAGGATATAATCACTGAATTATGACATTGGACTCGACAGCGGCAATGGAATTCTATCAATGAATTATAATAATTGATGCAATCATTACATCTAACGCTACAATAAATCATTTAACTTATTATTTATCACTGTATTCAACTGCATGATCATCAGAAGTTGAATTGCGACGACGAATTACATGCGAAATTATGATTATTCTCAAAGTCTCAAGTTGCTGGCAACTTTGATATGCCAACAAATTTTTTATTCTCGTATATAATTTCTGACTAATAATGTATGTTCAATGATTTTTAAATCAGCACGTTTCTCTTTGCATTGAAATTCCATTAAATAACAAGCAAATTATCATAACTGTAATTGTTAATTAAGACGTTGACAGGTGGAAACTAAATGAATGGAAAATGATAATTGAAAAATTGATGAACCATTTTTTCCTAGTCCTTATAATTCAAATTCATCGTCATAATTTATAATCAATTTCAAACTATTAATTATAATAAAATGATGTTAATAATATTTTCAGTCTCTTTATTACCCCAATATTTACAATCCAGCCAGTAAAACCACCCTATTAATCTATACACAAAATTACATATTGACGAATTTGTACAAATCATGCCCCCTTTTGATCAAGTACCCCTCGTCATTGAGCTTCCCAATGAACCTCGAAAACTCATTGATGATGATTCCTCCCTGAGTTGCTATTTCCATAAGATCAGTCTTCGAAAAGAGACTTTGCTCCCTCTCCTGCTGATGCTGCTGCAGCAACGAGATAAACGCTGATACTTTATTTTTAGTAATTCTCCCAGACTCATGACTCAACGAGGGGCCAGAAGTCCCAATCGAGGGAATACTAGCCAGTGTGTGTTTATAAATCTCAATGATCTCCTGTGCATCAGCATCAGTGGCTTCAATTCGTAGCTCCAGTTTCGCTCGTGCCTCAGTCAGTCGTATCAACGCTTCCAGCTGTCTGTGGAAGACAGGAAGATGTCCAAAGATGTTATTATTCTGCCGAAGAAGGAGATAGTAGTCCCGGAGTCTGTTGGCAGCTTCAGGTGTCAGTTTGGGCTTCACATAGAGCCTTGCGTACGACACGTACTTCCTGAGAATTGACTGAGGGACCAGATCCTCTTTATTTCCTTTCAAGGACAGCCTCTCCTTCAGCGTGAGGGCTGTAGTGAGCGTCTGATTGGCTCTGCCAACGTTGAACTCAGAGAGATTCGATGTTGAACGAGTTGGATAAACTTTTTTGAAGCCAGTGTGTGCGTTCATCACGTGAGCGCACATGAGAGTGTCCATCTGCTCGCTGGGCTCGTCCAACAGCAGGAAAATAAGATCGAATCGTGAAAGGAGGGGTTCACTGAGGTTCAAATTCTCGGTGAAACTTTTTGCTCGATTGTATTTTCCACCTATCGGATTTGCTGCTGCTACTATCGAAGTCCTAGCTGGGAGGGAGCAGATTATCCCGGATTTTGCCACTGAGACACTCGACTGCTCCATTGCCTCCAGCAGGGCCTGATGTTGGGTCGGCATTTTATCGAATTCGTCGATGAAACATGTGCCCTTGTCTGCGAGAACCAGGGCTCCTGGCTCCAGGGCAAAGTCGTTTGTACCATTTTCCTTGGTGAGGGTCACCGTTAATCCTGATGTTGTGCTGGAATTTCCGCAGACATAGACACCTACAACGAGAATCATTGAGTTAAAGTACTCAATCCAGCATTGCAAGAATGCTGAATAATAGATTTCCCCGAAGAGAATTCTCCCTCACCTTTAGTACAAATTCTCGAGCACGCCTGCAACAGTTGGGACTTGCCAAGTCCCGGATCCCCCACCAGCAGCACATGGAGATCATTCCTTAGCGAGTCATGCTTGGCACATCCTCCAAAGAGGCTCAGCAGGAGCCCAGCCTTGATCATCTCATTCCCGTAAATGGCTGGACACAGTGATCTCACGAGCAGTGAGAAGACATCTGGATTGTCATGAATGTGCTTGATAAAAACGTAGTCCTGGTGATCCAAGTCAACTCCCAGAGCCGTTCTATTCCTCGCTTTATTCTTATTATTCATCACGGAAATAGCTTCGATGTACAGGGCATTGGCCTCAGCAGTGGTTTTCCTCCTTTCCGAGCCATCATCAGTCCCTCTGATCTTCACGATCCCCACGATGGTGATGTCATCTCCAGGCATGCAGCTGTCTACCAAGTCGTCAATCAACTCCACCTCCACAACCCTCGGCATCTTGCCCTTCTCGTCCTGTTTGTCATCAAAATGCTCCTGCAATTTGATCACGAGAAATGGAACTGTCTTGACGTGTGGTGAGTCCAATCTGGGAGTGAACTTGCACGTTCCACATGCTTTGCACTTCTTTGGAAGTTTGTAAATACCATCGGGCTGTCTGATCACCGTCCAATGGTGGCATTTATCGCAGGAGAAGGGCAGCCACTGGGCCATGTACTTGGGCCTTCCCACCCTTATGACACAACCTCTGGTGGCTATCAGTTTCCCATAGGAATCGATCATGATGTCCCGGAGAGCCACCAGTGGCTTGTAATTGACCAGCTTGACTCGAATCATCGGCAAGTTGATGTCTTCCTTGGAGTTGAGGCTCGTTTTGCTCAGCTGGGACTGCACGAGCACTTGATGGAGGGCGAGACCTAGGACGTTCAGGGTCTCTCTGGGGCTCTTCTCGATGTCATCTTTAAAGGTTTCCCATTCTCCTGCAAATTCTGGATCGCTGGAGAGTCGTTTCATGTCGATGTTGAAGGAGGGCCCAGACTTGCTGGGGATCAGGGCATCTGGATTACGCTTGAAGAACGATTCCCCTGATTTTGTGCGATCGATGATGTATCTCTCGGTGGTTTTGGGTAATTTATCGAAGTAGAGGTGGAAACCATATAACGAGTGATCTGGGTTCTGTCTAGCCTCGTAAACGTCCAACGTCGGATCATCTTCATTATTATTTTCGTGTATTGAAAGCCCGTCTGAAGTTCCTTCCAGGCTATCATCAGGAGCCTTCGACGGTGCCGGATCATCGGGAGATTTTCTCTTATTCTTGTTGTATTTATTCCAGCGCCTGGGACCACCCATTCCCACAATTAAAAACACTCAGTTAATTTTTTCTGAGGAAAGAATCCTCAACCCGACATCATTGGAAAAATTAAAATGGATTAATTATCTACGAGACTACAAACAAAATCAATTGATGTACAATGATGTACTAACGATATACAATCATGTAAATTCTTTCGTTTTCCCATTTGCAACCTCCCGCCATCTAAGTACATGGAGGTAAAGTCACGTGGAGTACGCACGGTGAGTTTCAGAAACTATGACGCCACTGGTCCAACCGGACGTCGGCCATTGGCTACAATTCATCGAGGATGAACGCATGCGCAAGTGGTAGCGTCTAGAAAGACATTTCCATGTTCTTGGCTTCTACGCACTTCGCATTTGACATCCCGCCATTGGCCTTTTTCAGGCTTTTCTAGTGTTCTTTATGTGTTCAGAGTTGTTTATTTATTCGTGATTCGTATTTTAACTTGCATGTAACTCATATTATCTAAACATTGATCCTTCTGACGCTGTGGTTCATTATTAATTTTCAAAGGTATGTTTTTTTGCCATGTGACTAACTTGTTAGGCTTGTAATACTAATGAGAGAGGTTAGATTACGCTTGAAACAACGACATGGGGTCATATGCTCGCCCTTAGTGAATATATCCAAACACAATCAAATTTATCTCACGAACTCCTCTTTTCATTCGCTTCTGCCCATATCCAACAACTGTTTTTTGGAAATAACATAATGCGTATTAAATTGATAATCGATTTTCCGTCAGTAAAAATGCGACGAAGCGACAATAGATCGAAAGAGTATCGGGACCCGAAGGATTTTTTATCCAAGGATAGACTGAAAGACCTGGAGAGAAAAAGAAGAGAATGGAGAATTGAGCAGGAACGACGTCGAGAGCACGAAAAACGCAAAGCGAAGATGATACAAGAGTGGGAGGCAAAGAGAGCTAGAGAATTAGAAGCAAAGAAGCAACGAAGACGATCCAAATCACGATCAAGATCAGCGTCACCCGCAGGCAGCAGACGACGTGATCGAAGTAAATCTGCAGAAAAAGGAAGAACTCATTCCAGCAGCGGCGTTCCTGTCATGTCTGAGAGGTCCGCATCCAATATTACCTGTCATGGGATTTATTTTTACTTCAGTTATTTCTTTCTTTGATTTTAATAACAAACTTTACTATTTTAGGTGTGATACTTCGTCATCGAATAATACTCCACTGTTTAAGGGCAGTGAGGGTAATAAAATTAATGTTAGTGAGCTTAAAAAAATTACAGTTAATATTCATCGAAACCTTTCAAAAACTGAAGAAACATCTGAGTTGCTGAGGAATATTACCAGTCCTGATGAAATCATCCTCAAACGAAGAGCAGGTAACTGAAGTTTAATCGTGTTCTTATTCCTTCTTTGATTGGTCCTGGGGATGTTTATGGTAAATAGTCACTGAAAATTTGGGGAAATTCCTCACTGAAAACATGGAACAAAGTTTACTTGACTTCTGTGGGATATTCATCAGTGAAGATTTCATAAACATCCTGAAGTAATCAAATAACCTTTCGTCGTCATCAGTTGAAAAATATGGTAAATGAACAACTTGAAAATGATGGATACTTCGTTTGGAAGAAACTTATCGATTTACGAAGCATGGAAATCATTTCGATTCATTTTAGAATATTGGAAATGGGTTATAAGAAATAATAATTATTCAACAAGTGATTTAAAATATTTTAGTCTTTGAACTCACATGATTATGCTCGGAAGACACATCCACTCTATATCGATTCCTTATTCCGAGGAACTAACTAGATCTACAAAGGGAAACAACATCCTGGACCTTCCAGTCACATGCTCTCAAAGAGTCCTATTCATTTCACTTTGTCTACATACTTAAAGTTAACCCTAAATATCATACCTCACACTTCTCAGAATTCGAACCCATAAAAATGTCTTTCAACACTCAGAAGAGAATAAGATTGACTTTTGTTCTTTATTTATTTTATGAAAAATCCAATATAGAATCACGAGACATTCAGTAGTTGATTCAGTAAAAAAATGACTTACTGCATTTTCTTAATAATCAATTCACTTTCACGTAAATGATAGGCATGAATTGTCGTGCTATGGTTTTTAAAACTTGGAGAACTGGAAAAATAAAACATGAAATTAATTTTATGTGAGTTGTGGGAAAATATTCGTCTGTGAGGACTTCATGAAGATGCTGTGTTCAACGGAAGCTGAATTAATTGGACAATTTTTTATGTTCTTTATTTTAAAAACCATCAAGATTCATTGGAAGATATTCAGTTTTCACCGAAAATCAAGAGTCTTTTGAAGGACAGAATGAATTCATCAATTTATGGCAAATAGAGAAAATTTTTTAATTATTGTAGAATCGTTCCATATTCCGTGCTTCATTCGGACTAAAAACTTACTTATTAAAATTTTTCCTATTTTTTTGTCATTTCAAATCGAAAAGAAAAATCTAATAGACAAAATATTGATGTACGTATAATCAACATCATTGAAGAATTAAAATTAATTATTTTTTAATGCTCTTTGCCTTCATCTTTCACTAGGAGAGGGCGCAAAGCCAATTTTTGATCGCGAAGAACTGAGAATAAGCGAATGCAGTACAGATGAGGCTCCGGAACGACGAACAATTGTGCTTCGTGAACCTAAAACAGGTAAAATTATCAAACATTTTGGATTGTAATTCACCTCATATCAATAACGATATTTCTAATGAACTTTCAACTTTTCATTCTTCAGGTAAAAAAGAATCATCGAAAAGACGTTCCAGGTCAGTAGATTCAGAGAGGTCGAGGAGTCAGAGCTCGCGGAGATCGTCGCGGTAAGTAAACACTCACACAAGCCCAAGAATTATTAAAGAACAAATTCTTTAATATGGATTAAAACTGATTGGTTGAGG
This sequence comes from Diachasmimorpha longicaudata, assembly GCF_034640455.1. Lineage (NCBI taxonomy): Eukaryota > Metazoa > Arthropoda > Insecta > Hymenoptera > Braconidae > Diachasmimorpha > Diachasmimorpha longicaudata. The sequence continues at coordinate 10,168,162 of NC_087227.1, forward strand.
AACATCGTACTTTCTGTTGAATTCCTGTTGATGCCGTGTATTTGAATCAATCAGTGTAACAATCACAGCAATCCGGGAGTTCCAATTGTACTTGTTCTCATCGGAAATCATATTTACACCCTTATTGCGTTTACTAATTCATACTTATTATAGCTGGTTCAACAAGTTGAAAGGAACAGTTACTACATTAAAAATTGTCAATGATGTAACAAATAGATGTTACAATTTTAGAAATGGCTGTCTTAGACAGAGTGAAACACGATCGAGAATCACGAATTCCCAGGTTTGGGCCCCAACCAAACAACATTTTCCCACGAATTTGTCACTGGTAGTGTGGCCCTCTTGGTTGAAGCATGTCATTCACAATCACAAGTCCCCTGTTTAAGCCTCAGCCGATCTAAATCGCTGACTCTAGGATTTCGAACTGAAAAAAAAAAGTTTAATTGTTCAAAGACCGTCTTGGCAGGTTATCATCCTGCGATTAAATAACAGTATGAGTTTACAATCTGTTTTGTTCCAGTTTACCTGCATTAATCAGCATTTCAGAATAATGTGCAACATCGTGAAGATTATAATGAAGATCATCGAGCGATGTCAATGAAGATAGCATCCTGCGATTAGATAACAGTATGAGTTTACAATTTTATTTTGTTCCAATTCACCTGCATTGATCAGCATTTCAGGATAATGTGCAACATCATGAAGATTATAATGAAGATCATCGAACGATGTCAATGAAGATAGCATCCTGCGATTCGATAACAGTATGAGTTTACAATTTTGTTTTATTCCAATTCACCTGCATTAATCAGCATTTCGGGATAATGTACAACATCATGAAGATTATAATGAAGATCATCGAACGATGTCAATGAAGATAGCATCCTGCGATTCGATGACAGTATGAGTTTACAATTTTGTTTTGTTCCAATTCACCTGCATTAATCAGCATTTCAGGATAATGTGCAACATCATGAAGATTACAATGAAGATCATCGAACGATGTCAATGAAGATAGCATCCTGCGATTCGATAACAGTATGAGTTTACAATTTTGTTTTATTCCAATTCACCTGCATTAATCAGCATTTCGGGATAATGTGCAACATCATGAAGATTATAATGAAGATCATCGAACGATGTCAATGAAGATAGCATCCTGCGATTCGATGACAGTATGAGTTTACAATTTTGTTTTGTTCCAATTCACCTGCATTAATCAGCATTTCAGGATAATGTGCAACATCATGAAGATTACAATGAAGATCATCGAACGATGTCAATGAAGATAGCATCCTGCGATTCGATAACAGTATGAGTTTACAATCTTGTTTTGTTCCAATTCACCTGCATTAATCAGCATTTCGGGATAATGTGCAACATCATGAAGATTATAATGAAGATCATCGAACGATGTCGATGAAGATAGCATCCTGCGATTCGATAACAGTATGAGTTTACAATTTTGTTTTGTTTCAATTCACCTGCATTAATCAGCATTTCGGGATAATGTGCAACATCATGAAGATTATAATGAAGATCATCGAACGATGTCAATGAAGATAGCAACCTGCGATTCGATAACAGTATGAGTTTACAATTTTGTTTTGTTCCAATTCACCTGCATTAATCAGCATTTCGGGATAATGTGCAACATCATGAAGATTATAATGAAGATCATCGAACGATGTCAATGAAGATAGCATCCTGCGATTCGATGACAGTATGAGTTTACAATTTTGTTTTGTTCCAATTCACCTGCATTAATCAGCATTTCAGGATAATGTGCAACATCATGAAGATTATAATGAAGATCATCGAACGATGTCAATGAAGATAGCATCCTGCGATTAGATAACAGTATGAGTTTACAATTTTATTTTGTTCCAATTCACCTGCATTGATCAGCATTTCAGGATAATGTGCAACATCATGAAGATTACAATGAAGATCATCGAACGATGTCAATGAAGATAGCATCCTGCGATTCGATAACAGTATGAGCTTACAATTTTATTTTGTTCCAATTCACCTGCATTGATCAGCATTTCAGGATAATGTGCAACATCATGAAGATTACAATGAAGATCATCGAACGATGTCAATGAAGATAGCAACGATTGGAAAATTTAAATCGTACGGACGCCTACACTTTTACACCCAGTGAATTTTTCGGGGGATTGAAATATTGAATTTTCATTAAATTATTAACCCTTCGTCACTCACGTGGGATATAAGACACAACAAAATTTTTTTCACCACTTGAAATTTGAAATATGCAAAAGAGAACATTGTTCTTGCTAAATACAACATGACATTCGTCGTCTAGTAGTTCAACGACGATTCTTTAAAAGCAATGTCACCTCGAAAAAATATTTTAAAAACTAGGTGACTAATGAAGGGTTAACTGACAATATGGCAAATTAACTTCTGAAGGGGGGTGGGGAGTAGCAAAACGCATTCAAACAATGTGCTATTACAATGGCAATGGCTGTTGAGTTGTGCTTCTCCCTAGGTGAAGGATCAAAACCCATTTTCGAACGCGAGGAACTGAAGGCTAAGGAAAAAAGTATTGTCGACATCCCAGAACAACGTACAGTAGTTGCTCGCAATGATTTGGAAACTGGTGAGACTTTATTGGATAAATTTGTCGCGAGTCGTGCAACAGGAATATTAATGCTTTTTTTCTATTCCTCAGATAACAAACGCTCAATAGTGCGACGATCGAGGTCCCTGAGCTCAGAGAGACGTTGTAGACACAGCTCTCGACACACCTCAAGGTAAGTGTTTGTCCTAGGCGTGAATCTGCGGAGAGATTTTCGAAATCGAGGACAAAGTTGCAGCTTTTTTTCCTTTGAAATTTTCCCTGTTCTGTTTTATTTTAACTTACAGGCTTTCAGACTTTATCAGGTAAGCTAATGCCATTCCCCTTTGTTATTTCAGTTTATAAATTCATGTTTACAGGTTATAGTTTAAGAAAATGCACTAGTTAATAAGTTGAGTGAGCATTTCATAATGTGACATACATTACGAAATAATTCACTGATGAACAATTGACGTTCAAAGTCATCTTTCTTGATCTTATGGATATAACACGATATATTACCACTACTTGGCATTTCTCTTGTTTGCAATTTTTTTTTTTTGAAGATGTAAAACTCTGAAGACAAGTTCATGTGATGAGAGAGATGCCATGCCATGAGTATTGCTAAAAAAATTCAGGGAATATCGTACTTACTAGATTTTTCTCTTAGACATGACAGGGCATCGAGGTCACATGGAGAAAGCCATGACAGAATTCATTCCTATGATAGGTAAGTCATTGAGGTTCAGAAAAATAAGGGCTCGAGATGATAATCGAATGAGGATATTGACTGAATTGGCATTTATACAGGGCCCGTACTTCTGGCGATAGATATCGTGATTCCAAATATTCTACCCGTCGTACGTCGAGTCGAGAACGAACTCGTGATTCCAGATCTCGTCGTTCACCAGACAGAGCTCGAGACGCACGTTCTGGGTCTCACAGAGACTCTGCGCACAGAGAATACCAGGATTATGACGACCATTCCCATCGTAGGAGGGCTGAGCCCGATAGAAGATTAGCAACTTTACCATATGCCGAACCCGTCCCCTTCCCGATGTACTATGATGTGAGCATCTGCTATTTATTGACGTTCTGTAGAAATTTATAATGAGACTTTTTCCACTGATGAAAGTCCTTTGATAACTAATTTTATTATTTACCATACGTGCAGAATCTGGTTAGGCCTGTAATGATGAATCCCATGATGATGATGCGACCTCCCTTGCCTGTAATGAGAGGGAGAATGCCGCCGATGACGATGCCTTTCAGACCCCCGCTCAGACCGAGATTCGCGGGGCCAGAAATGTTTAGAATGAATGGCCTTCCAATCCAACGTAAATAGATATTTTCTCATTGCACGATACATTTCACTAGAAGAAAGTCTACCTGTGGACGTTATGGATATTCTAATAAAGTTAATAATATATGAGGAGACACATTAGACTTTTTTCTCGCGAGCATTTTGTGTATATGTTTAAATAGTTGCAAAATCAATATTTATTTTTAATATTGGTGAATTTTATTTTTTTGTTCACAGGATATAACCGCATGTTTTAATAAAAGTACACACCGGAAAGCCATAACCAAATATGGAGGAAATTGATTGTAAAAAATTTATAAATAAATCTTTTAAACAAAATAATAAATTTATTGAAATTCTAATTATGTTATATCAATGCTGCATGATGTTACCATGAATTTCTTCTCATGGAAATTCATGCAATTGATCATTTCCGGTGCGCATTTCAAATGATGCATTGCCGGTTAACCTCAAAATGTAAACGGTTAGTTGAAATTGTCAGCAGTGTAAACATCATTGTTAGGAGCTCTTTGCAACTGGTTTTCCCTGCTGGTTGATGACAATAACTGGCAGACTGATTACTTCATAATAATTAGTATCTTTCAATTATAGACTGTTCAATAAAATAAGTAAATCCATGACAAATGGAGAGGATGATGTACAGTGCCATAGTAGCCCTCATGTTGATACTCAACCTGGCTACAATTGCATCAAGTGATAAATATGAGATTGATCCATCGAGAACAATTCTATGGGGTCCTGGTTTGTCTCCGGAAATAGTAATGCGAAGTCGTTACTTTTTTCTGCAACTAGTGGACGTCAATGGAAACAAGTAAATGAAATCGTATAAAAAATGCAATGAACTTAGGGAATTTACAGTATTCATCTTTCAGTGTTACTGAAGGTGTTGAGAAGGCTGATATCAGGGTAACTATTAGAAGCACAAACTCAAATGGTCATACATGCAGAGTGTGGATACAAACCCTGAACTCTAAAGATGGGAGCTACATAGTTCGTTATAGATTGTATCAAACCTGCTACGATTTTCGTATCGACGTTACAGTCAATAATCGCACAATTCCGAAGGGATCGATTTATGAAAAAGGTATTCATGACTCGTATGTTAAAATATGTTAGAAGAAATTTATTGAGATTCATTTGAAATCTCACTCTAATTGAATTGATTACCAATGCCCTTAAATCATTATAGGTCCTATTTATGAGGAAGAATGTGTGTGCCCAACTCTTTCAGTGCCCGATTGGTTAGAAAAATACCAGTGTTCATCAAACTACTCTCAAATATTAAATGACTTGAAGGATTTCCCCCAACTAAATTTCAGTAACATCAGAACGCAATTGATAAAAAACTACGCAAAACCCCACAGCGTCAGTCTCTGTCACTATGTGATAAAGAACAATAGGGTATGTAATTTCTGCCCGTCATCTGGAAAATTCATTTGATAGTTTTTCCTCAGTTTTATATTTTTTTAGATTTTTAGGAGATGCTACGGAGAACATGTAGGCTTTAAAGTATTTTCTGATTCTATTTTGTTATCATTAACGAGAAAAGTCGTCCTACCCGACACGGAATTCTTCATGAATTTGGGAGATTGGCCACTGGTACAGGAGGGAGGACCGTTGTACCCAATATTCTCATGGTGTGGTTCCAACGACACCAAAGATATTATTCTCCCAACATACGATATCACTGAGTCGTCCTTAGAAAACATGGGGAGGTAGATCGTGTATTTCTCTCCGCTTTGACCTATTTGTCTAGGATAGAATCAAATGGGATTGATGCATTCAATTTTTTAGGGTCATGCTTGACATGTTATCTGTTCAAGGTAATATTAAAACCCCATGGAATGGAAAGATCGAGAAAATGTTTTGGAGAGGACGAGACTCTCGTCGGGAACGATTGAAACTCATTGATATATCGAGAGAACATCCGGATCTGTTCAATGTCTCGATCACCAATTTTTTCTTCTTTAGAGATGAGGTAGCAAAATATGGGCCAGGTCAGCGGCCCATATCCTTTTTCAATTTTTTTGATGTGAGTATCGAGGAGTAACAGTGGTGATATGGAATATTTTCCTGCTCTATTTCTCTCTCACTTTGTCATAGATATTTTTTTATCTCGAATAGTACAAGTACCAGCTGAATATTGATGGAACAGTCGCAGCCTATCGCCTCCCGTATCTCCTCGCCGGTGATTCTGTGGTTTTTAAACAGGAGTCCAAGTACTACGAGTATTTTTATGATCGTTTAATTCCTGGGGAGCATTTTGTACCGATTAAGACCGATCTATCTGATCTGGTAGAAAAAATTCATTGGGCGAAGGATAATGACAGCAGAATGCGACAAATCGCTAAGGCTGGACGAGCCCTGATGCGGGAGGTTGCCTTACCTCATCATGTTTTCTGTTATCATGTATCGCTCTTGCAGGTATTTAGGGGAAAAATTTATCCGTTTGAGGAAATTTAGACATGTTGTTGGACATCATCGCCCCCTAACAACGCAATATTTCTTGCAGATGTGGAGTGAAAGAGTGAAAAGTACAATTTCAGTATTGGAAGGAATGGAAGAAGTCGGGCAGGTGGAAAATGGATGTCCATGTCATGCTCACAAATTCTCGACTGAAGCGAATGAGGGAGTGCGCAGTAAGGATGAGTTTTAAAAGTGATTATCTATTTCAGGAACTTAAATACAATAAACGATATGCGATAATTTGAAGATACTACACAAATCTTAATTGAGCTTCCATGAAATATCAAGAAAAGTTACGTGGAATTTGTATGGAAACTTCGATGGGATTTTGTAATGTAATTTTGTTTGTAACTTTTTCGACCGTTAGATGGCTTACGAGTAATTCAAATGGTTTCTCGCAGCTGAACATACTTCGGGATAACGTATAAACATGCTGCAACTCGAAGTGTAAATTACACATTCGATGTGGAAAATATGTATAACAATTTGATAATTTTTGAAGCGGATAGACCATCCCATGAAATAATTGAAAAATACTTCTCTTACAAAAAAGTTGAAAAAGTAATTATCCTCAATTGCTCCTTTATCTTCCAACTGAATAATTGATTTCTCATAAAAGTGGGTGTATTATTTAAGAACTAAGTTAATTATTATAAGTCGTGCAGACGATTACCAACCCAGTCCACCCTCAAACTTTGTTTAGAATTTATTTCGGCCTTTAATATACAAACTTTACTACAATAATGAAGCATATTCACAATTTGAGTGGCGATTATACTACTTGAATGAATTAACTAAAAGAGTAATCAGTATGAATTGTGTAAATCAATTTTCATCATTCTGTTATTTGATTCCCGTTGTAAGCGACTAATCTAACACATCTGATTTTTGCTGTGAGTTACTCACCAATAGGTGGCGTACGACTTTTTTCATGGTTTTCTCGTTGGTCAAAAATTCTTTGTTATCCTATAATTACACATGAAGCGCGGCAATCTTACGAGGTATGATTCTCATATCCAATTTTCGTAAATCGGATAGGTTAGTGAAGTATAACTTATTTCAGTTAATTTTTGAAGCGGATAGACCATCCCATTTAATTATTTAATAAAAATTCTATGTCGAAATGATCATCCGGTCCAAGTCGACTGAACGTTTCCTTCAATTCTCGGAAAATATTTTGAAATTGAAGGGCGACTAGGAAATTTTTGCATCAGTTGACTATAAATGCAATAGTTGCATCACAAGCCTACAATTTTTTTCGGGAGCTATTCGTTAATCATCAAGCAAAAAGCCAAATACTCTCAATGTTTCAATCACGACTGTGCTTCCTTTCTTTGAATTATAATTCCGTCATAATTCGAACTCAACTATACTGTCGATAAACTATTTGCCGGTAGATGGCCGTCAAATATTTTCGAAAAATTTTCCGTAGGTATTGGAGCTTCTGGAGGCAATATAGCATTTGGTAAGCTGCATACGAAAATGTATTGAAATTATGAGTTCAATATAAAAAAGGTATATTATCAAAGTTTTATAAATATACAGATATTTTTGAAGCGGATAGACCATCCCATAATAGTTGAAAGATATTTCCACATTAGATGAACACATTCTGAATATTCTATTTCCCGTTGGTGAGTAAATCGTCTAACATAATTGATAGACACCTCGCTAACGAAGGATCTCATGAGAGTTATTATGAGACCAATGAAGTGATTGCTGTAAGAATTAATGAAGCTGCTGATGCGATAGCTAAAACTAATGACTCTGATGAGCTTGTAGAAAATTTGCAGTTCAGGGGTAGGATTACACAATAAATATTCAATAACTATGAGCTTTGAGACAGAATTTTTAATGATAAATCGACAGTAGTAATCCACAATCAGTTAATCCTATAGTACAAACCCGGATCTTCACAAATCATTCCGAATCACAAAAAAGTTAGAAAAGACATTACATCCAAGCATTAAAAAATCGTTTCTTTCACTGTGGCGGTTGCTGATACCCATACCCCCCATACTGATTGGGTGGTGGGCCCTGTGGTCCAGGGGGTGGTGGCATGTGTCCCGGAGGTCCCCTCGGAGGATACTGCGGATATCCCTGTCCTCCCGGTGGGCCTGGATGGGGTGGATAATTCTGGGGAGGATACTGAGGATGCCCGTAATGCGGCTGTCCCCCTTGGCCAGGAGGATGAGGAGGATATCCCTGCGGAGGTTGTCCCCCGGGTCCAGGGGGCACATAAGTCTGCGTCGTAGCCGGATGGGATTGAGGGGGTCCATACCCGCCTGGAGGCTGTCCTGGGGCCGGTGGCCCTGCGTTACTCGGAGGTCCCTGCGACGGAGGACCACCTGAAGTCGGTGGGAAGTTTCCAGGGCCAGGGCTGGGGGATTGCTGGTGCGGTGGCCCAGTCTGTTGACTCTGCTGCTGCTGAGGTGGTTGTGAAGGTGGAGGTTGACTCTGCCCCGGGCCCTGACCCTGTGACTGCTGAGGAGGTTGACCCTGCGGCGGTTGCGAGGAAGGCTGTGACGATGGGGGTCCAGGTTGTGTGGGTCCAGGCTGGTGAGGAATCTGATGAGGTCCTTGATGAGGGCCATGAGGTGGCTGATGAGGCCCCTGATGCGGGGGTCCTTGGTGAGAAGGCCCGTGAGGGCCCCCTTGATGAGGAGGTTGATGGGGCTGATGAGATGGCAAATGAGAAGGCTGATGAACAGGATATCCTGAAGGTGTGGGCATGGGGGGCACGTAACTCCCTGCCTGAGATGTCGCTGGTGGAGGCCCACTACTGGGATACGTCTGGGTAGATGCTGATGGTGTACTCGTGGGTTGGCTGCTCTGGGGATACGTGTTTGCTCCGGATACAGAGGTGGTACTGAATGGTGGAGACGTTGACGTGGGACCGTAGGGGGTGGGAGGACCACCAGGACTCGGTTGACTCGAGTAGTTGGGCTGGGGAGGCCCTGAGGACTGCTGAGGGGGCCCAGGCTGCGATGGTTGAGCAACGTTATTTGATGTGGCTGGTGGCGGATAGTTCTGAGGTGGAACATTGTTAGGATAGGGTTGATTGCCTTGAGGGGGTGGAGGGTAGTTCCCAGGAGAGGGATTGGATCCGTAGGCACTCTGTGCCGGTGTCTGATTGGGGGGTTGATAGTTTGGTTGAGGACTCGGGCTGCCATACTGGCCGGGTTGTTGCTGAGGTGGCTGTTGAGCGTTTTGGGAGAAATTCTGTTGTGTTGAGGTGGCTGGTGAGTAGCCCTGCTGACTCGGAGGAGGAGGCCCGTAGTTTCCTTGTGGTTGGGGACCTCCGGGTGGAGGATATGCCCCCGGTTGACCTCCGTAGCTGTTGACAGTTGTTGGGGGCCCGTAGTTCTGTTGGGAGCCGGCTGGGTAGCCCTGTTGTTGAGGGGGGTTAGAGGGCGCGAACTGAGCTGGCTGGTTTGGTCCGTAGGAGGGCCCCTGGGGACCCTGGTAATTCCCGGAGGGATTCTGAGTACCATAGGAAGCTGGGTAGCCTTGCTGACCTGGCTGCTGGGGGTAACCTTGAGGCCCTCCACGGAATTGTTGAGGTCCAGGGCCTGGATTCACTCCTGAGCAAAGAACAAGTTCAGAGGATTCGGAGAATTAATTTAATCTGATCACATTTTTAAATTACGATTATAGCGGGTCCCTTACGATTCATAGCGGGTCCCTGGCCAGGCATCACAGGCCCTCTATACCCGGGTTGACCCATAGGCTGCCCCTGTGGAAACCCTGACATTGGCAATGGCTGCTGGGCATTCGGTGGCATATCACCACCTGGCCCAGGTGCATTGGGAGGCGCTCCCCCTAACGCCGGAGGCCCTTGGGGCCCCATCATCGGGTGCTGGGGCCCATTAGCAATTGGCGGCATCCCCAGGGGTGGCTGTAATCCCCCCAAAAAATAGCTTATCATGAATTTCGAATAAAAAGAAGAACTAATCTCATTGTAAAAAATTGTCAAAGATTCAAAATTGGATAGAAACTTCAACTACCGGCAGCAGAGCTTGAATGTTCTGATTTGCATCAGCAATGGACGCCAAATACACAAGGTTTCTGTGTAAAATCTGCTGATACTGAATGCACTCCTGGGGTTTCCCTTTGTTTTGGAAGTCCTGGATCGTCTGAATCAAGTGACAATTCTCATCTAACATCTGAAAAAAATAAATAAATTTCATAATATAAGGCAAGAAATATCTGAGGTATATCATAATATGGGAAAATTATTTAAACTATTTTGCCCAGCAACTAGACCTCTACTTCCCAAACTGGCTCTGTATCAATTACTGACTTAAAAGAAAAATAAAAAAGTTCTAATTCTTACAATAATCAGTGGGTGGAACAAACACGAGCAAATAATTGAACATTAAATGGTATTTCACTCAAAAAGTTACCTTTTGTATCTGTGCTGGGCTCGGTGGCGGCCGGCCGCGTTGTGCAAAGGTCACCGACATCCAGCCCCTTAATTATTCTCACAACAATGTAAAATCACTAGCTGCAACTCACTCAAATATACTTCAAACTTCCGCACGTGGTCTCACTGAGTATTTTGAACACTCGTACTCAAGGGTCATAAAAGATTCCAGACTCCAATCAGGAGTCCAGTCTTTGATCAGACAATGTTACCTGCGAGTCCTTCATAATTTAATATATTTGTGAAGATTAATAGAAAACTGGTGATGATGATACTGAATTGTTCACACCACGAAATTCCGAAATTGATTCGATGTTTGATTAGGTGTGCTTGATTTGTACAGCGGTTTATACGTGAAATCACGAAAGAACGTATTTACTCGTGGGCAATAGCTTGTGTAGCAGCCATTTGTAATCCGGAGGCATTCTCACCGGTAGTTCTTGGCTTCGCGGTGAGGTTAAGGAGGCGCTAGTGGTCAAGTCTAATGGAGGGAGTGATTTTATCGATAAGATGAAGGAAAATTACGAAAGATTTTTTTCCGCCCAAATTGATGGCGGTTCCTACGTCTGTTGAGATAGTGTGGGGGGGGGGGATTAATGAATAACAATATAGCATTGAGAAAAATATTTTCTTTTTGTACTGATCACTGCAGTTATTTCTGTACTGTACATTCCTTTGCTTTTTAAATCTCGTTGTACACAAATGTTTATACTTTTTGGAATGACAAATGTTCTTACGATACTGACAATCTTGACTCTCTAAATAAATTTAAGGACAAAGTACTTTGTTGAGACTAGAGATCTAACGTATTTAATATGAAATCCTGAAATTCTTGACGAATAGAGAGACATAGGACTCTCGTTATTATCGAATAATTTTAGGAAGGAATGTCAAAATATTGTTTAGGGGCAATTAATGACCTCAACTGAACACCAAACTCAGATTTCATGAACGACAAATAAATTTTTAAAGGCATCGAGAGTCCCTCAATGATTTCAACATCCTTACAAAACAATTAATCCTCAATACCAGTTCTTAACCAACATCGGAAGACACTCTCACTAAAAACAAAATTCAAACCCCATCATCTCTAGGTCTTCAGCTTCTTCAACTTCGGTTCCATCGCCAGAATAATTTCAGTCAGCAAACCTGCATGCTGTTTTTCCAGTATTTTGTATCCAGGAGACTTGACCACTTCCTTGAAATTTCTCGTCATAAACTCAATGACACATTTCTTCAATTGTACTGCTCTGAACAACTCCGCAGTCACGAGAATATCAGTGCAGTTGCCAGTGGTGACTGTGTCGAAGAGAATGGGTTCACACATAGCTTTGAGGCTGTCGAGACCAAACCTCTCAGCAACTTCCAGCAGAGGACCTATTCACGGAGAGTCTATTTAGTCATCTTGGATGTTAGTTGATTCTATCATTCAAAAATGATAAGGGAGAAGTCAACAAATCCCTACCAGCGATCTCTACTTACCTGCCGCCTCCTTGAGCTTGGGTACAGTATCAGTATAAAGATAAGTGATCATGGCTTTGAAGACCTCAGGTTCGATATCATTGATAGGAACAACAGTCCCATAATACTTGAACATGGTCTCGAAGACGACGCTGCGAGCAGACAAGACAGCTCTATGAGCATGAATCATCTCCCCAGCCAAGTCAAAGGTGATGTCCCTGAATTTGGCCTCCTCCGTCAGCAGCTTCCCCATGTCAGTCCCCAGGCAGTTCTCCACTTCATTGAACTTGGGTTTATCGTAAATGGATGAACCATCAGCCCCGATGATCGTCAACTGACACAGGAGAGTCAGAGTGTCATCGGGCAGATATTTCTCACGTTCACCAGCCGTCAAGCAATTTTTGTGGAAGAATCGAGTCGGGCCAAAAGGACGACCAGACACATACTTGTGAACCCAAGTGGTCGAGCAGTTCTTCTCCTGGTGAATAGATAGGACTGAAACTTCTACCTTCATGTAAATCTCATAATGTTCATCCGATTTGAGGCACACTCTCATCGATGTAAAGTTCGGTTCATTCCGTCGTGTCCCGTTTGGGTAGAACCTCAAGTACCACTTCGCGCCGGTCGTTGCACAAAGGAGAAATACTGAGGACTTTATACACTGACCTGGCAGCTCCGGTCGACTGCTGAAGTCCTTGATATTCCACTCGTAGTGATATGTGAATAGCTCGGTGCGAGTGCGCTGGGTTAGGACTATCTTCGATTCTGGATTCGACATTTTTAAGGTTCAGTGCTGTTGATGATGTTGCGAGGAGTTTTGGCTGTCGAGGAACTGGGGATTCAGCATTCCTTAATGACTGGGGGATTTCTGACTGTTTAGCAGTGTTTTGCGACGTTCACAGCAATGGCGGGCTCTGCTGTGGTTCGAGTTTTGCTCCGCGACTAAGGAATTGACAGGGGTGTCTTCATTATCGACTTCAATTTGCGAAAAACGATGTCAAGTCCCCCATTGCAAGCTTGGAATTTATTTGGGATGTGGCTGGAGTCGTGGAGGCCTTATGGACGTCCCAAAAAATGTAGAAGATATTTTTAAGGAGAATTCCATTGACAAACATCTCCAGGATACTGATTTTACCGACAGGGTAACCTCACTATGGTAAGTCGAGCGACTCAGGCTGAACATGTTAGAGGAGAGTTCTTTGTGTCTGTAGGTAAGACACCATCTTGTACAGTAATATTTTTTGTGGACAGCGGGATGAGGGCACTACCGTCCACATTACCGGTTAAACGTTTTGTAACGAACGAATATTGAGAGTCGCGTTCAGATTTGCAAAGTTTAAACAATTGTTAATCAGTTCAATCATTGTAATACAACAAGATGACACAGTCTCTGGTAGCAAAAATCAAAGAAGAAGAAACAGGCAACAGTGCAATATGTCCAACAACTCAGTTCCACGAAGAATTGGCTTCCAATCATCAAAAGAAAAACTCGTTATAAAAAGGACGCTCATCAACACCTTAACAAGAGACAAAAGCATCATCCAGGAAACTTCTACAGCTCTCATTAAACGACCGATCTGAATTATTTGCAGATATTGTGGTGAGTTTGGACTATCATCGATACATTTAACATTTTTCTGAATCATGTGCGAAGAAGTCGGTTAATTATAAGTAGAGATTATCTAGCCCGATTGGATATTTATATTCATGATGCGTTGGACAAATTTCCATAAGTTTTCGGAACACCAGTACTCTGGAATGATCATGCAACGGTCATTGTTGCAGGGTGTGATGGGAGATTTTCTTTCTCCCAAACACATTTCGACAGTTGACTGTACTCCCCATGAGATAATTTTCCTGGGTAATTTGTTAAATAACATATGCATTATTGCACTGCCAACACAATAGCCAAGTACTGGGATATCCCCAAATTCCTTAGGGCCACAAAGCATTCGTTTAGAAGCAGAAGGAAAAATGAAGTCTCCCTCAAACTCCCAAGAATTTATTTATCAACCGTTTTGCCCGCACCCAAACAAAGAAAATACCTCCTAAAACGCTCCCCCCAGAAATCGATAAAAGAAAAAATTCTACGCAGTATCTTCTGCATCCTCCATCAAGAATCCTCAAGAATCGTTGAGTTGCGGCGTTTGGGGTGCTACCCCAGATTCTCCCCCATCTAGCTCCTACGAATCCATTAATCGTAGGAACCCCTCGGTCAGGAGGGTGAAAATGCCAAAGGGAGTTGCGTAAAAACGAGGCCAGGCAATACAGAAGGCGTGGTCCATGCACGCAGCAACGAATTTCCTTCCGAGTTTTTCTCCTTACGAATCTCCCTTCCCAGCCTATCTATTCTTTTTTTTTTCGGGTGTTGAATGGCCCTATGTGGGTTGCTGGGTCGACAATACATGATAAAGAAAACGGGAAGGGGAAAAGAAGGGCTGAAGCATTTCCTCCACTATGTTTTTCCTTTCTTCCCCTTTACGTCACGTCCCTGATGTAAGAAACGAATAAAATCGAATTATCTGGGGTAGTAAGGGCGGCAGGATCGCGCAGTTGGGCTTGATCAATACATGGGGAAATTTCTTGTTTGAAATTCAACGCATCTATCTACCCATTTTACCCCGGTACTAAACATTCTCAGAATTGTCTGCTATTTCACGTGCACCGAGAGTCACAATTATTTTGTTTAAGGGATAACGGAACCCCTGCCCTTGGATAGATTTACAAAATTGTGGTTGCTCCTTGAATTACTATTTTTTATTTATGAAATTACTTCATTGACTCAACCATTCAATCATCGAGTCGATAAAAGACTTTTGTGGATAAAAATAAGTAATTGTAGGAGAAAAGAGAATTCTTAAAATTCATAGAGACAAAGAAGTTCCGTTTCAGCCCAAGTGCTGTTGATCTTTTCTAGGGACTCGAGTCTGTTTTTTATTTCAGTTTTATATTGCTTTTACTTGTGTCTTGTATCCATCTGGTATTCTATAATTTGTAACCCGGTTCTTATACCAGCTTCCCCCCGTACAAAGGGAGTGTTGTTAGCATGTAAACTCCCCAGAGCACGTTTATCGAATAAAATAACAATAAAATGCACAACTATGGTGCTGGGATCAGGTGCCGTTAGGTATTACAATCAAGAACCCTGGATTCTTAGAATAAAAAACGTTGGTCACCAAAAAAATAATATCTAACGTCCTAACGAGTGCAATGGAAAATTATTCTGGATATCCAATGAGACCACTACATGTTGGCTCTTTTTTCATGAAAAAAATTGATAAATAAAATGTTCTCCCTTGAATATATAAATTTACAAACATGGATGATAACATAATTCAAATAACTAAGTGGTTTATAATCCTGAGAGTGTGGAATTTACGGATAATTCGGGTTCTCGTGTGAAGATACCTTATTTTATAAAAAAAAACAATCGTATGCAACAAAATTTTACAATACAAAAAATATTTTCGCGATGGATAGGACGAACCGCAAAGAAAAAAATTATTCTGAAGATAGATTATTGCTTCGGAACACCTTGAAATGCCAAATGAACCTTTTAAATGCCGACTAGACCAGGGATTTCCCTGGCGCTCCCACAGAACAGGTGGAAAATTCCTTTTCCTGTCTCTTCAAAATATTTTCGGGGGTTCAACGACCCATCGTTGCTGGTGGATCGAAGGGAAAGGCAGTTGAGCGTGAAGAATGGTCAGAGTGTAGGGACGGAAATTTTTACCTCTGTCCTTTATTATTCCTCTGTTCGGTCGAGGGACAAATAAAGGGAAAGTCGAAGTCCTCGAGATTCGGGGGATTGGCCCACCTTCCCTGGGTTCAACGCCCCCACAGTCGGGCCCTCGTCAGGTCAATAAAGAGAGAGGAGGAATGGTCAAAGAAACCTGTATACAGATAGCCATAAGCATGAATCACAGGTTTTAGTGGTCACTGGCCCTTTTCTATTAATGGAAGTGGAGAATCGATTTCGGAGGCAGGTTGCAGGGCCACACGTAATGCCCTGTGGAATTTTCGGTTATGACATCGAGGGCAATAGCCTCGATTTAATAGTCATCCTCAGCATGGGGGAAATGTCCATTTTCTTTTTCCAGTGCCGATGCGATCTTATCCGATGTCATTCGATACGTTCAATAATACTTGACATTCTTAATTTTCTCGCTTCCGAATGGGAGTGTTGTAATCATTTGAATTGAAGGGTTCGGGACAACGCAGAAGTACTACAGAATTTCCCAGGCAGCTTTTGAGTTAACTAGAAATTTCTACAGCGAATAACTTACACCCAAAGCCGATTGAAGACCAAACGATGTAATAGTATAAATACCATTGAAATCCATTGAGTCAGTGACTCGTGACCAAAGGATGGGCAGGAGATTCATTATACTTAGAGTAACTCTTCGAGACATCTCAAAGGTATAAATGAAAACAAATGATATTTCTCGTAATTAAAAAGTTTAATCTTCCTTAAATTCTCTCGTTCGTCGAGGTGCATGTATTTTTCATTCACAAAATGAAATAATTACCACAATAAATCAATTATACCATAAATTATGTAATCCAACAGACAACCTCTTACACCTAAATATATAAATTTCATTGATTTTCGTCATTATGTACAAAAGAACTAATGCGAAATGAAAAAGACAGTGAGAAACTTAAAACAACGTAACAACACACGATCATGACAATACAGGATGATAGATATTGAATTAAAACCCTAAAATCATTAGGTTACGCATTTATGATTAACTAGTACGTTTTTTTTTTGTTCATTTCAATTCCATATTATGTAATGGAAATTCTTTTCACCGTGCGATTGTTTCACTATCGATTTTCGGGCAATTCGTTTGAGTATGAGAATGTAACATGCTTCAATGTTAATTCATAAATAATGTAATCAATATATACAATGCACACACTCACAACAAGAGTCATTCGGCAGAAAACTTCGCTTTAATAATTTTTTTTCTCCATTTTTATCTCATAATTATCTTAATTACTTAATTTAAGATATATGCTTGTAATGGCAGGCGGTTCCGTATTCTTTTTATTCGATCAGACTGGCACTAATAATTATTCAATTTTATTTTATCATTTTATTAATCAAATGGGCGAGATCTGGGATTAATTCAGAAGTGGATTTGTTGATTATAGATTTGAAATTTGAGTTTATCTCGATAAGGAGGCGGTTTAGAGATAAATGTGTTGAGACCTTGTTGAAAGATAATTTGATTCTCCATAAAACTGCTCCTGTGACATTTTTTTCTAAGTCGACTCGTTTCCGAGTTAATGGCAATGGAAAGTCTCCAATTTTGAGGTTCATCGCCGTTGTCTATCCTTTCACTACTCAATTATCAATTAATCGCGAAATATATTAATTATGTTTTGAGATATATTTCTTAACATTAGCAAAATCGAACACCGCACGTAAATATATATTTCGCACTCCAAATTTTCTCTTCTAGTTAAACTCAATCAATTTCTTCATTTTATCAATTAATTAATCAATCAATAGTAAAGACAGGGTGTGCCCTCTAACCATTACATCAGCCTCGAATTTTAACTACAATATAATATTCTTTAATCGCACACACTCTATTGCCAGTCTTTGTACACATACTTGAGAATGTAACGAGCGAATGATTATACTCGATTATGTTCGTCAGAAACATTTAAAAATATGAAATTTTCGTTAATTGCCAGCCGGACGATAAGCACGAGGTATATATTGTAATGAGCCCAGAGGTTTAAGGCAACACTGGTGCATGAAATAGTGATTTCAATGCATGGGATTATGACACGGCGACTGGTGCTTTCGATAACCGGTGCTGGCACTATTTTTTCATTTATCAGCTTGATGAAGGGAAATTATTTCGATGATGGGGGAAATATACTGGACTATCGTGAATTCATCCCAATAAAAAATTGTTCCAAAGTTCAGGGAATTTTTTTCTTTTTCCTTGAGGGTCAATCGACCCTCGAGGACGTTCAGAGTAAAGGCCAAATGATTGTGAGGGCGTCATCATTCGTAAACATCTTTGGAGCTGAGGTTTAAATCGTTTGGAAAACGTTTAGAATTGAGAGTCAAATGGCTAGTAAACACATTTAGAATTGAGGTCCAATGGGTATTGAGGATATTCAGAGTTGAGGGTCAAATCATTTTGTGAGGACGTTTAAAGTCCAGGGTCAAATGATGCTGCGACAGTGAAGGTGGAGGATCAACTGGTCGAGTCTTCAGCAGTCCTTTTGACCCTGGGCTCCATAAATTCCTGAATTGTGCTCATTAGCCATTTTTCCTGATTTTTCGTTGCGTCCTTCATGTCCTTTTATTAAGACTGTTCAGTGCGGGAATAATTTTTCGTTAAGCATGATAAGAATAAACGATGTATTTTGTTAACAATGGTTTTTATTCATCATTTTTTTTTGAGAATTTTCTATAAAAATGGAGATTAATCTCCAATTTTTATTGATGCTGTGACTTTCACTCAGTTTTGGGGATGAATTCACCTCTATTCCAATCAAAAAATTACCTTTCTATCGATATAATCCACCCCCACGGCTCTTCCACTTCATCAAACTTTAAAACGAAACTATTAATCATCTACAATATGTATCTATGATGCCCCATGTAGGGGCTGTCCTGAGAATTTTTGGAAAACCTCGTTTCATATACTATGAAGGAAAAATAATGTTGAAACTAAACGAATGAAAAATACAATTTTAATGAATGAAAATAACATTTTGAGGAAACAGTTCAGGCACTGCGTGGCGTGATGTTTCTTGAGAAATGTTTTGTTTATCTGTTGTGAAAAATGATTTTTCGATGATTGTTTTTTTTATGGTTGTACACGTAAATATCAGTCTGATAAGTCTGCAATTGTCAGACAACGTTGAGACATTGAAAATGATTTAAATCGTAATAATGGAAATAAGGAAAATAATTAATAGGTCGATGAGGAGAAATTTTAATAATAATTATACGCTTGTACTGGCAGTGGGCTCAGCTACCCTCAATACTCTGGTAGTACGGAGTTCTTATCACAGAGATATCAATTGTTTGGTGCTTTTTTAGTCTAGCCACGACGTTTTTAATGAATAACAAATAAAAAATAATATTAAAAAAAATAATAATATTAAACAATCGAGAAAATGATAAATGTTTGACATTTTCTTTTTCTTCATAAATAATAAATTCTTTTGGGTAAATTTTTAAAAACGGGATTTGTAATTTTTTTCATTTTTACTTCTTGTTTTTTTTTCTCTTATTCGTGAATTTTGCGACTTGAGATAACCGAATTATAAAATTGAATTGATAAAATAATAATGAGATTAAGGGACGATTACACACGTACACGAAACGACACGATTCAAACGCTTGTCCCAATATCGGGACTTTTAATAAATAACTCTCAAAAACTTTACGATCTCTAGATTTCGAATTCACGTGCTCTTTTAGGATTGTTTTTGTTCATTAATATTCGGCACGCTTTTCTTAACATTAATTTTTGTGCAGGGAAAATTATTTCTCAGAGGAAAAATGACGGAGACGATCTTTCTCGCTTCTAATCTCTCAAAAATTCAGAGAACGGCATCGAAGGTCCTTTTCCTTCCCCTCTTCATCAGCAATAAAAAAAACCCTTCAATGTCTCCGCCCTTTCCCACACCTTTCTGATATTTTTTCAGATTAACAATTGAAAAATCAACATTCGACTTAAACTCCAACTTCACAGAACTTTTTTATGCCGCATTTACTGAGCCACAAAAAAAGTCCTGCAATATTTTCAGTTGAACCCCATCATTGTCAAGATAATCGTCAAATTCTGAATGGAATACTTTCAACAGTCGAAAAAAGCCAGAATACCTCTTCGGTAAACGACTCCCGACTCCACCCCAAAGATCTCACTCATCCCGATCACTTTCTCCCTGCACATTCTCCCCTCGTCCTCACCCCATCCCACTAAGACGCCCTAGCAAACTGAATAACCGAGCTATGTCTCTGTGCAGCATTCTCACACCTCTCACTCTCCATGCTCTCCAGAATCATCTTTGACCTCTTCCTCGGTGGCAAGATGAGTGTCTCCCTAGCAGGTACAGCCAGATCCAGTGGATCAGGAGACGGTGCTGGTGATACCGGATTGCTGCTAGGCGGTGTCAGTATCTGCTGCTTCATCATAATCCCTCCAAATTCCCTCCTCTCGACCTCCACTGCCTCCAGAGCAGCCTCCACCCTCCTCCTGGCATCATTACCAGCCAAATTCATCAGTGTTCCCTGACACTCCTCATTAACCTGCAGCGCATATCCCTGCTCATAGCCACACCCAGCATCCTGATACATGTAAACCGGTGCAGTTGGCACATCCTGCGCGCCGAATACCTTGTCTTCAGCAGCAGCCGCAGCAGCGGCAGCCGCCAATAATGCAGGATTGACTCCCTGTCCCTGCCCATACATCCCCTGGCTCTGCTCCCTCGGATACAAATAATACGGAAACTCCCTATCTCCAGTCTCGTAAAGCTCCCTCACCTCCTCAGTCTTGCTGTTCTCTTTGTCACTGCTGCTGCTGCTGATAACACTTCCATCTGAGCTACTCGAGTGCTCCGAATGATTAGAGTTTATATTGATTCCATTGATGCTCTGCGATATCTCAATAACCGGCTCAATCGGTGAATCCCTGGGTGATGTTGTTGAGTCTGCATGAGTTTTGATATGCGCCTCCATTGTCTTCTTCGAATTAAATGTTTGACAGCAAAGTGTACATTTGTAGACTTTCTGTCCATAATGAGCTACCTGATGGAGCTTCAAGACATGATTGTAACCAAATGATTTGTTACAGATGTCACAGGTGTATGGTTTTTCACCTGTGTGGGTTCGTGTGTGGACTTTGAGCTGTTTTGAGCAGGTGAAGCCCTTGCCGCATGCCTCGCAGACATACGGCTTTTCTCCTGTGTGTGTGCGCATGTGGATTACGAGCTGGCCAGACTGGATGAAGGTCTTGGAGCATATCGAACATTTGTGAGGACGCTCACCCGTGTGTATCCTCATGTGTCTGTGAAGTTTGCCAGAATGTTCGAATGCACGACTGCATACATCACACTTGTAAGGGCGTTCCTTCGTGTGAATTCTGCGGTGGACACTTAGGTTTTCCTTAACCGAAAAGGACTTGTTGCAGTACTCGCACTGATAGGGCTTTTCACCCGTGTGGGTGCGATAATGCCGGGTCAAACGGGCTGGGACTGCAAAAGTCTTGGAGCATATATTACAGCGGTAAGGATCCTCACCGTCTTTACCGTGTGAACGGAGGTGAGTCTGGTAGAGGTTCTTCTGGTCGAATGTCTTTTGGCAGATGAGACACTGATAGGGCTTCTCGGGTGATGGCTGGGGGGCTGGAGTTAGGCGGGTTAAGGTCGAGGATGGAAAGATTGTGAGGTCTGGTGAACATACTAGAGATTTCAGGGGATCTTGCTTCGGAACAACGTCCGGCATCACGTGCGGATGACGAGGCTGACTTATTGAGTCGGGATGGTAGTAGCCAACCATCTTCGTGGATTCTGGAACAGAAAGATCATTTTTGTTAGGGACTTCTATTGTTCTATTGAAATTCCTCGCGATAAAATTTTATGATTAAAAAATTTCAGAATTTTTTATCCAGATGTTATTGAATATAAATTATATTAAGCTCCAGCAGACTCGGGAACAGACGGCTACCGTACGTTAGGGGTTAATTGTCACCAGTGACGATGAAACTATTCATGTGAATAGGTTTTGAGGGATGAACAGACACAATGGGATCAATGAACTAGAACTATGCGCGTTAGATTCCTCTTACGAGATCACACTTCTTGTAGAACGTACCCGTATTTCAGCACGTAGTCCATATTGATATTTGCCAAATAATGTGGGCTCATTGGCTTTTAATTAAAGCAATAGAGTACCGATTAGTCGGCAAATATCGGGAAAACTAGTAGCGGTGGTAATCGTCCAAATAGGCAAGAAATATAATGACCCAGTGAAACGTGTACGCGATTGATTTGCAAATGGTAATGCAAGACCTTTGGAAAAGGTTCAGGGAAGGTGATCTATAATAGTACGGTAATTTTTACAATGGCATAGACGATCCCAAAATGAACAAGTGGCCTCTTGATATTTTCCACTCGTTTCCGAGACACCGCCGATTAATAATCTATTTACCTAATGACTAGGTCTAGCGGGAAATGTCAGAATATGTTTCCTAGATACTAGAAATTGTCGCGCACATCGACCGACTACGAATGCTAGCTTGATAAATTTCCGATAAACAGTTACTGGTATCATCTTATGGCAATATATTTAAAACGAGTAGCTTCAAGGGCAGCTAAATTTGGCGTGTGCTATCTAACGATTGTCCGTTTCAATATCGAATAGACGAGTGAGGGGTTGATAGTGTAAAGCCACACTAGGCTGACGTTTTATTGATTTTTCTATTACTGCTATGGACAAAAAAATTAGGAATTACCAGTGTGACGTGCTGGAAACCCTTTGGCATCTTGTCAATGGCTCATTAATTAAATTTTTAAAAATTGAGAAAATTTACCGAAAGAATGACCCTCTCAGTACATAATTGGAAGATAATCTGACGTTTCCTCTTCAATTTCCCGAAATGCCACGTAACTTCCGCTTCGAGGGCGAAATTTTCAAGAAAATAGCCAACTCTAACAGCCAATAATTTGCAAATCATTTTCATCCGCCTCATAACTCCCACTCTCGTTTTATTAATGTCATAAAAACTTTTGATAAGCGAAATCGTTTCATCTCGTAAAGAACTTTTTGCGAGGAAAAAAAAATGTGTTGATATGACGTTGGTGGCTTCAGTACGTACGAGTTGAGCGAGTCGCAACTTTATTAACGTACGATGAGCGATAAAAGTGGCGTTGGAAAGGGGGTTGTAATTGCGAGGGGGAGAGGACTTACACGTGGGATATTCGCAAGAGGCTGATACTGGGGGTTGGCGGTTGTATTCTGTGCAAAATTGCAAAATGTCGGGCCTCCATTCTGGTGAAAACCCTGTGCAACTACCTCCACGTGTATTCGCCACATTTTTTTATAGCGATCACCGACCTCGTGCAACTCGTAGCGCGGTAAGGACGTCGAGTTACATCACAAGTAGTACAAGAGGTACTAGCGTGTAATAGAGGAAGATTCATTGAAAGTGTTTATGAATGTGCGAAGGGGGGGGAGATTTTTTCGGATGATTGGCGAAGAGGGAAGGGGAATATTTTTTTTTAACATGTTTTGAAGGAGAGATTTGGGCGCTGCGCGCCTGCCCTGAAAATATTATCGATCGCACGGGTGAATTTAGCTAGGGGTCCTAATGCCGAGGGGAATTTTCGGACTGCGCAAATGCTCAATGCGCATTTTATTAGATTTTTTTATGACGCTCCCAGCCCCTAAGAGGCTTCGAAAATGATTTGTCAATTGTAAACAAATATTTTTTTTCCGCTCATTTTTTTACTGAATGAAAAACCGACCTTTCTTTCTCGTTTTAGGGCGACCCAAATGTCGATCAATTATTATATTTATATATAATGATTGTAATGTCTAATCACTGTGTGAATCACTCTTTCGATCGTTAAAGACCTTCATTTTGGCGTTTGGTTGATGTCGATAAAAAAAATCATTCACAAGTAAAATGAAGAAGGAGAACGAAAGGAGAGAATCTCTATTTTGTCTTAGTTGTTGATGAAAAATTATATCGACGCTTGTTTGTTATTGAAGCGTCGGTATTAGCATCAATCAAATATTCGAATAGAGTGTCAACGGATGTGCCACGACAACTTCTAATTATTTGTCCCCTTAATTAGACTCGGCCGTCGAGTCTCCACTAACTAATGAATATATTCCATCCTCGGAAACGAGAAAAGAAAATCTACGAGAAAGAATTTTTTTTTAAATTCTTTAAGCTACTTAAATTATTCATTAAATCAAATTAAAATTTCACACGTTCTTACCTCAATACTTCACTCGACGAATTATGTTTGCGTCTGAAGATTCCGTCGCATTGACATTAAATTACCACAACCTCACTCAACAATGACTATTGAAAAAACGATAAATTGTCGGATAGTTCAATAAAATTGTTCTGCGTCAAAGTACCACTTAATTCCTCAAAATTGTTACTTCTCAGATTAATCCAATCGAAGATTTATCACAAAAATAAATTATACGTCAATCCACTTTCTCGGACAGATGTTGTCTCATTGCGCTCACTAATTTCACTGACGTGAGGCCGTACGATCCAAAACAAGGAAAACCAAAGGACCCGCCTTTGAATGACCAATCCAACACTCTGCAATGTTTACCTCCTACTCGTACCGTACGATTACACCCGATCATCAACGAAGTCACTTCGTTCAATCTCTCCCCACCATTGCCCTCTCCCCCCTCCATTGCTCTTCACCTTGCGCGTGGTTCCCCCACCTCGTCTCTCGCGTCTTCCACAAAACGAATGCGAAAACCATTGCGAGAAAATTCAGACCCCTAGCGATTGCCATTAAAATCATTTTCCCGCAAAATTCAAATTGAATTTTTGCAAAAAAAATTGTTTCAGGTGTTATTCGCAAAATGTAAGGGATCTGCAGGTGGCTGTGATCCAATAATGGGTCTAGGGATGAATAAATAATTCTCCCGTGGACGACGCGAGTCAATAGTTTCCCAGCGGAGGCGCGCCGGAGTCTCCACGCAATGACGACGACGACCTACAATTTGGGGCGACCGAGACCCCGGCTATTCGCAGCACGTGGAGGCAGCCGTTCGGGTTTCTCCTCGCGGACGCGCGTGCGAATTCAACAGAGGCGAATGGGTGAGCGGTTTTTGCATAGCTTTTGCAGTAGTGATAGTATATCGAGAGAATTTCATCCACTATTTTTTTAATGATTGGAAAATTTTCGCAATGAGAGATGGCAAATTGTTAAAGGTCTGGAGAAGAATTGCAATTGCAATTCACATGATTTGGCGATTTTTTGGCGATCGCCAGATTCTTTAACCGATGTCTCGGCCGCTGGAGGAAGGACAGGGTTCACATGTGAGCCTTCCAGGAAGGGCAGGAGGGGGAGGTGTGCAGAAAAATCGTCTCTTGGGGGTCTCAACCCTTTAGTAGATGCGCTAGTTTTAGTAACTCCCTCCCACTGAACAGACTTCCGATAGAACTTTGTTTTTGCGACTGGGATATTTTTGTGATGGGGCGTTACGATTACATGGCAGATGACTTGACGATGGGTTTTTTCTGCCAATGGGCAATTTTTTTTACGTATGTCGTGGGCGCTGAGGGCCCGGCATGTGGGCCTTCTCCGAAGGGGACAATGGGGAGGTGCGCTGAAAAATTACCTGTTTGGAGTTTTAACCCATCAGTAAACGAGTTCTTTTTCTCATCTCATATTCGCACTCCTGGGACCGACGTTGCGTGAGAGAAAATCTCTAGGCGCGCCGGTTGTTATGACGCGTCAGGAACCCGTGGTCGGGGCACGTGGAGATGTTCTCTCTGCGTAACATTGAGTATCCAATGATTCATTATTCGCCGCGATTTTTGCGATGAGCAGTGGGAAAAGCACTGAAGAGTGTTATCACTCTTCCACTTATTTCCCCATCCAAACGATTTGTTGATTTGCTCATTTTTTTGCAATGGACAATGTTTTGACAGATATCCTCATACAGGAAAATTCCTCGTTTACGATCTGTAATATGTAGCCCTTCATTTTTTACGGTTTGCAGAGAGGTTCCGATTGGAGGGATATTTCCATGAAAATCGTTTTTCCAAAGTAGAGATGAGGTTTTAAACGACATTCCAATAAAAAATCTATAAATTCAAACTCGAAAATATTTCCTAGACTGTCTGCGGATTACATCAGTCACCCATTTAAATCCCTGCAGTTCCACGAATCGATAACTCGAAATTTTCCAGTACGAATGCACGCAACAATTCCGTTTACCTCAACAATAACATCTGACGCCACCTATAGACGTATTTCTATTGAAATCGAGAAGTGCAGGATAAAAGAAACCAATTTTTCACAACATTTACAAAATTACGTAACCACTCCACGTGTCGAACTCAGACCTTTGCAGAATTCCACGAAAGTCATTACATCACCGAATCAGCTCCTACAGCAAACAATCATTAAATAATTAGATAGAATCTCGTTCTCATCCTGTCCTCCACCATTCGACTCCATAATCTTCAAAAATAAAAAAAAAACCTTTGTAATCCCTAGTCTGGATCCGCCAACCAAATGGAATCCGCAATATCTCGTCAACGGAGCCCTCAGAAGGACCCGGGAGTCCCGGGAGCGACCAACCGACAACGTGAGAGCGAAAAAGAGCGCACAGGACGTCGTGACCTGCGGGGATGGTCTCTCCTGGTGCCTTTGACGCGTGCAATTCACAGACGTAAGAGGCCACCACACAGACGCAATATCGTTCAACTTGACTTCTCGTTTAATTCCGTCTACAAACAAGGAATGTACACCGATAGGGACTACGTCATTGATAGCGGAACAGGGGGCGGGCAGAGGGGGGAGGAGGAGGAGGAGGTTGAGGAGGACGCGCGTGTGTAATGCCACGCGCACTTACACCAACGTCATGCTTATTTCGCTTTCACCTCGACTGTTTTTTTTCTATACCCGTGGAGTTCAGGTCGACACGCGCGGCTAATACGCCCCACCTACTATTTTTTCAGGCACCTTGTTTTTTCCTGCCCACACGTTTTGCAAATATTTTGATGAACCGCCGGAGGAGGATGAGAGGCCGACGGGGGGGATTTTATAATCAGCAGCGAATGTATAAACAAGTGACTTTGGGAGAAGTGATGAAATGAAACACAACTTGACTATTTTATTGTCTCTTATGATAATTAGGTGTAGTAATTTTTGGTGATGAATTGACATTTTCGAATGGGTATTTTTACATAAATCTGTCGAGATTGTACCAACGATGAGGGCCAGGGTTGAACCAACTTTGATGAAATCTTGGGCAATGTAGGCTCTGCCTTGGAAGAAGTGGGGATTATTCTATGTTGGTTGGCTCCAATGCTGGGTAAGATGGATCTCCGGGGTGAGATGGATATCCATTAGAAATGGTTTCATTATTCATTTCAAAAACTTTTCTAGTTTCCAATCAATATTGGGGGATTATTAGGTAGTTGGGAATTAATGAATTCGTAGGCTGACCAGTGGGATTCCCTAAAAACGGAAAAAACTCGCTGGTGAGCATGTTGACTGTCTCTAGTCACTCGAGTAGACAACGCGAATCCCGATGGGAGCGAAAAAAAATAACAGTCCTCTTCGCTGACGGCACCCACCTACCCACCCATAAGAACTTTTTACTTACCAACATTCTTCTGAAAAGTTTACAGTCGGTCACTTTTTCATTTGTTTTTGACGCAAGCTATAGTTTTAAAAGTCACTTTCGTACGGTGGTTCTTTCTGAAGTTATTTTTTCTTGAATACTAACGTACGAAGTAGGAATACTCCACGTGTGTTTATCTGACGAGTCACACGACAATTATTTTGCATCGCTGATAATTGATTCTATAATGTCTCCACGAATAATTTATTTTTATACGATTCTACGAGGAATAAATTATTAACTCATCAAGAAGTGCAATAAAAGCCTCTACAGTCTTGAAATTTAATGCAAACAACGAAGCGATTCAACTCAAACTACCGTTTTAATGAGTAATTTCACTTTTTCGAACCAGAATGTTGACAGACATGGTTTCATAGCCCTCTCCCAAGAGATTACCTCAAAATAATATTACTTCAAGACCCCCAAATTAATCTACTTGTTTTTTTTTCTTCTATTCCAGAACTGATTTATCTCTTCGTTTTAATTTTTTTGTTTACAACCTCTAGGGTAATTTAGGACGAATTTCATGACTAGTGTAGTGTCTCAAGGCCATAGTAGGTGTAAGTGTTTTTTCTCGTATCTTTTTTTTTAATAGCCAGACTCTTACGAAATTAACGACCCTGAGGGACACACGTATTCCCGCGAGACCTCTAGGCTCTGCATAATAAGAATGTATAACAGAGCATACGTAACACAACATAAAGTCCAAACAAATGTGTAGATACTTGATGAATAAATCCCTCATCCAGAATGGAAAAAAAAATCAGGAGAAAAGATCGAAAAGCTAACGTTTCGGTTCGTAAAATTGTAATTATCATTATCGATACTGCGTGGCGGCGTAATACTTTGTTAAATAAACTATCGACAATGTTTTTAACTGAAAGAGAATGTCAAGTGTGCGAAAAAGGCCCGCTTTACGGACCCTAAATGGTTGCGAATCATCCTCATCTCCCATTTTTCAAGCTGCATGTCTCGACGGCTGACCAATAGTTACCGAGACTACTGCAAGACCAGTGTCCACTTTTTTTTTCGAAAATAAAATCCTTGATATTGGCTCACCTCCTCGGGGTGTTAGCTAAACGCAAGTCAATATGTTTTCCCTTTTCCTTTCTCTTGAAAATTGTTGATAAGATGAAATGCGTCTCGACGGACACGTGTCATGCCTTGATAACTGAAGGATAGGCGCAATAAAGAAGGTAGTGGACCCTCCGCATTAGCGCTGGCTTTTGCCGAGGGTCCGGGGGGAAGCAGAGGACCCGGAGTCGTAGGAACTAGCGAGGTAAACACCTCGTGGTGCCATAAATAACTCAGAATTATTTTATGAATCACAAAAAAATGAATTATTGAGGAGTATTTTCGCTTGAGTTATTTCTCAATCGAAAGCTTTCTCAAATAAGTATTTACGCTGTATGTAATGAGTGTTAGTTCAAGGCTTCACTTTATTTTTATTAGAAATTCAGGGTCATTATGGTTATCAAAGATCACGCGGTCCTTCTAGAATTGGCAAAATAATTTTTTTCCAGAGAGATCTTGAGCTGATTTAAATTGCAAATAGTTGTGAGATGACAAGGGTCAGGTAGACATGTGTGAGGAGGTTTTTTATGTAGAATTTTATGGACTACTAAAATGATCTTCCAGCTCCTTTTAGAAGAACCATTCATTCATGCGATAATTGGCGATTTAATAAACATTTTGTTACGCCGCCAGTTATTACAGTCATTCTAAATAATACAGGGCATTTCCTATTATTCTAATTGCAGGGTTAAAGTTGATGTATGCAGAGGGGCTCCATTTCTCCCCAAGGGTGGTTGACCCCCAAGACCACTTGGCTGTCAATCCTAAAGGTCATTAACCCCCCAAGTGGTGGTGCTCTCCTGGCATCTCACTCGCTCGCTAATGCGCCTCAAGAGAGCAAGGAAGGATTTTTAATCCTCACCTCGAAGCATCTGTAAGGGTCGCTGGATTGAACAGCTGGACAGTCAGGAGTGAGGGTCAAACAATCCTCAGGGTTAAACGAATTTGAGTTGACCCTTACTTCGACGTCCTCATGAATTTTCTCATGTCGAAGATCATTTACCCTCAACGGTTCGTCCTTGAGTGTCTACCTAGCAAAAAGCCTGTGCCGTCTGAGGGAAAACCTTCCCCGTGAATACCGCAAAGGTGGAACTTCCCTTGAAGGTACGTGAAAAAGCTGATATCTCAACTCAACCATTTTCAAAATTACGTATAAATAAAATAATTCATGAATTGAAATCGATGAACGGAGAGATAAGAAAATTAAATGTCCATGCAACGATATCACCGAAAAAAACCATGCACTGCCGGAACTGAAAATGTAGAAAGGCATTCGAGAAGGAGCACAAACCCGAAATAAAATTCACGGAGCGTGCAGTTCGGTGCGGGCGTTGCTCGAAAAATAAATAAAACAACATTGGAGTGAGAAGGAGGGAAAAAGTCCATCGACAAGTGTCGGGGGTAACGATATCATACTTGACGGTGAAGCGGCATCACAGTGCAATGACCCACTGGTGTGGTTGGCGGTATGCAGCACGTGCAAATGTGAGAAACCAGTGCGACTGCCTCAGCTACGTCGTGGCCGAAGAGAGAACGTGAACTTCTGCCAAAAACCCATTTCTCTTTTCTCTGTCTAGTGCACGAAAGTCTTTAAACCCGACGGCAACAGGAATTATTTTTTTATTCTTTGCGAATTTGGATGTGGCGAATCGTTCTTCGCGCATATATCAGAAACTGGTAGATTTAAAGGAAAAAATCAAAATAATATTTTTTGCAAAAAAACAGTTCAACAGAAATAATTGAGAGGAGCTGGAACATTTTTGGTGTTCTCCATATTTATCTCGGTAATGAGTAGATTATTGCAGAAATGGATAAACAATAGAAATGAAGGCTTTTGCCAATTTGTTAATTATCGGGATAGTCAATGATTAGATGGAAAAATGGCATTAATTGCTTGTGATTCAAAGCCTTTATAAAAAAATATATTTTGCAATTTTTTCCGCAAACGTTTCTTTTCGAGGAAATTTGCAAAATGAGAAAAACAAAGAAAACAAACAGTTGCAATTTGAATAAGAATTTTTTGAATTATGCGAAAGACAGATTATTTCATTTTCATGAATATTTATTAGCTTTTAAATGAGAGGTTGTTTTTTTAGAGCTTTGACAGAGTGGAGTGAGACAGAAAGCGTAGACACGTGGATATCCGCAGTCTTTTTGTCAGGGGTCGACTCGGTGAGTGGGGATATTGCATAGAGTGGGGGGAAAGAAAGAAGAGATATTGCGTAGTGGGGAAAAACGGTCTAGAGCCGGCTTGTCGTACCTTGACCAATCTCAACTCGACTTGTTTTAAGCTATGCCGCAACGACCTTAGAAGCTAAACTGAAACTGAAATGGCGTAAATAGGCAAACAGCTCTCAGGGCCATTTTTTTCAAATTGTGTTATCCATGAAATTAATACTGTTTTTCATGCCTCCACAGAATCAATAACAGAACGATTGTGATTTCATTTTTCCATCACTAGTGCGTAAAGTAAAATTTCACGAAGACAAAAATTTCCACGAGTCATTAACACAGATGTCAGCAGAAAATTTTAACAGAAAATTGCACACGCATATGGTGCGTAAAATTGCACTTAACACCCAAGTGCTAAGATTAGAAATATTATAAAATAAATTCTTCTGAAGGCTGAAAACTTTTCTGAAATCATACGAAAAAAAATGGAAAGAAAAAGTTGTCAGTGAAAAAAAACTTTGAAGAATCACCTTTTGTAATCTGGTTTTGTCCAAAATATACTTGACTTTATCAGTGGAGTCTGGAAAGCAAGACATGAGATAATGTAGAACCCACTCGTCCCCTGAGAGAAAAAAAAAACACGAAAAGACGAAAGGACTCGCACGCGCCGAATTCGACTCGTCTGTCTCACTCTACTCTCCACGTGTAGCCGAAATAAAAATCGATAGCGGGGCTCATTCGTTTTGGAGCGTAAGTTGGCCACTTTTTAGGTGTTCTTTTTCGCGGTATCAATTGGGGAGTGGAGATGAAAACAGGAGGGAATGGAGTGGAATTGAACAGAGCAGAATAAACATCAGTATCAATGACTGCGCAATGTTGAGTGGAGTTACGGTGGTTTTTTTTAGTATTTTATGGGGGGGTGCTGAGAGCCAATGGGCTGTTTCTATCGATGAGATTGGGATACAAGTGTTTACTTCTGAATTAGTTGAGCAATTTTTTCTCTTACTCGAAGAACTTCCATTTTCCAATTTTCCAGGGGGCTTTATTCAGTATTTTTCATTCATCAGAAAGGAAAAAATCTGAAGTTGTATTTTTATATTTATTTTATTGATTTCCAAGTAGTATAAATGTACTGCGGCTCAGCGTAACGACGCAAAAAGCTTTCTAAAAAACATGAGCAATATCTCCAACGAATGGAGAAAGTAAGACGATTTTCATGGGTGCAATGATCTCGCGTCGAATTTTTATGAAGCCCGGCTGACAAACAAAAAATAAATGAATATCATTCCGTAAGACATGAGTAACACAATCATAAATGTCCAAATAATTTAAGCCGGAGTAAACTCGAATCGCTTCACTTTCGCAGTATTGCATTTACTACAGTTTTCGTGAAGCAGCTGATGAGAATTATTTTTCTCTAAAAAAGCGGATGAACAATATTTGGTAAATATCAACTCAATTAGTGAAAGAATGTTTTTATCTGAAGTTTTTGAAAAATCCCTGACCCCATATGGTAGGGAAAAACCGCCTCTTTGTCGATCACTAATGAGAGCCTCATTAGAATCATTAGGGGAAATTATGAAGTTGTCTCAGGGTTTTAACGCTGAAAATAGGAAAATCTAGTGTAGTAAATATTTTTGGGCGATCACACGAGCTATTAATCAATTTAATTTGACTCAATTTTTTTTATTATGATAGGCCCGAATGAAATTTACTCTTTAAAATCCTGACATAATTTATGACTTTATTTACGAGCTACCAGAACTCCAGTTAAGCTTATGGATGTGAGATTTAAATGGAAGTCCTTTCTTTTTATTGAATAAAATCAGCTATTGATAATGTCAACACGCAACCTCTTACAGGGACCCCATGAATTCAGAAATCAAGGAAAACGGTGAGAGTTGTATTTATTAAAAAATGAATTGTTGGTAAGAAAAGAAAGTTGGGCTGAATTTTAAAAAATAATTGCCCTTCAATTTTAACCCACCAAATGACAGTTCCAATTCTCGAGAATATTTGTCAGAATATTATCGCATGTTGGGTTGTCAAAAATTTCGTTCGTAAAAAAATCATGGGTCTTGGTGAAGTTTCGGCTTCTTCAGTCCGGGCTTCAACTTGATTTAGGTCGTTGACCTCTTTTTTCTCTCATAAACCATTCGTGCAGCCGCTGGGCGACGCCTTTTTCGACTGTCTTAATTTTAGAAGAACGAGAGAGTAATTTAAAATATGACACCGTCATGCAACTCGGCTTTCGAAATACCCGGCCCGGCCAATGGAAAAAGATTTAAAATAATTTCTCTAATGACATGTCAC